>NC_143013.1:316397488-317042488 GCF_055824585.1 Amblyomma mixtum
ACGCCTCGGATCAGCGTTGGCGTGTCAGTTAACAGGTGTATACGTCGCTCTAGCAGCGCATTTCGAATTACAGGCGTTGTTCGCGTTCGCACGTTGTCCATCAGTAGCACAGAAAACGGGCTGGCACGCGTTTATGTGAGCAATCGAGTCCATGTCACGAAGTTCGTGCCGCAAAGTGAGCGGATACATGCTTTGCTCTGTCACGAACATCGAACGGGCGTTTCCGTGACTTCTGCTACAGCCTTGGACTGGTTTTCTGTTCTCATCAAGAACAAATTTGGGCCACTGCAAGCTCACGTACTATACACATACCTTCCGCGTCTATAAAATTTTGTTTGCACACATTCTGTGCACCTCAGATAGCTCGTTTACATTTGTTGCCCCATGCGTGCCTTTTCCGCCGCCGTGCCCGCGCGCGTCGCGTGTCAGAGCACTTCGACCTTCACGTGATCCATTTATGCATTTTTCGGTGCTTATAGAGCATTGCTAGGCAACGGTGGGCTGAGCGAAGGGTACGAACTGCATAAATTCGCTTCTGGTTCACGCCTACCTTAGCTTTCGCTTAGGTACTGTTCTTAATAATCAAACAGACCACCATTTTGGCACAACCTCGCTTTCCCACCCAAATATTGGCTTCACCAAAAATGTCACGCATATAAGCTACACAAGGGGGTTACTTGGGAGAGACGTACTGGTAAAAACCTGAAGGTTAATTCGCACTGGTTGGGATTCGGTCAACTTCATTTTAATCGGAGTGAATGAGCGCTTTTTCGACTCGCGTCTATAGAAAGACGCGGCCCCTGCGCATAGGGGTCGAACGTGCGACCCCATGTCCAGCTCCAGAACGGAGTACACATCTGCTGAGCCATCACGCGGAGGGTGTAGGCAATTTGACTTACGGTCTCGAAGCGCAAAGCACGTGCGCAGGAGCAATATTAGCACATGCTCATTTTACGCCAAAGTGGGCCTTGTTTCTTTTAATAAGCGTTGAACCTGTCTGGGCTTAACGTCGTCAGGCCGAACTCGATCAAGCACAGGAAATGCAAGGAATTCAGCAGAAGGGCAAAAAAAAAAAAAGGAGGGGGGGGGGGGGGATGTCATGTGAGAACACACACGAACAGCGAGAACGATTCACACTCGCAGCCTGCGCGCCAGTTAGCCACGCCTTTCACTCAGCTCCACCCATCAGCATATAGCTTATTGTTTTCAAGCTTTAATTTAAGCGCCGCGTTATTGCATGAACCGGTATAGTCCATTTCCTCGCTATCTTCTCAACATAAAATCTAATCTCGAGGAATCTCAAGTGATTGCACTTAAACACTGCTGCCGTTCGTTTCAAGACAAATTGAGAAAAGATTGCTTTAAGAAGATATGAAAAATTCTCGAGACGATAGCGCCATGAGAGCGCGCTCAGCCTCGCATTTCTCCCCGGGTGCCTGTTGGAAGATTTTTAGAAGAACAAGAATAAAGCAAAACACTGGAAGAGGCGTGATTAAGAATCCGTTCCGGAGGTATTGGAGGAATGCAAACGGGGACCTTGCTCTTTTACTTGGAATTTGCGTTTATTTTTTTTTCTTTCTGCCAACACAACATCTTTTGTCGTTTTAAGCGTTAAAGACCTTCTTTGTTCGCGCTGAAAACAAAACAAAACAAAAAACAAGAAAATTATTCCATGGAAAACACGGGCGAACTGCGCTTTCATCAACCTAAGAGATCGCGGGAACTTCGAGAATTCCCCGAGCAGGCCTCTTCTGTTTGTCTTTGAAGGAGAGGCTTCCAGTGACAGCGAGTGAGGCTAAGAAGAGCCCCCGGGGCTCTATTTTGAGTCGGTGAATAATGTTTGCTCGTGGAAGAAAGTATCTGGCGAGCGACTTCAACTTCATTTCGGCCCGTTGCTTCGCCGTGGGAGTCCAATCTTGCCGAATCATGGCCTCTAATCAAGAGGCGATCCATTTTGCGCCAAGTTCCTCGCTGTGCATGGCTTCTTTTCTTCTGCACTGCCGGACAGCGTGACATGGGCAAATGATTACGGGATTGGTCCCCTTTTCCTCAAGCGCTCGCTTTCGAGTCAGCGAGCTATAAGACTCTGTACAGCTGTCTAAATTTGTTTCGCATGTCGAGAACGTTTTCCCGCGCTGCAACGTTAATATGTCTAAGACCTCAAAGAACTCGGCAACGTCCATGTTAAGACGAGTTTTATTGCAGCTTAAGGACAAAAATACCGTACAAACCGACAGTTCTTCTCTGCGATACCCCTAAGAAGCAGTCGGACGCCAGTCACAGTATTATAATAATATGTCAGCCCAGAAAATGCTCGCTTCAAGTTTACCTAGCTGTGTAGCTAAAACATGCCAGGAGACGTTCGTGCTGGTTTGTAGCATTCGGGGAGGGTGCGCCTTTGTACCGCTGCCGCATGATTTTTCTTCGGAACGGAACGCCACGACACAACGCGGCTCTTGCCGCGCCTGCGTATGCAAAGTAAAAAAAAAAAAAAATCTTGCGTGCAAGCTTAGTCTGTTCCCAGATTGCACTCTGTACATATACAAGTCCAGCCACAGCTGCCAACTATTCAGAGCACAGTATCACCCCTAGTGAGCTTTGTGGTGGTAACTTGCATATCAGCGCAAAAATGGCCCAGATTCTGCCACGGGGTCGCAGTTAGGTCCCTAACTGCGGCCAAAACTGAATGCATACCTGCGAAATTTCAGAGTCTAGCCGCGAATCCTATGGCGCCATTGACGTGTGTTATGCAGGCAAAAAGGCTGCCTTTCGCTGAACCACTCTGAAAACCCCAAACACATTCCGCTTTATCATCATCATAATCATTACCACCACCATCATCATCATATCGCTTGCTACGTGTCCACTACTGGACAAAGCAAAGGTCTCTCCCATTAATAATCTAGCCCCCCCCCCCCCCCCCCCCCCCCCCCACACACACACACACACAAGGGCGTCCGCAGAACTTTTTCCAGGGGGGTGCACCCGATGTCTGGGGATGAGGGAGGCGGTAGGTTTTTAGTTGTTTTCTGGTAGGGCATAAATAATATCCGTAATTCCAAGGGGGGGCAACCGCCCCCCCTTGCCCCCCCTTCCGGACGCCCATGCACACACACACACACATCTGAATGCACAAGTTCCGTAATCTCACCTCCTGTGTTACTCTACGTAGCCCTCTGCTGCGTTTACATTCTCTTTGAATCCACTCTGTTACTCTGGCGAATGACCGATTATCAGCCCTTCGCAATGCGTACCGCTTCAAGAACATGGAATCCTGGCGTTACGGATATAAAATGCACTGAATTAATACATACAGAAATCAGCATCATACTGACTGTACAAATCCGTCATAAGAGAGCCGGGAAAACGTGCCACGAAAGAGGACTGTGTAGAAGTCTGTTTTTGTAGAGCTTAGAGTCACATGAAAACTGACTCCAACCTCCTTCAATTGCGCGCGCGCGCGCTCAGCTATCTGCCGAGGCGCCGCAAGAGCGGTATGTGGCGGGCGCAATTGGACGGTACACCTGCCGCCATCTGGCGGCCACCACCAGAGGCTATTTGATCCTCGCCAGCGCGGCACAATTCAACGTGTGCCTCGTCTCGTGTGTGCCTCGTCTCTCCTTTGTCCCCGTCTTTTTGGCTGGTTTTTCTTAAGTACAATACAACGGGCCGTAAACGGAGATAAGTTGCAGAGGTTACGTGGCGTCGTCTACAGACGAGATCGATACGCACCCCATCACTCCTTGCGCACATTTATCCAGATTTTTACAACCCAAACTGTGGCCAACGAGCCACCTACGATCACATCCTGTGGGACTGCAAAATGGAGCCACCTCCGGGTGATCTAGTTACCGCTCGTTCTCTTGGCGGTGGAGTGGGCTCACAAAGTCGTCGAGGGCTGCGTACTCTCGACCACTTAACGCAACCTCTTACCAAGCTCTTTCCGACGAATAAAATGTTTTACAATCAATCAATCAATTGCAGGACGCGATGTAAATATGATCTGAAGTGCAAACGCCTCAGTGTGTAATCATTGATGTTCGGAAATAATTCACGTTCGCCGAGAACCACCTCAAGACACACATTCTTCCTTCTTCCTTTCGCGTTTCGATAGGATGGACCCGGTAGGAAATAGCGAACGGCAATCGGCTGTCTTGACAAAACGAAGTCAACAAATAAGAACGAAGAGAAACAAGGCGAGGTTTAAGATATCATGAACTTTATTCTTTACAAGCTTTAAGATGCCAACTGATGAGCAGTGGTGATAAGATCACCACGTTAACGGGCTAAGGCACACTAAACACAGCTCTCTGAGAGCTCATTTCCGCAGCAACTGCCAAGTGCCCGTCTTAAAAAAATATGCAGCGATGATCTTAGAAGCCAGCGTATACAATCTAATCTTCGGAGGACATACATAAGAGGCACTCCTGTCCCCAATCTGATAGATGTAAAGCGCATTCAGTTAATAATGCAGTCGCCGTCAACGTTCTCTTTCGATTTGCTGCACTATTTTCCACGAATCCTCACACAGAGGATGCTCAAGCGTTTTCTCACTGCCGTAAGTGAAGCCGTCCGTTGTGAGAAACCTGGATACTGACGATAAATTTGGGAAGCATCATATTAAGCGAGATTCGTGGCTAATTCTTCTGAAATGCAGATAGTGTTGTGCCCCCAACAGCTGGAGGAATCATGTATAACATGCAAGCTGCAGGAGCATATTCATAGAGTGACCTCAGTGTCCATGCACCCTAGCCACTCCCGGTCAGCGGTTTTGATTTTCCTCTGTGGATTCTTTTTTAAGCCTATCATCGTCCATTCGGGGCACTTTGTTAACCGCATAGGTTTACCGCATTTAGGCGTAAATCCTAGTTCTTGAGAAGCTAGGCGATTTTGGTCTGTTGGTATCTGTAAGATGGGAAAGGATTTGATTATGACTGAATCGATTATCTGCATAGTGTCAGGAACCGGTACCCCCTGCGTGTGTCCCCTCCGTGTCCTACATTCTCGCGCTCTTACCCAGTTCTTGACTCCAGACTTCTCGTTTGTTCCGCTTCGTATTTCCGCGGACGGTAAAAGACACAGCATGCGTAAGCCTCCAGGAATTGCGTTTATGCCCTTTGAATTTATTTTTATTTATGTTAAGCATGGATGCACAGTCCTTAACACCCTAGAGCACCGTAGATACCAGCCAGAGCTAAAATTCTGGACAAAAGCATTCTTGAGAAGGAAACGCCGGTTATGAACGCAATTTTTTCATATAATGTAAGATTTCGCTATAACAATCAATATATCGGCAGATCACCGACGGCAGTCTTGTATTTTTTTCCCCCTATTAACGTTCTTGCTATCGACAAAAGACGTTCCCCACTGATTTTTATGGCAGCATTTACTGTTCGAGGCGATTGATGGAAACACTCTGAACAAAGATTTCGCTAGATATCAGAAGAATGGACCTTCAATATTTCCATAACAGTATCTTACAATTTTCCAATTTCCAAAATTTTTGTCAGAGACTGTTGGAAATGATTTTATTGAGTAGACAACATTTTCCCAGATTAAACATCCTTGACTTTTGGGGGCTTTCCGGCCAAGTGACAGTCTCACAAGTTAGTTGTAAGACGTTTGCCAGTTTGGACATGCCGGACCGCGATTCTAGACCAAACTAAGTGGCGCGGGTCAAATTGCACTGCCAGCAGAACAGTCACACTAGCACACAACAATATCCTACGCCAATATCTCCGTATATATAACTTTGTCGTGTTCGGTTATTGGTCATCGGGGAACGAAGAATTATACGTGCTTATAGTTTCGAAGAGCGCACCAGCACTTCAATCCTTCGGAGTTGAGCTCCAACAGCGAGACGCAGAGTCGAAATGGCATCGTCACCGATCTGGCAAACCGTTCTGAGCAGACTGCTGAACTGCTGCGCTTGCACTCAGTGGAATTCCTATCCAATTGCTGAGCGATAAAACTGACGACGAATTCCCATAGCAAGTAACAGCGATAGCTGTAAGCGATCAGCTCTCTGTGAGAGCACACAATTACTGCCTGCGCCAGGCCAGTGCTATCAACAGCCGCACCGCGAAGAGGGATAGAATGGAGTTGAATTGAATTGATCTTTGTTCTTCCCTGGCGGTCCTCATGACCACTAACAGCACGGTCTCCCCAACTCGCGAACGAAAGGGTAGATGCCCCTGCCCTCCAACTAATGGCGTCGGCCGGTTGTCATGAGGCCGTGGTTAAACCTCTCGCATCTGCTACCACGACTTTGCAGGAGGCTGGCAAATGCAATGGGAGTACCATCGATGAGCTAGACTAACCGCGGCGTCAAGACAACAGGTCGACGCCATTGGCTGGAAGACGTCTTTTGAGCAGCATTTGCCGTTTCGTTCTGGAGTTGTATCTCGCACAAGTAGTTTCATTCGCCAGGAAGCGAATGCGAGTTTTTGGCTACGACATACAACGCCGAAAGCGACGGTTCTGGCGTCGAGAAATCTCTCCTTTGAGGTATCGCTGCAAAAAAAAAAAAAAAAAAAAAAAGAAGACAACGCAAGAAGTATAGAAAGCAAGGAAGGGGGCATAGACCTCTCTAAACTCGCAATTGAACTGTTCCTTTCGGAGTAGAGATGGCGTCCTTGTAGCTGCTAAGAGCTTCACATTTCAGCCTTACTCGTGTCTGCGTCGCCTCCACCTCTTCCCATACATTACCGGAACCTTTGTTCGCAAAAATCCTTCTCGGGCATCTGGGGCTCAGCGTCCATTCACAGCCGGCGGCGACTAATGCGACGATTTATGCTCACGCGGGCCAACGGGCGCGTGCGTAACTCTTCCCCGGAAAGCAGCGCAGCCATGGGAAAAGCGAGACAGAGCTGAGGCAGATTTACTATGAGGGGTAGAAAGCAGCAGGGCGGAGTCGTTGTGCTGACTTCTGGCAGACGGCAATTATTCTGTTACCTGCCTTCTGTATAGCGGCAAAGCTTATAGCCAGTCCAAGGTTTTCGGGCGCGCAATGTTAAGGGACAGTGAGTGTACTTATACTCAGTCCCAAGGTTCTTTTTCCAGATCCAAATGCATTTCTTTCACTTTTTTCTTTATCTGGGGGCTGTCATTCGGTCTGAGATAATTGTTTCGTCCTTCCTGTGCACGCAGGAAAGAACGTCTTTCGCCGCGTGGCGTGGGGCAAAATCAACAATAAAGAAAGTGCAGGAATTTCGTACAGGACGAATTCAGGAAGCTGGCCACGATTGAAAGGGCTACAGTCAAGGGCGTCCGCAGAATTTTTTGCAGGGGGGGTGGGGGGGGGGGGGGGGGGGGGGGGGCATTGGTTGTTGGCGCCGGAGGGGGGGGGGGGGGGGGGTATATTCGTAGCGAAAAGGCACTATTTGCGGAGTAAATTTATTTATTTATATATAAATAAAAAATAAGTCAAATACACACATGAAAGAAAATTACAAGCAGCAAATTAAAGCGCGGATTGTAGAGATACATTGGAGTTTATCAACAAAGAAACAATTAAAATTAATAAAAATGCAAAAAGATACTATCAATACTCGAAGTGCTCAGTCTTACTGCATACGGGTTCTCGACTCACCCGAATTGATGACCAGCACACAGCGCAATATGTTCACAAACACGCAACTACAGTCACTCAGTCAGTCTTCCTTGAACAGCAACTGTAGGCGCCTCGGATTTTTCTGGGCGAATTGCGTAGTTACACGGGTGATAAATTCATTTCTGTGCTTCATTACACGCTCTCAGTGCACAGTCATCATATATATTGATTGGAAAAATGGTTGAACGAGTACGTTGAAAACAAAAGATGACTATATATACAACGAAAACTTATTTACAAGATAAATGCACGCTCGCAGCTTCATACACCTCGCTCCATCTTGCTCGCGCATCCGCACAGTCGAGCAACCGCACACACACTGCTCGCCGCTCGTCGTTTTCTCGTCCGCTGTCTTGGTTGTTCTCACCTTCGTTGACAACCCGCCACTAAAAACACCGAAGCACAAACACAGAGGCGCGCACACGTGCAAGGGCTTACTTGCCACAATATCCACGAATGCGCACTTTTGGGGTGTAAGGAACGCCGCGCGACTTCCGAGGGGAAGGGACACCCGCAACTAATTCGGCCGGAAAATTTGTTTTTGTGCTTTTATGGGGTTCAGAGCCCCAAAACGACTCAGGCTATGAGGGACGGAGTAGTACAGAGTTTCGGATAATGTCGACCACCTGGGTCTCTTTACCATGCACTGACACGCACAGTACATGGGCGCTGTTGTGATTTGAGGCCCAGCCAGAGGTGACAGGCGAGCCAGGCAGGCGCCATCGGGCTGCGTTGACCAAAGGCGCTGGTTTTCGGAGAAGACGCAAGGAACGCTGGTGTGGGGGCGCCTCTGGAGACTGCGTCGCCGTGAACAAAAGCAGCTAATCCCCTTTGCCGAAGGTTCTGAAAGCGGCGCTTCTACCGCACCGAGCTCTCCCGTGGATCGGAGGAGACGGCGCGCGGCGGCGGCGCCAACTCGTCGCCCGCTTGCCCCTGAGCAGCCCGACAAAGCGGGGGTGGACACGGCTGATTTGTCCTTCCTCCCTCAAGAATTCATCGGTGGCCGGCGTACGAACGTATCATGATTATAGCGAGCGACCTGTGCCCTGTGCACTGTCTGCCTCCGTGTCGCTATCTCTCTAGAGATCAAAGAAACAGACACCCATCTCAAGACGGCTCGAAACACATGCTCGCCGGTGCCGCTGCATGTCTGCAACGCAACAGGTCGTCCTTCAGCAGAGCTGGCGGTGGCGTGGTTTGAAAACGGCGGAACGACGCGCGCCCGGACGCGGCATTTCGCAGATGTGACCAAGCGTCGAAGCAGGGCTGCTTTTACCCTTTTGGCTGAGCGCACCACCGCCCCTGGCGTGCGGCCATCACTCACGGTTCGAGTGAGTGATTTTCCAGGGGGGTGCAGCCGACCCCCCTTGCCCCCCCCCCCTCCGGACGCCCATGGCTACAGTGAACATATACATGAAAGTGCATAGTTATGCGACATTTAAACCATGAACGTCAATAACTGCACGGAAGTAAAGATGTACAATAACCGCCGTTCGACTGCAATTACGCATTTCACGCTATTCACAAGTCGATGTACAGACTAGGCCTACCGTGGGGCTCTGAACACAAAAAATTACGGGAAATGCGCTGTAATATGACTTGACACAAACTTAGCTTAAGTGTATCACTTAGATCCTTCAAGTACAAAAAGAAAAAAAAAGCACTAACAACAAGGTCGACTGCAGACAAACACAGTTGCTTCTGCGTCCTTTTACTGCAATCCCAAGTCTCAGCCAGCTCTGCAAGGTTGGTTCCCCCGGTGTGGCTTAAGAGTATACCCGAAGCGCCTATCGCGTAGTACCTTTCCGGCGGTCTTTCCTGCGAGCAGCGCCCGATCGGAACACTTCACCCAACTGCGGCTTGGAGCAACGCAGCCGCCAGCATGGCATTGGAGAAGTGCGCGAGTGCTTATAGACGCCGGAGAAGCGTTCGTCGGGGTTGTGTTTGTCCAGGCTCTTAACCGGCTGTTGGCGCTCTGCAAACAAGCCGAAGCCGCCGCCTCAGCGACACAGACGCCGCACCGAGACTTGCGTGCAGCCCACATACTGCAGGTCGGAGCGTCCGGAAACGTAGCGCGTGGTACGCGAAGATGTCTGCGTAGTTCATTCACATCTCGGCATTCGTCTAAAACGCTGCGCGCACTTTTCGGGGGACAGTAGTTGAATAGAGACAGGAATACAGCCACACAGATGACCCTGATGTTCCAGTATGGTGGCGCTCCTTGTCTTAGTTTATTTCTGTACCTCACCGTGAATTCACACAATGAGCTTCCACTTCCTTTTTCATTTGCCTTTTAAGTAAAGCATTGCTGACGTTAAAGGCAGTTGACACAGCAGTCGCAAGAAAAAAAAAGAAAAATCTCTGAAGGAAGCAATAAACAATGGATCAAAGGCTCGATTCATGTTGTTTTTCGTGATAATCGGCGCGTAAAAACAACTGGGAGGAGACATAGACAGAATCATAAAAATTAAACATACATATCTTCTCCGCGTTGGGTGGACTTAGAGAGCAATTTTTTTTTCAGTGCAGTGGCGAGCCATGATTTCTGCACGCTCGTTACAGGGAAGAGAGGAAAGAAACGGCGGAAATGTGGAGAGCGTAATACTGCAATTGCAAAAATAGAGGGAAAAAAAGCAGAGCCAGTCATTGCGGCATCAGGAACCACCACCACCACCATCTTTCTTTTCAAGTTAGCAGGGGAAGCGAGTGCAACACACGACGTATGGCCCCTAGTAAAAGTCGACGCGCAGGCGCTCAAATAACGGCCACAAATGGCGGATGCCTCTGATACAATCTGGTACACAATCTCATACAATCCGATACGCAAGGCTGCGAAGCTTTCCGCTCAATGCTGGAGCGATCAGCCAACGATACTGCGCTGTAAGTGCACTGCACACAACTCTGCTCCGGTGCCCAGCCTTATATTTTGACTCTGGTCGCAAGCGCGTTGGCGGCGACGCGTCACCTGCCGGCGGCGAGGAGGATGAGGCCCTCCTTCCAGGTCGGCGGACCGGGACGAGCCTTTTTCGCTCCCCCGGGCGTCGTCCTTTGGAGACTGCACCGGCACAGCGACGGGTCCTCGCACCGGCACGTTTTATTGCGCCGCCAGAGAAGTGTAAAACGTGGTTTTACAGACGCATACCTTCGGCTTTCCGCCGTGCCATTGTCCCCAAACTCAATCTCGGGGCCGACGAACCCGCTGCAGTCTCGAGGATTAAGGAACGAAAGAACACAGCTCCCGCCTCGGAGAAGTCGGGCCGAAACTTTTGCGAACTCTTGAGGTCGCCAGCACTGTTCACCGATAACTTTGCCAAAGCACACCTGCAAAGGCTTGTTTGGCTTCATCCGCCCGGTTTTGCCACGGACAAATAGAGATGAATGAACTGGTTCTCATTCGCGCGCTGCGTGGGAGTGCTGCGCTGCGCCGACCATGCTTGATCTGACTCGATTTAATCGGTTTGATTTGAATTAGTCCGTTCGGTCTAATTTGGTAGGCAAATTACTGCGGGCTCGTTCAGCCGCCGGTCACGAGCCAAAACACTCGATTACCGCCTGTAGCCGTAATCTGCCAGCGTCGCAGAAAATCTGCACATTAAAATGGCCGTAGGCTAGTGGCTTTAGTGGCCATAATTAATCGCGGATACGCATTTATAAGGGAGCGTACGTTTCGTACAGTCTAACGCGATTTGGAAGTAACGCTGCCGCGGTGACTAAGTGGTTATGGCGCTCGGCTGCTGACCGGAAAGAAGCGGATTCGATCCCGCGACCACAGCGGTCGCATTTCGGTGCACGCGAAATGCTAGAGGAGCGTGCACTGCGCAATATCAGTGCACCTTAAAGAACCCCAGATGGTCAAAATTATCTGCAGTCCTCCACTACGGCGTCCCTCATAGCATGAGTTGCTCTGGTGCGTTAAACCGCATAAAACCATAAAACCAACCAATTTGAAGGTGATCCCTTCAGTCTTAGCCTGCTCGAATTAAATTACTCTAACACGGTTTATTTTCGCAATGGGGATGCAACGAATACATGAGTTTAGCTCGCTCACTCTGCACGTATTCACTCGTTGCCATGTTCATTCTGCATCATCAGGACTATCGACGCCGAAAATCGGCTACCGGTACCGCGCCTTCTTGCCTTCTCTGCCCTATATACGGTATAGGTGCTCTTGTACTGGATTTCTCTCCTACTCGCAGTTTTTCCCCTTTACAGTGACTCTCTCTGCAAACTCAACTGCCACCACTGGCATTTGTACCGATTAAGAGCTATCGAGCCATCTTCTTTAGTGCCTCGAATTTAATCGCGCTTTTTAAGCAAGCTATTACAGATGACAAAGGCTGCGATTAACTTTCCTTCGAAGTAGCCCTAGAATGTCAGCGGATAACTCTGTTGCTTGCACTGTAATTTTCTTCCCGAGTCCTGCCGGCAAATTTCGTCACTGACTAGTAACAGCGGTACCCGCCTGATCACGCTAACCGTCTCGCGACTATTTACGTCAGTCGACATTTCCAAGCACTATAGTCTTCACCACACCCACACACATACTCGTTCAAGCGCGATGTTCGTTTCATTCTTTGTGCTTTCTCGGCTCCCGATCCGCAGAAAATACGGTGTAGTCGTCGGCGTTGTGGTCGAAAAATTCCCGGAGAAGCAACCTATAGGTGGGCCCGCTAGCAAACTCACCACCGTGGCAGGTGGGGGCTACATTAATTATTTGTCGCGATACGTTGCTCGGGAAGAGCAACATGTATAGCACAAGCCCCACCGGTGGCAGCACCTGCAATCGCAGGGCAGTGGCTCATCGCTTACCCGCTGCACCACTGCTCAAAGAGGCTCCCAGAGAATTACGAATGCAAAGTCGAAAATGACCAATTCTGCATATAAGAGCAATAACCCACTAACGCTATTGCGTCATACCATTAAGGGCAGCTTAAGCGTCCGCAAAGGAACATTACATGAAGGGCGGGCTGACAGAATGGTATTAGATGGTTCTTCTGCGGTATTCAGCATATCGCACCAGTGGTTACTTAACCCGATGAAAGTAGTCTGCAGCCAAGAACAGCGTCGAGAGGCTGTGCAACTTGTGTGAACGTTCTGGCGACTTTTCCTAGCATTCTCAGACACAAGCGGTAAGCTTCATCGCGAAGCGCGTGCGCATAGCTTTAATCACACGCACCATTAAGCTTGCACTTTTATTCCCCCTCATTTCCCTCCCAGGAGTTTAAAACAACAGCCTCAACACGTACATAGGCAGAAATACGGCCCGTTTCGCAAAACACGCGCCCACCTACGCTCCTCTCACTGGCGGGGGTGAGAAAGTGTGAGCCTAAAATGTTAATGGCTAGGTTAGCCAAGCATAATGGACCATTCGCTGCTTTCAAAACGAGGCAGATGTTTGAGTTATCCACAACGAAAACAGAGAAGGCTTAGCGCCTGCTCAATAGCTGAATGAGGACCTCGATTCTGGCAGTATTGATGTCATAAGTATAGCATAAGAGGGTTCCCGCACAGCTTTTACCCTCACCGTTTGATCACGTCCCATGTGACACTCTCGGTAATACAGGACATACTACGTCCGGTGCTGTGGACGATGGTGGTGCTGGTGAACACTCTAAATGTCCGATTAAAGTACACATAAATGCCCCCGAAAATAGAAGACTGGTCTGCCGCCGCCGTAGCTCATTTGGTAGAAAACCCTTAAGACATACGGAGGTGTCGGCTTCGGACCCCACCGGCCGCATGCGGTTGTTTTTATTGTGCTTTCTAATCACTTAACTTTCAACCTTGAAATAATTATAGTATCGTCTACCATTATTGAGCACCACAAATAAAAGAAAATCTCCTGTACTTCCCCCGGTTTCGGAGACTGTAGGTTTCCTTTAAGTTAAGGACAACGCAGAGAGCTATCGAAAGAAAATGATAGGTGTAACTTTAAGAGACCGGAAGAGGGCAGAGTGGGTGAGGGAACAATCGAGGGTTAATGACATGCTAGTCGAAATCAAGAGGAAGAAATGGGCTTGGGCAGGGCATGTAATGCGAAGGCAAGATAACCGCTGGTCCTTAAGGGTAACAGAGTGGATTCCTAGAGAAGGCAAGCATAGCAGGGGGAGGCAGAAAGTTAGGTGGGCGCATGAGATTAAGAAGCTTGCGGGTAATACGGTGGCCGCCGCAAGCAAAGGACAGGGTTAGGTGGAGAGATTCATCATCATCATCATCATCATCAGCCTGACTACACCCACTGCAGGGCAAAGGCCTCTCCCATGTCTCTCCAATTAACCCTGTCCTTTGTCAGTTGCCGCCACTGTATCCCCGCAAACTTCTTAATCTCATCCGCCCACCTAACTTTCTGCCGTCCCCTGCTACGTTTGCTTTGTCTTGGAATCCACTCCGTTACCCTTAAGGACCAGCGGTTATCTTGCCTTCGCATTACATGCCCTGCCCAAGCCCATTTCTTCTTCTTGATTTCAACTAAGATGTCATTAACCCGCGTTTGTTCCCTCACCCACTCCGCCCTCTTCCGATCTCTTAACGTTACACCTATCATTTTCCTTTCCATAGCTCGCTGCGTTGTTCTTAACTTAAGCTGAACCCTCTTTGTTAGCCTCCACGTTTCTGCCCCATAGGTGAGTACCGGTAGGATACAGCTGTTGTATACTTTTCTCTTCAGGGATATTGGTAAGCTACCATTCATGATCTGAGAGAACCTGCCATATGCGCTCCACCCCATTCTTATTCTTCTAGTTATTTCCATCTCATGATCCGGATCTGCGGTCACTACCTGCCCTAAGTAGACATATTCTCTTACTACTTCCAGCACCTCGCTACCAATTGCGAACTGCTGTTCCCTTGCTAGGCTGTTGAACATTACTTTGGTTTTCTGCATGTTAATTCTTAGCCCCACCGTTCTGCTCTGCCTGTCTAACTGGTTGATCATGCTTTGCAGTTCTTGTCCTGAGTGGCTTAGCAAGGCAATGTCATCAGCGAATCGCAAATTACTCAGGTATTCTCCATTAACTCTTATCCCTAACTGTTCCCATTCCAATCCCCGGAATACCTCCTGTAAGCAGGCAGTGAAGAGCATTGGCGAGATCGTGTCTCCCTGCCTGACACCTTTCCGTATTGGAATTTTATTGCTGACTTTATGGAGAACTATAGTAGCTGTGCAATCGTTATAAATATCTTCCAATATTTTCACATAACACTCTTCCACACCCTGATTCCGCAATGCCTGCATGACAGCTGAGGTTTCCACTGAGTCAAATGCTTTCTCGTAATCAATGAAGGCTATATATAGGGGTTGGTTATATTCTGCGCATTTCTCTATCACCTGATTGATAGTGTGAATGTGGTCTATTGTCGAGTATCCTTTACGAAAGCCTGCCTGATCATTTGGTTGACTAAAGTCCAAGGTTGTCCTGACTCTATTAGCGATTACCTTAGTAAATACCTTGTAGGCCACGGACAATAAGCTGATTGGTCTGTAATTCTTCAAGTCCTTGACGTCTCCTTTCTTATGAATTAAGATAATGTTAGCGTTCTTCCAAGCTTCTGGTACTCTCGAGGTCACAAGGCATTGCGTATACAGGGTGGCTAGTTTTTGTAGCACAATCTCTCCTCCGTCCTTCAACAAATCTGCTGTTACCTGATCCTCACCAGCTGCTTTGCCTCTTTGCATTGCTCCCAAGGCTTTCTTTACTTCCTCCTTCGTTACTGGCAGGATGTCCCATTGCTGTGCTCGACTGCCTCTCTCAGTAACTTGATGATTACATTCGCTCCTGTATAGATTTGTGTAAAATTCTTCGGCTAATTCAACTATCTTATCCATATTGCTGATGGCATTGCCCTGTTTGTCTTTTAGCGCATACATCTGGTTTTTACCAATGCCCAGTTTTCTCCTCACTGATTTTAGGCTACCTCCGTTCCTTAGAGCATGCTCGATTTTCTCCATGTTAAACTTTCTTATGTCGGCTACCTTGCGCTTATTTATTAACTTCGATAGCTCTGCTAGTTCTATCCTGTCTGTGGAGTTAGAAGCCCTCATGCTTTGGCGTTTCTTAATCAGTTGGAGAGATTAGTAGACAGAAAAGGGCTCACTGTACTAGAAATAAGTTGCAAGAGGGCGGAAAGCTGAGCTAGTTGGTAAACATTCATTGCGAAAAATCCAGGCGCTAACAAACAACGACACAGAGGGGACACAGCGCTTTTTGGTTGGAGAGACATGGGAGAGGTCTTTGCCCAGCAGTGAGCGTAGTCAGGCTGATGATGACGTTGAATATGTCTTTTTTCTTTTTCATTTTGTGGCGAAAAACATATCGTCCGGCGACCCCCGAGGCCAGATGTTAGGAACCCCGTTTGTACAAACGTCCTCCGCAAGTAAGGCTGGTGATTTGAAGAGCTTTAGCTGCCGCCTCAACGGCTACCACGATCGGCCAACGCTAGGTTAATGGTGAATTCCAATGGCAGATCGGGATCAAGTTTTTCTGCTCGGTTTGGATCAGTCGTATTCCAATGGTAAAATGGGAGCGCGAGTTGTATGTTCCAATGGCAGATCGGGATCAGGCGTAAATCCCGGATCGCTCCGTGGAGCAGCGATTCTTGATCTGCCGAAATCGGCGGATTTGACCGGAACCTCGCGTGACGTTTTCTTTTCCGCCGCGTCTGCTTCCTGTCGCGACCGGCAGCAGCCGGTTCGTTCCTGTCGTCGCTACGTGGTGAGCCGGGCGAGCCGGGACAGACGGGCACTTTCCAGTCAACAGTGGACGGCAATGATCTTGCTTCGAGCCGTGCGGCACTAATTTTGCTTCATGGAAGTGACAGTTCCGACTCGGGCACTGAAAGCTCAGAGCCCAGCAGTGAAGATTCGTCTGAAACGGACAGCGAGTGTGAAGCTGCCGGCCTGTATATGCCTGCCGCCGGCGTCAGAAAAATGCGCTAATATTCTTTGTTCGCGTTCATAACAAGCCCTGGAGTAGAGGAATGTAAAAAATGAATCATTTTTGAGGATCGTTGGCCAATACCGAGTTGCTGGTAGAAGTGATAACTGCGATACAAGCAAATTTCTTCCTGATGCCCAGTGCGGCTGGCCTGCTGTCTGCTAGCTCCGCTGTTGGAGGCGTCGCAGAAATCGATCATGTCTTTATTTTATTATGAGACGAGGAACACAGTAAAACGGTGACGCGAGTAGCACCTTTACTACAGCGCTGGCCAATTCCGAAGCGCCCTCAGCTGCGGCATCGATGAAAAACAGTTAGGCTTAGCGACGACTACGGCAGCCAGGGAGAAACGTTGGCCGGGGGGCAGCGCAGTTCGTCGCTCGGCGTGTCCGCGGGCGGCGTCGTTGCCGAAAGCTCGACTGTCTCGCTGATTGGTTCAGCGGCTTGCGTCTCGCAGTCGCAAGGCTGGAAAATCGAGCAGCGAGCAACTTGCCTGCGCGTCGTCCGCCACTTCTTTCGTGAACGATAGGGACAGGCTCACCGGCTCTCCGAAGACCGCGGCCGCATACTCGCGTGTTCACGGAGAGTGCACCATCCTGTACATACGCTTTGGTTTTGGTTTTACATTACGGCCTTCGTACTACCTCCTTTTTGTTTCGCGGAGACGGCGTCTGTCAACGCGCAGATCGCGCCTCGCGCCGCACTCGAACACGAAGCTAGCAGGGCGTCCGCTCCGGCGGCGCGCCTAGTTTCCGCGGTCGCCGCTGCGGCGCTGGCGTCGCGCTCCCGAGGGATCACTGGCATTCCAATCGCAAACTGGGAGGTGGCAAATCTACGCGCTCCGACGCGCTCCGTACGCGATCCGACGGAGCGGTCTCGATCTGCCATTGGAATTCAGCATAAGACGGGGCGCCCGCCCGAGAGCCGTCGTCTCGTAAGCTATGTGCATATGCTAAGGCAGCTCTGCACACAATTCATGTTATGCCGACATCAGGGCGCTGCGCATATGGCCACTGATTACTGAGAGCATCAAGGACGGCCGGGAAGGTCGCAGAGCACTCAAAACTGCTTTCTGGCTCTTCCGCACTTCTTCCCTCGCCCGGACACTTCGATTGCAGGGCCTCCTTGTTCACTCCCGTGCGTGCGTGCGCGTGTATTTCCCTATTTCCCTCGAGCATAACCTTTTGTCGAGACCGCAAAACGTTGCACGCGTACAGCTGCTCATCGACGCCTGCGACGCAATGTGGGGCCTCAAAGGCGAACCATTCCCGAAGGCACAGAGCTTTCCTGATCTCTGACGCTTCAGACGAGGCTTGCCACTGCCAGAAACGTGCGTGCGTAGTTCAGCGCCGGGGACTATAGTTATCCTCTGCCGTCGTCGCACATGAGATTTCCTTTAAAGCCTCGCCTCTAATGGGCCGCGATCAATAATTCACAGCCGCGAGATCCGAAGTGAAAACAACCGGCGGCCGGTGGGGGCTCCACTCTCCGTCATCCCGCTAGCCTTATCACTCGGCGCAACCTCGGCTGGCTTACCTCTGCCGAGAGAACCTTCTCTTTAGCATGCAATCTCGTTACCTCACAGCTTTCGCCTCCGGCCTAATCTCGCTGTTCTCGCGGAGCCCTTAATTATTTAGCTCAAAGTAAAACACGGGCACTCATTAATTTGCGATACCCTGATCTTATGGGCGCAAGAATGAACGAGAAACGGCGTAATCGGGTTAGCTTACTGCGTCAAAGCAAGCGGAAACACTGTGGACTCGTGCTCTGGGCACAAATACCAAATATATCAACACCCGAGGAAAGGATTGAAAACATCGACATTAATTAAGTGACGTACTTCTCAGGTGTGTTCGACAAATACTTGCAGGCGCGCGCTTTGTAGGCTTTAATTTCGGCAGCACCGCGAATATGATTTGCCTTACTCGCAGAGAAAACACAACCAGAGTTGTTCCTCACTGTATTTTACACGCTTTTTTTTTTGGAGGGGGGTGGGGGGGAGGACTTAATAGACATGTCTCGCTGAAGATACTACTATAACAAGCGCCAAACGTGACCAAACCGAGAACGCCAAACGACAGAACCAGTAATCATCCAGTCATGACCGAAACGGTACGGTTAAAACTGGTGATGCCTACAGGCCCGGTATTTAGTTTTTCAGCCGTGTAGTGCAGCACTTATGTAACAAGTCAAGCTCTATATCTCTGCAAGGTGAGAAGAGGCTTGATCCCTGACGTTCAAACTTTACATTTTGCTAAGTTCTCCACTACCCGGCTCAAAGGTGGAACATATGGCCCGAAGGTGACCAAAAGTGCGAATTCTGAGCTGATGTTGCTGCGTTGTTGAGTACTTTTTTTGACAGCGAAGCAGTTGTCAAGGGAGTCGATGAAAATGCAGTAACATGCCTGGCTAAGCGTCGACTTCATATAACGTGTGGCAGGCACTCCACACAAAGCATGGCAAGAAGTCATTGAATTGACATACAGGTGCATCTACATACATATTTGCTACATGGCAGGGCACATACCTCACAGTATTTAAATAAATGTAAACGAATCACTTATTTACAA
Source organism: Amblyomma mixtum (assembly GCF_055824585.1). Lineage (NCBI taxonomy): Eukaryota > Metazoa > Arthropoda > Arachnida > Ixodida > Ixodidae > Amblyomma > Amblyomma mixtum. The sequence goes on from NC_143013.1 coordinate 316,416,604, forward strand.
GCGCTTTGGACAGGGTCATCCGTCGAGGGACAATAAATACGCGTATATACTTACGAAGTTGTTGAAGTTGTTTGAGATATAAGGTTGTTTCACACTTAGAGGGAACACGGAAGCGCTTGGCGGCGCTCTTCGGAGCGTCAATGCGCCCGACGCGGTCACCGAGGCAAAGTAAAGCAGGCAAAAAGGGACTCCTCGGAGGTGATGCTTCGCGTCTTCTGCCACATCGCCTCGATGCGCGGCCGCGTCGGAACGCGCTGCACGGAGCTCCGCGGAGCGCGGTCACACGCTGCAGTGTTCCCTCTGAGTGTGAAACAACTTGTACATTAACGCTCATATTTAAGATACGGCATCCTCGCAGTCGACAAGCTAAATTCAGGTTCCCACTACGCTGCTGCACACTGTTTGTGGAAGACAGTCAGTTCATTAATTAAAAGGAAAAGCTCCGCTTCAGAATCTCATGTTCGGTGCGGGAGCGGCCCAGCCTACACGAGCTACAGTCGATCGCGAAGAAAACTTCGGTTTCTTGAAACTCTCTTGGATGCAGTTTATACTAAACTCGGGAAAAAAATGATGTCGCACACTTGCACTATAAACGAATTTCATTCGGAGACAATAACGTTTTGTCGTTTCCGTCCTGGAGCTCCAAATCTCTCCGTATCAGTAATGTTTTCGCTGCAAAAGCAAAAAGAAGGCAGTCATCTCGATTCGCTCAGTAGTAAAAGAGACATCTGGACGGGCAGCAGACTTGTGCGCCTCTCCTGTTAAAATTTCAGCGCTGAAACGCAGTATTCATTTGCAGGCTGAGCAAGAGAACTTGGCTCTCACTTGCGATTAGATCCATCAGTAGCGCCCTGTGCGCACTTCGTTGCTCTTTTCGTTCGTGACCCCATCCCACGTACAGGTCTGTATAAAATTTAGCCCCAGGAAATACGGCAGACGCCATTACACGCTCCGAACTTCGAATAACGACTTTACGAGTCGCACTCGGTACCGAACCAGAAATGCGCAGCGCAGGAACAGGGCGAAATCGCGCCACGCGTGGACGGCGCGAATGTTTATGCACCGCCAACGAGGCGGTGTAGATGTGTCTTTGCCGAACGACGAAGGGAATCGCCGAGGCTGTAAGAAAAAAGAGCCAGAGAAGGAAAAGCACATCGACGCCGTTCGCTGCGCGACAGCGCCTCCGAGCCAATAAAGTCGCTGGCCTCTGACCGGAAATTAAGCTTTCCAAGTAAAAACACGCGCGGGAATGACGTCCCCAGCGGAAACACCGCAGCAAAGTATAAAAGCAGTGAGCGTCAGGGTTCCTCATTGGTACAACATACGGGGCGGCATGAATGTGACTGCCTGCGGTGTGGCCGTCAGAGCGAGGACGGCGGCAGAAGCCCCTCTGGCGTTGCGATCGGTGGTATGCGCCGGCGCAGTGTTCCCACGTCGCTTCAACACATTCGATGAAGGCGTCGCGGTGACCTCTCTTTAGAAATGAATAAGGATAAGAAAACTGCAGGTAGCTCCAAATCATATTCAGGTTCGAAACGAAAAATATAGAGCCTTAGGGCATATCCATGCATTATTCTGTACATACGGGAGTCATACCTCTGAGTGACCGTATGGATGGATAACAGTCAGCAGCTGTTCAAACACAAGGTGAACATTCTGGTGGGTTAACTGGTCATGGCTGTAGATCACTAAAAACGGCACGTAGATAACGAGGACAAGGGGAGAAACAAGTAAGCATGCATAGCGCAGCTACAGGGCCGTGTACGCGTGCTTGTGTTGCCCTTTGACCCTTTATTTGTGCACTTTTTCATAAGCACAAGGTACCTACCATATACGGCTGAAAGAAACAACTTGAGACTATTGCAGTTACCAGTACCAACTCAGTCACTAAAATTGCGGATATGATTCTATTCTTCGTACGTTCGTCATAGCGGTATGCACTGTACGTCACTGGCAGACTCGGCCGCATTCAGCAGCGCCCGCCGACTTAAACCTGGATGATTTGTGTCTGCTCATAATTGTTTACGCGGCAAGTTTTGCCACATTTCTGCCTGTGTGTACTGTAGTTTTCAAGACGTGTGTGTAGACGTCAACCGGGCTCCAATAAATCGTGAGAGAGAGAGACATCTTTTTTTTTTTCTGTGCCTACGTTTTAAAGTGCGTGATATGCACAAATCTTTAAAACACACACATTGTATATTAGACTGACACACGCCTCAAAGGCTTACTGACGTTTCAGTAAACTATTATGCCCCCCCCCCCCCCCCGCCCCCCACACACACACACGCGCGCGCGCGCGCACGCACACACAATAATATATATATATATATATATCTTGACACTTCAACAATTTGTTCAGCCCACCTACTGTGAAAGGTAAGCGCGAAAAAAAAAAGACGTAATATCGCGTTACTTTGCCTCCAGAACACGTCTTGATACGTTTTCGGAGCAATACAATTCACTTCGCAAAATCACCTCGTTTCTATCACTCTTTCAGAGTACGGTTCCTCGAACCCCTTACCGCTTTTCTATACCTTGTATCTCGTCGCATTGTCCGTTGGTAGGAAAAACGACGATGATCCCTGGACAGCTTATCTCTGCACTGTGCCATCGCTTCGCTCCATTCTCAGGTAAAAAAAAAAAAAAATACCGGGCGTATATTGCGATGCAAAATAAATAAAAGATACACTTTCGCGCTTCCTCCGCGCTCATTGCGTGAAGCCGGGCCATTACGCGTTATCTCGAAATAGCTCCCCTTCCTCAGCTTGGATCGAAAAGGACGGCGCGCAGCACAGAATGCGCGAGGCGATCGAGCGGAGTTTTCGCCCACAGAGCGGAAGCAGTCATCGAAAGTGAGGCGCGGTTTCACGGCGAACGAAACGTGATCGACGCTGGTGCTGTCCTTTCTGGCGGAGGATGATCGTGAGCCATTGCAGCCGCGAGGCCATAAGAAATCCAATCGAACGGAGAGCTGGGCGTGAAGCGAGGCTTGCGCGTAGAATAGACGCAGGAAACGGATGGCGTGGAGTGCGCAACATTGATTCGGGACAGGTAATTTGTGGGTGTTTACGCCCGAAGAAGAGAGCTGCTGCAGATGGAACTTATGCTCGCAGCAAAGACGACAGCATAGACTGATGTCGGTACGTGCATATAACTGAGCCTGTTCGAAACGTCCACGGTGATTTTTTACTTCCTTTACTCGCTTTTCAATTCATTTTTCTTTTCTATTTTACTCTTTCCTTGCATTGCATGTTGACAGCACCGTGTACGTCACTGCCATGAAGTACAGCAAATTTCGAGATAAATAACGGGAAAAAAATAAAATGCGCGGGCCCAGTAGAAGCGCGGTTACCAAAGAGTTTCAGTAAACTTTTATACAGAGCATAACGGCAGCGCCCCGCTTTCCTTTGTACAGTCTTTCCGTTGTACAGTCTTTTTTTTTTTCCGGCTTTTTGCATTTAGCTGACGCTGTAAGAGTGGCTCATAGCTTAGTGCATCCAGTCTCAACTGAGTTTTTTTTTGTTTTTGTTTTGCGCATCGTTTTCGGTGTCTCTTGAGTCCCGATACTTTAGGCCAGGCACCGTGGAATTATTTTATAATAATAATAATAATAATAATAATAATAATAATAATAATAATAATAATAATAATAATAATAATAATAATAATAATATTGTAGCATGTTCTTGTCAGTCCACACAGCAAGGAGCGACATCAGCTGGAAATAGTTCTCTCATAGCTTAAACAAAATCAATTTCGTTCTTTCCTTCAAGATAGCAACCGGTATTGATCACACAGTATACATAACTCTTCGTTGGTGAGTGTGCGTGAGTCTCGTCATAAGCTCGCTGTCATTCTTCATCATTACAGGCCCAAATTAGCCGTCCGACGAACTTCTCCAGATGGGGTTAGCGTAGCTCATATGCTCTCTGTGGTTCTTAGGTAATTAATCATAACAACAGAGTTAAGTGTCAGTCAGGTAGCTATAAGCGTGCACTAGTAACGAAGTCACAAATGTTGGAGGGGAGAACGAAACACGCCATTAGAATGACAACAGTTGCACAGAAATTAATACAGTGCAGGAAAGAATACACTATATGAACCATGGGAATGACAAAGAAATATCAAGCACGTTCACTGTGTTCTGCGCGAAAAAAACAAAACAAAGACGAGACTCGAAAGCACGGCATATTCTCCTATCGCTCTCAGCGCATAAGCAAGTGCCCACTGCCCCTACATTCGTAGTAAGTGTGGAAGTGGCGGCGCTGTGCGGAGGTTCCACAGATCTGCCACTGTAGAGAAGTTCACTACCAGTAAGACAGAGTTCACTGGACTTATTAGGACTGGGAGACTGTCAGTCGACTGAATGGGGTCACGACATGACAGAAAACGCGACAAATGGATAGCAGTTCAAGGCTCACGAAAGGCTCTTGGTTGCTCATCGGCTGCCTATTATCTTCGCTAAATGCATTAAGGCAAAAACATAATCGTTTTTACTGGTTGAACTTTAGTTTGAGCGCTTGAACTTTTCTTAATTTGTCTGTTTATTCTCCGTGTTGCTTTTTTACTCGTGACTTCTCTGACTGCCGTCTGCGTGCAAAGGCTCTAAAAGAGGTCGATGACCTTGTCAGGCTATTCTTGCTGCTCTTTCCTCGGCTTTCCATCTCTAGCTGAAGAAACTTAAAAATATATCCAAGTAAATATAATTCAAAAAAATAAAAATAGCGTGCACTTGAGTTGGCATTTAGCCCTTTCCGCGGCCGATGTCTGCGGCGTGCCCTGTGAAACATCCTCGGAAGCGGTACCATCGTTCAGCTCTCGCCTGCACTCTCGAAGTCGAGATGCTCAACTCGAGTGCTCGGAGATGTTTCTTTCCGAAATCACTGTTTGGGCAGTAGTTGACTCATGGCTGTGCTTCCTCCTCCTTTCCCCTTCCGCCATTGTTCCGGCTCCTCACGTCCTCAGCAGGCAGTAATCTAAAACGCATCACTATACTCTATACGGCGATGCTGTTTTACTGGAGACTGGGTCGTGCTGCATGGCGCCGCTATTGTTACGGCTCAACGACTTCCAGGCAAAAGGAAAGCACTGATGGAGCGGAGTGCCAAATGCGTTACATGGTGGGCATTCGCATTCGCGGATCTTGCAAACTGAACAGCGCAAGATGGCCGGAACACGAGTAAAGGAAAATGGCCGCAGAGGAGGCTATCCCTATTTTGCGATGACCTCTTTCCAGATTTCTTCCTCTTTGCGCTTAGGACCGGTGACAGGCATTGTTTCCTATCTGTCAGCCCTGACGTGCCCGACAGCAGAGACAAATCGTGGAAAGACAAAATAATTACTCGAGAAAAGAACCGATTCCCGTGGAGATCTATATCGCATGATAAAGCTCAAGTATACGTTAACTGCAGAGAGGTCAACCACAGGGCTGGGCGATCTGTGCCAGTATTTCCCTCGATTAAAATCGAAGCCTTGCGTGACGCGGCAGCGTACAGCTATCTAGCACTCGCGAAAATATTCATAATCCGGTTCCTTCATTCAAATGAAGGGACTACTGGAGGATCCGGGCCTAGCAAGCTACTTGGTAAGTAGCTTTTTGCCCAGGGGCCTTTTTCTCTCCTAAGAACGTAAAGGATGCTGTTGAACTGAAATCGCGGTCTAAACTGTGAATTCCTACAGACACTTATCACCTCCCCTGACTCCCGCCCTTTCGCTTCACTACCTCATTCAATTTACCACGAATGCGGACCACACCACTCAATGAGTGCGAGACGCCTGCCTTTACGCATGTGGATATGTATATATGCCACGTATGTGCAGATAAGTGTGTGTATGAAAGGGAGTAGGCCACATTGTTCCTTCCAATTCACCAGATTGCGCCGACTAGAAGCTTTTCTCGCTCCGTGCACCGTCTTTTCAGTTTCCTTGCCGTTAGAGCCCTTGGCGCTCCTATCCCCGGTGGATCTTATCTTCGCTTAACGACATTCCGACTGACAAAGCTTAAGTATCCAGCGTTTCTTCAGCTTTCGTCTGTGCTTCGGCTTCTGCGTTTTTTTTTATTTTCACACGATTTCTGGTCCAGGCTTGCATCTTCTTGTATCAGCGTCTTGTTTTTAAAATGCCTATTCCATTTATGGGCTGATCCCCCTTTCCGTTTTCACGAAGAGTTCGCACTTTGAACCCTCACAAGGAATGTAAAGCACGCCCCTGCAGGACGAAGTAATTGCTGTTCCCGTGAAGTTCATCCTTATCACTACTCTGTCTGATAATGATGTTTCTAAATGGGTAGTCCACTAGATTGAATTTGACGGTCTAATTACACCGCGGTAGAAGTAATGAACGCAGGGCGCGCTTGCCTTTTCCTCCTCTCTTGTCTGCTTTCCCCTGTCTCCTCGTTCAACACTTCGCGGAGCAAGAGACGTCACGGGCGTGCATCGTGCATCATCCGTGAATTCGTCACTGACTACGCTTGCATGAAATGCATTCTGCAGTAGGCGGATTCCGCAGCGAGCAGATCAGACTGCAACTTTTTCTGCGTGTTTCAGGCTTCGGGGTGACAGGCGACAGGCTTGTTTGATGCGAAGTTGCTTTCCGTCACTGTTAGTGAGTGAACTCTGCCGCCCACCAAGGAGGTGTGCACGGGGGACACCGATGTGCCAGCCCTGACAGCGGGACGAAGAAAGGCGCGAGGACTGCGTGCGTCCCACCAGTAGACACGGACAACGACACAGCACCGCCGCGGCCGAGAGGGGGAAAGGGTAAGAGCAGTTCGCGCGCCTTGCGGCCGCTTCGCCTGTCGACACAACTCGATGCATAATCGATGGCAGAGTCTCTGTGCGTCAAGTCGGACAGCGAGTCGCATTAGACACCGCCCCCTTGCTGCCCCTTGCAACGTGCACGGGAAGGAAGTCGCGTGCTGCCCGGAGATCTTTGCTGCCCAACTATCGCGTGAGGAGCGCAGACTCTGCTAGCAGGAAAGAGGAAAACAATAAAAAGAAGGAATAGTCTAGCTATATCGACATAGTCGTACGCTACTCTATTTCCTTAAAATGCATCGTTCCACGTTGAACGAGCTACATGTGGACATTTTATTTTAAAGCATTTCTATAATAATTCGATTCTTTTCGACTCTTTCATCTGTCTCGAACATTGCTGTGGCATCTTTGACACGTCAGGCTCTGTGCGAGTCGGATGCCAGAAATTGAGTAGAATCGAATCGAAAAGAGCATCTGAGCAGCCCTGGCGGCGGATTATCAGGCTATGAAATTCACAAACGCGTTCGCATGCACCGACTGACCGACATGCGGAAGGATTAATTGGCTGATCAACTGATTAATTACCGATGAATTGATCGACTAACTGGTTTATTCCAACAAGCTTGCTGTTTGAAATGGCCGCCTAGTCAGCCAGTCACTAGCTCTTTATTTGCATTCCTGCGGGATTTATTGGTCTCAGCCTAGAGGTGTTCCCTGTTTCAAAAGCACCCGCGCAAAGACGCCCGAGGCCGAAGTGCGCGTGTGCTCGCATGGAAACGCAGTGATCGGTGCTATACTTGATGTGTCGTTATTAACTAGGACGAGAATCACTTACGCTATCCCACAAGAGCGCGCAAAGCAGCTCTGTTTCCTTAGTATACGGGTGCAACCACGCTGGTGCTAGGTCGCATATGCCGCAGGCGACCACTTCACAGCTCCTCACAAAATCCCGCTGCCGTGGCTCAAGTGGGGCGTTCGTCTGATGAGCTCAATGTCGTGGGATCGCATTGATGGGGGTGAGATGTAAAAGCACCCGAGTGCTGTGCGATGTCAGTGTACGTTCTTTCGAGAAACCGTAGGCGGTCGATATTCATCCGAAGCCCCCTTTCCCACTACGGCGTACTTCATATCCCACATCCGGCTTCGGAACATTAGACCCCACGTACCATACCTCTACCATACGATGTATACAGCCTTGGGACCGCTGCCAAGTACCGATATACTCGTATTTTCATTCACAGGCAAGTTCTGCCGCATCCTCTGCTCCTTTCGCCCTGCAAGAAACGTTCCTCCGAGCTCTTCCAAAGATGCATCCGGTCAAACTCGCCCCATTCAGCATCCTCGAATATTCTCATTCAGGACAGCAGCATGAAACAACCGGGTTCGTGAACTTTGAGCCGTCAATGAAAAATAGAAAACAAAGTGCTGCCAAGCCTGTATTGTGCCAGTATTATTAGTTTACAATGGGTGACTCTGGGGTGCGTTAGCATTAAAGTGCAATGGGTGGTTTGTGTATCATTTCTTTCATTACACTTGCGTTGGGTGCGGCTAAAATGCAGTTGACAGCTGCATTTGCTGCACTTCGACCGAGCCGGAAGTGCTTTCTTCGAGAACGTTTCTTCCCTTTTTTTATTTTCGCATTACCCTCCTGTTATAGATCTCCGTCGGTCGTTTTCCATTCCTCATAAGGAGAAAAACACCGGCGAAGAAAGGGGGTGTGAGGAAGGCGTCGCACGCTAGTTCTCACTCGGCTGCTCAATTCAAGCCTGCGAAGGTGCGCGAGAGCGAAATAAGTGCAAAATGGGTGGATTCAAGCCGAAATGAAAAAAAAAAGGAAATGGCCTCATTGAACTTGACGATCAACGCCGACGATCACTAACGCCGCCAGAGCTAACCACTGCGTTGGAGACCAGCATTTTTATTATTATTATTGCTTAAGTGGACATAAAAGGAGATATCGGTGTCTGATATGGTTCTTTCACTCTCCATCGCTGAAACGTAACGGGCGTATTTGGAGGCGCGCTCGCTTCCGGGTGTTCTAGCAGGCGCCACACGCCGCGCTAATTACGACCAGAAAGAAGAGAGCGAGGTAAAATGAACAGATCGATGCATATCGACGGCGAAAGAAGGGGTTTCTGCGCACAGCTGTTGACGGGCACAGCGTAAATCTGTGCAGAATTGCTTGACAGTCCCCGGCCCGCAGTGTTGAATGTAGAGCCAAGTAGTGAGCCACTCACGGCATCCTAGAAGCCACAGAGCCAGACCATTTAACGTGAGAGCTTTTGACAACGGCCGCACGCAGAACGTGTTGAAACCTTCGACGGTTAGCTGAATATCTACTGTAAAAATAGCTCAGTACGGTACGCAAATGGTGTAGAGGATCTCTCTCTACATGTCTGCGCACGCGCACGCGTGTGTGTGTATCTCAAGGAACAAATGACGGAAGTTCCTTCATGAATACACACATACGTTCGTGCTCATATGAATCATGCTCAAGACGCGAGCACGTGTTTGAGTGCGAACCTCACTCTCCACTGTCTGCATCTTGACTGGCATGTGCCAAACAGGTTGCCGCCCATGGAGACGTACCTCCAGTCTTCGTTAAAGGCATTTTACTCTCTCTCTCTCTCACTCGCTTTCATTCCTTGCGCTGTAGGGGTAAACGATTCGACGTCTGCGATTTGCCAGGGTTCATAACTCTCTCACACCAGGAAGAAGCGCTTTAATCTTCGGTAGCACAACTATCGGCGACATTCGAAAGCCTTTTCGTGATCGCAGGCAGAAATAACCTTCCCGCGTGCCACGCAAGTCACGTCGGTGAAAGGGCGCCGCTGCTTTTGCGTTCGAACCTGGCGCACGTCCCAACCATTTGATGGCAGCCCAGCGTCGGAGACGATTCGCACGTGGGCGTTGCCGCGACGTCGTCGTCCATAGCCCCGTATTCGGTCTCTCCGGTGGAGCAGCTTCCCGCGGGCTGCGAAAGCATCCGGCCAAAGCTCCGACCACCGTTGTGCTGCTCATGTACATCCTATTTGGCTCAGACTGAAGACGGGACGCACGAAACAAAGCGCATGGAAACACGGAGTGGTCCACAACGCAGTGCAGCACTACAGTAGACAACAAGGACTACGCTAAAGCAGATGTAACGCCACCACTTAGTTATGTAACGCCACCACTTACAGGGCGCCGCCGGGTTTTCGTCTCGACGAGCCTTCTAATGCTTTCGTATTAATAGCGGCTTCACCAGCTAACCCCATCTCGTGCTTCTTAGGTAGCGCTTACGAGCCTAAGCCCGTCTCGCAAACTCAAGCGTGTCTTCGTACTGCCGCTATACTCCCGTAAATGACGAATTCGTTTGCGCACGACATATCGGTCAGAAGGCGGAGGGGATCGAACGTGCCACCTGGACAAGCACTGCGAGGTGTCCACTCGCCCCGTTTCACCGCAGTACGAAAAGTGCTGACGTCACCGCCTTTCCATCTGGCACCCACCACTCCACTGGCAATTCCTCGCGCCTTTCCCAGCCGCCAGCCAGTCTATCTCCTTCCTGCAGGCATCAATCCCAGTCGAGGGTGGCAATCCGGGACGCCGCTTCCCAGCCCCCCATTGCTGTGCCGCCGACTATATATAGGCGTATTATGAAAGAGACTTTTGCCGCTGCTCTCACGGCCGGTGTATAGCACTGGGTCTGCGGAGGCGCTGCCCAGCAGATAGAAAAGGCGCCTGCATAACCCCCTCCTCTCCCTTTCTTTCCTCCTCCTCCGCGCGCCAAGACCGCGACGAGGTTCCGATTAGGTTTGCGGCGACAACGAAGTCCCCCCGGATAAGGTCAAGCGGAATTGCTCGGATCGATACAGACGCGCGTGCGACGCATCTTTGCCTCGTCACCAAGACCTCCACAGAGAACGCCCTTTTCACGATGATTCTCACAAAGAGGCTGTTGACCGCTACACGAAAACTTTTCACCTGTACTTTTTTCTCCACCAGCCTATAACTTCTAACTTAACTTACCTGTACGTGCGTCGGCGCTAGCGCGTGCCGGATTAGTTGCTCTCATTTCGCCACAGGTTATCTCCTCCAGCGAGTGAACCACGTGCGATTCAGCTTTCTACTCCTTTTTTTTTTTTTTTTGAGCTCTTGGGTCACACTCGCCTTGCGGCTTAGAGCTCCTCACCTCGGATAATCCCCTTAGCACCCCACTGCAAGAAATGGAAAGAGCCGTAAGCAATCCTTCGTTATTTCCGCCAACTCCTGCAGACGACACGTGTACCTTTCGTCACGCCACTTCACTTGGAAGGCACGTAATATACACTGATGAGCACAAGTTACCCCCCCCCCCCCCCGCCCACACACACCCAGATATTTCATATATTTATACATTATACCCTGCAGACCGCGTGGCCCAGCGCAAAAAGATTCGCTCGCAAGCTGCAGAAGCTCAGCAGCGCGCTCCAATAGCGTCAGCTTCCGCAGAACATGCGAGCGCAGCGCTGGCCGAGCGTCAGACCACATGCTGGCCACAGGAGAGGAACCTGGATTAATCCCACTGAGAGCTGGTGGATTTCAGCAGTGAAGTGCATCTCCAAGTAAGCGAATGGCTTTCGCAACGTGCGATTAGGCCTGCTGCAGTCGGCAATCATCTTTTTTTTTTTTCTTGCTGGCTGTCATGAAAGCAGCTGTAACTCCGGGAGAAGTTAGAGACAGAGAAAAAAATATTCTAAACGCCCAGCACGACCAGTGCGAACTTCCCTTGCCGCTCAAGCGTACCGTCAGGAATCGGGCGAGAGTGGCATAGACGGAGCACTTAGCCCTTCTAGTCTAACCTCGCAGAATTATTTGTGCGCCTTCGTGATTAATTTTATGGTTAAACCATGTGCGGCACCTCACAATTATAGGCGCCGCCATCAGCGCCACCTCTGGTTAATTATCAGCAGAACACACCAAACAAACAACCGACTTGAAAGAGATCAGTATGCAGCTCCCACGCGGATAAAATACTTGCGTAAAAAAAAAAAAAAGAAAGAACGGATCGCAGCGAGCCAAGCGCCACTGCTAAGTGTGTATGTCCCATCCACTGAGTCCCATGTATTGCGTTAAAAAGGTGATTGAAATTAGGCGGTTTACGGGGTTTAACGTCCGAAAGCGACTCAGGCTATGCGGGTCGCCGTAGTGAAGGGCTTCGGAAATTTCGACCACCTTGGGTTCTTTAATATGCATTGATAGCGCACAGTACACGAGCCTTCAGAATTTCGCCTCCATCGGAATTTGACCACCGCAGCCGGGATCGAACCCGCGTCTTTCGAGCCAGCAGCCGAGCGCCATAACCACTGAGCCACCGCGGCGGTGATAGGGAATTAGATTTCTCATTTATGTTAACCCATTGCACTGAGAAATTACTCTTTTTTTTTTTTAGTTTTCTACAGAGCTTGCCTACATAAATGCAACCTAAAAGTACGCAAAAAAATTATTGGCGCGAAATGATTCAGAACAGATCCCTTTTAGGGCTGCAGAAGGGCTGAATCGTTGGCTGAATCGCGGAAATGATATTGAAGTGCGTAGAAGACGACGACAATGAACGATGGAACGAGTGGCATAGACAAAGGCGACAACGAAGTTCTGGCTGTGTTATCGGTGCCCTTCGATTCTATCTATAAATATGCACTGCAAATATCCCACCACTGCCAATTTTGTCTTCTTCGTCACATTATCGGTGGCCCCGGATAATGTGACGAAGAAGACGAAGCTGGCAGTGGCGCGGGACGCAATATATTTACAGATAGAAGGGAACAACTGCGAGCGGCACCGAGAACACAGCCAGAACTTCGTTGTCGTCTTCGTCTCCTCCCACTACCTCCATCGCTCATTGTCGTCGTCGTCTACCCGCTTCAATATTTAGAGTTTCCCCTGTAGTCTCTTTCCCCTTTCTTGGAACTCCTCCTCTGAAGGCGACACTCGGCGACGCATTTTTAGGCGAAAACGGCTGAGCATTCGCTACATCATATACAACACCACAGGCACTCAAGCGGAGGCTATCGTAATCCCGACACGAGGTCATGTGGTGTGGGTGGCAGTGCCGTCATTCTGGATGGAAACGATGGATACCATCCAGAAACGCTAAACGAACGTAATTAAATTTTAGAGCTTAGATTAAATATTTTTATATCGCATGCAGCGTAATGGAATTATCTATCGGCGCACAAACGTGACCTCATTTGTTTCACAGCAGGTGCGCTGAAGCAAAAGCTACGGCTATTCTCTGCAGCTAGACGCTTCTTACTGAACGTGTATAATCTTTCCGAAAGCGCGTATCTGGCAGCCGTATAACAGTGAGGCTTTCAATTCTCCATTAGACAGAATTAAATTAAACGGGATAGATTACGTGATTGCGCCTAGCCGACTAGCTTTTTTTGTTCATCAAACGTACATTTCCAGAACGCCTCTTTGGAGCAGCCGCGAAGAGAGCTGGGCGCTGACTTCAAAAAAGCGACCATGTAAAAGCTAGGGGAAGAGTGAGGGTAGCCAATACATGGTTCGCATAGGAAAACGTTATTACCGCGGGAAGCTATAGACGTCAAGAGTCGACGCAAAACCACCGAGTGATGTTACACAACGGGGGGCCCCCAAATCAATTTCGATAGGCAAAGCACTTTTCTTTTCTGTAGCGTGTATTGGAAATCGTGGCACACGCGTGTTTTCGGCGCTTCGTCGCCGCCCCGCGGAGAGCGGCAGCGGCATTACGAAAATTGCGTTTTCATCCCTTTGAAAGGCAACAAATTTCGTGCACGCGGCAGATTTCCAGCCATCGTATACAACATCCGCGAGAAGGCGGTTTTGGACAGGTGGCTAAGTTATGCACGCCTGAGCAATCTGTTATTGTGGGACGAGGATGACGACAAAACCACGAGAGCAAAGGCGAAATACTCCGGAAATTTCGATTAAGACGGCAGCAAGCAGCAAAATCCTTACGTGCGCATTTGCATTGGTTTCAGAGACGCCGGCAGCTCCTTTGCGCTTTCGCGTATAGCTTATCGCTGGCGCGATGGCGTCGCGCGTTTCGTTGCCGCCCGCTAGTGTCGCACCGTGGTGCTCGTTTCCTTCTCGCACATGAAGCAGGTGGTTTTGATGCCCCGCAAGAATATTACTTCCTGGCGCCGGCAGGAGAGGTGTTTATCCGCGTGCTTCCTTCGCGAAATGCGACGTAAGAGAGTGAGAGATCTGTTTTAAAAAAATGTGACATTCTTTATTCAAGAAAAGAATAAGCATAAATGAACTGGGAAGTTATAGAAAGCGCGACAGCCTTGAACACAGTAGTTGCCATTTCTTCTGATTTTTCTTTTCAAGCAAATCTATTAAGGTCCAGGGTGGGGGATCATAATGTCGAGTTCTTCCGGGAGCTTAATGTTAGCCTTGCACGAAGCGGGTGCATGTAAAAAAAAAAAAAAGCAAACCTATATCGTTAACGGATGTGAGCCCATCATCGCGGTTGCACAATGCGTAGACTTTGTCAGCAGGCTCAATGCTGTGTTCTTTTCGGGAGCTTGCATTGTAGAGTTTGACATCTCTTAGAGATGGTATGAGCGCATGTATTTGAAGTAAAAGCATGCGCAAGCACGGAAAGAATAGTGAAACACTCAGTCTTTCTTCACACCTCGTGCGACGCTTGCGCAACCGGGTCGCATTAAGGCTGACGCGCTACACTGCCTGCTCCTATGAGAACCCAACTTTGCAACTTTGAGTAGCAGCCATTCCCTATATCCACAAGATATCACATAATTTGAAAAGTGTTGGTAAAAGAGTCGGAGTGGATGTTGTTTTTTCGGCCCCCGTTAAGTTATCTAGCTTGTGTACGCGTGTCAACAACCCAGGGAAAACTTCCCCCGATTGCCCCAAAAACCATGAATGCAAATTTGGGAAGTGTCAAAAAAATGTCGTGTATTCCATTCCTCTCACTTGTAATAGGTTTTATATTGGCCAGACTGGACAGTGCTTAAATGATAGGCTCAGGCAGCACCGCAACAATGTAGATAACAAAGAGTCTCGTAACCTTAGCATGCATTGCCGTGAATGTGATTGCACCCCACAGTTTAATTTTTGCCGAGTTGTTGCTAGGAACAAAGACCAGCTTTGCCGGGAAATTATCGAGGCTTCAAATATCAAGAAGTATGGTGATACATGTGTAAGTGCTGCATCAGTGTCTTTATCACAAAAAGAACTTCGCTTCCTGAATCGCACTTCTTAGTTTGTGTTTGCTTGCAGGGATCCTGGTGCATGAATTGCTCTATGCGTTGTTTTCTATTTTGGTGCCTGAATGTATTTATACGCGCAGCGTGCCAAATAAATGTCAGTTGCTAGTTCAGCGCTGTGTTGTCCTTTTCCTCCTTTCCTCTGCTCTCTTTTTTTTTTGGCCTTCGGCCTTGCGCTGTTTCAATCATATCATATCATACCAACTTTGCACGTTTTCGGCTTATATGGATATACCGCATAGAAGAACAGAAAGCTGGGCAGGTTGGTTACGAACCGTAACACATGATCGCGGAAGACAAAGACGAAAGAAAAAACCAGACAACACGAGCGCTGTCTTTCAATTAACATTTATTACAACTTTTGCACACATTTATGCCATTCGTGCCAAGGAAACCTAGAAAGCACCCAACTTATCGCTACTGATCATGACCTACAATACTGAAAAACATCGAACATGAGTCATTTTCACACACAGCGATCAAACAGTAACGGAACTAGCTGATGCTACCCTGTTGTTAAGAGTGGTTCCTTATGTGTGAGCAAACCGTCATTATCACTTGACAGCCATGAATTTGCATTTTTGTAGGTGCCTTTTCAAAAATGTAGCTTCAGTAGTCATAAGTTCACTTCTTTTTTGGTTTTCTTGGCAGGAATGGTATAAATGTGTGCAAGGTTGCAGTGAGTGTTGGTTGAACGACAGCGCTCGTGTTGGCTGCTTTTTCGTTCGTCCTCCGCACTGTTACATTATCGATGTACCGCGCAAACGGTACTTGTCGCAGAACCAATTCCCGTCGCTTGAAGACTCAACGTGACCGTAAAACGCCTCAGTGCTATGTCACGACGTGACTGATGTGCTTAGCGGTCCACCGCATAACCGCGGCTTCCCGGAAAGAGCGGACGAGCCTCCGGTTGCAATATTATGCCGAACCGCGTCACCGTTGCATCAGCGATCTCTTAGGCCCTCGCCGGTCCTAGTGGCCCGATGTGAGTGGACGCTGCATCCGCCCGTGTACAAGGCGATGTTCGCTAACTCTGTTCGTCAACGTAATGCAACACACTATTCAGTTCAGGTACGCGGCCATAGCGGTGGTACGGGAGGTGGACGTGATCGGTTTGGACTATTTATTTAGCCCAGTCAGCCGTGTAGTCAGCGACATCCTCCTCACCACACAAATGCGCTCGGGCAAAGGGTCGTCGTCTGCAGCGCACCACCGTGGGCTCGCAGCTGCGAGCAGCAGCTGCACAGCTGGTTCTCCCAGCGGCGCGCTGCACGGCGACGCGGCAGTTGTAGTGCCCGCATGCATCGATGCGTTCTCGTTGGGTTCACTTTCAGCACACGGTCACGTTGTTCACGTAGCTTCAGCGACCCCTAACGGCACCCTCCCTCCCTTTCCCTCCGTGATCCCTCTTCCTCCCGCCGACTACGAGAGCACCAGGGAGCCAGCCAGCTCATTGTTCGGAGTGACTGCTGCGACCGTGGTCCTGCCAATCGTTCACGAACTAGGGCAGGCACACATACACACACGCAGCTTGCAGGTTAATAAGCGATCCCCGTGGTGCTCCATCGCCGCCGGTGCGAGCACGGTCGCGACCACCGCCTCGTGAGTTGCGTGCAGGACGACTCCCGCAACACACTTGGACCAAAAAGCGATCGCTTTCTCCGCGTGTTGACCGCGGGCACTGTCGTCTGAGGGAGGGATACAGATTGCGAGATGCCTTGGCAGCGTCGAAGTATTCAACCCGCAAACCTGAATTCGGCGAGCGCATCGACGAAGTGACCGTCGTTGTAGGCGCATTCGGGACTACTTCGTCGCGCGTCCTTTAGCGCTATCTCGCCTTCGGCTGCGCTGTACAGTATTAATGACGACACGCGGTACAACAAATGCAGTGGCGTATACCCGGCGCTTCGCAACGGACGAGCACAAGGCAGCGGCTGCGGGCGGCATGTGTTCGTCACCGTGACACAAAAACGGAAGCTGCCGCCAGCGCTGCCTCGGCGGTGTGGCCCCGACCGAGCGCACGCTCTGACGATTGGAAACGCTTGATTGCGCCCAGATTCGCTCGATCGCTCCATACCTGGTCTCTCCGAAGTCCGCGGCACTGGGAAAGCCATACGGTTCCATCGCCTGCTTTGGTGGGGAATGCACGGCAGAGCGCGGCCAACGGCTAGTATACGGCGAGAGAGAACAACGCATGATCAGCCATCGCAAGGAAAAGACCAGACGACGCAAGTTTCCCGAGGGAAGGACAATTCTCACGGCGAAGAGAAGGAAGGAACATCCGCAAAAACTTCCCCGGGAAACTCTCGGCGGGAAAACCGCCTCGCGTTGTCCCTGTCAGCAACATCCTCCAATCACTGCTGCGTGCGGCAGCCAGAGCAGCAGACAACCTCGCAGGGGACAAACACTTGGAGCCAAAGCAAGAGCAGTTTGGGTCCTTTAATTCCTCACTACGCCGGGGTCTATAGAGCTTTGGGAGCGTAACCTCGAGAAATGGGCAGCGGTGTCTGCAGAAAAGGCTTGGCAAGCATTTTTGTATCAACGAAGCCCGTCCAGCAGAAATCTCACAACTTGAAAGAAAGAAAAAAAAAAAGCTAACAGCGAAGATCGAGGAAAGATAAAGATGAGATGCGCCTCTGAAACGCAGGACGGGCACCGAAATATCACCGATCTGGCTTGTCAGGGTCAGAGTATTATACTCTTAGGCTCGGCGCAGTTCAGATATGGGACCGTGAAGATTATTTCTGCCCATTTGTCTTTCCTTATCTCCGCGCTCTTTCTTCACGGTGGCCCATCAGTCGGCATCATCCTTCCTTATTATAATAACAGGGCCGTGCAAATGCACCGCCTAATATGCACTGCCATATATGGAAAGCATTCCACCACTTAGAGGCGCTGTTCTTGGAACTCTCTTGGGGCTGAAAAAGCCATAAGGCTCAGAGATAAGCTAAAAGAAGCGCCTTTGATTCTGGCCAGAGCTAGAAACAAAGCGTACGTACTACCTGTGCACTTCTGCAGCTGTAGGTCTGCGAAGGTCACGATATTTCCTGAGAAAAAACGTCGCCTATCTCGACTTCGACGTCCTCAGAAGCGGCATTAGTTACCTCCCTGCGCGTGATTTGCATATCTCTTCCCAGCAAGCGGTCGCTTCTTTTCGACTGAGAGCGTCGGAAAGCTCAGTCGGGCATCCCACAAAGGACTTCAAATGTCGCCTCTCTACATCCCGTTATGGAAATGCATCAAGATGACGTTTACTTCGGCGTTTATTTCGACGAAAACACGCACACTACACCTGGAAGTTGTATAGATCGAGAACAACACATTATTTATGCTCAGGAAAGCTTATTAAACAATTAACAATTATGCGATTTGTGCTGTTTAGATAGTTGTTGCTCAGCTTGACAAATAGTGGAACTGGAAACTTAAAAAAAAATGACAACATAATCTCACGGGCCCCAGGAAAATTAACCTTAAAATACTGACAACGCGAGATAAAAACCTGGCAACAACGTAATTTGGAGGTGCTTTCGGATTATGAGCATGCGCTCCGAACGCCCACTAAGTGATGGTGGCATGCAGCACCGCCTGGGTAGACGATACTGCCTGCCACCAGGCGTGGCATGCAGGTGGCGCATGCTACCAAAAGAGCGACGTCCAATTGCTTCAAGCATCTAAATGTTTGGCAGAAGCCCTCAAGCGGCAAAACATAGGAAATTAAACTTGCGAACCTCTTTTCCTACAAACAGACACGCGAGCCAAACGCAAGGAAACCCTCGATGTGATGGCATCCAGGTTATTTATCGAAATCTAGAGTTTCTTGGCGGCGTTTGTGCCATCTCTTGTGGGCAGTTTTGCAATATTTATAAGCACAATAAGCTTGGCACGCACGACCGTCGGGTAAAAGACAATATGCACCACGACAACTGAAAAAGAGAGAAAGAAGGTGACGGCACGTCTAGCAATCGATCAGACGCACAATACCGGTCTTGATAGCAAGCGTTCATGTGGGTCAAGGATTCCTCGATCCACCTTCGATTTCAGTTGCCTAAAGACTGAGCAAGGGGGGGAGAAAACAAAACAAGTAAAAAAAATACGCGAACAGACCGAGACCAATGGCGAGAGGAATCGAATGCGCTCTCGTTGACGACACAACAAGAGAGGAAGCTTGCTATAGCCACACCAGCACGAAAAAAAGAAAGCATTTATACACCAGCGTGGCATACGCGTACGGCGCGGGGCGCCGGCGGTAGCGACACGAGGAGCGGTTATCTCCGAGAGCGCGCGCGTAAAACGCGTCGTACGCTCTCTGCACGTCGTAACGACGACCGCAGAAACTGCGACGCCGCCCCGTGACGCGAGCGATATATCGACGGTGCCTATACACCTGCGCAATTCCTTTGGGACGGCAGCGTGCGGCGCAGGCGATCCCGATGCCGGAGGCGAGCTAAAATCGGAACGCAGCGTCGTCGCCGTGCGGCGGAGGGTTCATATTCTCCGCTGCGCACAGCGTGCGCGCACCACTGCATTCCCTGTGCTAATCTCGCACGAAATCATCGTGCCATACGTGTTCACCAGCGCCGACGCAACGACTTCTTTCGTCTTGAGAAAGTTCCCATTGCCTGCTTCCTTCGCTTCTTATTCCACACGCGCCGCAGCGATTGCGTGTGTTCAGCTTCGAGTTTCCGACACGGGGCTTTTGAACGGGCGCGTGGCGCAGCGTCAGGCATCAAGGAATGTGCGCTCGAGCACGCTGTAGAGGTATACGATTGGTGTTAAGTGTGCACGTGTATAGAAGGCATACACACACACACACACACACACACACACACACACACACACACACACACACACACACACACACACACACACACACACGCACACACACACACACACACACACACACACACACACACACACACACACACACACACACACACACACACACACACACACACACACATATAGGTTGCGAGAGCATGAAGTACTTGACTGCTTACAGGAGTATATAGCGAAGTATGCGCTTCGTTAAAGGAAACATATTAATTCGACGCGACGTTTCGGTCGGAAGACCGATCTTCTTCAAGAGAAGAGAGAAATGAGATTGCGCTGAGGCTGATGCGCTAAAAACATAAAAGAACAAAGCATGAATTTAGAGCGAAAGCTCTACTCCTCCCGTACAAAGCTGAATGTCATGCGACTATGAAATTTGACCTTCAAACAGGGTTGCCAGATTGGGCTATTAATAGCCAAATTGGGCTACTTGTTGTCCGAGTTGGCGTCAGAAATTTCGTTTTGGCTATGTGGCTACTTTTGGGCTACATCTTTTTCATGGGTGAAAAAAAAAATTTAAAGTAGTTATTATGTGCTCTGTTGCAATTATACAGTGACAGAGATAAAAGGCATGCTGGAATAAAGAAATTGAGCACGTCTGCTACAAAATGACAATTTGTAAACGCTGTGTTCGAGAAAACTTGTATTTCAGGCGGTCAAGGATCATGGCCTTTCGATTTCTTTTATAAAGAGTTGACACGACGTGAAAGTTGCCCCCGCGGAAACACTTCACGGCCTGTAGATTCCACTTAATCCAAGCCACCCGCGCGCGCGCGCGCCATTGAATATACGTAGACTGTTGCCGTCTGCACATGTGAGCGTTCTCCCATTGACGGTGCACCTCGGGTGGCCATGACAACCATGGTACCAGAATAGAGAGAAAACATTAAGAGAACTTAAGTCTCCCTTCGTGGTTTTTGTTTTGTTTATGGGGTTTAACGTCCCAAAGCGACTAAGGCTTATGGGGTCACCCGCGAGCAGCCGGCCGGGAAGGCGCGCTTCCGTGCGAGCTATGCGCGGGCGTTCTCGTGTCCCCAACCCGTGGCGCAAAGTCACAGCCACGGCGGGTTCGGACGAAGTAGGCAACGAACAGAGTACGCTAGGAAACCGTTTATTAACCTAGCGCAAGGCAAAACACACTGCGGAAGAATGTTCTATCCGATAATATATGGTTCAGCAGCTTACCAGGTCGTCGTCGACCGGCGTTGAATAATCCGGGAGGGCACGGGCAGGAGATGGGGTCGGCGGGGCAATCGGGCAGTCACCACCGCGAGAGGAGAGACTAGACAGCCTTTGTTCCCGCGTGAGCTCTCCTTAAAACCCCTACGACATTGCACCCCCTTGAGCAACCGGTTGCAACCAAGAGGGGTCGTTCACCCCGTTCCTAAGACGCCAGAGCGTAGGCGTGACGTCACGTCCAAGCTGGGGGGTGAGGAGAGTGGCCGCGTGGCCCCCCTCTCCCCACGCCCGGCGGCGGCGCTTCGTCGCGTGACTCAGCGCGGGGCGGCGAGGGATATTTGTATATCCCACATCCTCCCCTCCTTAAGAAGCCTCCCGGACAGAGAAGCAGGCGCCACGTTACTTAATCTTCTCCGCCATCCAGGGATCGAAGTTCTTCGGCTCCCGCTGGTACACTTGTTGATGTCCGCGCCACGCCCGCACCGATCAGCTGGTCCGAAGGCTTGACCACCCGCGAGATGCCGACGTCGAAAGGTGGCTTGTTACCGGTCGCCGTCTTCCGAGTACGCGCGGCTGCGCCGCTCCGGTGAATATGGTCGACCGCCTCCTTGGCCCCGGCTTCGATTGCTTGGAGGCCAGGTCCGTGGCTGCGCCACCCTCAGAGACAGGGTCAGGTGGCTTCAGAGGCGAGGGCCGCGGCGCTTCCAACGTAGATGCCGGGCGGTTGGGCTGCCCTGGCATGCCCGGTTAGCTGGCGAGGGCCCAGGGTTGAGGTGGTAAAGGGGGCCGCGGCTGCTCTTTCTTCGTTTGGACAGCTTGCTCTTGGGTAGGCTGGTGCGGCGGCGTACAGGCGGTTAGCTCCGGTGCGGTGTCGCAGGTGGCAGGGACGCCTGGCTGCAGCAGGGAGGCGGCTTCAGGTCGCGGGCTGGGCGTAGCGGCGGGCCATGGGCGCGGCGCGTTGCCGAAGCTGGATGGTGGCTCCAGATGGTTGGTGGTTGTGGCGAACGATGTCGTTCTGATGCGCCCTGCTTCTTTTCCATCTGCGCTGAAAAAGGTCAACACAGATGTAACCAACTGCCGCAGCGCGTGCTACGTAGCTGTTCGGCCCTCACGAGAGTCATGAGGGCTAACGCAAGTAAGTCTTACGTAACATTGATCGGCATGAGCGGCCCGTACGTTCATGCATCTAACGAGACTGCTTGTCGGCCTGTGCCCTCGCTCTAGTCCGCGCAGGCAGATTTTATTTCTGCCTACGGCGCAAGTTATAGCGGGACGCGGAGTTCGCCGGCTGATCGCAGCGCTCGTTCTCCGACTGCGGCGCGGGTCGGGCTATGTCCTCAACCCACTCATCTCGCTGCACGTAACGTTTCAGGTCGCATACGTGCACCGGTCCGCCTGTCGGTTTCGACCGCAAGTCCTCGAGCCTGTAAACGAGCGAGGAAAGCTTCTCTCGCACGCGAAGCGGCCCGATCCATTTCGGCGCCAACGAGGCCGCGAACTGTCTGCTAGCATCGCTGAGAACGTGTTGGCGCCGAAGCACCAGATCGCCCACTTCGTAGTGAACATCCCGGTGCGAGCGGTCGTACTGTGCTTTCTGCTGCGCCCTAGCAGTGCTCAGGTTTCGGCGAGCCTTGTGTAAGGCCTCCGTCATCTTAGCGCGCAGCTGCGTCGCGTATTCAGCTCGTGCTGACGAAGCGACTGGCGTCTTCCTGCTGTCCGTTAGAACCCGGTCCATCGGATTTAGCAGCTCTCTACCCAGATTGAGAGAAGACGGTGCATACCCAGTCGAGCGGTTAACGGTCGTACGCAAAGCGAACGCGATCTCCGGCAGATAGGAGTCCCAATCTTTGTGCCTCTCAGAGTACGCGACAAGCATGTGCTTAATGTTGCGGTTGACTCGTTCCGTGGGGTTCGACTGAGCATGATAGGTGGTCGTTTTCTTGTGCTTAATGCCGAGTGCAGCGCACGAATCTACGAACACCTTCGCAGTGAAGTAGGACGCGTTGTCCGTTATCAGCTGCTCTGGGAAACCGAACCTGGTGAATACGTCCATCAGCTTCTCCATGATCACTCGTGCCGTCAGCTTTCTAAGGGGGAAAAGTTCAACCCACTTGCTGAAGTGATCCGTGACCACCAGCAGGAACTTGTTCCTACTCGGTGTCGTGGGATACGGTCCCATGATGTCACACGCCGCGATTTGCCAGGGAGTCTGGCTGTTAATCGGCTGCATGAGGCCGGGCGGTCGTCCACCCCGGGGCTTCACACTTTGGCACACATGACATGAGCGGGCGTAGCGTGTTACGTCCCTTTTCATGCCAAGCCAGGTAGCAAAGCGACACAACTTAATGTAAGTCTTGGGGCCGCTTGCATGCCCAGCGATGCACGAGTCATGAAAGTAACGTAACAGTGCCGCTCTCAACACTCGCGGTATCACCACCTTGAACGCCTCACTTGTGTCGTTCTCGGAGGGGATATACCTCAGCAGGACGCCGTCGGAATCCAGCAGATAGGAATCCAGCGCGCTCACAGCACTACCAGCTGTTTCCAAGCGCTCCGCACCGACAGCAAAACCAGCTGTCCCCGTGTGCGCGGCGGCCCGGCCGCCCGGCTCCCTGAGCCCGTCGAACACTTTTCGACAAAATGAATCCATCTGCTGAGCTTCGAGCAACTCCTTTCTGCTGAACGCGATCCCCACGGAACTCGCGTAGTCCACGTGGTTCACGCTCTCGCCTGGGGTCAACGGTCGGTCCGTGTCCCTTACATCGGCTACGGCTGGCGACAATCCCTCACTCTCTCTCTCTGTCGGGCGGTCGGTCGCGTGACCTTCCTCGCCCTGGACAGGCGCTCGCGAGAGTGCGTCAGCCACGGCGTTGTTCTTCCCTTTGCGGTAGCGTACGGTGAAGTCGTAACGCTGCAGCAACAGGGCCCAACGTGCCAGGCGGCCGCTCGGCTCGCTGAGTCGTCTCAGCCAGGTGAGCGCCATGTGATCCGTCTCGATCACAAATGCCACCCCGTCGACGTAGTAGTCGAACTTCCGCAGAGCAAAAACTATCGCGAGACATTCCTTCTCTGTCACCGAGTAGTTACTCTCTGCCGGCGTCAGTGAGCGGCTCGCGAACGCTACCGGTCGGAGGACGCCTTCATGATCCTGAAGCAACACTGCTCCTAAGCCCAGGTCGCTTGCGTCGGTTTGAATCACAAACTCCCTGTTTAGGTCGGGTAGCTGCAACTCAGCCGTGTCCGCGAGCACCTTAACGAGGTTGCGCAGTGCAGCCTCTTGCTCGGGACCCCAACTCCAGCGCTCTCCCTTCTTCAAAAGCTTTGTCAAAGGTGCCTGCAGCGCTGCGCAATCTGGGATGAACTGGCGATAAAAGTTCGCCATTCCCAGGAAGCGTCTCAGACCAGCTAGATCTGACGGCGACGGAAACTTAAGCAAAGCCTCGAGTTTATCCTCGCACGGCAGAATGCGGCCTTTGTCGATCGTGAACCCCAACAGTGTTATTCGGGTCGCGGCGATCTGCGCCTTCTTCGGGTTCAAAGTGATTCCCGCGGACCTCAGCCTCTCTAGGATGTCCCTCAAGTGGCGCAGGTGTTCCTCGAACGTTTTTGAGTACACCACGATGTCGTCTAGGTATGCGAGCGCGTGGTGCCACTTCGCATCTCCCAGAACACGGTCCATTAGGCGCTGATAAGTAGCGGGTGCTCCTACCAAGCCAAAAGACATTCTCTTGAATTGGAAAAGACCTCTGTGACAAGTGAAAGCAGTCTTCTCCTTATCACGCTCATCCATTTCAACCTGAAAGTATCCGCGGCTAGCATCGAGCGTAGTAAAGTACTTCGCCCCACCTAGGTTGGACACTAGGGAAGAAATGGTTGGTAGAGGGTACGCATCCTTCCTCGTAACCTCATTCAGTCTGCGGTAGTCCACGCAAAGCCGATATGTATCGTCTTTCTTTGGAACTAAGACTACCGGGAAGCCCCAAGGGCTGTTAGACCTCTCAACAACGCCAGTATCGATAAGTTCGTCTAAGGCGCCGTCCAGTGCTTTTCTCTTAGCCAAGCTGATTGGTCTAGGATTGCACTTCCAAGGCAGTGCATCACCCGTGTCTATTCTGTGCCTTACTAGTGTAGTGAGGCCAGGCCGGTCTGTGAATGTCGCGTTGAATTCGTAGAGGAGAGATGACAAACGTGCCTTCTCCCTTTCCGATACGCTGTTCACCTCCGACAACAAAGGGTGCATTGCCCTCACTGGCACGGTAGAACAGCTTTCTACCGCGACAACATTCTCTGTGGGCCCTCTCTCAGCGGCGACTGTCCGCCCGCATGCTTGTTTCCGGGCCGGCGGGGGTGATTTTCCACGGTCACTCCCCGCTAGCTCCGCGTTCGGAGCCGTAATTGACTGCGAGGCCGCGGGCGCTTTTGCAAAAAGCTTCAAGGCGCCGGTGGTGCGCTCTCGATAGCCTCCGCTGGCTATGTCTATCACAATGCCTGTCTTGGCTAGGAAGTCTCGCCCAAGAATTACAGGAACGGATAAACAGGGAAGATGAACGAGGCGTTGTCGCCGCACGCGTCTTTCCCAGCGAACCACTATCCTAGCTGCACCGCTGGATTGCGCTGTGCCGCTCGCGAGGCGAAAAGTGGTATCGCACTCTCTCAACCGGATTTTGTTCTGGCGGAGATGGTTTAGCACTTCGTCACCGAACAAAGAAGCGCTTGCCCCTGTGTCGAGTAACGCGGTGAATTTCTTTCGAGCTATCGTTAGCTCGATGAACGGCGCTGGCAAGTCAACAGAACTTCCTACGCGACATGCCAAAGGCGCTAATAAACCGGGGTTCTCTGTGTAAGCCGCGCGGGATCGAAGGTCGATCACCGGCGGCTGTAGCCGTTTCCCGACTGTGTTTGGTCACGGGCGGGGAGGCGGCCACAGTCGCGGGCGAAGTGGCCCGGTTGGTCACACCTGTAGCAGCGGTTGCTCGGGCTCCGACGGGCTAGGCGCTGGTCGCCACGTTCCGGTCGGTCGTTTCGATCTCGATCTCGCGGTGCGGACGGTGGGGGCCGCTCGTGCGGCCGCGTGTCGGCCTCGCGATCTCGGCTACAGGTGTTCCGCTCTGCGGCAGCGTGTGCTGTTCGCAGCGCGTAGCTGAATGGGTCCAAAGCGCGGTCGGACAATTCCCAACCCCTCGGGACACTCTCGTCAGCAAACTGTGCTGTCGCTTCAGCTCTAGATGGACTACGCGCTGAGCTGCCATTCCACGCGCAGCGCGGCTCAAGTGACTGCGATGCAGGTGGCGGCGGCCGATACGCTCGCGCAGAGAGGATGTCTCCCTGAATGCGCTTCGCCTCAGCTGCTAGCTCGTCCAGGTCTCTAAACCTGCCTCCTCTCAGGTAGGCCGCGAAAGTCGGGTGCGCTTGTCGTGTGACACGCTCAACTTTCTCCGTGTTTGTGGCGCGAGGGTCAGCGAGGCGATACAGTTCGTCCATCGCTCGGACGTACTCTAACAAAGACTCGTCGGGGTGCTGGGTGCGGAGTTCCAGCTCCCTCCTCAAACGCCACTCGTAGTTAGCGGGAAGGAATTCGTCGCGGAAGCTTGCGCTAAACTCCTCCATTGTCCTCGCTCGGTTACCGGTTAGTCGGTACCAGCGGGCCGCTTGCTCCGTCAAAGAAACAGGCACAACACGCGCGAGCAGTTCGGCGTCTGCGATTCCTGTCGCTTGCTGATAATGCAGCAGACGGTCGAGGTACTCATTAGCCCCTGTTCTGTCATGGTACCCCGTGTAGGTAGGTATGTCTATCCTAAGACGGGGTGCCTGGGCCGGGGCTTGCAAATTGTTTTGCAACATACCCGCTAAGCTCTGCATAACTTGCATCGCGTTCTGCAAGAGCACCTCGGATGACTGCGGACTAACGCCCCCGGAGTTGGGCGCAGCCGCTGATGGCGTCGAACAATGAGGCGTAGGTGCCCCATTGTTCGCACCACGGAGCGGCGAGGTGCCCGATGTGGTGCCCTCCGTACCAGGCCTAAGTCCTGCCGACGCGCCCGGGAATGCAACTCGGCTATTCCGCGTGGAACACTCAAGATTTACGCCTTCCAAAGGCAAGTCAAGTAGGGAGCCCTGGCTCTGTGCCGCTAGCTCTGACAGCATGAACAAAGACTGGAAGTCAGGCCTATCAGCTGCCATCCTTTGTTAGCGCGTCGACAGTCGTTCGCTCCAACAAAGTACACTGCTCAATGCCTAGTTCGCCCCACGTTCGGGTGCCAAGATATGGGGTCACCCGCGAGCAGCCGGCCGGGAAGGCGCGCTTCCGTGCGAGCTATGCGCGGGCGTTCTCGTGTCCCCAACCCGTGGCGCAAAGTCACAGCCACGGCGGGTTCGGACGAAGTAGGCAACGAACAGAGTACGCTAGGAAACCGTTTATTAACCTAGCGCAAGGCAAAACACACTGCGGAAGAATGTTCTATCCGATAATATATGGTTCAGCAGCTTACCAGGTCGTCGTCGACCGGCGTTGAATAATCCGGGAGGGCACGGGCAGGAGATGGGGTCGGCGGGGCAATCGGGCAGTCACCACCGCGAGAGGAGAGACTAGACAGCCTTTGTTCCCGCGTGAGCTCTCCTTAAAACCCCTACGACATTGCACCCCCTTGAGCAACCGGTTGCAACCAAGAGGGGTCGTTCACCCCGTTCCTAAGACGCCAGAGCGTAGGCGTGACGTCACGTCCAAGCTGGGGGGTGAGGAGAGTGGCCGCGTGGCCCCCCTCTCCCCACGCCCGGCGGCGGCGCTTCGTCGCGTGACTCAGCGCGGGGCGGCGAGGGATATTTGTATATCCCACAGGCTATGAGAGACGCCGTAGTGGAGGGCTCCGGAAATTTCGACCGCCTGGGGTTCTTTAACGTGCACTGACATCGCACAGTACACGGGCCTCTAGAATTTCTCCTCCAAAGAAATTCAACCACCGCGACCGGGATCGAACCCGCGTCTTTCGGGTCAGCAGGCGAGCACCATAATCACTGAGCGACCGCGGCGCTCCCTACGTGGTGCGAATGCGTAAGCATTAAATGCTACTATTTCGCTTCTGTTGCCTGGTTTCGTGATCCTCACGTGTTAGCCGTTAACCATAGACGTGGCCTAGTGGTTTGGGCGTCCGCTTCGGCTGCGGTGGCTGTTTGGAAACCCACCGCAAGGCATGTTCTTTTCTTGTATTGTTCATTCTGGTTCTACGGACACATTCTGCTCAATATTCGCGCATGCTTACGCATTAATAAGATCCTTTTCTGTTTCTCCCTATTCTCGTGCTAGACACGGCAAGCGCGCCACTCCCAAGAGCCTACGCTTTTTCTGCAGCCTCAAGCGGCACACGTGCAGCCCTCGAGATTCATTGCAAGCGACGAGAGAGCGCCGTGTCCGTTGCGTAATATGCGTGCACTCATGCGGAGCCGTGGAGCCATCCTTCGGCGCGGAACGCACTGTAACTAACGAAGGCGGCGGAAGTTAGTGGCATGACATGGCATTAGATCTGTCGCTACGAGAACTTTCAGAATGGGCAAGTGGGCGATGTACATCCGGAACTACAAAAAGAAATGGAAAAAGGAGCCGGAATTCAAGGGTAATTGTTTTTCTCATTATTGCGAAGGTGCTGTTAGACTGAAGATAAAATCGACATAGATTATCATCTAATGGCATATATCCTTGATTTATTCTGAGCTCATGCATATCGTAGAATGTAGCTTCCAGAAGGCGCATGCTCGATGCTATGAGGTGACGCTCTCAGTGAGAACCTTCCTCTTAAAGCATGCAATTGAAAGTGAGGCTGCGTATGTATACAGTAAGGTATTTTCACTGTCGACGTGTCTAATCTGCGCGCGAACATTTAAAAGGTGAAATATTCCTGAACTAGATATAGCGCCGCCGTTCTTTTCCGCGTGCAGACTGGCTGGCGTCACCCGCCTCAGGTGATATGGCCTACTGCCGCGCCTGCAAAGTGGAACTGCGGCCCCATCTTTAGGACCTGGTTAGCGTACCTGTTAGCCGCACTGGTTAGCGCGCATGACGGATGCGAAACGTAACAACGGAAAGAACACGCCGTGCGCACCCTCTCAGACCAAGAGGTCTTGCCTCAGATATTATCTGCGGGAAAGAAATCTAATATGTAAATATTCTTGCCGAAAATTAATTCAATATGCTTAAGAAATGACGTCAGAAAAGCAAAATTTTTTGGCTACTTTTGGGCTACGCAAATATTTCGCTGTTGGCTACGTTTGGGCTACTACGGAGGTCAATTTGGCTACCTGAGGTCGGAACCATCTGGCAACCCTGCCTTCAAACCAGGAGAAGCGGAGGCTTGGCTCTGACGTCAGACCACGTGACTCGCAACGCCTCGCCACAACTGCGAGGTTGAGCCGACGGCGCTCGCTCGTCCCGCAACCATTGAATCACGTGACTCGCTGCGCCTCGCCACAGCTGCAAATACGGAGCCGACGGCACTCTAGCAACTGCTGGAAATCGCCTGACCCGCCGTTTGGTATATGTATAAAAGCATGTGGGTTGTGCGTACCCTCGCGCGCTTACCGTAACAGAGCTTTCGCTCGTCTTGCTAGCTTCAGCCGGGTTGAACCAACGGTAATTTTTCTGGACGCCTTTCATTCCCATGAGCGCAAGAGGGGCCGCGATGTGCTTTAATTTTTTTTTTTTTCATACAGACCCTGCGCCCGCGCTTTCAGGCAACATGTGTGTCCAGTCGTATCCTTTTTTACATGCGGGGTTCCCCTTAAATGTAAGCACTTATCAGGCATTCCTGGGCTGATCCATAGCCTGCTTTGTTTCAAAACGTTGTTTTCTTCCAGCCTAAGCTTAAGATCGAGGATAGGCACATATTGTGCATCTGAGTCACGCAGTAAACCAACTAGCTGGATCTAGCTTTAAATGTTCCCCGCTGTTTCAAAATGTTTTGGGGATCGACGTAGAGGCTGTTCTCCTTTTACGTTCTCACATTGCAATCACACAGCGAAAAGAAGTCACAAAAGGCTGAGAAAGAGATGAAAGGCATGAGCTTGGTTTGGCTTGGTTTATGGGGTTTTACGTCCCAAAGCGACTCGGGCTATGAGGGACGCTTTAGTGAAGGGCTCCGGAAATTTCGACCACCTGGGGTTCTTTAACATGCACTGACATCGCGCATTACACGGAGCCAGAATGGAAGCTTGGGCGAGTTGGTGACGGTTCACTTGCCGCATAGCGAAAAAAAGACACGGTCACAGGGAGACCTGGACACACGGACACATGGTCACGTCCTGTTTGTCTCCCTGTGTCCGTGTCTGTTTAGCGCTATGTGGCAAGCGAACATTACACGGGCCTCAAGAATTTTGCCTCCATCGAAACTCGACCGCTGCGGCCAGGATCGAACCTGGTTCTTTCGGGTCCCGTGAGCTTTGTGTCCTTCAGAAAATTTCCACGCCTGCAGCCTTCGATACTAATAATGCCCACTGCATAAATTGCTGAAAACGTCGGTGCGGTGGCTCAGTGGTTATGGTGCTCGGCTTCTGTCCCGAAAGACGCGGTTTCGATCCCGGCCGCGGCGGTCGGATTTAGGTGGAGGCGAAATGCTAGAGGTCCGTGTGCGATGTCAATGCATGTTAAAGAACTCGAGGTGGTCGAAATTATCCGGAGCCCTCCACTACAGTGTCCTCTTGCTTGCTCAGTGCCTTGGTCAATTTGGGACGTTAAACCCCATAAAACGAATTACAAGGATTCCCCGGCACAAACTACTGCTACGGGTGTAGTAAGATGGGCTCACTGGTCTACGGTTATGCCTGCAACACCGGAATAGACCTGGAAACAGAAGACAGCCACCACGTGGTTTCAAGCATATATATAGCTGCAGTGCTTCCTTACAGCTTTCGCCTCAATATTCCCCATGGCAAACCATCCTGCAACAGTCCAACTTGGAAGTGGCAGCCCAGTAGCATCCCTAGGAAGTTATTTTCAAGCGGCGACACAGAAGAAGCAATACCAGAGGCGCCTCGTCAGGAAACTTTTCTGTTCCTCTTTCTTTTCCTGTTCACTACCCGTCGCAGTGCATCGCGGGAAGACATTCCATCTTTGCCGGGAGTGGCTGAAAGGTGGCTTGTTCCTCGATCAATAGAAAAATGCACGCAGCTACAGTGAGGAGCCTTTCCCTTTGTTTTTTCTGTAACATTTTTTTTTTTGTACGACAAAGGCGAAGGCCTCAACGATGGCACAAACGCAGTCTGTCTGCGTCCGAGACATGGATCCGCAGGCTTGTGCAGTCAATACAAGACACCACTGGAAAGCCGTTCAGGAGACTATCGATAAGTCTCCCTTTGCGTTATTTAGCTCGGATACTCAGGCTTGGGCTGGAACTACCTATCAGAAACTAGGATGCAGCTAAGGGCGAACGCATGCAGTCAACAATGTCTTCTGAAACAGAGGCAACACCTAACAAGGCGATTGTACCAGCTCTATGAAAGCTCCCCTCAACTATACGAGCACTCAACATAATGCACGTCAATAAATACCTGGAGGAAATATGTGAAAAAAATAACGATCATAGAGCAGTCCCGACTGGCTATCGCCTGCGAGACGGAACTATTGTTCTGTATTTTGTATCTGAATACAAACACGACAGAGCCGCCGCGGTGGCTCAGTGGCTATGGTGCTCGGCTGCTGACCCAAAAGACGTGGGTTCGATCCCGGCCGCGGCGGCTAGAATTTCTTTGGAGGAGAAATTCTAGAGGCCCGTTTACTGTGCGATGTCAGTGCACGTTAAAGAACCCCAGGTGGTCGAAATTTCCGGAGCCCTTCACTACGGCGTCTCTCATAGCCTTAGTCGCTTTGGGACGTTAAACCCCACAAAACCAACCAACCAACAAACACGACAGCGCAAGCAGTCGTCCTAGGCAAAAGATGCGACGGTTCCCGCAACCTCTGCTGCATTGAATGCAAAGCACTGAAAGCGCGTAGTTACCGAGTGGAGTACAATTTCGATTCTGATCATCAACTAAGAAGACAAGCAGACACAAACATGTTCAAGGAGGCTTCGGAACATTTTCCAAGTTATTTCTCGCGAGCAGTTACTTGCATTGGAAATATCAAAGGGACGGGCTCGTTGGCAAACAAGAATGTCCCCGGAACTTTAAAAGCTCTGCCGTTATATTCAGCTTCGCATCGATGATCGGGTTTAGCCTCATACGCGTACCGATAACCGTGTTCAGTGTACCGATAACTGACACTCGGCTCACATTCAAGGCGAAAACATAACTCTCTAAGGACGTCAGGTGACAAAGCCCTTTGGTTGGTTCATTTAGCCGCATCAAGAAGCTGGTGTTTTTGCGAAGTCATAGGTGTCGCGAGAAACAGTCTAAAAACGGGATTAAAGGCAAGTAATACGCGGCACCCGCACAACTATCAAAGCAGTCAATCATGTAATGAATTCGAGTAAAACGCATTGTCTGATGAAGTTGCTGGCAATCTCGACCACTGTACTGGACTGTGACAGCGAGTCATAGAGGGATGAGTTGAGGGGAGTGGCGGACACTGCGCCTCTTTGTGGGTGGCGATGACGACTAAGAGAGAGGCGCGGTAACGCTCGCACTCGGGGTGGAAGGGGGAGAGAGAGAGAGGGAGAGGAGAAGGAAGATAGAAAGAGGAACGCCGATATAACAATGCACCGACATGGGTATACGTGAAGGAAAGCAGGGGCAATTCCTAACAAGCGTTCGAGCACGCGTTCCCAGTGTGCCTTCCGTCGCCAACGCGCTGTGTACTTATGCGCACGCGCCACTTTCTAAGCGAGATAACAAAAAAAAAAAAAAACAGAAAACAGCAAACAGAAACGAAACAAAAGTATCGCCAGAATGCAAACAGTCCGGCCGCGCGAGTCGCTCGGATCGTGTGACCCAGTCGGCACGGATTATAAAAGGAGGCCTGTCGCGGCTTTGGAAAAAGGGAAGAGCGTCGGGGAGTCATTCGGGCGGGCCTTGTCCCGCTGACAGAGGCAGGCAGGCCGGCCATCTCCCGCCCTGATCGATCGCCTTTTGGGGAGGACGCTGTGAGGAAATTTCAATGCTCGCGCGGGCCGCTGCTCGCTTTTTATTGTTTTTTCTTTTGTTATCTTGACTTTCTTTTTCCTGCAGCGGCCTTAAAGTTTATTTTCTTCGAGCTCCGCACGATCAATGCGCTCGAGTAATCACAGCCCTTGGCTTGCAGCCAACTATCGCGACTCCGCTTTGCTCCGCCCCGCAGTCGGCAGTCACCGCTGCGTGCAGCCAGCCGAAACCTGCTCGAGAGATCGCGCGAGGAGATCTTCGCGTGCCCCGTGCGAAAACATGGGATTCGTAAAAAAAGGCTCGCTCACTGCTCTCTCTCTCTCTTAAAAGCGCTCTCCCCACCGTCAGAGCTTTCTTCCGTATCTTTTCATTTATCGCGCACAGCCTAGACTGGCGCGCAGATCGAGACAAAGCGTAAGGACGCACGGGCACGAGGAGAGTCGCAAAGCTGAAAAATGTATATAACCCGATGAGCGGTGAGACCTGAAAGCAGAGAGACCCTATAGGGTGCTGTTCTAAGGAGATATAACAAATCGATAAGCGGGGCAACGGAGTATCACTTTTTAACGAAGGCCGCGGCCATGCAAAATGTTTTTTTCCCGATTACTGAGGGAGCGAGATCAATGCTGATTCGTTCGCAGGCAGGTTTACACCGGCTACCTAACCTAGTCAGAGGACGCCAGAAGCTTTTTTCTTTCTTTTATGCCGGCGGGGGCAAAACGGTTAAAGGAAGGAAATAATGAATGTGGCGGTGTATAGCAAAAACAAAAACAAAATGCCACGTTACACGTAATCTTAATTATTTCTATTCATGAACCAAATATGATGACGACCATTAGTAACTAACATTTCTGTTGTTGCAAGCAAGAGAACATGTTTTGGAGTTGGCAACAGCAACATTTTGCCAAATAAATGGAAAATCTCGAAGTGAGAACAACACAGCAGAGTACCTAACGCTTCCCTTCAGCCAGGAAATGGATACGTGGTACTTGAGGCTTACCGTCCCGCCTCTGCATGAGGGCTGCGAGGGACGCATTATAGTGTGGTGCTACGGATCAGTTCCGATCACTCGGGGTTCAATAGCATGCACTAACATCGAACAATACATGGGCGTTGTCGCACATCTGTCCCATCGAAATACGGGCGTCGTGGCTGGGATCTTGCGACTCTGGGCTCCGCAATGGAGCGCCAAGGCCGCTGAGACACCGAGGTAAGTAGAAAAGAAAGATATCACGTCCTCAGTAAGAGGATATCACGTGCACGTATGCAGCGCTAAGCTCTGCAATCCCCTGACATTTAAATTATATAAGTTACAGAGCGGCGACGTGGGCCTGAGTCGAGAATGAATTCTCTTTCCATTTATCATAAGTTGAGCATATGCCTTTCTCCAGGCCAATTTTTTTCAACAAGGGAGTAATTACATAGTGGCATCCACCCAAGCCCAGCCATACGGCTACAAAGGAAAGCCATACAGCGTCAACAGAAACTTCATATTTGAAGAAAAATTCGTCCTTGTCCGGGTTTCGAACCAGGGACCACCGCTTCAAAGGAGCAATCGCTCTACCAACTTAGTGAAACATTAGACCAACATTTTTTTTAAGGCGGAAGCTTTTAATGCCTCATCGTTGTAAGCAGGAGTTGTCGACAGAACTGTCACGCTTTTCAATTGGGCGAAATTGTCGTGACGTCACAGTGCGCGAATTTTAAACGGGGCCAGTTGTACTTTGGCTAGTAACTATGCAACCAATTAAAGGGATGGTATACTGATGCTCCAAGTAAGTGGGACTGAGTTTAGTTAAATATTAAGGCGGAAGCCTTTAATGCCTCATCGTTGTAAGCAAGGGTTGTCGACAGAAATGTCACGCTTTTCAATTGGTCGAAACGGTCGTGACGTCACAGTGCGCAAATTTCAAACTGGGCCAATTGTACTTTGGCTAGTAACTTCGAGTCACAGAGCGAGCCGAAGAGGTCGCCGAACGACATCGTCGGTCGGCCACCTGGCGTCCGGCCTAGAAGAGGAGCCCACCGCGGGGAGGGGAACATCACCCCAATCCGCGCCTAAGACCTCTTCTTTAATAAAGTTTACCTCCTCCTCCTAGTAACCATGCAACCAATTAAAGGGATCGTATAGTGATGCTCCAAGTAAGTGGGACTGAGTTTAGTTAATTGCTTACTTAAACCAATTAGCGTAATTAAGCTTTCTAGTCAGACCAGATAAATAAATAAAACCGAGTAGGAAATCGGCGGACCTCGGGAATCGAACCCCGGTCTCCAGAGTGCGAGACGAGCGCGCTACCACTCCGCCATGCCAGCTGAATGGTTTGGAATGAACAAAGGCGCAATACGATGTCTTCGTTCATTCCCATCTTCCTCCCTTCCCGTTACGACGAGGTTTAGGTGTCCACCGAGATATGAGAGACAGATACAATTCCTTTCCTCAAAAACCAATTTACCGACAAGCAAGGCATAGAGCCGAACGGGCGATGGCGTTCAATGGACTCCCTGGCAGCGTTGCAAGACGCTGTCGCGTTCCGCTCTTAGAGGCGAAGCTGAACACCTTAACCACACATCAGTGACACAAGCAGCAACACCACGCTTAAGGCTTTCGCCTCACCGCACTTAAGGTCAACAAAGTGCACCCTGATTTTTTTGTTGTTGTTGCTGCACGCGGAAAACAAATACGCGGATCACTCAATCTCATGTCTAGTCATTGACAACGCTTCTTTCTCTCTTTGATTAAGTAGTTTTAGAGCACTCTAAACATGGAATCCAAGCATGCGATGCCGATAGAGTTGATTCCTTCCTGTATCGTGGAAAGGCATTCATTGCACTAAACGTGTACGAAACGTTAAGTAAATAGGTAATTTACTTAAGACAGTTTACTGCCGAGGCGTTGTTAAAGCGCAGGCAGCCTCAGGTTTACCCGAATGATGCTCGCTATCGCTCGATCAGTGCTTCATAGATAAAAAAAAAAAGAAGTACTCAAGCTCCTAACCCTGCCCCAGAATTTCAGCGTTGTTAGACTGACAGTCAGACTGAAAACATCTTTATCGGCGCAGAATAGTCTTAGAGCATGTGGGTGGGCCGCTTGGTCCGGCAGTCCACTGGTTACCGCTGCAGCGTTGGCCCTCCCCACCAACCGTTGAGCTTAGTAGCTTCAACGACGTATACCGACATCTCGAGCCACATAAAACAGCTAGGCAGGTGTGCACAAAGCCGCGTAAATCTCTTAACAAATCAACATAATGTTACGAAGTAGATGGCAAAGAAGCAGGCTGTGGCGCGGGACGGAGTGCTCGCTCTGGGCCCGCAGCCATTAAAATCATATTTCATCGGTCATCATGTCATTCGGTTCCTTGGCTTGCCGCCACGTATCATTTGGTGTGAGGTGCGGGGTACATCGTCATCCTGTCCCTGGAGCATCGCTGCCTTCTGCTCGCCTTGGTCGTCTGCCTAGGGGACATGGACTCCGCCGCCCGGCTCTCCCCAGCTCTACTTGACCAGAACTGACCAGCCGCTCGCCCCCCCCCCCCCCCCCCCCCCCGCCCCGTCCCCAGCCCTGAACATAAGACACGGCGACCAGGACCAGACCCGATATGACCCGACGGCGACCAGGACCAGACCCGTTATGACCCGACGACGACAAGAACCAAGACAGCACCCCCACCCAAGCTGCACGGCGAGTCTATGAAACGTGGCGGCAAGCCAAGGAACCGAACGATATGATGACCGATGAAATATGATTTTAATGGCTACGGGCCTAGCGCGAGCACTCCGTCCCGCGCCACAGCCCGCTTCTTTGTCATCTACTTCGTAACAATACAGCCAACGCCAGCTCGGTTACACCAGTGGTACCCCACACTATACTGTCCGCAGTGCCCGCACTGCGGAGAGGTAGCTAACCTGTACTGCCTATACCACAAGGTGTGGGTCTGCAAACTCAATACTATAGTTGACCCGCTCCAAACATGTCGGAGCAGCAGTGGGAGGCCATTCCACTCAGCGTTCTTCGAAAACTTGGAATTCAGCTGAGTTACTGCATGGCTGTCGGCTCGTCAGCTATCAGGGAACACAGCGAGCAAATTATGCTATCCGGCGGCACAGCCTGCAACGTGTCAGATGAGTAGCGAAGTTTGGAGCTATTCTAGAAAGCATGGATCCGCTAGTAAAAAACTGGCTCTGGTTTAGCTCCGGTTAACCGTGGAGTGACGCGAGAGCTCCGCCGAGCCGCCTACTTACACAGCTGCGGCACCTCTCTTCCCCCCCCCCCCCTCCCACTCGACACGGCGCATGCGCACAACTGTTGCAGCTCGGTTTCGCCGGCGCGCCAAGCCACCGGCAGCAACAGCTGCTCCGCACCACGTGACCAACCGGCTCAAGGCCGCGGCGCCGCCACGGAGCTCAAAGGGTGCCACGCTGAAGGCTCGAAGAGCGGGCGTAGTATAGCTCTCTCTACAAAACACTTATCTCCTACTGCTTACGTGGCGGCTTGTGCACAGAGGTGGCGGGGCACCTTGGAACTACGCTATGACTGGCGAGCAGAGTCGGTACACAAGCGGCGCGGGCCTTTTGAAGCGAAAAGCTTCACTAAGCTCGTCAACACCGCGCTTCACGTGAGCCACCCCTCGGCGCCGCCGCGGCGCGCGCTACGTCGCCACTTCTCCTCCTCGCCACCGTTTTACCCTCGCCGCTGCCGCGCCGTCGCCGCCGCCGTCCCAAGAGGAGAAGGTTCTTTCGCTAGGCGTTGCGAGAACGCGTGAGAGGCGGCGGCGGCCGTAGAAGAGGCGCAGACATTCGCCATGGAAGGAGGAAAATAAGACCCAGAGGTGGTAGCGAGGGAGTTGGCTACTGTGCGCTCGCCTCCTCGACACCGTTTGCCCTTTCGTTGCAGCCGCATGTTTACCACAGTTATTACGCATGCGGAAGGAGGACGCGCTTGCCTACACCGTTATCGGGTTGCTCCCAGTGCTTTGTGCGCGAACTGCTACAGCCATGACGTCAAACAAAGCATAACTGCAGCTTTTCGCTTGTATATCCAGGCTTAACCAGGGCTAAGCCACTGCCAATTTTTTTCAGCTAGGAGACCTCTAGTAACCCAACAGACACGTGAAGACAAAAAACGACAAGTAGTGTAGCTTAAAGAGCTGGCTTGCGAAATTCACGATAAACGGATTGGACACTGACGCAGGGCCGGACAGGGCTACCCGAGTAAGGCAGTCCGCAGTGGTATTGACCGCGAATCCGATCTTAGATGGGACCCCTATAGGAAGCGCGAGGAGTTTGTTCAGCAAGATTAGACCGCGCACACTGAATCGGTGTGAGAACAGTCGCACCGGTGGCTCTCCGGTAGGTACAGTCAATGTCAGGACATCTTCAGACTTGTGTAATGTGACCACATATTCAACCCCAGCAGACGGCAGCATTCTTTAGAACACTGCAATCAAAGGTGCGCTTATAAAAGCTATCTCAAATGAAGTTCTCATTATCACTGCCTTTTTTTCTCACAGGGCAGCCAGTATACGTCTTCATGTAATCTCCGTAGCCTGTGCCGAGTTGCTAGATGACCAGGCACAACATCGCTTGTGCAGCCAAGTAAATTGTTTGGAGAGTAAAGTAGGGAAGGAAATTCACGTCATATGTTCACGCAGGATACTGCGCCTGTCTGTCACCCATTTTGGGGTGCGCAGCGTGTGAAGGTCCGTGAGAAAGAGACTTCGAATTCCGGTCCGAAGCTGCTAAAATACGGTTCGACTCTTCCTGTAGAATCAGCAGAGCAGACCAAGCATGTTCACGCAGCGGAAAAGTAGTGTCTTCTAGCAATTTGACAGAGAAGGTTCGTCATGCACGTGAATATTTCAGCGCGATTTCCGTCTTTTATATTACGTTTTTGTTCGTGTAAATATAACCGTTTGTGACGTGTCGTTACTAGTGTGTTAGGATGCATTTTGAATGCATTGTGACGTGAAATTCACCTCACTTGTTGGGCAACAAGCGTGATCACAGCCCATCAGGGTTTTAAGCACGAACACATCTGACATCTACACACCAATTCTGACGCATTAAACTGCGGACACTTCAGCAAGTGTATGGTTTGTAGCTGGAGGCAAGCACGACAGTGTTTCTAAAGCTGTCCTCTTTCTCTTTTTAGTATGTCCCTACACCTTTATAGGGACTAACAACGCCCAGCGCCAAGCGACACTGCCACCGGTTTCGAAAGGTAACAATTGCTCTCCGATTGCGCTATTCTGACACTAAATATATCTCCCTGTCACTTTTGCAGAGTGCCGCGCGGAAAAGCGCGAGCGATGCGGCGGGACTACATTGTCGCATTGCAACACCGACAAGTGGCTTTCATCGAATCCCCCCCCCCCCCACCTCTTCCGACGCGAATAATGGGCACAAACACACGCACGCACGCACACAGAACACGGACGATGCGACAAGAAGAAGAACGAGTGCCAGCCGGGCAGCCACACGGAGCCAAGCCAAGGAGAGAGCCACGGCAGGTGCGAGCTCACACGAGGCCCCGTCTCAATCGGCGGTAACTAATGCTCTCGGCCCATACGCTCACCTGGGCTACGTCCGTCGATCGAACGCGGCTTGCGCAACGCGCCCAACACCGCCCGGTGACACCGCGCCCACTCGGTTTCGCGTAATAAAAATGGAGACTCAGAGAGGGGAAAGCTTCGCGCGCCCATTTACTGCGCTCCGACGAGGAGCCAAAAAAGAATGAATCAATTGTGCTCACGCACCTATCATCCGAATCGATGCTGTTTTTCACTCGGCTGCTGGATAATTCAAAGCGAAGTTGGGAAGGCAGCGTACGTCTATAGGGCGATCGCTCGGTACGTGAAAATAGCGGAAGGAGGAAAGAAATAGAAGGGTGGTGCTCTCACGAGCCAGAGCTGTGTAAATGTCCCAGAATCGCGTGATTCGCCGTGCGCTGTCGACAGTTTAGTTTCTCGAAGCAGCGCTCCTAAATATGCTTAAACCAAGCTGGTTCAGTAGGGCGTGGTACAAGGTTGTTTCGTAACCACAGAGGACACTACATGATTGAAACCGTGTGCTTGTTCTCTACCTCTTTATTTTGTTTTGCTGTACCCCCGCCTGGAATGAGGAACACTAAGAGGAATCAGAAGCACACCCGATTTAAAAATCAAGAGAAGTATTTCTTGTCATCTCGTAATCAGGAACAATTAGAACGCTTCGAAGAAGTAAGTTTACGTAGTCTGCAGGGATACCATAACGGTTCAGTAATTTCCTGAAGGACTGCATCGATTTCAGAAACATATTCAGTAAGAACGCACGTCAAGTTTCATCAGCGCGTATACGACAGTTTCCCACTTAACATCTTTCAACCAGACGTCCACAACAGAGCATGCGGCTTAATAAAAGTGCACGCGCATAAGGGATCGGGATGTGACTAAAGCCCGCTTTCTCTCGGTGCCAAGAAAGAGAAAATAGAAATTGGTTAACAAAATTGTTAAATTTTTCTTTTTTGCCTCCATTTTTACGTTGCACTTGGGAGTGTTCTTTTTTTTGTCTTTTGCTGGCATCACCAGGAAAACTGCGCTCATGCGTTGCACTAAGGCAGCAGAACTAGCAGGTCTTCTTTTCAGGCAGGTGTTCATAACTGGTGTCATGCTGTGACTGTTTTTTGTTCGGTTGACTGCTATGCCCTACCGCCACTAGTCACTACCGCCTGTGACGTCAGGGCTTTAGGATCAGCAATCCGCCTAGCGGCCGAAGCCGCGAAGACGCCGTGTGTCTATGCCGGTTTTTTGTCGCGGAGGCCCCGGCCGGCCCCCGTCCCCTGAGCCTGCGTGCCGGGGGCGGGAGTAGCGGGCCCCCTACATTGATGGAACAATAAAGTTTTAAATCAATCAATCAATCAATCAATCAATCAATCAATCAATCAATCAATCAATCAATCAATCAATCACCAAAAGTGCGTATTGCTGGATCTGATATTCAGGATGACCCCAAAAAATCTCAACAAAAAAAAGAGACGAAAGAACCAATTGGAAGAAAAATC
This sequence comes from Amblyomma mixtum, assembly GCF_055824585.1. Taxonomy (NCBI): domain Eukaryota; kingdom Metazoa; phylum Arthropoda; class Arachnida; order Ixodida; family Ixodidae; genus Amblyomma; species Amblyomma mixtum. The sequence continues at coordinate 316,457,709 of NC_143013.1, forward strand.
ATTACAACATATACAGTTCCTATCTTCGATCATTAACGCTCGCGCATTGGTCAGACACTCATCATCGCGCATTCATCATCACGCATCATCGGCGCTCATCGGCGTTGGTAGAGACCTCGTTCTATAAACTGAGCTAACCGGGGCAGTTAGCATAAGGTAGGGCGAGAGCGAATATATCAGTAATTCGAAGTGGGAACAGTCCCGGTCAAAGCTATACAACTGTGAAAGCTGCATAGCTTTCCTTTGAAGCCGTGTGGCCTTGCTTGGGTGGATGCCAATGAGTAATACCTGCCTCTCGTTTCCGATAAATTTCTACCAACCTTAAATTGAAGAATTTTTCCTACAGAATATCCTTTTAAATGTACTGCTGCTCGCGGCATCGCGACATTCTGTTCCATAGACTCAATTGTGTGGCACTGCAACATTATTCTGCAAAGTCCGCATTTTCATCTGTTTGGACTGCAAGGTCGTCCTATATAGCTGCAAGGCACGTAAGTCGTATTTCAGGTAGAATTTTAGAAGCTCCATACTAAGGTTCTACGCATTCCTCGTGAAATAAAATTGCGTCTCCGAACCTTAAACTAGGTTGTCGCCCCCCTGAACAAAGCTGTTGGCATGCGCTATTTGAAAGCGACGGTTTCTCGCGCGACGCTGCAGGAGAGAACATGGGCCTTGCGACTCGAGGGAGCGCGTCGCGAAGCGTTGCACACAAAGCGCTGCGATTTCAGCTAGGATGCGTGGAGTACATGAAAACACACAACGAAGTGCAGCTATTATACATACGGCCCGTCGCCGTGGAGTTGCACAAAAAACGCTGCAGACGTAGAAAAATCCTTTCCGTTCATGAAGCACTGGAAGAACAAACCTCAAGGGCTCGCAAAGCACTCCGAGGAGACAATTCTTGCATCGGGTCAACTCCTGTGAGGGTGACGGGAGAGGGTTGACATCCAAGTCGCTACGGGACGAGACAGACGGTGGAACGGCGCCGGCATTTCGCTAATACCCTTTCAAGACTGTAAGCTAGGGAGGCGGCGCTTTTTAAGTTTCCCTGGGGAAAAGCGCTTCTTTTCCAGAGCCTCGCTCCGCAGCCAGTGGTCGCCTCAAAAGTTGCGTGCAATAAAGCCGCGAGGGCTGTAGACCACGCGGTTGCGCTAGAACGCAGATATAAGTTGCAGCTATTGTACCAGTCCAACGACATGTTTTCCTTCGAGCCGTTTGGAAATAATTTGGAAGAACGTGCCAGCCGTCGTTATTCGCCAGGTGCCTGTAAGCTGAAGGAATAAGCGCAAAAATAATAATCGGTCTAAAGCAGCAGGTTTTCTCGTGCGCAGTTACCTAGGACGTGAGCCGCTGCATTCGACGCTGCCCACAACTCCCGAGATCAAGCCCTGCCGATGCACCTCGGGTCAACGCTCCTGCCCTTCGAGCGCCCGACATATGCATGCAGGGGAGTCTCACTCTCTCTACGACGTAAGCGCCGCGCCGTGCAAGATGCGAAGGGGTGATAGGAGAAGCACACTAGAGAGAGAGAGAAAGAGAGAGAGAGAGAGAGAGACAGAGAGGGCGCGCAAAGAAAGAGAACATGCAGACAAGAGAAGAAAAGGGCGGAGAGGTCCACGGTAACACCGCACTAGAAGAAAATAAGCCTGCTTTTGCATTTAGCCAGCAACGGGTACACACGCACAACTACTACGCGCGCGCAGATTTATTTTGCGACACCTTGCGGCGCATCTTGTTTTTACATGTATTCACGTCTCGTACTTTCGTCGTCAGCCGACAGTCGTGCGGTTCGCGAACAACGTGGCGTTTCCTTTCTATCCGCTGCAACACAAGCAACGACGTCTCGGAAACATGTCTCGCGAAATAAAAGCGCCACCTCGACCGCGCGTACCTTCTTTCGTGTTGTCCTTTGCCTCGTCCCTGTCTCTTGCTGCCCCTTATTCAAATTCGCTGCACGGCCGGTGGTCCTTTCCGCGCGCAAGTAGGAAAGTGTCCGTTTCCCTTTCGTTCCAGGGCCAAAAAAGAAAGAAAAGAACAGAAGTAAATCAAAATCGACAACCCCATCCAGACGCACGGCAGTCGGGTTCAGTCCACTGCGCAAAGGCCGTTCGCCCGTCGCGACCGGATACACGTCCGGACTGTTCTCCAGCTACTTTTCACCGCCAAAAGTTGCCCGCCACGTCACCTTTTAGAAGCCCCCTCGCACCGAACTCCAGATCCCGGCTCATCGCGTTACGCCCTAGCGACTGCCACTAATGCTTCTGCCCAACAGACCCAGAAATCGAAAAGAAGATAAATCACTACGGGGTTCACATGGTAAGGTGAGAATAAGTGGGGCGGAACAAGGCAGCGTTTATATCTGAGTGGTGCTGGACTAGAGTGTTGTATATGTGAACTACCATCAACGGTAGTGCGTGCATGCACGGTGTTACGACCGTCGAATTTCGATGGAGGTGAAATTCTAGAAGCCCGTGTACTGCGCGATGTCAGAGCACGTGAGGGAACCCCACGTGGCCGGAATTTCAGAGCCCTGAACTACGGCGTTCCTCATAGCCTGAGTTGCTTTGAGACTTTAAACCCCCACAAACCATAAGCCACACATTTGCACAAAGAAGAGGTAAATTTTAGTTTGAATTTAAAAAGTGTTGCCGCCTTAGTAAAGCTGAATTCTGTTGTTCATCTCTCTATTTTCCATATTTTACGAATAAATTTATCAACGAAAAGCACGAATCATTAGCCTTGGCGAGACACTATTCAGAACGGAACGTCTTAACCAGCTTAATAAAACACGCCGTATAACGCACCACTCTGCTGCTTCCGTGAACTTCCGTTACTCAGAGTTTGTTCGTTGCCTACGCTAAGGCAAGCTTGCCTACGGTAAGGCACCGCGAAGCTGTCGCGTGTAAGGGACGGCGGCGGCGAAATGAAGTGAAAGACGCGCGCGAAGTCGCCCCCAGGACAATATAAAGTTCGCCTCGGTGGGCCAATACGCACGGCACCCGCGTATATATGAGTATTTGACCAACCTGCGCGCGACACACAGCAGCGCCCCGCAAGAGCACCGCGAGCGAGGAGTGCAATAAGTAGTGACGCGTCTCTGCTTGGTCGTTCGGGGGGACAGCGCAATATACGCGGCCCGATCGCTTGCTCCAAACTCGCCGCTGTACCGCCCGGGACAGCTGTCTTTCCCGGCCCCAGTGTTCGCGCACAGCCTGCTTCGCCGCGCGCAAGACAAACACACACACGCCGGGCCACAGACTCGAAACCTCGGGCACACACAGCGAACAAAAAGAAAGCTCAACCCCAGCGCCGACTTTCCTCGGCGTCGCCGCATTCCGACAACGACACGGCGCTCCGCTCTGCCATACTCTTCACTGTTCTTGGCTGGGAGGTGGGCGGGGGGAGGACGCTCGCACCGCGTCGCGCGCGTACCTCGCGAAAGACGACAACCGCTGCGCCTGACAACGCGTTCCATCGCGCGGTGCGTTCGCGTTATGTAACGAGTGAGTTCTCAGTACTGTCCCCGCACGTGTGCGGCGTGACAGGCGCCGCAGCAATCAGGTCTTGGAACCAATTTGGGCCGAGTGGAAACGCGGGCTCTCTCTCTCACTCCACGCACACAACCTCTGAAATCTCTGCGCCCTTTAACCGTCCACTCTTCCCGCCTTGCACCTTCTATGTCCCCTCTCTCCTTTCACCCAGCGCAGAGCAGCAAACGTGAGCCTTCTGTTGCTTCCTCCTCCACCTCATCTCTCTTCCTTGCGCTCATCTTTCATTCTTGTCCTTTGTTCCTCCCTTCGCCGTTAAAGTGCGGCTGTCGTTCCACAACTCATGCCGAGGATGCGAGAGGCGAAGGCGTGGTCGAGGCTCGGAAGTCGAAGCTGTCTCCGCGGATTGCGCAGTAGTGCGCCTTCGCTGCCGTTGGGGGTGACACATCGCGCACGCAAATGATAAGCTGTAGAAAACGGCTTGGTTTCAGAAGGAGCATTCAACGGAGAAACATTGTACGTACATACCATCATCTCTGTTTCGAGCCTCGCAGACAATCATTGACGAATTCTTTGCTTTCGCGGTTTTGCAACCCTGCGAATAACCATTAGTTCACTCGTGACGCGCAGAATGCACTTCGTTATGAAGGAATATTAAAACGATAGTGGCTTACTTCACTGTTATGGTACACAATCCAATCGGTATATTCGGCGCGCTTATGAGTCTGTATTTCCTTAATTCGGTGATCACCAGCGCTGACCCTCCTGTTTACGGTTGTTGTTCTGAAATCTCTCTGTAATAATTCCAACGTGTTCAAATGTATTTGTTGTGCACTGTGGTCGTGCCGTTGTGTTTGCTGTGTTCCGTGTTTTCCAACCAAATATGTCACTTCTTGTGCGCCTTTGTCTAGCTCTGCAAAAATGAGTAGCCAAGGAATTCTTTTACAAGGGGTTGTAAAACAGTTAAACAACATTATTAATTTACAGAAATGCCTCACTGCGTATCCACTACGTGAGAAGCATTTTATCCTTTTAGCTCTACGTTTCTGTCATTCGCTATTATTTATTGCCACGAAGTTTCTAAAAACAAAATGGCTCGGTTTCTAGCCCTGTTCAGGTGCAAGGGGTCAGAACTAGAAGAAGAGAAGAAAAAACCATGACGTCACATTCCTTGGCACCGCAGTGCGATGCCTTAACGGTCTTACTCCAGATTTGAATATCAAATATGGGCACACGGTTTCACGTGGGATCCGCGGCTGCCAGATTTCAAGCCAACGCACAATGCTCTTTTTGCGAGACCGCACATGCATATAAAGGAACGTAAATTGGCTCAGAAAAGCCAATCTCGAGCAGATTGCGTAATTGTTTAAGCCTTTCCAGACGGTGGAGCTGCAAACAGTAAAAACAGCAGCAAGCCTCCCCCCGAGCGTACACGCAGAGACTTAACCGAAGGTGCGCATTCTTTCATAGCCCTTGTACATGCAGTGCCGACTCGAAAACATCGAATGCAAGCCGATGCGATCGCACGGGGTTTCATAAGTCAGCCAGACAGCAGTGAGTGAGAAGCAGGCACTGGCCAGCTTCACCTCCCACTGCTCTAAACCTTCCTCTAAGTTCCTTGCACTTGCCCTCCTCCCCCCCCCCCCCCCCCCCCCCGAAAAAAAAAAAAAAACGTGAACAACTTACTGCAGAAAACGGTCGTCGTTAGAATGTTTTACTTCACCTTAACCTCACATAGAGTTTCATATTTCAGTTTCGTAACAACCTCGACGCAGGAGCTAGAAAGGTGCAAGAGAAGGGGGGCAGGCGGCAAATGTGGGTCTGACTTTTCAATGAAACCTTGACTCCTTCGCTGGCCTTCACGACGCACTAGGTTAGGACTTTCGCCTGGAAACTGCCACCCAGACGTCATATTGGCGTACCGTAAAAGTCTTTCCGGACTGATTTCATTTCATGCATACAGTGCAAAGGAACTAAAGCTACAGATACGATAAAAGAGCAAATGCAAGACAGGCTGCTTTCTCTTTTATTGTCTTCGTTTTCTTGAGCTGCTCGCGAAGTACATTCCGCCACACGCTGGCAACCATCTCGCTAGCCTGCGTGAAACACCAGCTTTCCACCCTATGCACGATGTTAAGGTGCGCTCGAAACGGAACTGAACAAGCGGAGCAGAAGGCCTACAAGTAGGGGAGAAGAGAGGGGGGGAGGGGGGCTGTGTGCACACTGCAATCTTTTGAAGTATCGCAACTTCTTTAAACGATTTGACATTGCTGTGCGTGCTGAAGAATAGCAGGCCTTTAACTGACATTCATTGCGAACGTTGCACGCCGTAGTGTCTACCACAACCGCTGCCTAAAAAGCGCATCACTTTCCACCAGAAAGCGGCGAGAGATTGGGAAAGCAGAGGCACATATCAAGAGAAGGAAAATAGAATCACAGCTATCCTCACGCATTTCTTGTTGTTGTTCGACTTATTGAGTTTAGTGTCGAGCCTAGTATTCCCTTTTTCTCTCCCTCTCTCTCCGTAATCCATGAATGTGCTTCGTAAATTATACAAGCTGAGCAGCTCGCCGAACTTTTCCTTCTTCTCCCAGGGACATCAATAGCTCAATAACGAAAGTGAACGCGACGAAGTTATTACGAGGACAGTGCGCCACATTCAACCCAATCTCATGTAACGCGCGTTTATTCGTGTCGAAGCGACAGCGGCCGCCGAAGTTGCAGCGAGGAACGCCCTTCTCGTATGCGTGCCTGCGGGGCCCGTGTAGACCTCGCTACGTGTGCAGGCCATGTCTTCGTGTACACGTCCCGTGGGCCCATACGGAACACCTGTACGGAGCGGCGCGTGCGGGCGGCAGGTGCGGAGACTGTGCAGCTAAAGCGAGCCGAACCGCACGCAACTGTGTCGCGAGTCACGCTCTGGAGACTGGGGAAGAGGAAGGATGGATCTCTACGAGGGCGAATGGACGGGCGGGGGGAGGGGGGGGATAGCATGTGTAGTAGTAGGACAGGAGTCACGTGGTGGCCGCCGCAGCCGAATGACGCGCAAAACACGAGGATGCCGCGCGTGTCTCAATTCAAGCAGCACCGGTTTGAGCGATGCTGCACAGCACTCGGAGACAACCTTGGCGTTGCCTCGGAGCCCTGTGGCATGTGTTCTCCGGGACCTGAACGCCTTTTTAGTGATTTCTTGACCAATGACGGACAAGCTTCGATCATAGACACAGCGCCGCCCCCATCGCTCTCATTTTAGACACCAATGAATTGAAGACGGGTTCATATACCATGCTTCTTGATTTTTTTTTTGTAATAATTCTTCCTTAGTTTTGCTCCGCTTTCTGTAACGCTTCTACCCGGTGGAAGCATTCGCAATAAATGAGTAAATGGGGTAAATAATTCCATATTCACAGCAATACATTGCATATGCCGTTGCCCGCCTTTCCACGAGTATTTCATCTCACCTTGGCCTTCGATGTGCGATGCATCTCTTACTGGTCAAGCGTTACGCATGCACTTCAACAGAGCATTGAATTCACGTCGCTGTAATAAGTACGCTCTTTGGAGCCGATCGTCTCGTGATTATACTATTGGCAGTACAGAAATAACGCCATACCAAATAGTGCGAATGGAGAACAAGTTCCGGTAATCTTGGAATGATCGGCGCACGCTCGGCCGCACTATGGACGAACTCGTCTTCATTATTGCGAATTAACAATGCAATATGTTGCCAGGTACCAAAACAACGCAATTATCAATGGGTAATGTACTCCGTTCACGATTTTGCGCAAATGTGCGCCATGCAGCGGAAAGCATGTATAACGCACAACAAACACGAAGTAAATTGGACAACTTCTCCGCAGAGGAAAGCTTTCAGAATGCTCGTCTTTCTTCGTTCGTTCTACGGACGCTCTCACATCCGCTGCAAACACCTTAACACATCTTTGCTAAAACACTTGCCTTGAAAAGCTGCGTTGGCTTTTAATACCAGAAGTGGTGCAGCACGTGCTTCAAGTGCTTCAGTCACTGATCCGCACGCACAAGTTCCGACGCGCCTAGCCCGCAGTGTATCGAAACCTTGGGACGTGCATGCAGAGTGTGCTCCAACTTCATCTTTTCGACCTGCTTGACTTGCGGGTGAGAAGCTCTTGACGAGACTAAAGGCATCCCGAGAAGCATCGACTCCCTGCTGCAAACGTTGCATGCACGGGAGTCGCAGTCCCGCTAATGCATGTCCGTTTATGGCGACTACTAATAGAGAGATTAAGCATACCGGAGACGTACTAGAGGAGACGTATACCGGTTTTACGAAAGAGAACTGCGCATGCGCTGTGGCAAATGCGCGGCCGGGTAGGACCACTGCGCGTGCGAAACAGGCGTATGTAAAACCGGTATACATCTCCGCTGTTGCGTCTCCGGTATGCTAAATCTCTCCCATGCTGCACATTAACCATAGAGTTTCTTACTACTACCTAGAGGGAAAGCTGGCGGCGCTGCACTTCAGCCACCATGGACTCTCAAAGCATCATGGGGCGGTGAGCTACTTGTTGCGGCACAGTCGTAGTTTTTCGGGAGCACGGAGTGGCACTACTAAGATGTTTCATTCTGAAAACGCTGTTCGTGTGTGCGCAGACGACTTTCGCGCGAACGCAGTGTGCAAAAGCCATAGTAATGAAAACTATACAGCACACGACGCCAATAAAAGGTTTCACTTTTCTAAAAAGCCTTTAAAAACCTCTTATAGTGTTTAAGCAACAACATTTTTTTTTTTGAAAACATATTTACTTTTAAAAGTGCGCTTGTTAATTCCGAAACATTAGTTTTTATAGTGTTCTTTACTTGGCCAATAGGAGAGCGAGTCGTCTCTTATTTTGGGCAAACTTTGCACTTAAATGCTTTTCTGCTCGTTTGTTGCAATCATTAGACAAGATATTGAATGTTAGGACGTTTGTAGTTATCAAACAGCTTTATTTTTTATTATTTTTGGCCAAAAGTTGCAGTTCCGCAACAAGTAGCTCACCGCCCCATGATGCTTTGAGCGCCCATGGTGGCTGAAGTGGTCTCGAGGGGTCGCCATGCAAACTCCCATAGACGGGCTGCCAGCTTTCCCTCTAGGTAATAGTAAGAAACTTTATGACATTAACACTCCACTGCAGCTAGCGCCTACCAGGGACTTGCCGGAAATCTTCGAAGAGGAAGCAGACCAAAAAGATGTAGACAGGAATGGGTTATGGACACTTTTCTTCCTTTCAAGGCAAGCGATTCGAACTCTCCGGATACTGCAATGCCTCGAATTGTTTCGCAAACATGCAGCGCGCTACTTAATTTGTGTGTCACCAAACAGGCGGAAAGGAAGCGCTTGCCATGTTGTGATCCGTTCGCACTGCATCGAAGAGGCGCACTTCCTAACCCGAGCTGTTGCCGGCGCTAGTCCTAGAGTACGCGCGTACCCGCGGTGACGAAAAAAAAAAAAAGAAGGCAGCTTGTTCGTCTCCCCACTGTACCCACAGGCCAGCGACCCTAGTGGACCGGCAAAGACGCGAGAGCGGCGGAAGGTCGCCGTTCCTCGAAGTGACGGAGCAACGCCTTGAGGAACAAAAGCGACAAAGTTGTGGCGGGTGCGGCTTTTGCGAGAGCAATGTCTGGGCGCGCGAGTCATCTCTCCAGACCCGTGGCCAATGGGCCAGCTCTGTAACGCTGATCACCTGCTCCGAAGCCGTCGAGTTGACCCAGAGTATGTGACCGCTGCCCTCCGAATAATTTTGTTTTCTTGTTCCGTAAGCTCGTAAGCTTGTGTACTTGTAATTGTAGTATAGTCGTATACTATAATGAATATATAGAAGTTTACGTTCTAAAGTGTACCCAATATGTTTTCGTAATTTTTTTTATCGTGAGTGCTGTCTGCTACCTGTATGTTCCATATCTTGTGTTCTGAACTCTGGACCTAGATAAATAAATGTTCTGTTGGGACCAATCGCGTCTTCGAGTTCGAGTTCGAGTTGCCGCCGCGGTGGCTCAGTGGCTATGGTGCTCGGCTGCTGGCCCGAAAGACGCGGGTTCGATCCCGGCCGCGGCGGTTGAATTTCTTTGGAGGAGAAATTCTAGAGGCCCGTGTACTGTGCGATGTCAGTGCACGTTAAAGAACCCCAGGTGGTCGAAATTTCCGGAGCCCTCCACTACGGCGTCTCTCATAGCCTTAGTCGCTTTGGGACGTTAAACCCCATAAACCAACCAAACCAACCATCTTAGAGTTCATCAACACACGCGCCCTCCGCCATGTTCGTGAGTAATTTGAAACATTAAAGCGGGCGGCGTGGTTCTGAACGGACTCTAAAGTGTTAGAGACATTTGACTAGGATCCCAAATAGAACATGTGTGTTCTAGTTTCGGTCTTATTAACGTAACTACGTTTATCCTGTGACCCACTTGAAACACATTACAGCAGAATCGCTAAAGCACTCATTACACCGTCCCTTACGCCAAACCGAACATTTTCCTTGCCAGAAGGTGAATGCTGAAGTTTGCGGTAACAACGTCGCTTGCACCAACAGAAGGTGCTGCAAAACAAATCGAAGAACAGCCCGCGGGGAAGAAGATTCAAATGCGCTCACACTCAGGAACCGTCGCAGCCTGACTCCGCTGCGGCGGTGAGACGACCGCTTCTTCAGGCTGACCGGCGATCCGCCCATCATTATCCACACCACGGTACCGGCCCTGGCGCGGGCCCGACGTCACACAGCGAAAACGACGACGGTGACCCCCGCAGGCCGCGCATATCCGTCAAAGCACCATCACCGCTGCCAGCAGCACAAGACGCAGCGCGAACAGCGCGGTCGCTTCCACCACACCACAGGCCGAGACAAAGAAGCTCAGTAGGGAGAGCGGTCGCAGAGATCTCCGCCACGCACACGTGGGCGCAGCAAGGGACGCGGTGTCGACGACAGGAGCCGCAGATGCCGTATCCCGCCCCTGCTGCGACCTATGCACGGCCCGATCCCACTCGATCGGCGGCCGTGCCTCTGTCTATCCGAGCGCGACGCGGCAGCTGCTGTGAGACGCCACGACCGCACGCGCGGCAGATGCCGGCGGCCCGTCGGCGTCTGACGGCCGTTTCACGCACTCGCACGACTGTCACGAGCGCGGGGGAGGGGGAAAGGCACTTCCATGCTGATGGCAGCACTAGCTTCTAAACGGTCGCAGCCGCAGGCACGCGGCACGGATCTGCCTAGAAGCTGGCCGAGTCGGTACGCGGTCGCACCAGCGGAATAAGGCACGCAATCACGGAGAAACGAGCGTCCAGTGCCGTCCTGCGTTGCTCTCTGTTTCTGCGCGTATGCATCTCTTGGCTTTACGGTGTTCGACCTGATAGCGTCCGCAACGAAACAGCAAAATACTATCGGCGCCCCCCTCTCGCTCCCCCAGCTGCGAAGAGGCGACAGCCGACACTCTACGCTCTACAAGTTAGTGTCTATAGGGAAGGAAGTAATGGTTGTTACATGATAGACTAAAGGCCAAGGCAGCGTAGCTAGCCCCCAAATTTCTAATTAGGCTAGTTGTAGACCGTTCTGGCTTTTAAGTGTTGGAAGCTGTCGCCTGCCACTTCCCGGCAATGGTAAATGGCGTTTAGCGTCCTATTGCGACACATCGGCTAAAAGTAAAGCTGCAGTTGAGGGCTCCCTATTAATTTTGACCACCGTGTACTCACATTGCACAGTACACGAGCGTCTCCATTGAAACTGGGTCGTCGTGGATGGGATTGAACCCGCGTCCTCGGGCTCATCAGCCGAGCGCGCTAACACTGAGCCACTGCAGCGGGTTGGCTCCCACCTCAGGCATAATTATTTCCTCCGATTTCGAAGGCTGTGCCGACCATTAAGAAAGAGGAGACAGAAACAATGGGGAAAAGAAATCCTCGTACAACAATGCCAGCAGAATGCCTACCATCGCGCCTTGGGAATCGCGCAGGGAAATAAGGAGCGAGGGTGGACGAGCTCAAAATGGTCGCGCAAAAGAAAACAAAAATATAGAAATGAAATGCATGAATGCACGCACTGAATTGCGAACATGCGTGGGCATAGATCTTCCATTCGAGCTTCGGGTAGGGCCTGAGGTCAGAAGTTCTTGTTTAAGACGATTAGGACCCGCTGTTCTGGAACGCGGGACTAACTAACCGCGGTCTCAATGCTTTCTTAAATTGTCTCAGAACAATCTAGTTACGCCACCAACGAGCTTACTCTTTCGTCAGCAGAACCTCTCTCCTGAGCAATTATAAGTACAAGTAAACATCGTTTCCGTAGAAACGGAGTAAACGAACGACGTGAAAAGAGCGGCCTCGGCTTCTAACGGCCTTACGGGGCTCATCCATTTGCATAACAAGCTCCCAGAGACATGTAGTACGTAGCACGTGGGCGCCGATAACCAGGCGCGAACGTTGCGAAAAGGATAACACACGGACTCACAAACAAACAAACAAACAAACAAGAAAGGAAATTTCCGTGTGTAAAATACCCGCATTTGCGTGTTTCGAACTGAGCACGTACGCGGAGTGCTGAGTCCGCCTCCCACACTTCCCGCTCGTCACGTCATTATGGCGACGCTGTTCGCCATAATGCGTTCCCCTCGCTGCTGGTCACAGCATCCTAACAGACGAGAAAGAAAATCCAACAAGTTTCCAAACATTGCCAGCTCGGCTCTCGCCCCACACATGCCTCGTGTTTCGTGGACAGCAGGCATGCAGGCGAAAGCGGCCGGGCCGTCGGCAGCAGCCGCACACACACCGGATGCGTGAACTTCCAAAGTGCTCTCGCCGCAGAGCCTATTTTCATGACAATGAGCACTCGCGCTCTCCATGTGCCACACGCTACCGCATTCTAGGCGTACCATGCAGTGCGTCGCGTTTTCCGCATTGGAAGCGGTTGCCGGCGATATTCGTACCTGTGCGCAGCACGCGATGGTGACACACGACTCCACCGCCTTAGCGCCCTCGCCTCACGCGACAGCGTCATCGCTGGCTTGGTTATATCTACCGTAACGCTTCGTTGCAGTATACACACTTTCAGTCACGCGTGAATGATGAAATAAACCTGTACATGCCTAAGCATGCCTTCCGCGCTGTTCTTGGAGTCAGCATGGTACCCGATGTGAACGCCACGCTCTAACCGCTTGTATTTATTCAGCTGACGCTTTGCAATTACATATCGAAAAGAAAAGCAGCGGGTCCACGAGAAAAAATGATAAAGGCGGTCGACAGAGTAAGCCCGCAAACTCACAACCTGTGCTCATGGTTCTTCGTTCCTTCATGGGGTTTAAGGTCCAAAAGCTACTCAGGCTATGATGGACATCGTAGTGAAGGGCTTGGGATAATTTCGACTACTTGAGGTTTTTTGACGTGCGCGATGTGCACAACATGGTCCTCCTGGATTTCGCCTCTAACGAAATTCAACCGCCGAGGCCGGGACCGAACTCGTGTCTTTCGGGTCAGCAGGCGAGCACCATCAGCGGGCTATGCTCATGAGCAGTAACTCTGCGAAGGAACCAGAAAACGCAGTGAAAACATGGGCGTTTAGCTAATCCGCTTGTCGCCAACCGGTTCAAGTGTACGGTGTGGAAGCTATAGCCTCTCTACCCAAAGATATCTATCTACATTTGCACAAATGGAAGAGGTGAGATCAATTGAAAACACCGAAAATACAGATACTTTTATAAATGTATCGGTACAATAGCGCAAATTTGCATGGTTTTCCGCCACAGTAGTTAGAGTAAAAACGCAAAACGCAGCGACAGTAACAGAATTAAGTATCACAGGCGTAGCTTCTCAGTCAAAGCTTCCTTATCCTGATTTAAATCCGAGAGAACGGGCTACCATAAAGGAATTAGAGCCGCGTAACGTCACATAAAATTAAGAAACTTAGCTAAGCTTAGCGGCTGTGTTCAGCAAATCTGGTGAGGATGCAGCCAACGACGTACCGTGTTAGGGGGGTAAAAAGCTGCGTTTCTCACGGAGACACTCCCGCCAGAGTATCGGGGCACCTTCTCGCAACTGAATTTCGCATGAGGACACTGCCACACGCCTTAGGACTGGGAAACTTGCAAAATTAGACATGGCCTCGAACGACCTGAGGAAGTGCTAGCGGTTCGTCGCGCGACAGTTTAATAAGCCGAAAAAAGGAACAGAGAGAGCGACAGATTAACGAGGCTGCAGATACGCAACAGAGACGCGAGTGTGACGAGAAATGAGCTAACAAAGTCTTTCTACGTGGTCGCAATAAAATACGAGAGATGCGAGGCTGTTTATCGATCTGTTCACCTCTATAAGCTTGTGGCGGTCAATGGACGAACCCCTTTCTCTCGGCGTTCCTACGTGGCGTTCGCTGTCGCTTACTCCTTCCCTCTGACAGAGAGGTAAAAAATAAAAAAAAAAAGGAAAAAAGCCCGCAGAGCTAAGGAGCGGCGTCGGTTCGCATGGAGACGCGTCGCGTTCCGCGCAGCTCCGGATGCGATCGGCACCTTCGTCGCCGGCCTCCTCCTCCGCTGATTCGGATCCCCGGGGAACCGGAAGGCGATAGCGCCGCCGCCGCGGTCTCTCCTCCGACAAGCAATTAGGGGCGCCTGGCAATTAACCCCTGCAGCGTGCGTCCCGCGTGTCCCACGTCTCCGAGGTGACCCCGCGACGACCGGCGAGCTGCTGCGACCGAGGAAGCAAGCGAGAACAAAGCAGAGAGAGAAAACAATAGAGGCTCCCTCGCGCGTTGAGTGCTCCCCGTGATTCGCTGGCTCATTACAGGCCGGGAATATCGCCGGAGGGGTCTCCAGGTAGGATAGCAACAAAATGGCTGCGTGCGACAGAAGAGTCGAGCTTTCTCTGCTGGGCGTTCGATGCTTGGGCGCGTTCGAGGCGGTCTGCCTCTGCTCCGCCCCCAAAGGCCGGTATGGGAATCTCTGCTTTTCAATGAACAGCTTCCTCTTTCCGCAATCCTATCTGCTGCGAAATGTCGAATCACGTTGCCTGCCGAACATGCAGTCCTGCTAATACGCGCGATGCAATACTTGATTGCCCTTCAACTCTAAACCAGTGCTGAACTCTGGGTAGCCGCATAAGCTGTGGCGACAACTTTCCAGAACTCTGTAACCTTTCAACGTCCAATAAACATTACAATACTTATCACCAAAGCGCCATGGGATATCAGGACCAAAATCGTAACAACAACTAGTTCATCTCGTCACACAAAAACTTTCACAGCGGCAGCTCTCTACGGAGGTTGAGAGAACTGGCTTGAGCGTCCGTATCTAGACGCTCTGTGGACATTGTTTGTTTTTTTTATCATAGAGAACATACGACATCTGCGGACACTTCCGATTTGCACAACGGGCTCTCTCCTCTTTTTTGTTCACTTCATTCCCTTCCCCATGTGTAGGATAGATGACAGTGCATTGCTTGGCTAATCTTCTTCGACAAATCTTATATCTAGCATCTAGAGCATCAAAATCACTTGGCCTCATCCGAAGATCCCTGTACCTAGCCCCTCCTTCTGTTCGAAAATTAGCATACGAAACATTCACCCGTACCATACTTGATTATGCAGCGGCTATATGGAATCCTCACCAAGCATACTTAATTAACACCTTAGAAGCCGTTCAAAACCGAGCAGCCCGTTTTATATCCTCAAATTACAATAGACACAGCAGTATCACCAGTATTAAATCTTCACTTAACATCCCGCCACTAGAGCTCCGACGGAAAATCGCACGACTCTGCCTCTTTCATAAGTTATATTACAATTTTCCTGATCTTCGTGACACATTATTACTAGCTCCCAGCAGAACATCGCGCCGCCTGTTTAACCTCCTCAGCATTCAACGTATACATGGATCGACCTTGGCATTTAATAAATCTTTTCTTCCAACTGCAATAGAAAATTGGAACCTGCTACCCGACTACATTGTTAACGAGCGCGACGCTACTAAATTTCGACAGGCATTAATTAATCACTGTACTGAATAAAAGACACTTCACAAACTTCATCCAGTTACACTTATTCTTTTTCTTGTTGTTGTTGTTGTTGTTACCACCTAATTCAGCCTTGCGCCCTTCATTATTGACCAACGTTGTATTGTGATGTATCGTTTTTCATTTTATTGTATTGCATTATGTTTTGTTGTATTAACGTATTATTCTCAGTTGCATTTGCTTTGTCCCCCCCCTTATGTAATGCCTCAACAGAGGCCTTTAAGGGTAAAATAAATGATGATGATGACTAATTCTTCCTTCCTTCCTTCCTTCCTTCCTTCCTATCTTTCCTTCCCTTCCTTCCTTCCTTTCTTTCCTTCCTTTCTTTCCTTCCTTTGCTTCCTTCCTTCCTTTCCTTCCTTAGCAATGCAAGAGCGGGGGCTAGTTGGTGTTTCATACTGATCAATTCGCCCTACAAGGAACATACACACGGAAACACAAACGGACGAAGCGCATATCCTTCCTTCCTTTCCTTCCTTGCTTTCCTACCTTCCTTCCTTTCCTTCCTTCCTTCCGTCCTTCCTTCCTTTCTTTCTTTCTTTCTTTCCTTCTTTCTTTCTTCCTTCCTTTCTTTCTTTCTTTCCTTCTTTCTTTCTTCCTTCCTTCCTTCCTTTCCTTCCTTCCTTTCCTTCCTTCCTTCCTTCCTTTCCTTCCTTCCTTCCTTTCCTTCCTTCCTTCCTTCCTTCCTTCCTTCCTATCTTTCCTTCCTTTCTTTCCTTCCTTTCTTTCCTTCCTTTGCTTCCTTCCTTCCTTTCCTTCCTTAGCAATGCAAGAGCGGGGGCTAGTTGGTGTTTCATACTGATCAATTCGCCCTACAAGGAACATACACACGGAAACACAAACGGACGAAGCGCATATCCTTCCTTCCTTTCCTTCCTTGCTTTCCTACCTTCCTTCCTTTCCTTCCTTCCTTCCGTCCTTCCTTCCTTTCTTTCTTTCTTTCTTTCCTTCTTTCTTTCTTCCTTCCTTTCTTTCTTTCGTTCCTTCTTTCTTTCTTCCTTCCTTCCTTTCCTTCCTTCCTTTCCTTCCTTCCTTCCTTCCTTTCCTTCCTTCCTTCCTTTCCTTCCTTCCTTCCTTCCTTCCTTCCTTCCTTCCTATCTTTCCTTCCCTTCCTTCCTTCCTTCCTTCCTTCCTTCCTTCCTTCCTTCCTTTCTTTCCTTCCTTAACAATGCAAGAGCGGAGGCTAGTTGGTGTTTCATACTGATCAATTCGCCCTACAAGGAACATACACACGGAAACACAAACGGACGAAGCGCATATCCTTCCTTCCTTTCCTTCCTTGCTTTCCTACCTTCCTTCCTTTCCTTCCTTCCTTCCTTCCTTCCTTCCTTCCTTCCTTCCTTCCTTCCTTCCTTCCTTCCTTCCTTTCTTTCTTTCTTTCTTTCTTTCCTTCTTTCTTTCTTTCTTCCTTCCTTCCTTTCCTTCCTTCCTTTCCTTCCTTCCTTTCTTCCTTTCCTTCCTTCCTATCTTTCCTTCCCTTCCTTCCTTCCTTCCTTTCTTTCCTTCCTTTCTTTCCTTCCTTTGCTTCCTTCCTTCCTTTCCTTCCTTAACAATGCAAGAGCGGGGGCTAGTTGGTGTTTCATACTGATCAATTCGCCCTACAAGGAACATACACACGGAAACACAAACGGACGAAGCGCATATCCTTCCTTCCTTTCCTTCCTTGCTTTCCTACCTTCCTTCCTTCCTTCCTTCCTTTCCTTCCTTCCTTCCTTTCCTTCCTTCCTTTCCTTCCTTCCTTCCTTTCCTTCCTTCCTTTCCTTCCTTCCTTCCTTCCTATCTTTCCTTCCCTTCCTTCCTTCCTTCCTTTCTTTCCTTCCTTTCTTTCCTTCCTTTGCTTCCTTCCTTCCTTTCCTTCCTTAACAATGCAAGAGCGGGGGCTAGTTGGTGTTTCATACTGATCAATTCGCCCTACAAGGAACATACACACGGAAACACAAACGGACGAAGCGCATATCCTTCCTTCCTTTCCTTCCTTGCTTTCCTACCTTCCTTCCTTCCTTCCGTCCGTCCTTCCTTCCTTTTTTTCTTTCTTTCGTTCTTTCTTTCTTTCTTTCTTCCTTCCTTCCTTTCCTTCCTTCCTTTCCTTCCTTCCTTTCCTTCCTTCCTTTCCTTCCTTCCTTCCTTCCTATCTTTCCTTCCCTTCCTTCCTTCCTTCCTTTCCTTCCTTCCTTTCCTTCCTTCCTTCCTTCCTTCCTATCTTTCCTTCCCTTCCTTCCTTCCTTCCTTTCTTTCCTTCCTTTGCTTCCTTCCTTTCTTTCCTTCCTTAACAATGCAAGAGCGGGGGCTAGTTGGTGTTTCATACTGATCAATTCGCCCTACAGGGAACATACACACGGAAACACAAACGGACGAAGCGCATATCCTTCCTTCCTTTCCTTCCTTGCTTTCCTACCTTCCTTCCTTTCCTTCCTTCCTTCCTTCCTTCCTTCCTTCCTTCCTTCCTTCCTTCCTTCCTTCCTTCCTTCCTTCCTTCCTTCCTTTCTTCCTTTCTTTCCTTCTTTCTTTCTTTCTTTCTTCCTTCCTTCCTTTCCTTCCTTCCTTCCTTCCTTCCTTTCTTTCTTTCTTTCTTTCTTTCTTTCTTCCTTTCTTCCTTTCTTTCTTCCTTCCTTTCTTCCTTTCTTTCTTGCTTTCCTTCCTTTCCTTCCTTTCCTTCCTTTCCTTCCTTCCTTCTTTCCTTCTTTCCTTCCTTTTTTCTTTCTTCCTTCCTTTCTTTCTTTCTTCCTTTCCTTTCTTCCTTTCTTTCTTCATTTCTTCCTCGCTTTCTCTCTTTTTTCCTTTCTTTCATCGTTAGGGCAACTCCCGCCAAACGAAAGTGTTGCCCCACCCCTCTCCACCGCTCCTCGGTCGCGGGGTACGAAAACGTCGGGAGTCTTTCCTTTTTTAAATCCTTTTGCTGCAAATAAATCCTTGAAAAAGAAAAAAGAAATGCGGACTCGATTCAACAGTTTATGAAATACCAGCCGTCCCAAGTCACTCTCGAGAAAAAAATATATAATGCTCATTAGCTACTTTTACATTAACACAGCGCGATGCCTGTACTTCAAAAATTCAATAGTGATCTGCACTGGCTCGTCAAGCTTCCACCAAAGTCGCGTCGAAAGCGTGCTTTGGGAGTTTTCTTCTCTTCTTTCATTTTGTTCGTTTGTTTTTATACTGCTTGTCTAACGTGCACCCATGATTGCCGGCCACCGGGGATTGTGAAGCGGCGCTGCCTCGTCACACAAACGGCCCAAAAGCGCCGGCTATAAAGAAGCCTTCCTGCACACCCACCATGACGCTCATTGTGCGATCGCGGTCATTAGGCGTTCCATAGCACTAGGCTTCACTGTACGGGCACAGGTAGAAAAAAAAAATAAGCGCAACACTACAGGGCCATCAGGGGAGCAGTTAGCAGGGACACTGCTCTGTGATTAGCGGTGCTTAGAGCGAAGCGTGTTGCGATGACTTTACGTCACAGTGGGCTAGCGCGCGGTTAATAACAAACTAATACCGCATAAAGCACGGTGTGACCGCGTAATTACCAGTGTATGGAGAAAACTATGACGCAACAAAGGACTAACCCTTCTTTCACCTTTGCGCCCGTGGTAGTGCACCTAAGCCACGCGTCGTATTCAGTCGACTGGCCTTACGGTGGCTTTAAGCCTAATGGCACAAATTCATCCTGTGATCTTTGCAGTCGTTTTCTTGAAGCCTGCATCTTTTGTGGCCAGGGCTTCCACTAAGTGGATAGGCGTCCTATGTGGATGCCAGCATGGGCGACATTCGCCCCTGCAGTGGACTGTATACACGGAAGCCAACGGAGGAGGAATTCGGGCGTCTTCGTCCCCAGCTAAGGATTATCTGTTGGCCGCCATGGGCGGAAAAGAGGACACAGTCAGCGCTCCTGTCCGTGTGGACACTGGCAAGAAGACGAGTGCGAAAAATACAGGCAGCGGCGAAAGCAAGGAGGCGCGACAATGCGCTGACAATCAAAAAGTATTTATTTATAAACATTGCACATACGTATATAACCCGGCCTCACATAGACCCCGCCTCCCACACCTTTCTCTTTATAATTGCCGGTGGAGCAATCAAACTTCTGTTCAGCGCAAGAAGCGGTGGCCAATGCAAAGCTTCAAGATGTAACCCTACCAACATGGCAACAGCCAGTTTTGCATCATACCCAATAATTCTGGACAAAAGCATTTTTGAGAGGGAAGCCTTGCATGAACGGCAATTTTTTAATATAATGTAAGATTTTACCATAACAATCAATAAATCCTTAGATCACCCGACGGCAGTCTTGCATTTTTCTTTATGTTAACGTTTTTCGTATCGTCAAAAAAATTCCTCATTGGTTTTCTATGGCAGTCTTAACTGTTCGATGCGATCGACGGAAACACTTTAAAAAAATTTTGCCCAATAATGTTGGACATGTTTTGCAACTTGAGCCAGCTTCTTTATTCTAGACCATGAGTCGGTATGGTCTTACCAATGATATGGTCCTCATACAAAATCAAACAGTAAACGAAATAAAATAATACACCAGGAAGGCATCAGTAATTTTTCTCTGTTTTTCAATCTAATTGCATTCATGAATGTAAATTCAATGCTCGTGTATTGGAAGTTCGAGGAAGGTAATTGTATGGCCTCGGTGTAGTGTATACATGGCCTTCGACCGCACAACAGCGGTATTACGGGTTCAAAGCTTCAGAGAAATCGACTGCACTGGACCAGGCTTAGCTTAATAGCCAAGCGGCAAACGCGGGACGGGGATCGTTCTGGAAAGCCAATTACCCGCGCCGTTTTATTTGCATTTCTACTTCCTACAGCTAAGGTTCCCCTTTTTCCTTTTGTTAATGACATTGCGACGAACTCAGAGCTCAGGTGTTTTCTGCAGACCAAGGTGTGTGCGACCAGCCGTCTTACTGTTAATCTGAAAGACAGCGAGCCTAATCTGCATGAAGCGAGCCAGCCCAGTAATTCATTCAGGAAAAAAAAAGGTCTGTTGCAAGCCTGCGCACTAAAATACGACCTAAGTTTCCTTAAAAGAACTGCCCGCCATTAGGATACCTCTTCTGACCTCATTGTTATTTTTGCTGGCTGAAAGGAAGCAAACATAACAATAGCGCGTTGCATTGAGCTGTAAAAGACTGCGAAGTGAAGCCTACAAACGCACCCTTACAACTACCTTCGCTATCTGATTCGCACTAAAATTAGCAGGTAGATCGAAAAGGCGTGAACGCATGACTTGAGAAACCGTTCAACCTGGATTCTAGCAGCGGTGGTCTTATGGTAATGCTTGAACAGAGGCATGGATTCATAGGACCCTAAAAGCAATCATAGGGTGTACCATCGGCCATTATACAGTCTTTCGGAGAGTTCAGCGCACTTGAGGTGCATCAAACTGTCCGGTCCTCACGACCCATCGAGCAGTCGCTTCCATTCCCGCACCACCGGCGAGGGTGGGACGTCATTTGGTTCTCATACAGAACGTTGTTTCTTTCTTTTCTGTCCATCTTCTCTAGAGCCCACCACAGTACGTGTTACCTACTACTTTCAGCAGCTTTCGAGACGCACGGAACTCTACTACAAGCAAGCGCTCCCGCAGGGTGCAAGCTCACTTGCAAAGTCGATTGCTTCACTTCTCTCACTCGGCCTGGACAGCTCAGAAAACCCAAATCGCAGTTCATCGAACGGAACAGCGCTGATATTGAGAACGACAACGCCTCATTGCTCCCGACGGTGAGCGACAGTCTCGAGGATCCGGTCATCATCATCAAGGGCACCAGGTCAGCGTCGTCGTCCAGCGCAGCCAACGCATTGCCCTGACTCAGCGCGCTCCGATCGAGTCTGGTCAGCCGTGGTCGACACGGCAATGGAGCGCGCATTCCACGGGGCCCTCCTTCGAAACGGAGGTCGATCCTTCGCACACTTGACCACGCAAGTGTGTCGAGGTCAACGCGGATCCCGCGTCGTCAGCGGAGTGGAACAGGTGAGGTGAAACGTAATGAGGAGGGCCCCGTATGACGTTTGTTTGATTCACACAAAAGAAGATCGGGCAAACAACGCGTGTTCCTGAAAACACGGGATCAGCTCTCTGCAGATGAAGCTCCCGTTTCAGTGGAAAATAAATTCCGAAGCGAAAACAGGAAAGAAATAAAACCTCCTTTCATAATTAGACATCGTTGATCATTAGTGCGCTGCAGTCAGCATTATGGAGCTTCCCCGCAATTGCTAAATGTCGTTATCCCTCCAAGTTTCTTCCTTCATTTGCTCGTTTATTTGCTGAGAAAATCGAATAAAACTCGGCACTGATTGAAGCCGTTGGATCAAGGGTTATCTGTTCCGATGTTCGGACAAACTTGCAGACTTATTGGTCAGGCTTGCTAGTACTTCACAGCTCATTCGATGTCCAAAGCGACACGCACAGTATACGCGCGTCAGTGTATGCACGCTACAGACTAAAGCGCCGTAAATATAAACAACAAAAACAATAACTTCCATTCTCTTCGCCGCTACCTGGGGCGATGAGGTCACGTAAACGCGGTAACTAAGGGGCCCAGGAATGACGACGTAGTTGCCGCTGCCTTTATGCCAGATATTACGTGAAAAAAAGAACGGCAGCGCGTATCCATTCCTGAACGCAGCGTTAATTTTTTTTAATTACGCCGATTTAAGCGCCGTATTCGAGGAATGGCTACGCAGTACGACACGAATTTAAAGCAAATATTGCAGAGCGGGCAAGCCCACCCATTGAGAAAAGGCGGGACAGAGGGTTACGACGACGTGACCGGGCCTTTTGTGTTCAAGGTAGCATTGCTGTAGAGCAGCGTCGTAAAAACAAACCAATACCCGATGACCGCCATTACTTCTGCAACGCACCCGCCCTCGCCGCCTTCCTGCTGCTGTCGCAGCCATTAATTAAACAGACGTGCGTGGAGTTGCGCTTTGATTGATTGATTGATTGATTGATTGATTGATTGATTGATTGATTGATTGATTGATTGATTGATTGAAAAAGTAATCCTATTCCTGCAGTGCAGTATAGACTGATGGAAACGCATGCTCTGCTGCGTATACCGACACACCGGTTGAGCCATCAAGGCATTCCAGTTACCTTTCCTGTAAGCTCGCCAGGACCTCTGTTGAGCAAAAAACTTTTTATTTCGTTCATTTTGCTCTCTGGTTTTAGCCAAACGAAGACTGATGCAAAGTGCAACATGTGACAGTGCACTGGAAGCTACAAGCCCGAGACGACGACTTCGGCCAAAGTCTTGTTCTCGCGCGCTCGTGAACCAACCAGACGGGTCCGGAAGCCGATGGCGCAGCTTCTGCTACAGAGGTACAGAAAGCTGCTCCCAACTATGGCTTGCATCGACGTCACCGAGGCTGTCAAGTTGGATCACCAGATGCACGGCCTAAAGCTGAGCGCAGATCTGATCTAATTACCCCCGCTGGCCAGTGGAGCTCCAGCACGTGACGTCACGTACAAGCCATCTAGCACGATATCAACGAATTACCACGAAATCCAAGCAAGAAGTTCCGAAAAAAGAAATCCTTATTTCGCTCACTTCATCTACGACGTGCTCACTTTCGCTCCGCGGGTCACCCACGCGTCGTCCGGGCGTCGTGACCGGAGAGGCGTCGCTTCCTGGGCGGCGGTCACGTCTCTGCGCCACGCGACGTGCGAGAGGTCACGTGGGCATGTCGCCTTCTCGTCATCGGTCCTCGCAAGATGGGGGAGAGCTAAGAAAACTGCAGCCCCCCTCCTTCTTCTCAGAAATGGGAAGGAGAAGGGGGGCCGCCATGTTTACTCAAGAAACTCGAACACAGCGAGACCCGCTTTCGGACCTAGATGCGGTTGACCGACATTTCGTGCGCTCTGGGCCGTCACCCTGGCGTACGTGAGGGAGCCTCGGGCCTTCATGCCGCATGGATTAGGGGGAAACAGCCTCTCTTCCTGCAAGAACACACAAAATAGCAATCCGGACAGCTTGCATAAAAGCGAGCGCGGTAATGTACTTAATTTTTCACCCTCATTTCGCAATTATGATGCTTCTTGCACTTTTCTACCAATCCCTGTTCTATACTGGTCCACTTGAATTTTGTTGACTGGCATGCGTACTCGTATACGCACTGGCATACGTATACGTACTGGCATACGAGACATGCGTACTCGTATGCTCTCACATGCCTTTCCTCAGTGCTGTGTTTTAGTTCGTATGCGAAAGTGTAATTTTTCGTTCCGCACATGCGTTGCATACATTGTTTTGTAATAAGCGATTAACTACTCATCAGAATCCACCCAAGCGCAGCCATACGGCTGCAAAGGAAAGCTATAAAGCTTCTACAGACACTTCGAAGAAAAATTCGTCCTGATCCGGGGTTTGAACCCGGGACCACCGCTTCATCGGAGCATTCTCTCTACCAACTGAGCTAAGCGGGACGGCTAGCATATGGTAATGTGAGAGCGAATTGATCAATAACTCGAAGTGGGAACATTGTTGGTCCAATATGTTTTCAGGGAGGGAGTGGGGAGGGGGGGGGGGGGTGTTCAGATACGAAGTTTCTGAGAAACCTTCTTTAAGCCAAATGCCAGCGCTACTGCCTTATTACAAATCTACTCCACCTAGGGACGTTCCCCTAAAATCATTGAACCATACGTAAATTTATTTTACACTATATACTAGCTACTGATTATGCGTGCGTATGGTGTGTGGTAACTTGTTCGGCATAATGTGGAAATAAAATGCAAGTGAACTTTAGGTGAAGTAAGGCGAACACAGAATTTGCCGAAATCGTTTAGACCGCAATTCGCCACAGCGGAATCGCATAACAGGTCCACGCGCAGTGACGCCGTGCTCGAATTCATTGCGTTTGATGAGGAATAGTTGAAGACGTCGGGGCAGATGCAATTTCTTAAAGAACGCACGCCGTTAGGCAGCAAGTCCACGCCATGGTGAGATTGCCTGCGTAGTTTGTGATGCCCTTTTGACGGTGTAAACAGAAGCCGATACATAGCTTCTGTTTTTTTTTATATACGTGCACATGACATCCAGAAGACATTTAAAAACACAGCCACCAAAACAAAAATGAATCGATGAGAAAAGAGAGCATTTGGAAACAGGAAGAAAAAAAACGAGACACATGACAGCTACTCCGCACATCAAAAAGCGAAACCGGTAGATAAAAGACTTGTTTAAAAAAGAAAATCTGAAAGAAAAAAAAATTAACAAGGAGGAAGTTGCCGCGCGCATATTAAATGCCACAAAATATTTATCGTCCTTTTCTCTCCGATGTGATGACGAAACTAATACAGAGAAAGGAAAGGAAAAAATTGGCTTAGGATATGAAAGGCGCAGTAATTGTCTAACATCTTTGTGGACACCTCAACCGCACCGGAAAGGAAGGAAAGAAGGACAGAATGAAAGAAGGAAGAGGAAAAGGGGCACCGTTGTGGAAGGCTCCGGATAAATTTTGACCTCCCGGGGTTTTGTAACGTGCACTGACATCGCACAACCCACGGTAACCTTTTGCGTTTCGATGGAGGCGAAACTCAGAAGAAGGGGAGAATAAAATAATTCGCAGATCAATTTTAGCTGAGCCCTTCAATACTGGTGTTGAGTGCTGTTGAAGGACTCTGGTTTTAGTGTTACTCTCTCATTCTCCGGTTATTGAAGACCACATTCTTCGTCAAACTAGCATTCCTTTTCAAAAGTTCCCGCAAGTCACCAGTCATCTCGTCCACCTCAGCGCTACATTTCACGCGCGTTCGGCATCACAGCAAGAGGTCAGCGTTTTAAAAAAAAAAAAGAAGGAATGGAAGAAAATTTCAAAGGCTGTAGCCCAAGCACGAATTGAAGTCACATTTTAATTTACCCTTTGTTCGAATTATGGCGCGATTTTTTATCTTCATCGCGGTGCCCTAATGTTTTCGCTCACACTGACGATCATTACGGTGCATGCTTAAGCCTCGCGCTTTGATTACAGTGCCGCAGTCCCTTAATGTAAGCGCGACCTACTAGGCCGAATGCGCGTGACTGCGTCTAGTGCATGGCCAATACACAGACCTATATTGTATGGTATGGGCCTTCCAGGCTAATAGTTCTATAAATTTAATAGGACAGCCAACGCTGGAAGGATGAGAGGCATGCAGTCCTGTTCGGCTGGGACATCGAGGATCAACGAGCCCTCGTTGAAAGCGCACTGACGGCGGCCATTGTCAGCTGAATCCTGGACTGAGGACATGATCACCTTTCTCAAATTCCGCCTCCTTTTTCCTCATTGAACGTTTCCATCATCGTTAGCTTTTTGTTCACTGTTTTTTGTTCAATGCACAAAGCCGCTCGTGCGCTTTCTGCGGATTTATTTTTTGTAATGTTGACTTCTCGAATGTTAAATACATCCGAATGGCAGAAAGGCAAAGTTAATATTATCACTTATGGCCTTTTTGACTACTACATTCATAAAGAAGAAAATTTGGAAGTTGGCCCACCCCCACACATTCCGAAGGACCCACGAAAATTAGGGAGTAGGCGCACCCCAGAAATTGAATTAAGGTGGATTAGCGAACAGATTAATGCTGATTATTGGGAATTAGTGGGTAGATTACTGTGGATTAGAGGGTGGATTAAGGTAGAAGAGTTGGTTGGGTTAGTATAATCAAAAAGGATAATTCGATGGAAGGTACTCCAACATCCCGCGTCTTTCGGCTGCTGACCCGAAAGATGCGGGTTCGATTCCGGCCGCGGCGGCCGAATTTCAATGGAGGCGAAATTCTACAGGCCCGTGTATTGTGCGATGTCAGTGCTAGTTAAAGAACCCCAGGTCATCGAAATTTCCGGAGCCCTTCACTAGGGCGTCCTTCATAGCTTGAGTCGTTTTGGGACGTTAAACCCTAATAAACTAACTAAACTAAACATTCTAGTCCTCAGATTTTCAAATTTGGCGGTACTGATGACGTCGCGACCCTCTTGACCAATCAGATAATTTTGCTGCGGGGAAGCCCGGTGGTTTTTCCATGACGAAAACCTAAATGCTATCGCACGGACAGTGGCGGTTTTTCGCGGTTTTTCTGCGTACAACGACATGAAACACTTACAGAATAGACGCTCATCAGTGTACACTTTCGAGCAAGATGAAATCGAATACCTTATTGTGAACATAATACGAAGGTAGGCTTGTTGGCTTGGCAAATCTTTTAAGAATGTTGTTAACGGATAAGAAAGGGCGCAGAACACACGCAGACGACAAGCTCTAACGTTCGCGCTCGTACTGTAGGCTTTCTTAAATCATACTATATCTTTCCATGCTAACAAGAATCCCTCCATGAGCATGACAGAAATTTATTTTCTGCGCTTTTTCTACGTAAAAAAGCACACATATATTTCGTTTTTGGGTGGAAGCTGTCTGTTACCTGCACCTGTACATACAAGCTGATCGTTTTGAAAAAAAAAAAAAAGGGAGGGGAAAGAACTCGACGCAAAACGACCCGTGGAGTTGGAGAGCGTCATTCTTCCGGTGAAGGGCTATTCTCAGTGCTTTCGCTTTAGAGAACAGCGACGCCTGGTAACTGGTACGCGAATGAAACGCACAGCAGTCTCAACAGTTTCAAACAACAGCCGATCTGTGCATTCCTGGTCAGATCTTTACGTATGCTGTTCTTGGAAATCGCCCCATAATTCTGTTGCCATCGCTGCAAGCCCCGCTGTGTAACTTGTTCTTTTTGCGGGACACGGACGTCTCATTCAGCATGCTGAAAATGAAAGATGCGCATGTCGCACAGCTGGAGAAGAAGGAAGATTTATGGAACTGGCGTTTCTCCCTTGCTCATGAATCAGCAGTGGCAGCACAATGCGACAGTTCCTTTGTGTCGCTTCAATTGTGACCGATGTTCGCAATGCGTTTCTGGGGCTGTATTATCAAGTAAGAAGCAGATTTTTCTCTTTATGATCTTGCATGAGAAAAAGCAGCGCATAAATAAACTTGTAAATCGACTTTAATATACTGAACGCTTTTAGTTTTGCAGCGATTGTGCAACCTCATCGATGACATTTAAAAAATGTTTCATTGATAAGATAACGCCTTGAACCGCTATAATAAGACAGATAAAACTGAGACTTTCAGTGCATCGAACATGTTAATTAGAGCGGTGCTCATTAGCTTAGCATTATTTTTCAAAATGCTTTCACTCAGGGAAGTTCTCAACCCCATGGTAAGAAGCCAGAGTAAGAACCCAGACGGAAAAACGTAGCTGCGGCACCCTGCTAAGCAAGCAAGGCAAGCCAACAGCGCCCAACAAGCCTGAACACGGGAAGGCTGCGAAGCTAAAGCAAATTAATCTCGTACCTGGAGGAATTGGTAAAGAGAAAAAGATTGAGGGCTGAGGTAGCGAATCGCGGGAAGGCGGTCACTGGAGGAAGGCACGTAGCGGCCGCACGTGCATGCAAAAGTACCGGGGTATTTAGAGCTCGCTCTAATCCCCAAGCAGGCTTATCAGTAGCTTTGTGCCTTTAATCCGCTTTTGGCCGACGGAAGACTTGTGCGTGTTGAGGTTATAGAATGATTCGCATCCTCAGAACGGAGAACCCAAAGAACAGAAACACAGACACGAAACCCCAAAAGTCGTAAGGCTTCAGGAATGAGATGAAAGAACACAAAATCGGAGACGACTGAGCCCCTCCAAAAAGACGGCCAAAGTCAATTTTCAAGTCGGCTTCGCACCTTACGCCATTCCAGTATTAAATAAATAAATAATGAACAGCCACGAAATCAGCCCAGTGAATAGGGGCACGATGCGCAGGTACGAGCTGTGCTTTGTACATTGTGGGAGCTCCTCTCAAGTCTACCTCTTTATCTTAAGAACGCATCATTACTTCATTATCATGCCGGTGGACTTAAGCCTTGCAACGTGCTGAAGCAACGAAAACGGTTCTGAAGTTGCGCGCGTGTTAGTTTGTGAACGCAGAGTTGCATCTTCCAGATTTTTCGTTTCGTTGTCCTGACGTGACAGCCGACGCACGAATAAGGCAGACCGCGTCTCGGTTTTCTTATAATGTACACACATCCTTGGGAATACACACTACGCGCAAGATTAAATAACAGCAGGCGCGACCTCTTTTCGGAGGCGCGGTGGAAGCGCCTTCTTACCAATGAAAGCATTAGTAGGCCACCTAGTAGCGAAGGTGTCGATCGAACGGTCAAAAACCAAACCTACACACACAAGAGCAGCAGAGGGTGCATTTTCTGAACAGCATGCCTTCGATCGCAATCGTTGACGCTTCAGAAGTCGTTCGCGAGCTCTCAAGAGGGGCGGCAAAACGTGAAGGGCCCATTATAAAGCTCGTACGCTCTTCCACATTTCTATGACGTGTGCACAAAGATTTCCTGCAGTTTCCGCCGAACGACCTTTACGTAAGTCAGCGCTTTGCCCCTTCTTCCGTTATGTTTATATAGCGATATTCGCATAGGGAACTTACTTCGGGAAAAGGCGTTTCCTTCGGAATGGTATGTCAGAACTGAAAACTTCCGAGTTCACCGGCAGGCCAACGAGAATTCCTTCCAAGTCGGCCTGGTTGGCAGACTACGCGGGCGCACGTGAGCCCAGGAGTCAGCTCTATCAACAGAACTTATGTGAGTATAGCCCATTTCAGAAGTCGTTCGTACCGCTACGAAGGCTGCGGCGATCTGAGCCAATCAGAACGGCGAGCGCTGCAAAACATGTTCCTCCGTCCCCTCATCCCGCGACTGGTGGCTCCACCCCTGGGAAGGAAAGAACATCAGTGTCCAGAGTGAGAGAGAATAAACTTTTATTCTAGAAGAAGATGATGCTGGAGGAGGATGCTGGAGCGCGTGCGCGCAGGATACTCGGCCGACTTGGCGGGCGCCATGCTTACGAATGGCGGCGAATCACCTCGCAGCACGTATCCGAGGTGCTGTGTCTGCGCGGACTTTCTTTGTTAATTTAAGCAGTGAATGAAACGCTCGCTATACTTTCAAAACGCCATACTGAGCTACATCTTCAATTACTACAGTAATTGGTCAAAAACAGTCACAACGCAGCACAAATATTTGCGAGACCATTTGTTACTTTCCCTGGCCCTGATTGAACGACAGAGCGCTGACTTTCATAGCGATCCAAACGAGTTGTGAGGTGAAGTATAGGGGGTGTTTGCTGTATGCCATGTGTGGTCACGTGACGCAGCCCAGCTATCGCTATAAAGAGCGAGATGACATGGTAGTTGGTAGTGAATTGTGAAAACCAACTACTACAGCAAATTAATATCGCTATCAACTGTTTGGGAGGGCTTCTCGCCTGGGAGTTTTTCACCGAACGATTCACATCGGCATTTTCTTTTTCCTCTCTTCCTTCTTACGGCTGTTCAGGTCTTCCATCCATCGTGCCGGCGCCGCGACTACAGAGCTCCGTTTGAAGGCAGTCAACCGGACCGTAAGTCCCTTGCTTTGTTGCGTGTAAACCGCAAATTGAGTTCTGCGCAGAAACGGAGCATAAGACGAAAGATAAACAGAATGGCGTTGTACACACCTGTACGTGTTGACTTTAGCCCTAAACGGTGCTCGGAATGTTTGCGATGGGTTCTTTAAATGATGATGGGTTCTTTAATGATTCATTAAATGATGCCGCAGAGCTTTGATCCACACGCATGCGTTAGTTTTTGTGATTTTAAACAAATCACGAGCATTCTTCTTGTGTACTATTTTGTGCCTGCTCAATTCATTTCCTAAGGCCCTCTTGGTGATGATGTAACATAAAATTAAATGAGGCATTCATTTCTTCATACATTAGGATAGCAATCTATAGAAGCTCGAATTTCAGACAGCTAGTTCCATTAGAAAGGCATCTTAAGGCACAAAAGGTGCACATATACGATACTGCCCCCAGCTTTTTATTCGTTATTTCTCGGCCAGTTTCACAGAGCCGCAAATCAGCGCTTCGAAAGGTATACAAGTGCCGTGAACCAGCAATTTTTTCTTTACGTGACTCCACTTCTCGTCGTCGTTGACGCTGAAAAACGCCACTGCTGTTTTCTCCTGCTCTTCCGCTACGTCTAAGACAACGTTTTCTTTCTTTACGTCGCAAAGCTGAATCGCAGCTGACACACACGCCGCGGTGGAGGACTCTGGAAAAGTGTTGTACACTTAGCTTGCACCAAAACCTCAGCACCCAAGCGCTCTTGGATAACGCACCCATGGTAACGCGGCTGCCGCGAAATCGAACCCACCACCTGCTGCTAACCAGAAATACGCTATAACCTCTTAGCCACCTCGGCGAGCTGCTGCGTCTAAAACAAGATCGCGCCCTTTCTAAACGCAAGCCCCCCCCCCCCCCTTCCCCTCGGGAGAAGAGTTTCCTGCTATAACCCGATTCAACAGATGTCTCGTAGATATCCAGCGGGTGTGTGCGTGTGAGCGCCGGATTGCGCAAGTAAGCGACGGAAACGGCCAAGTAGATCACTCGATCTCACAAGACGCCAGGCCTGGTCGATGGGCTGCCCCGGCCACGTAGAGAAGAATGTAGCGACAAAAGCTGCGCCTTTCCCTTTTGCGCACGCATGTGGATTCAGCTGCGGCTCAGCCGAGAACGGCATCGAGTAACGCGCGCCCGATGCGAGCTCAGGAAGAACACGAGAGGTTGATTTCCAGCAGACAGCAGGCCAGCTGGGGATCTCCTTTCGACGGGGCGGTGGGCGCCGTCATGGACGTGCCGTACGGATTTCCTCGCCGCGAAGGCTCAGTGTTCGGCTGCTGAGAATGAGTTCACGAGTGGGATCCCGGGCTCAGCGGCCGCGTTTCGATGGAAGCGAAATGCAAAAATGACAGAGAATGTTTAATACATTCGGATCAGGGCGAGAACATGGATTTGTGCTACGTAGAAGACGACGATGACGATGACAAAAATGACAGTGCCGCCGAACGCAGCGCTCTCGCTGCTCGGACGCACAATCAGCCAGAGACGATTTTTCTAGGCCTTGAACCTCCGGGTTAGTGCTGTACTAATAATCCCGTGCAATGTGCGGCGTCAATGCGCGCTGAAGAACTCCAGGTGGCCGATATTAATACGGAGCCCTCCACTACGGCATTCTTCAGTGCGCACATGGTTAATTTGGCACGCAAGAAAATGACTATTAGCCTAACCGTCCCCTGAGTGAAAATCAAGTGTTCACTTTCGGCTTTCCTCTACTTCTGATCTCAAAACGCTTCAGCTCGCGATAAGCGCCCGTCGTTTCGATGCATCGCCACCAATTCCAGGCTTCGTCTTCTCTGATGCCCTTCTTCGTCGTTTCTGTCTCCGCGCGTCTGGCCCGGTCCCAATGCCACAAATGTGAGACGCAAAGCCGTACACCGTCTCCGTCCGGACAATCGGAACTGCCGCCGCAGAAGAACACGGCGCTCCTTCTCGCCATGTGAAGCCACCCAAGTGTCCGGCGTCGTCGGCGAAACCCCTCAGAATCGGTCGCGAACTCAATCTGCCGCTGCCTGGCTCACTATTTCTTTCGCAATCAGCGCCGGGCCTCCGCCTCGCCTCCCAGTCTCCCAATGAGGAACAAGACACGAAGAGTGTAGGAGCAAGTGGCTGGTACAGAGAGCGCGGAGAAAGAAAAAAAAAATACTCCCAAGGCCTCTCGCCACGGGGTGAACAAGTGGCAGTGACAGCGACAGCTGTACCAGTCTCAACAACAGGGGCGGTGGTAGTGGTTTTATTAAAGCAATAGACAAACATAGATGAAAATGATGTATGTCGACCGCGGCAACTGCTTTCTGCTAGATTAACCACCTGAGTTAAGGTCAGCTGAAAAAAACCCTTTAAACAGAACGGTTAGAAGGCAGGCAAGCGGAAACACAGGAGAAATAGCGAGAAAGCATAGTGGAGTCTTCACACACACGGGTGGAGACAAATTAAATATTAGCGGTCACTCCTAAAGCCCACCTGCTGGACCATATGACAACAGGTGAGGCCAAATTCCCTCCCGGCTCTACAGTGCTTGTGAGTCCCCGCTCGATATGAATTGTGCGGCCGTGGCACGCTTGCATCACTTGAGTGCGAAAGGCTAATCCTCTGGGCACATCCATCCAGATAACAGCCTCATTGGCGCGCAGATAAGCGCCACAGCATTCAGCTGCAATACACTAGTGACGCCGCGGCTGCAAAATGGCCAATGAGGCACCCATAGCACGGCAAGTCCAAAAGTATTTCTTTCAACCTGTTGACCACGTAGACGAAATTTGAAACTATCGACCCGAAAACTGGACAAATATTTCATGTTTAAGAGCGTACGTTGTTGGGCTAGTCGGTCAATCATGGTGAATACAAGGGGGGTACTGCGCACAAAAATACAAGGACAAGAAGATAACACAACAAGCGCAGACTCGCGACTAACTTTATTTGAAAACACGATACTCCTTTTATAGTTTCAAACTGTCACATCACACACATGTGGAAACCAAAAACCTTTCTTCATTCTGATACAGTTTGATAGACGGGTCACTTACGCAATCTTTATCCTTCTGTTTTGATGCAGAACGCCTCCGCCAACTCACGCGCCACCTGGTCACGGCTCCTCCTCAAAACTTTTGTATCTGTTAGCAAAGGCAGGCAAGGGTTATTGCGCGTAGCATCCGGGCATGCGCCACAATGCAGGGGTAAATTCGACCCTGTCCCTGATTTCATGGAAAGCTGGTGCTCTCTTAAGCGCTCATTCAGACATCGGCCTGTCTGGCCGATGTATACCCTGCCACAGGTGAGGGGAATCTGGTATACGACACCCGTCTGGCACCTGACAAATCGAGTGGCATGACGCTTCTCGCAGTCCGCTTTCCTCTTGCCTCCGGACATGACCTGAGGGCACAATGAGGCCAGCTACGGCGTGCCGGTAGTTTTTACCGCCCCATGCAAGTTGGCCTCATTGTGCCCTCAGGTCATGCCCGGAGGCAAGAGGAAAGCGGACTGCGAGAAGCGTCATGCCACTCGATTTGTCAGGTGCCAGACGGGTGTCGTATAACAGATTCCCCTCACCTGTGGCAGGGTATACATCGGCCAGACAGGCCGATGTCTGAATGAGCGCTTAAGAGAGCACCAGCTTTCCATGAAATCAGGGACAGGGTCGAATTTACCCCTGCATTGTGGCGCATGCCCGGATGCTACGCGCAATAACCCTTGCCTGCCTTTGCTAACAGATACAAAAGTTTTGAGGAGGAGCCGTGACCAGGTGGCGCGTGAGTTGGCGAAGGCGTTCTGCATCAAACAGAAGGATAAAGATTGCGTAAGTGACCCGTCTATTAAACTGTATCAGAATGAAGAAAGGTTTTTGGTTTCCACATGTGTGTGATGTGACAGTTTGAAACTATAAAAGGAGTATCGTGTTTTCAAATAAAGTTAGTCGCGAGTCTGCGCTTGTTGTGTTATCTTCTTGTCCTTGTCTTTTTGTGCGCAGTACCCCCCTTGTATTCACCAAATATTTTATGTTTCATGTCAGTCGTGTCCGCTAAAACCGCGAAAGCACAATCTATATATTTATTTATTTATTTATTTATTTACCCTAAAGACCCAGAAGAGGGCATTACATAGGGGGGGAATGATTAAAAGAAAGCACACATAACAAATCAACTCATAACAAATGATGGTAAATATACAGAAGGCAGAGTTTGGGTAACATTTGGTTAAGTGCAGTATAACACATTGAAACCGCAAAATTCAACACGTTCAAACAAGTGAGTAATAATTAGGGCAAAATAAGTAACTAAAAATACAATGGCACACAAAAGAGGCTCCGGAGCTGTTCAGCACACAAAAAATGGCAAAGCAAAAAAAGGACCGCCAAAAACTCATGGACACGGTAAATCATCTAGCACTCTATGACGCATTTTCTGTGTTCAAAAATGTTAGTAAAGCTGTTTGAAACGATGATAATTCAGTATGGCCGACAATGCTGGATGGCAATGAGTTCCATTCATTAATTGACAAAACTAGCGGTGACTTCTGATATTTTAGTGTGCGAGCGAAAATCGGACGTACCTTATGCGCATGATCCAGGCGAGCTGAACAATGAGGTGCAGGAAAGATATGATTTCGGGAGAACGGCGTTTCGCTATAGTATAAGGTGTGAAATAATGACAACCGGGCGAACTTTCTACGTGTAGCAAGAGGTTGAAGATTGATGGCTTGCTTCATTGCTGATACGCTTTGATGACGTGAGTAGGATGACAGTATGAATCTGACGGCTTTATTTTGTACTGCTTCTAGAGCATTTGTAAGAATCGCGTGGGAGGGGTTCCATATAACAGAAGCGTATTCAACAGACGACCTGATAAGCGTTGTATAAGCGCTGTGCCGTGTTTCAGCGTTCGCAAGGGGTAGACGGCGTTTCAAGAGACCAATTTTTTTAAAGGCTTTATTAGTTATGTATTCAATGTGAGCATCCCAGGTTAAGTTCTGACTGAAAAACACTGCCAAGCTATGCCAATATGCCAAGCTCCCTTGTGCTCGCACAGACTCTGTTCCCGGAGGAGTGCATTTTGATAGTAGACACCTTTAGCATACCGTGTTACCGTTACCGGTACCGGAATACCGGGAGCCCGCGTGCAGCCACTGCGCATGCGCAGATCGCCTTGACGGCGCCAGATGGCGCCTGGTACCCGGCAGCTGCGCGCGCGCCAGCATCGGGACCAATGAGAGCGTGCTCAGCGGTGGTGGGCCGACATCCGGTACTTAGGTAACGGTGACACTACAGCTGCGACACGGAAGTCAGACGGGGGTATAAATCCGTAAATAGGATGTCTCGCGTGCATGCGCGTACTGGCGAGACGCGAAGGGCGTGCGACCGCCAAGGACTTGCCACGAAAGAACGACTCGACAGTGCCTACGTTCACCTGCAGGTCGCCTTCCCGAATGGTCTGGTACTGAACGAGAATTGTCAGTATCGACGTCGCCACCAGTGGGAGACGTGGCGGACAACAAGTTCCACGCCACTTCTGACGTGCCGCTGATTGGTTTGCGGCTCAACTTCTGGAGTTTCAGGGCAGAGAATTGAGCAGCCTATAAGACCATCCTGTGGTTGTCGATTTTTGAGCAAACGATCGCGCGACCTCCACGACTTAAATGCCTGAATGAGCTTGAAAGGGGCTTTCGCATGCTGTGATATTCAGCAAAAAGAAAAAAAATGCAGCCCTTTGTGCTGCTCTGCAACCGGAACGACCGCCACTTTCTACGCAGGCGCTTTGCGACTGCATTTTAATAAGCCTCAGTCGTTGTTTCGCGCCATCGTGGTAATCGCTACGATCATTTTCACGCGCCGACGCATTCGTTTCGTTGATATGCATGCTTCCAATAATAAAAACAGTACTGCAAAGGCGCATTGCGCGCATAACTTAGGAAAATTGTTTGAAACAAGAGCAAGATGGTCCGCCTCTAACAGCGCTTCCAGAAAGTTAAAACGCCTCCCGAAATGTGGGTACGGCGTTTACAGAAGTACGTGCCGTACTGGCCGAAATAGGCGAATGTGAAAGACTGTCGCATTTCGAAGTCTCCAAGTTGCCTGAAGTTTTTTTTTTAATTTTTAACGCGATAACTTTAAAGGTCCGCTCAGCAGAAAACCCCGTGTCATCGTCGTCGTCGGATGCAGAGGCGACGTGAGCTAAAAATGGCCAGAGAAGCAACCTTGGTGTCCCATCTAGGTGACAAGTGGGCCACCTATGCCACGTGACCTTGTGACGTCACCACAAAGTGCCTACAGGACTGCGAGGAAACTGTCCACCGTGGCAGGTGGCAGTTCAATTAATGGCCGGTTGCGAGAGGTTGCTCGGGAAGAGCAACCTGGGTCGCACTAGTCCCACCAGCCGGCGTCTCTGAAAAAGCCAACTGCCGGGTCAGTGCCCATCGCTGGTATGAGGGCTCCCAGCGATGCATGAATGTACTGCGGAGAGTGACCAATTCCGCATATATGGGCATTACCCCATCAACTCTATCGCGTCATACCCTCAAGACGGAGCCAAAGTGTCCCCTCCACCTTTTTGGCAGTTGCAGCTTTTGTACAGTCTGTTTTTGTAGGTTTGTTCTAGAAGCATATATTAAGTCATTTATTTTCGGCCGAATAAGAGTTTCACAATGCTGATATGAAATCACATTAACGCAAATCCTTCTTCAGCTCATGTCCAAGAAAGTGTTTCTCCTGAAAGGAGAAACTAAAGAGGCCAATGTGACGTCATTTGCCATTTGCGATTCAAAAACGAATTACTCTGCAGCCGATATATGAGAAGACGGCTCGTAAAATTAAGAATAAAGCTTGAGTAATGCTATGTTTCTTTATTGTTCATTGATTTTAGCAACTACATCGGCTGTATTCCATTCCCTCCTGCGAATGGCATGAATTAGCTGTTCTCGCAAGCACGAACACAGTTTTGGCTTGCAATAGTGTTATATATAATTTGTCACGCGGAATAACAACTGTAAATTATTGCGATGATCTTAAAACGATTAGGAGACGGCGCCGTGTTATAAACAAGTAGGCACTCCCCTATATTCGCCTGATAAAGCGGTTAAGCTTTCTGACAGCTCTGAGGGCGTGCGTTTTAATCACGCAAAATGTGACAAGTTCCTACCAGTGTGTTAGCCTTTTCGTAACCTGCAGCAATAAAACAGGGTCACCGGAGGTTACGCCTTTTGCGGAGAGCCCACTTACAAAGCCGCAGCAGCAGGCGATATTACAACGATAGCGAACAGTTACAGCCTTGTGACTAAACCGAATGTACAAAGCTTCGCTCGGTTTTATTACATCAAAACAAATTACTACTTTTCTAGCCACACGTGTTTTTTGTCACATTTTTTTTTTTATCGTCTTCACTCATCGTTTGTTTTTCCATCCTTATCCGCCGCGAAGTTTTCCATTACTTCTATCTCTGACAGCACGACTCAACGTGTCTTCCCTCGTCCGTTTCCTTTGGCCTGAGACCGAGTTTGTTCAAATGAAAAACCTTCGTACGGCAGGAGAGATGAGTCCAGCGAGGGACTTCTCTCCTGGGATGTGGCCAGGAAAGCGTAAAAGAACGGGGTCGACTGCATAGCAACGCGGCCTCAGAGCGCGGAAAATAGTGACCGGCTTAATATTTGCGTTTCCCTTAAAGTCGGCACTAAATCAACAGAGCGAATCTAGCGTTCAATACCAATAACTCACGTTCTCGCCTTTCTCCTCCAATAAATAAAAAAAAATGTCGTACATGCCTCGCACGAACGCGAACGAGGGGATAAAGCAAATAAAGACATCTCTTACAGCGTGAGTTCTTGATGAAAAAACAATATTAGTAGTGCGTCAAGCAGATAAACATGAGAACGAGACGTGTTTCAAGATACATGCCTCTCACTTGTAGCGCAGAATGCAGTGAAATCCTACAATTCTCTTACAAATATACGAAAGAAGCAATTGGCTGCGTTCTGAAAAGACTGCCAGTATTAACTAAGGTTGTTCTTTGGCTCGCTTTGCGACCTAGTGTCTGTCCTGTCATTCCCGATGCTTGGCTCATTTTGGTTAGCGCTAGTTGTTATTTCTCGCTACTCCTGTTTACCAGCTATCCCGGCTTCCTGCTTTAAACCGCTTTGTCCGGTCAGTGCCGGACCCCGCGGACTGAACAGTCGAAATGGCTGCGTGACTGGTGTTCGCAGAACGCCCGGAGTCGTTGCGATTTAAGCCACGCTTTATTAAAAGCGAGGAGCCTCGACGACACAGGGAAGCAGAGGGGGGACACAGCAAATGCGGTGCTAGGCGGCTTAAGTGGGACACAGATGGAAATGGCTCTGAAAGGAGGCCCACCAGGCAATGGCGCCGACTGATTCTCATGACGTCCTGATTGATCCCCTAAGGCATGATAGCGCGACATCGCAAGAGGAGGTGGATGAACGGGGGTTTGCCACGGCTTAATCAGATTAGCCGCAATATCCTGATAATCTGTCGCCGTCACAGGCTGGAGGGCCTTCTGAGGGGCATCTGCCTCTTTGTTGAGTTATTTCCCCTTCTGCAAGGCGCACCAAGCCGCAGGATAAAGAGAGGGCTGCAAAATCCAACGCTCTCAGGAGCCTGAGGTTGAAGCGGAAATGACTCTCGACAAGATGACGGACTTGTGTAGAGGGCAAGCATTTGAACACGACACGACAAATCCTCTGAAAACTATCTTCCGACTCTTAAGCCCCCGACAAGCGAGAATAGGGTCCCTTTGCGTGCACGCTACCCTTTCTCGATGTTCAGCAAGAAACGAACTGATATAAGGTTCACCCTCTCGGCAAGCGTTGTCAAACAACGCTGTGAAATATAAATTTGCTTACTGTGCCAAATTGTCACTATTTTTTTTATTGTTGAACTATTACTTCAGTGTAGTGCTGTGTATGTTGCTGCCTTGTACGGGCCCCAGACACTCTCAAGCTGTTTCTTAACAGTTTTTCTGCCTAGGGACCCCAACGATATGTTGGAAATAAATGACTGAATGAAACCTGCACATACAACCAAACGCTAACTTGGTGGCAGAAACTCTTTTTTTGTGTTTGTTCCTGGAAGCATACGGAGAAATTTCTGATGTCATCTAAATAGAGCGTTTTAATTTCCGGGTAGCGGTAAACTGACCGTTTTACTAAATGTGACTGCTCAGGATGCACGTGTGCAACTGAAGCGCCGGACGGTAGGGTCATCGACAGCATCGTATTGCAATGGTATCCTAAAACGGTGTGATATTTGGAGCCATAGGACGCTCACATAGTCCTGATGCGCAAATCATCATTTATCATCGTCATCATTTATTAACCCTTAAGGGTCCCGTAGGCACATTACATAAGTCGGGGGGGAATACAGGTGTCTGACGGTCATACATAAGAAAAGGCAAAAAAAGAGAGAAAACTAGGCAAAGCGAAACAGTAACAATAACAACACCGTTCAAGTAAAACAAAATGCATTTTTCTGAAATCAGGACGCAACTGATAAGCCGGTTGACAGTGACAGGGTAACGCAATCAGTTCTTTTATTTTTGTGCAAAGCAGTTTCTCAGCTCAAAACTTGCCCTAGATAACAAGATGAAAACTCTGTACCTAACTTTATAAGCAGGCCTCATGTCTATCCCCTGCACGTATTATGTTATTTCCTCTTACAATCTTATATACGCCGACTTTGTTTCTGTGTCTTTACAGGACAGGTGTTCACCATTGAGGACTGGGATACTTTATCAACTCAAGCAGCCTGTAACAATTGCATAATGAGCGACGACTCTCAGTACATCTCTTGAAGTCGAGGACGCGCTGCTCTGAGCAGTGTCCCTACTTCGTTCTTCGCCTTTTCTTGTTGCTCAGTCGAAGACTTCGTTGCGCTCACCGACAGAACACGAAACCTAGCCGAATTAACACCAGTTTTTCGGCAATTGATATCGAGTAAATGAGATAAAACAAGATAAAGTTGCCCGGCAACATCACTGGTAGTACGCGTTCAATCCAAATCTTTATTGACGGGGCAGTTCACGAAGGAAGAAAAAAAATGGTAGCATTTCAACGTAGTTAAATAAAGTAGACGACCAAAAGCACGTGTTTAGCTCTACTAGCTCATGGTCTTGCTTTGCTGGGTCGTCGGCACATCTGGCGACGATGTCAGACTCAGGTTAAGCTCTGATCCAGGTTAGGCTGATCTGATCTGTTTTCGCCTCAGATGGAACCTGATTAAGACGACGATGTGCAGTGCACAGCACTAGAGTGCATTGCAGTTTAGCACTAGGCGTTATCGGCTTCGGAGACGGCATAGTGCTCTCATGCACTGGGAAGCTGATCTGTTCGCGTTGCCGTGGGTTCAGATCCTACTCTCGGCGTTATTTACTTCATTTATTTATTTATTATATGCCATGTTCTTGGTACACAACCACAAGCATCGCAAGATCTTCCTCGGAGCTTACCCATCGGAATCGTGATTTCGCACTAATAGCGCCATGCCCACAAAGGCAAACAGAAAGATGATTTGGTTTGGTTTGATGAGACTTAACGTCCCAAAGCGACTCAGGCTGTAGGGGCGCCGTAGTGGAGGGCTCCGGATAAACCACCTGGGGTTCTTAAACGTGCACCGACATCGCACAGTACACGGGCCTCTATCATTCCGCCTCCATCGAAATGCGACCGCCACGGTCGGGATCGAACTGGCGTCTTTTGGGTTAGCAGCCGACCACCATAACCGCTGAGCC
Source organism: Amblyomma mixtum (assembly GCF_055824585.1). Taxonomy (NCBI): domain Eukaryota; kingdom Metazoa; phylum Arthropoda; class Arachnida; order Ixodida; family Ixodidae; genus Amblyomma; species Amblyomma mixtum. Next base: position 316,498,398 of record NC_143013.1, read on the forward strand.
ACCGCGGCGGCGTAAACAGAAAGAAGAAGCGAACATAATCGGATCAGCCAGGAGTAAAAATAGCGCCTGTACAAATGTATTCGTTACTCCCTGTTTGTACTCGTTTTCGTTTCCTGTAAGTGGGACTTAAATCGATAAGCAACTGGTACAAATTTGAACAAAATTTTTTTTTCGCGTTTACGAATGCATTAATGCATGTTTGAGTAAAAGCGACGTCGCTTTAAGCAGGAAGCTGCAGTGAGCAGAGATAGCACAGCCGCAAAATCCAATGCAACTTAGCGTAGTGCTCGTAACTTTAGTGACACAAGTCCAGCGTTACTGGACAAAAAAAAAATTGAATCTTCAAATGTTGCAAGGTACTGTCAGAGAAATATTGAAGGTGATAATCCATTCTTCGGATGCGTGGCAAAATCTGTTAAATTTTTCCATCGCTCATATCGAGTAGTTAAGTATGCCACAGAAATCCAATGGGGAAAGTTTTTGACTGTAGCAAGAACGGTAATAGCAAAAAAAAAAAAAAATGCCAAGGGGAGATCTGCAGATATTTTTATGGTTATAGTGAAATTTTACGACATATGAAAATATTGCGTTCATAAACTCTTTCTCTATGAAGAATGCTTTTTGTCCAAAATCACTGGATATGTCTTTCGAGGTTTCTTCGAGCGACCTACAACATAAAAAAGAAAAGCAGTACGAACAAGGTGTACCTTCACCATTTTAAATAAGAAATATAAAGTTCGCATACGCCAAACAATCCTGAGTACACACGCAACGCACACGCACACAAAGAGTCGTTCACACTTTTCGGCTTACAATGAGGTAGTGTTGCTAAAATTGGGCCCCCCCCCCCCTTTTTTTTTCTTTGTAGCAATTTATCAACTCCTGTCACTTAGCAGGCATGGCACGAGACATCGAGGCAGTCAGTCAGCGTAGTCGGTTTTTTTTTCTTTAGGCTTGTGTTTTGTTGCCGCTGCAGACTGTCCTTAAGAATGCGCAAGTTTGCCGAGAAAGACCTTCAAGGGTAATCAAATTTGCGAATGAGAACCTTTTGCAGCTATCTTAATGCAAACCTGCCAGTTAAAACTTACCAGACGCTGAGGCCAGAGCGCAAGACAGTCAGCAGGGCAGTCAGCCGAGACACCACAGTCACTCACAAAACTTTTCCGCGCTCCGAGTCCTCGGTTGCGGCGGCGTCGACAAGAGGAGAGAACGCACGTAATCCAGGCCCGGCGACGGTCTCTTCACCACCACGCGCGCGCGGCCGGCGGAAAAGCGTCCCGCGCAGGAGCAGCCCACGAGCTTTTTTCTCGCAGAGGCGGCTCCGCCTCTCTCCATCGCAGGGCTCGGTCCGACCCGCCAGTTTTACAGGTGACGTCACGAGCGCGCCCCTCGACACGTGGTCATGGCTCGGCGCCGCATGAGCGTCACCTGGCGGCCAGCCGACTCTCCGCGTCCCTATTTCAGCCTTCCCCTCCCGCAAATCCCGAACTCCGACCAATAAACCATCCATTCCCGTTCGCCTCCTCGAGTCTAAAGCGAGAGCACAGCGAAGAAAAAAAATTCGTGAGAGAACGAATTCAGGCGATTTCAATCGCGAAAAGGGTGCTGCGTTATTTAAACTTGGGCTGAGCGACGTTCTATCCGAAAGAATGTGTCGGCGTGGTGCCTTCGCGGAGTGCAGGAAGCGCCAGGTTATTAGGAATGCCGTTTTGCGCTTTCAGCAGAACCGTCGCTTCGATATTTACTGGGAAAACGTTGACAGCATTTTTCGCTTTGCTGACGATGGATAAAAAACAAAAAAAAAACGCTCGACGTTTTCTTCTGCGCATGGCATTTTTCGATATGCATTCGCACAGCCATTGAACATTCTTGTCCGTTGACGGGAGTCTGTTTGTTTGTCGCGGTTGCCGGCTGATGTTTGATTGTTTCTTGTTTTTGTGTCACGGCAGCTGTAGTGGCAAGTATGTGGAAAAGGTGCCTCTTCCAAGATTTCTCGTGCGGTATGTGATGCGCACTATTCTCGAAGCTCTTTTCATTTCAAGATGCTTCCTCTCAGCACGAGTAATCAAGTTGAGTGCTATGGCGAGCATTATCACGCTTATACCTATAATACGCTTTTCAGGAGAGACAGCGCGCACATTGTATGCAATGCTTTTCCCGCAAAAGGAGCCCCGTTAAGCCCAGCTGGTTTAGCATATGAACGGGTCCTCGGCTTTCCCTCTTTTTCTGCTTCGAATTCCAGCGTGCAGGTTCAGAAGCAAGCGAAAATACCCCTGCCAGTTCAAACGACCGGGCGTGTTCTCGGAGGTCCGGCAGTTTCGTTGATGGCGGCAGGTTTTTCCGAAACTCCCACTCCTGCTTCCGAGAAGCTAGTCAGAACCGCCGGTTAAATGCACGCGACAGCTACCTCAGCCTGCGCCGATGAGCGTTTCAAAATAGTTCTGGTGATTTTGCTCAGCTCTTTACGGCCAGCAAGCAAGCTGCGCTAAAGTGCTGAGCTTGTGCGTAGCCAGGGAGAATTATTCCTGGTGCCTCGAAGATGCCCCAGTTTGTCTCAATGGCATCACTTGTGCGAAGAATAAAATTTCCGAGTCTCGAGGAACGTAACCGGCGGCTGATTTTGTATGATATCTGCTCAGTGTACCGGAGACTCCTATAAGTTGCTGCGTTAGGAGATCTGAGTATATGCCATAAAATGCGATTCGGCTCAGTGACCGCCATTTATGCTGTTTTATTATCAGTTGCGAAGATGAAAGATTAGGTGCTCGACCACCAATACTGGCCGTCGCAAAGCAGGAGGCATCAGCAGGTGCGAGCGTAGCCAGCAATGCATGCGTGCGCTCGACTGGAACACTACAGGTGAAGTTAGCAACGCTGCCCGTCCGCTGTGCATGTCGCTGGTTCGTGCTACTTCCCGCCGCCGAGCGTATTCTCACGGAAACACCGGGTCGCATCGTGTTTACTGGTAGCGACCCCACACGTGATATCGGCGATGCTCCGTCGTCGTTGGCCGGCCGCAACACGGCCAGCCGACCGCATCGGCGAAACAAACAGCAAGCACAAAAAAGGAGGCCTCTTTCTCACCCGACTTTGCTGGTTTCGTAAGCACCGCCTTATTAATCGACATAAGCCCAAACAACCTGAGGTTTTCCGAGCACCATGTAAACTGCAAGAAAAAAGCATTTATCGTACGCAGCAAAAAATTGTGAGGACACTTTGGCAACTAAAGTGTTGAGAGGTGTGAGCCGAGGACACTATGCCGTGACGACTTCCGGTGGATGTGACGTCACACCGTTCCCGTGGCTATATTGATACCTAAATATACATCTTTCGGGGGTCTTATAAGTTAATTACGCTTAATTACACATTTCTCCATCTGATTGGACAGAAATCCAACCTTTTTACGAACATTCTGTGACAATTTTCCCGATGCTGTGACGACTTCTGGTGGATGTGACGTCACACCATTTTTGTGGCTATGTCGACGTCCGCGCTATATTGACGTCCGCGCTATTTCGGCGCAATTTCGACATTTTTGTTTATAATTAATGAACTAATTAATCTAGGGTCATCAAACTTGGCTTCTAGGTTCAATTTTTCCTCCTCTATCTGAAGCAAACATTGGTTTTCTCCTATCTTTTTTTTAGTTCCCGAGTTAAACGCGTCTGACACGCATTGTTAACGGACGACAGTATGAACCATTAAAGGCTTTCGCCTTACTAAACCTCAGTCACGTGCCATCTCTGAGCTAAAGAGGGAAAGTCCAGTATTTGGTATACATAGGTTTCGCTTGTAATTCACTTCCCTGAAAGTGCTTCTATAGAGAGCAAATGATGCAGGACATGTTGCGTTCCAGTTTTTGTTTGTAACGAAGCTAAAAGGCTACCCCATTCCCGCCCACCCTCTGCAACCCAAGAATGAAAGAAAAAAAAAACATCCAAACAGCTCGTCTGTCCTTCATTGGTCCTAAAATCCACTGCAAAGGATTCGCGTTGGAATTAATAATGTGTCGGGTGACCGCACAGTTAATGCTTAGTCCCGCAGAAAAAAAAAAAAAAAAACGAATAGCGAGGTGCGTCGACGTACAGCGGTTGAGTGGCGAGTAGTGAGCGCAGGTGAAAGGAGCGAAATAATGGGGCGAGGGGAAGGATAGGAGGAAATGGGAGGTGTAAAGAGAGCGAGCGAGAATACGAGAGCCAAGAAAGGTTTAAAATATGGTGGAGAATAGTAAACGAGAAACATAAATAAATGTTCCCGAGCTCGTGCTCCTGCCTGTAACGGGCTAAACATTGCTCTTTCTGTTTTCTCTTTTTGTATCGTGCTTGATAAGGTCAATTCCGGAGAGATTACGGAGAGTCCACATTGTATTGAAGGAAAAGATTAGAGGACCTGTGAACACAGGCGTAAGTCTTGAACTAAGTTCCTGGCTTCTGGCTTGAGTGAAATAAAACAGGTATTTGTAATTAGATTTTAACGTAAACGATAGAACACTTTCATGACACGCTATGATCAGCGCGAGGGAGCCCGAGCCATAAGACAGCGGACAGGCAGAAATAAAGCCATTAAAAAATCGAAAACTGAAAGGTAGACCAAAATTCATTTCTTTCTAAAGATATTTAGCATAGCGCGGTTTCCTGTTCATAGAGTAATTTATGTAGATGAGATGCAGGAACAGATTTGAGATTTTTTGCTATTCCGTCACAAAACACTGCCTTTGTGACTACGCTTATAAGTAAATATCTGTGCAAGACGCGATTTATGTGAAAGAGTAGCAATGCGTCACAATAGTATGGCAGCGCAGGACATTATGTTGTACAATTCACGTTTCACTTCATAATCTCTTTTCGCATTATTATTGTGCACTGAGCTTTCTTGCGGTATATTAATAAACCTAAAACATGTGACAGGTCGACAGCTCTACGAAGCAAACCAAATGGCTGTTGTCGTTGAGACGTAGGGGCAAAAACCGAAGCTTGGAAACTGCACCAAACGTCTGAGGAAGGAATAAAAAGGGCAAAACTTAAAGGAAACCGGAGACAAGACGGAAGCCGGAAGCGGACATGTCTGTGCCTGCGGTTTTGGCGCTTGTTCTAGTATGTGGGGCGCGCAAACTAGCACGGGAAATGTAAATTTTCTGCGGTGTGGTCACGCCTAGAACGAGCCGCGATAATTGGAAGCTCGGACTCGGTAAAACGACATCACCGCCGCAGCCGTCCTCCTCTCCCCTACCCCCTTTTCTCCTTTAAGATGGAACGGCGCTCTCATTCGTGTCAGATTGTTAAGTAGGTCGCGGGCGCAATCAGACTGAGCTGAATGTCGCCGCAAACGGCTTGAAGGAGCAGTAAGGAAAAAAAATCTTAAAAAAAAAGCCAGAAGAAAGCCACAAAAGCAAAACTATAGTCATGCGTTTAAAAGAAAAAGGGTATTGAAAGCGCGAAGGTGCCTGTGAAAATGTGAGCATTCCATCATTTCCCTTTGCGTTAGCGTATGGTGAGCTTTTGCGAAAAGTTCGTGACACGAAATAAAGGAATATTCGATGTAACCGCCGCTTTGGCCAAAGCGAAGAAAGCTGCAGATACAGTAACAGCACGCTCTAAACAAGACAAAAATAACTTTAAACATGGCGGCACGAAGCCACCCTAGTGCGTGGATTGTCTATCGCAAGCATCAGCAGCAACGATCAGCGCACATGCGGGTGAAAGTTACAGCGGTGCTCTCTGATGCGCGCCCTATAGGTAGCCCCAGCAGCTGTGTTGGCCTCACCCGAGGCCCTCAGGAGGCGCTGATATGAGTGTTTTGTTGCGGTCTCAACGGAAGTAGCGTGCTCCACAAGACAGATGAATGCGGGTGGTTCCGTGAAACGATGCCGACTGATCCAGTGCCAGAAGAAAGCCACAAAAGCGAAACTATAGACATGCGCTTAAAAGAAAAAGGTTATTGAAAGCGTGAAAGTGTGCGTGAAAATATGAGCATTCCATCATTTCCCTTTGCGTAGCGTATGGTGAGTTTTTGCGAAAAGTTCGTGGCACGAAATAAAAGAATATTCGATGTGGTTTGTAATATGGAGCGCCAAAAGCAGGGTCCTCTCGGCTTAATTACGAGCGCAACAGTAGGCTCCCCTCGAGACCCCACTTTTATAGAGTTCCGTGTTCTGTGATGTCGTATCGCGATTAGTGGCAGTTAATGCTGGATAATCGAGACGCAAGAAAACACACAAAATTAAAATTGGGTGTGCCTTAGCTAAGGTTAAGCCTGGATAAGCGAAAAGCTCTCGCTGCTTTTCAGCCAACTCCCAAGCTATCACTTCTGGATAGGTGTTTCTGCGCCGCCCGACTGTTGCTTCTTCTTCTCCTTCCATGGCGAGTGTCTGCGCCTGTTCTATGGGCAAGCGCGCCTTATATACCCCTGCTTTCAAATGTGCACTGCGCACGGCTGCGGCGAAAGGTTAAACGGTGGCGAGGATGGCCGCCTCTTCTATGGCCGCCGCCGCCGCTCACGCGTTCTCGCAACGCCTTGCGAAACAACTTTCTCCTCTTGGGACGGCGGCGGCGACCGCGCGGCAGCGCCGAAGGGTAAAACGGTGGCGAGGAGGAGAAGCGGCGACGCTCAGACGACGGAGTCAGCGCGGCGGCGACAACGGCTGCGGCAGCAGCGGCCACCTGCGCTCCGCGTGACGTCGCTCGGTTTCGCGCATGCGCAGCTGCGGCTAAAATTGATCACGGCGCACGCCAGACCCGGATTTGACGAGCCTAGTGATGCTTTTCGCTTCAAAAACGTCTACGAGAATTTTTGGTTACTGTCCATATCTCTGACCGACAGCAAGGATGTTGGAGTGCATGCCTCTGCCGATATTGAACTGTGCGTCTATTACGCTTGATTGAAGAATAAGAACACATCAAAACTAAACTCCAGTCTAAGAGCCCTAGTAACAAAATTCATTAATGTAGCCGCAGCGGCGACGCAGGGGTGCTCGGCTGCTGGCCCGAAAGACGCGCGTTCGATCCCGGCATTGGCGATCGAATTTCAGTGGAGGCGAAATTGGAGACGTAACCACTGAGCCACTCATTATTTATCTTGTCAGCAAGGGCTGGTGAAATGTTCGCGTAGTGTTCGCACAGAAATTGTTCGTAAATCAATATCTAATTATGGAGCAAATTTAAAAATGTTGGCAGCGCGCATGATATTTTTTTGTGTAGCATAATTTCACTTTTGTGTAGAATAATTTGCCTGAGCAGTGAACACCTTCTACTGTTCCATGTAACTAGTGGCGTATGAATGCGTGTTTGTTCTTAGCGAGATCCGCTAATTCATAAAGAAACTTAAAAATTTTCTTTTATCTTCCCTGTGAAGGCTACACTTAACTTATGATGATAAAGATTATACACGTTTATTATAATTCCTTGACGGGTAGTGAACGGGTTTGCTAGGGCATGGCAAGTTTAAATGAAGTTCGGTGAGGGAGACAGTTGGGCTGATGATGATAGGAATGGTAGTGGTCATGATGAAACGGTGAACAAAAAAAAAACAGAAGCTCAAACACGAACCAGGAACTCGCCAGTCCAGATCAAAATAGCAGTACTTCATCGCCCTGCGCTGCAGAAAAGCAATAAACTCATCAGATAAACTAAATGGACCAGCTAACCCTTGCGCTACCATCCTGTACTTAGTAACTTCCTATACAACGCGGACAACATAGTAAAGATCATGTTCACTCCATTTGTACAGCACGCGTGGACGCGTTTACAATCTGAAGCCTTTATTTAGAACACTTTGTTGTACTGCTGCTAGAACTTAAACACATATTTTCCACTTTCTCGAGGTGCATCATCGTCATCAGCCTGACTACGCCCCCTGCAGGGCAAAGGCCTCTCCCATGTCTCTTGTCCCAACACCTTGTCCTTTGCCAGTTGCGGCCACCGAATCCTCGCCCACCTCATCCGCCCACCTAACTTTCGGCCAACCCCTACTACGCTTGGCTTCTCTTGGAATCCACTCCGTTACCCTTAAGGACCAGCGCTTATCTTGCCTTCGCATTACATGCTCTGTCCAAGTCCATTTCTTCCTCTTGATTTCGACTGGGATGTAATTAACCCGCGTTTGTTCCCTCACCCACTCCGCCCGCTTCCGATCTCTTAACGTTACACCAATCAATTTTCCTTCCACAGCTCGCGAGGTTAGCAGCGACTAAAATATAAACAGAATACTATGTTGTGTTTTTTTTTTCGGTACGGTAGCCTGCTTTGTAACTTTTCCCAACCACACGAGACACCACACCAGAAAAGTTGAGGCTTCTACTGTAACATTAAAAGTGCCCAGTCATAAAAACAGTAGAATATTTTGCTGAATTAAGCGCTATTAATTGCAAAGCAAGAGCATAACTGAAGTCCACATTCCAACAGACAAGGTAAGAAACACTGTGTGTCACGCTATACTTTTCCAGCCGAGATTTTGCGAAACTTGTTAAGCGAGCGGACCACGCCTTTCATTATTGCTTCTCGCGCACCTCAAGAAGCAATGCAGACTAGGAAAATAGAATTTCCAGTCTTAGATAGTGATCACTATGCCAGATTCCGTTACTCATAAATAAAGTCGGTGTCCTTGAAGATTGCAAGACTCTTCAGGTAGATGCACTGGCAACGACGCCTAAAGCGAAAATGAGGAAAATTTGAATAATACGCTTCTTCTGCAGCCCTGAGGCCAATTCCGCTTATACCTCTATTAATATAAGTGAAAAAGAGCAAGTGGTGATGTCAACATATACGATCGATCATTCCTCTAAACATGAGGAGGTTTAATTGCAAAAAAACGAGCTTATGGAACATAAAGCGGCGAATAGACCATAGGATGGCAAATGGAAGGAAAGACCTCCTGACGAAAAGATAAGTTCTGTACGGAACTTGCTTAACATATTTCGTAGTTTCTCTCTGGAATTCTTTTACATGCGACACATTCTTCACGTCTAACACACGTGTTTGCTTTTTTAATACTGGGCGAAACACACTATGTAGTCACAGTCGCCGAAAGCGGTCTTCACTATAGCGCTTGCTTAGAAGCGCATTGTCCTCGGGAAGAAAGTATGAGCTGTGACGTAAATCATTTGGTGGAACTAGGATTACGAAGGAATGCAGACTAGACATGAAACACGCTAGGGAATTACGCTGTCTTTTCCTGAAGGAAAACATGACACACATCGGAGTAATATTAAGGCATATGAGTATACCAGAACAGAGACAAAGTACGAATTCAAGTAAAGTAATAAAGGAAACGTGTCACCGTGTAGCGAAGCGCGGTGATATTGGTTGGATAGAAGTATCTAAGCAGTATAACGATGGACGGTGATAAACTGAGCACACTAAAGCCCAGCGCGGCGCAAATTAAATTACACAGCAAACACCAAAGAGTATCGGGTAAGAAAGTACTTTTTTACCTCAAGGGGACGTTGAAGACGTTGAATACTTTTAAGGCTAATAAGGCAGTGTTACTGTCGCGGTCAATAAGTCTAGTAAATGTCAGACACTCGGCTGCCCTTCGTCTGGCGAAAATCGCACAGGATTATTAAAGCCAAAAGTAGGCATCACATAATCAGATTTGATTGATTAATGGGGTTTAACGTCCCAAAGCGACTAAGGCTATGAGAGACGCCGTAGTGGAGGGCTCCGGAAATTTGGGCCACCTGGGGTTCTTTAACGTGCACTGACATCGCACAGTACACGGGCCTCTAGAATTTCTCCTCCAAAGAAATTCTAGCCGCCGCGGCCGGGATCGAACCCGCGTCTTTCGGGTCAGCAGCCGAGCACCATAGCCACTGAGCCACCGCGGCGGCTCATAATCAGAGGTGGAATTCATCCACATGAGCTTTCTTGGCCGGTGGTGCCTACTTTATTGAATTACTGGCTGCCGACAGTGGCGAATGCACATACGCCTGCCAGTGACGAACCGTTCTTGTGCGGAAAGATACTAGCGAAATCGTCTTCTGGTTGGCTAACACAAGCTGCATGCTTTACACAGCCGCATGGTTTTATTGGAAGACTTCTTTTAATGGGAGACTTTGCTTGAGCATGGTATCTGATAAAGATTCTCATCACTTGTCCCAATTGCTAAACTGCTGATCCGCAACGTCCTTCAGCCAACTAATGGCGCCATTAGGAAGGCAAGCATAGATGAAATGATGATTACGCGTTCCGCCATCTAAGTGCTCTTAGTGAAATCGCGCCGACATCTGTTAAGTCGAAAAAGGCACGAACTACGGTCACATTTCGTACCCGGAAAACTGCCTGTTCTGCCATTAGTTGAGCACAGTGCATTGAGCAGAAACCAAATTGGGAATTTGAATACTTCCTACGCAGCACTATTTCAAACGGCGTACAGCAGCCAACCGTTTTAAAAACGGTCTATGGTCTATCACCTTTTTATAGGCATATTATAGACTCTATTGCCTCCAAAATGTATTTCGTTTTGTGTGTTCACAGTCTACAGGCTGTCTGTAGACAAAAGTCTAATAAAAATGTAATGCGATGAAACAATAGACTGTCTAAAAAAACATTTATAAGGGCAAGATTTTCCTCTTTGTGGCCCCACGAAATGTTGCACAACGTGCGTAGCTATTGAAATGTATTGCACTGTACCACACAAAGGAGCATACCATGGTCTGCAGAAACGCTGCTGCTTGAAAGCTATCCTGTCTTCTTTTTATTTTCTTCAAAACCTACACTGATTTCCTTCACGCTGTCCAGGCTCATGGCCGCTAACTTTCTGCGTTCACAACGCACTACTTCAGGGGTGTTTGTCCGCTCACACCATCAACGTCGACGCGAGAAACCATTACGCTTATGTGTTTGGCATCTTGCCAGGGGCTCAACCAGGCGAAGTGCCTGTACGTATAGATGCGCAGGCGCGGTGTACTACCACAAACGCTCAAGTTCCGTTTACAAAACAAAACAAGAGCAGGACACCGACCACACTGCGAAATATCCTTCGGGGGTTAACGCGAATTTTCGTTTTTTGCCGTGGAAGAGTTGTTGCTAAGGCCGAAGAAGGTGTTACTTCGTCGGGTCATTGCAGCCATGGCGACGCTAGGGGGGGGGCAATGCGGAGGCTGCAGAAAAACGTTATGAGATAACTAGGGCGTGTTACAGAGCCAGTAAGAATTGGCCGAGGAAGCGATGATGGCGGCGCCTTCACCTCAACCAGAAGCGAAACGCCGCCGGCAGTCATCGAACCAAACGACCGTGACGTCAGTGGAAGGTTTTTGGACTGGGGCTAACCGATTACAGAAATACACGCTGAGTGGTACGTGGGTGGGAGAAGAGAGTGTGACAGAATATGATAAAAAAACAGAATTTTTCTTTCTCGTGAATCCTTTCAACGTACCGCGTATAAAGGCACCCTTTGAAGTGGTTTCTAAAAGGTTGTTGCGTTGGCGGTTTATTCGGTCGTTGTCCTCTGCGCACGGCGCCGGAACGCAATCCGAAAAAGTGATAATCACCACAATGCGTGAGAACAAGAGCTGAGCAAGCCCTATAGCCGTAACCAGGAGAAAAAGGCATGGTTGTCATGTGACATGTAGATGCAGTGACAGCGTGACACAGGTACGGTATCAGTGCTCCCGTATATTGTGGGTGCTATTAATAGCTCCCTGCCTACTCCGTGCAGGTGATGAATGGCACGCTTTCTCAAAGAATTAAAGCTGTTATTGCACTTCCTGTTAACGTTAGATTCGCGCTAGGCATCTAGACGCTTTTCTAAGTGCTTTTCAAAACCGCTGCTTCGTGCTAAAAGAAACGCACTTCATCGGCACGTTACGAGGAAAGGGGTAATTAAGAAAGCAGCGAGATTTTTAATGCAGAATTCAATCTCATGGATTAGTACACCAGATTTTGGTGGTGCCAATTTTGCGCCAGTAGTGAGGTAACCCGAATAACAAGACTTGAAGTCCAAGCCCTCTTGAATAATAATAAAGACACTGCCTACATGGACGACTAGGTGGGAGGACAGGTTATCCAAGTGTTATTGCAGTGTGCTTGGAAGAAGAGGAAATGGAAGAAGTAATAAATGAAGAAAATACGAGGTAAACAAGCCCAGCAAATCTGGAAAGGCACTTCTAGTTCGTGCGGCTGCCACCCCGTACTGCACAGCTATGAGCATCAAAAATTGCCTCGGGAATATCGAATGTTTGGCACACCTAATTTTCTACGGCCGTGAAAACTTTTAGTGCGAGCACAGGAAGCATTTTATGTCAGATTCCGCGGTGCGTGGAAAGAGCAGGCCATCATTATCAACATAATTGCGCAACGTTTCATGGGAAGCTTTAGTATTTTCTCAATTACAAATTAAAATATTCCCATTCACTTACGCAATATTCGCCATTGCCAGCTGACATATGGCGCCACCTGGTTATCTCCGGGGAACGTTGGCGTGAAGTGACCGCAGAGGAGCCTCAGCCGGCTGCCAAACGTCTCGACTGTCGAAATGTTGGCCAGTCGGCTGAGGCTCCATTCTGCCCTTTGTTCAACTCTCGTATTCTAATTTAGTACGTTTCAATCGGCGATCTGCTGTATGTTTCCTGGCGCTGCGAACCGAAACTCGGGTTTCAGTGGGCCATTTCTATTCAGATCCTGGGATCCAATCGGAAATCGCGAGCAAGCCGCTCCACGGCGGTTCGCTGCGCCTAGTCCCACGCAAGCATGCCGGAGCGCGTCCTTTCTCCGAATCCTCGATTTGGGCTTTCCGGCACCGCGGCAGATTTTGTTCTCTTTCGCAGATTCAGAGCGATGCTCGGAATCGCCGAATGAAATACGTCCATCTTCATGCTCTCTCTTTCTACTGTTTCTTTTTGTTCTTTTGTTGCCCATTCTCCTCTTTGTGGGTGAAGCAGACGAAAATAGCCTCGATAGAATACGCTGGCTTCTGTGGGCAGTCGATACGAACTCTCTGCACGAGTTCCACAAAGTGTTGCGCGTGTCTGAATTTTTTTCTTTTTTTACTTTCCGACATCGAGAATATTTTCTGCGAGCAGGTCACATTCACCTCACCAATGTCAACAGACTCACTGCACCTCGCAAGTTCGCGAAACGGCGGCCGCGAAACGTCAAGGCGCTGTTCACAGCTGTGAGCCGCAGACGTCGCGCGACTGTTTTTGGCCGATTCGTTACGGCTGCTCCTCGCTTTCCTAGAAGGCTTGGGGACCGTAACGAATCGGTTACAATCGGTCGCAGACAGTGCCGAAAACAAGACAAAGACCAGCTCTTGTGATCAGTAGGCAAAACACGGCGTATAAGGCAAAGTAGTGGGCGACTTCTCTGCCGAGTGCCATTCAGAAGGAGTCAGGCATGCAGAAAACACGCTCGCATGTCGAGCTCTGACGCCGACGAGGAGGTGGATACGAACGACGCATGTAATCGACAGTAGAACACGTTCTGAGGCAAGTTGGTGCATTGTTTGAGTCGATGAAGCGCACAAAAGACAGCACACAGACAAAGAGGTTTTAACGTCGCAAAGCGACTAGTGCTATGAGGGACGCCGTAGTGAAGGGCTCCGGAAATTTCGACCACCTGGGGATTCTTTAATGAATTTCTACCGCCACGGCCGTAAAAAGGAATGGGTAACAGAATTCGAACGAAAAAAAAAAACGCGAAATAAGCTGATACACTACTAAATAAACACGGCCTATTCCATCAGACTATAGAAAAAGAAGCAGGTTATAGGGCGCATGAGCTTCCATTGGGAGCGCCATACGAAAGTAGCGAGCATTCTGTGCATCACCTAAACTTCGTTCCTCGCGCGATGGAGAACCTGCAGGACATAGGCAAGCTATGAAAAATGAAAAAAAATATTGCGAACTTGAGCCCGACCAAACACTGACAGTTCCCTGCCCATACAATCCCGAGGTTTGTCGCCTCATGGACATTTTCTGTGAATGCCAATAGGCTCCCCTGTTACGAATTTGGTGCAGAGGAACTCCTACGTAGAGAAGGCCGCCGCAGTCCCAGCTTATGCCATCAAGGTAACTTGGCCTCGTAGCCTAGCGTACCGTCACAGCCGAACACGCCTCGTTTTTAACTGTAACACACTCTTGCGCTTCTTCTTCTTCTTCCTCTTAAAGCACGAAGAAGAAGAAGCGCGAGAGTAGGTTGCAGTTTAAAACCAGACGTGTTCGGCTGTGCATTGCACATCGTCTTCCTCATAAAACAATACTACTATCAAACTAATATTCGCGCTTTGAGCTACGTGGCGGTAGTGAGAGAGAGAGATTTGCGCTGCATGCGCTTATGGGGACAACGCCGTGGCAGAAACACGGCGCTAGAGCAATACGCGTTGGCGTTGACAACATTGCTGCAGAAACGCAGAACTGGAATATATAGGCCGCCGGCGTACATTGGGTAAATTGGCACTGACGATGAAAAAGTTGAAGACACGCTTAACTGGCTCTCGCACAATATTTCGTACTTACCAATGCTAAACCGCCAGCCATTTTTTATTAACGAGCTTGAAATTAGTGCGCTTGCAGCGCCGTGAATGTGAGGTTCGAAAGGCGTCACTCTTTTTATTTCATGCTCAGCAGGAACGCTGCGCGTCAACGCGACAGGCTCGGAGAAGCAGATGATTATTCGTTCCATGTACACACTGCCTTGGCTCAGTATTTCAATAAGCGGTGTGCTCATTCCGTTTCGGAGCCTTTACCACTACTTAGAGCTTCGCTTACGGCCCAGCACGAAGTTCTGTTGGTGCAAACATTGTCTGATGAATCCATAGCCATTGTTCTCTTTCACGCATAACCGCAGAGGTAGACCACTGGTTTGAGCATCCGCCTAACAGCACAAGTTTTCCAAGGGGTGCAAGCTTTTCCTGGCCTGCAGCTCTGCTTCTCTGGGGTGAAGTGCTATATAAAATGGTATATAAGCCCATCTTACGTAGGCAAACGCCAAGGCGCTCTTTGGCCTCAGATGCCCTTGCGGCATAAAAATGAGTCACCACCATCGTAAAAGTGAGCACCCCGCCTTTATGTGTACGTGGTGCCATTAATACTGACATGTGTTTTATTTCCAAATGACTGCTTCTGATGCGAATGACGTGCCGTATTTGTTGCATTTTGCAGCGAAAACTGTTAGTAGCAACAACCTCACCTGAAATGCAGAGAGCCTAAGCTCTCCCCTGCCAGAAACCAAGTTCAGTGCAGCCTTTTGAATCACACCACGCAGCGAAAGATACAAGCTAAGAGACGCAGGTGGTGTCAGGAGGTAATGGAACAACGTTTCTGCATCAGGCTGCTCTTTAGAGCGACCTCGCGGAGGCTGCATCTGCGTGCGAGCGTTCCAGCGTCATACGGTGTGAGCGCTCTGCAGCAACGTGCTCCCTGCACTTACGTCACTCGATTTGACGAAGCTCGCAGTCTCAGTCGCAAACATGTCTCCCTATCCCATCCTGATTCCCGCATTGTTCCTTCTACCACCTCGTACCAGAACGTGGACTGATACGACTCCTCCGTTCGCTCCATCTCCGCCACCGCATTGGTGGCCGCCAGGGACGTGCAACCAGTCCAACATGCAGAGATTGTTAGACCGATGAGACCTCAAGGCGGATTCACACCGGCGGGTCACAGACGTCCAATTCAGGTCAATTAGTTACTGCTCTTCGGAGCACTAGAAAAGCGGGAAGGAAGCGTATCGAATCGGTTTAGACCTGTCGCACGACCTCCGCGACTCCTTATTGTGAATGCGCCTTTAGGCCACATTCTCTTCGCCTGTCCTTCCTTGTCCACACTACGGACCTCCCTACACCAAGGCTATAGAAACTACGGGTTACCTGCATCAACCCTCGATGATCTGTTTTTCTTCAAATCCAGCAGGTCTTCACATGCATCCGTCCCCCCATCCTCTCCACATTTCCGGAGGAAGTACATCTTGCCTCTCGCATAGTCTCCAACACCTTCCTACATAACCATCTTCACACTACAGACACACATTTTTTTCTGCTCCTTCCCCTGAGTTCTTCCGTCCGCTTTGAGCTGGTGCGCTTTTTTAGAGGCGTACCCTTCCTCCCTTTGCCTTCTTGTCCCCTTCTCCGTTCTCCTTGTTCTCCTCCCTCATTCCAACTTTATTCCCCATCTCCAGATGAGGTGCCTTAAGTGCGCTCCAACTTAATGGAAAACAGGCAGACATGCTCTCTCCTTCTCTCCTATCTGCATAACCTAATATACACATAGATGAATCCGGAGCCCTCCACCAGATGTCTCTCATAACTCGCCCTTGGGGCGTGAACCTCTTGGGAGGCTGCAGAAAATGGCTGACTCAGACAGCAGCTGACAGAGCGCGTACCAATGGCGCCGTGGACTCAGAGCTTCAGCCTAGAAGAGGAACACCCCCAATAACGTTTCAATAACGGTTTTCTCTCTCCCTCGCTATCTTTCGCATTGACCACATATATGCTGCACCACTGCTGTGCATCAAGACACAAAACTCGCATATGGTCGGCCTACGAACTATGACGCTTTTATTCCTACCGATTGTTCGAGGTTACTTCGAAACTGACTGCTGGGGCCATTCTTACTGCGATGGCGCATAACTGAGCAAGAATCTTGCTATGTTATCTGGGCTGATCGGGTCGTAGCCAGGTGCAAAACTTCACTTTTACGAGCCTGACGAAACAGAAAAACCTTCTGTCGTGATGGCTATGCCTTTCGTTGAAATAGTATTTGCTAACAGCTCATCTAGCCGTAAGCGCTGGTGCGTTGGAGCTGCGCGCCCTTCCAGGGGCACTTTAAACGCTTTATTTATTTTGTTTTTCAATACTGTTAAGCCCCTCAGCCATTACACGATCGAGAAGATAATTCAATCAATATAGTAAAGCTCAAACTTTTTTTCAAAACTATCCAGTGAATTAGCTTTATAGGCGCTTGTGAGTCAAGTTTATCCCGGTCAATAATTGCTGCTGGGAGAAACAAAAATTTAGACACCAACTCTTGGCACGTAGGACATAACTGCTGCATAGGAATGATTGGTACGAGAAGGTAACCTTCTTGGTGGCCGCAAGTACAAGCTGGAGTCCAAGTTGAACTTATTTTGGTTAAGATGCAGATATACTTAAGGCAAGCAATTTTTCTGCGAATAGCTAATTCCGGTAACTCTGTCCGTGAGGCCTTTACAGTGTTTTCCTGAAGGCTTTTACACTTATGTACGTGTAGCTTCGCCATGCAGCGAGGCCTCTCCGACAAGGCGTCGCAGCCAGCCAGGCCTACGCGGGTATAGCGCCGGTAGGGCTGCGGCCTGCAGGCACGCATACACGTACGGCCGGAATCGGTAGATGGCTGCTTTATACGGCACCTGCTTTTTTTTTTTTTTTTTTTTCAAGCGGCGCAACCCGATTGGAATGGCCTTCCAACCGGATGTTTGCCAGCCGTGCGAGTTGCACGCGAGTTCTTTCTCCGACCCTGCAGCAGTTCGAATTCCGCAGCCCCGAAGAGATGAAAAATTTTACATACGCATGTCGGTTCTTTTTCAGTCCGACAAAAAAAAAAGTTTCGGAAACGAAAGCCAGCATATCTGAGCAGTGCATTCATTCTACACCTTCGTGACTTGGTCCATGAAAACTAATGCTGCCACGAACGACAGGTTTATGAAAGAGTTGTACATTAAGCGTAATTTATTTTTCCATTCTCTTTTTTTTTTCACTAAACGCATAGATTAGCGGGTTTACGAACCATACACATAGTAAATGAAAGAACAGAGAAATTTTAGGTAAGGAGAAGTTCATCGTTATCGTGTTTCTTATATAATATTTAGATTGCTACTGCTACGAGGCATAAGCAATCTGTTGACGATCTGGTAAGTTAATGTGTGATTTACTAATAATAGTGCCACCGCGGTGGCTCAGTGGTTATGGTGCTCGGCTGCTGACCCGAAAGACGCGGGTTCGATCCCGGCCGCGGCGGTTGAATTTCTTTGGAGGAGAAATTCTAGAGGCCCGTGTGCTGTGCGATGTCAGTGCACGTTAAAGAACCCCTGGTGGTCGAAATTTGCGGAGCCCTCCACTACGGCGTCTCTCATAGCCTTAGTCGCTTTGGGACGTTAAACCCCATAAACCAAACCAAACTAATAATAGTTATTATCTAACAGAGCTGGATGCGTGCACAAGGAATGTGCGAAAATGGCTGCAATGCCCGAGAGTTTAGGTCTTTCCGAAAGCCGCCCGCTACCAGAACCAATAACTACAACTGCGAAATTGCTCTCGATTCACTGCCTTTCTGCAAGCCAACTCTGGGGAGTAGTTTGCTCTCACGCGCCATTACTGCTCCCCGCTTCTTTTAATATATAGCACGGGATCGCATTCTCCTTTTGCTCGTGCTCTGGTTTCTGCGGGGAATGCTGTTTTTCGTTTCTACGTTTCTGTTTTCGGGACTTTTGCCATTATCTATTGGAGGAGTAGGGCACGGCTGCAACCAACGCGGCGGCATAAAATAAGCTGCGCGGCTCAGGACTGGGCTGACATAATCCAGATCAAGTAGTTTTTTTCCTCTTCTCGCACTGCAGAGACGACTACTGTGACACATACTACTTCTATAACCTTCAAACAATGCAGCAGCGAAGACACATTTCTTAACTTCACTGCTTCACATTGTACCACAGCACTTTGGGACGTTAAACCCTGGGCCCTATGACCCTATGACCAATAAGCGGAAGCTATGCCATCAGCCAACAGTGTTGCAGGGGCCGCAGCGGTGGCTCACTGGTTATGGTGCTCGGCTGCTGACCCGAAAGACGCGGATTTGATCCCGGCCGCGGCGATCGAATTTCGATGGAAGCGAAATTCTAGAGGCCCGTGCAGTGTGCGATGTCAGTGCACGGTAAGGAACCCCAGGTGGTCGAAATTTCCGGAGCCCTCCACTACGGCGTCTCTCAGAGCCTTAGTCGCTTTGGGAAGTTAAAACGCCATTAACCAAACCAAACCAAGAGTGTTGCAGGGCCGTTATAAGTTGGGCATGCGTACAAACGATATCTGGCTACAGGTGAGGAGTCTGCTCGAGATATATAAGGGCTGTGCACCGGAAATGTCGCTCACATCGCGGAGCTTTAGCTGACTGGCCGTCCTGTTGCTGTTCCGGACGCGTCGGGGACACGAATTGTTCTCTTGCATTTGCCAGCGCACAGTACACGTTTCGAGTGCTCTCTATGAGTCATGCGTAATGGCGACCGCAGTTCAGTAAGCTGCAGAGCATTCGGAACAGCCGGTACGTTGCGTATACGCATTCGCGTTTGTTCTGCACGTTTATTGCGGCGTGCCTGCATGTTGACTAGCCTACAGTACAACTCACGTGCACTTCGTTAGCGTCCAACGCGCGACCAGTGTCAGAAATGGTGTCTACCGTCATCTCTATATGCCAGTGTAACGTTAAAGACCATACAGGCATGGATACAAGGACTGCTGGAGTAATCACGGTAAAAAATTAACGAACAATATTCCAATCATTTCTTAATGGTGATTAGCCTTTGTTTTTGTTTTTCGTGCATTCTGGTGATCTTGTTTTCGCTGTTGCTGCTGCTGCTGTTAATTCGTCCTCATTGTCGTGCTACACCACCACCGCCAGGAACAAGGCACAACGGCGGTTCCACAGCAGTGAGGGTTAGTTCAGAACGAGACAGGAGCTCACCCAGTCTCATATGCGTTTCTAGCTGTGCGATCGATCATTGGGATAAGTGGTACGTACATAATTCATGGAGGAGTTGTTGCGTTACAGCACATATTACAGAATATATAAGTACCTGTGAAGCTTTCTGCGTAGAGATAAACAGTTTAGCATGTACCTATGCACGGCCCTTTGCGGCTGCTTTGGTCGAAACAAGCGATGAAGCAGGTGCGCAACCAGTTCGTAAAACCGTAAATTTTTCGAGCTCTAGCCTTGGCTAAGTGGATTCATTCATTCATTCATTCATTCATTCATTCATTCATTCATTCATTCATTCATTCATTCATTCATTCATTCATTCATTCATTCACATACCTGCAGTGCCCTTATGGGTATTAGTGTAGGGGCGAGGAAAAGAAGCAATATGAGAGCAAGATGACAATGTGAATTCAGTCGCGAAACGACGAGACAAAAGCAAGCACAAAAAAACATATGCAAGTGTTTAACATGATGCTGGCATCTTTCAATCACACTGTAGCACGCAAACTGTAACAGCATGCAGCTGAATTGACGTCTTCTCTATTGTCCCTGTTGCTGCGCTGTTTTCTTCATGAATTGAAAGCAAAGGTAAAATTTATGAAAACAGCATATTTTCGAGATTTGGTGTAAAGGATGAATGGGTCCTCGAGAAAATCTCTTCAGGCAAATCATTCCACTCGTGCATTGTCTTACAGAAGAAGCTGCACATGAATATGCGAACCCTGCAAGCAGTTTCGCGCACTTTTCGGGAATGGTCTGTACGCGCGGATGTTTTTTTTTTTTTTAAATATCGTTGTGAATGCCTGTTCTCGAGTTCCGAATATTTTCAAATAGCGATAAGCGCACATAGTTCCTTCTCATTTCGAGCAGCGGATACATTAGGTGCTTGAAATATATCCAGTTTTTGACAAGTCATATTCCACTGACCCAAAGCAAGCAGAGCATGCCTGTATGCGTTCAAGCTCTGCTTCTGCTGTATGCGTTCAAGCTGTCAGTGTGATTTTATGCCATATTTTCCAGCAATCATTGTCATCAGGAGTGGTGCCGGAAGACTGGAAAGTAGGCAAGGTTGTTCCAGTCCCGAAAAAAGGTCCTCCATCTTTATGTTCTAGTTATCGTCCCATTTCACTAACTAGCGTTTGTTCGAAACTAATGGAGCATGTGCTTTACTCTCACATAGTAAAATTCCTGATATCTGTCACTTTTTTTCATCCTAATCAGCATGGGTTTCGCAAAGGGCTATCATGTGATACTCAACTAGCTTTATTCATTAACGACATAAGCTCTAATCTCGATTTAAACATTCCGGTGGACGCTCTCTTTTTGGATTTTGAAAAGGCATTCGATAAGGTTCCCCATCAAAGACTTCTACTTAAACTTTCAAGCTTACACATTAACCCTCTTGTATTAGATTGGATACGCAATTTTCTCACTAACCGGAAACAATTTGTGTATGCTAATAAACTTTCGTCATCTTGCTCCCCGGTCCTTTCCGGTGTCCCCCAAGGCACTGTGCTTGGGCCTTTGCTTTTTCTAATCTATATTAACGACCTGCCTAATAATATCACTTCTCATATCCGCCTATTTGCAGACGACTGTGTAATCTACCGCCCCATCCATAACACCTCTGACTCTCGCTTACTTCAAGACGACCTTAAACGTGTTGAAGCCTGGTGCAACACTTGGTTAATGTCCTTAAACACTAATAAAACGTCATTGCTTTCTTTCCATCGGCGCCAAAACTATCAACCGTTCAAGTATGAAATAAGTGCATCTGAAATAGCATCTGTTCAATCGTATAAATATCTCGGCATCACATTTTCTAACAAACTTAATTGGTCAGCGCACATAACAAACATAACAAACGAAGCCGATCGCACTCTTGGCTTCCTCCGTAGGAACTTGCGACTCGCTTCTGCTTCAATTAAAACATTAACATACCTCACATTTGTCCGGCCGAAGTTAGAGTACGCATGCTCAGTCTGGGACCCTCATCAATCTAACCTTTCAAACACCCTCGAATCAGTTCAGAATCGCGCAGCTAGATTTATTTTTTCGGACTACTCGTATCACACCAGCGTCACTGCACTTAAATCTGAGGCTAATCTTACTAATCTCGAGTCCAGACGTTGCATCTTTCGGCTCTGCCTCTTTCATAAATTTTATCACAGCCAACTTGATGTTTCAGCTATCCTGCCAGCTCATCGCTTATCAAGCCGTACCAACCATCCCAAAACAGTCTACCCTCCCCCAGCACAGACTACAGCTCATCTTCGCTCATTCTTCGTGCAAACTGCTCGAGACTGGAGCGGCCTGCCATTCGACTCCGTGCACCACTCCGATCCACTGCACTTCAAGGCTGCCATCCAATCTTCCATTAGTGACACATTCAGCCCATCCCTCATGTAATACCCCATTCCTGGGGCATTTGAGGTATTGATAATAAATAAATAAATAAATAAATATGTTTTTCGGGAAACAACAACAAAAAAAAAACATGGATGCGTTTACTGCGCCACCGCATTACCACTGCATTAAAAGTCTACGAAATTGATGAGTGAAAACTAATGCAAACAAGAAGTAAACGAGCAGGAGCAAAGTATATATCAGTTGTTCTGTGTTTGATAGCATCAAACATTTTTTTTTTCTTTATGGAAGAAAAAATGCCGTTCACAAGTCACTTTTCCGTATTCCCTTTACATCCCCTTCACGTGAACGCACAACAACCAAAAACCTTGCCCCCCCCCCCCCCCCCCCCCCCCCCCCTTCGTTGAAGCCATGGGAGTAAGCGGCGAGACTGGATGCGGTGTCAGTTTCGTTACAGGATAGCCTCCTCTATAAACGAAACGAGCGCAGCGACCTCAAAGTGACCACAATCACAGGTCATACTGTCGGCGCAAAAATAATGTACTCATTCCCAAAGTGTGTGTTGTCGACGCGAGATGCTACGCCAACGACACAGCGCAGCACTAGCGACGTGAAAGCATCCAGGGCCAACGGGAGGCTAGCGACCCATAAAATACTTTCGCCTCTGCCAGCGCCTCTGCAAGACGCGAAATACTTTCGCCTCTGTTCTCCCAACCTCTCACAGACGACGACTCACCATTGTGGCGACCGCGCCTGGAGCGGTGTCCACCGGGCCGCAGGATTCCCTGAGCATGTCCGCGACCCATGCGGTCAGCATGCCAGCTTGTCTCGAAGGCAGTCGGCTGCATTCCATTAGGGTGGCCAGCTTGTCCAGCTGACGCTTTCTCCACGTGCCAGCCATTCCTTCGGCCTCCTCAACTCGTCACTCTTCGTCGTTTTATTTGTCTACTGTTTCTTTTTTTCTCTTCGCTCTCGAGCGCAGACAGGAAACGACATGTGCCGTTGTCGAACTAACACGCATTGCGCCACCACCGAAGAGGTCCCCAAGGAGCGCAGCGGCGTCCCAACGGACGAGGGACGGGCCTCATCACAGAGGAATACGCGCCGTCTTCGACATGCTGTGTGCGGTTGGCGCAGTATATCAAATGGTCCCCCGTACCGGCGGCGAACTGTTTATTGTCCGTGTGATAGCTGCTTCAAGCACGTGCAACTACCAGAGGTTGTTGACGCACTGCGGCCGCGTGGGCAGAAGGATCGAAATGGCTGAGTATCCGGGACAGCTTCACTGAGTACACCCGACACGGATCAACATTCCACACTTGTTCAAGTTTGTCGCCGTGAAACCCGCCCCGACGGACAGTATCGCTTCTATTCACGCAATCTAGCTTTCACGGGCACCGCAGCACACTGTGTTCTTGACGTGGACTTGATGCACGAGTGAAAGACACGTCTTAAGAGCAGACGGATGAACTAGAAGGAGACACTAGGGAGAAAACACAGCGCCTCTGTTTCGTTTGAAAGCTTCCTGTCGAGTAAGGGCTTCTACACTGCTGCGATGCGCCGCACAGAAGTGGTGAACATTTATCGCGAAGCAACGCAGCACACGTCGCACCGGCCGCTATACACAGCAAGCAGTCGTAAATCAAGAGCAGGCACACACCGTCGAGCACAACTCCAGCGAAGAGGGTGACGCAGAACGAGACGGGCCGGAGTCGTCAATCCAATGCACGACTGCCTTCCGGCGGTGAATTCAACAGTACGCGCTCGATGCGGCAGTTGCAAAAGAAGCGTAGGCAGCACGACAAAACTGGTCGGTGTCACATCCCACACAGCAGCATGATCGCATCACCAAAGTGACCAGCACAACAGGATGGACGGTCACGGCTGAAGTTTTTCTCCCGGCAGCTCAGCGTAACGTGATGACACGGGCAGCATACGGATACACTGGATCGTGAATTGGGAACGACGTGCTCGCACTGAGTGTTGAGAAGCAACAGTCGGCGCAGTGGCAGTGTCAACGGAAGAAGCAGCCGCATCCTCCCGCGCGATGCGAGACAGCCGCCGCCATTGCAGTGCGAACAGGGGATCCCAGCGAACAATGCCGGCGTTCCTGCTGCTTCGGCGTGAACCAGCTGTTCGTCCGCGCAGGGTACATAGCCTCGCACGCAGCTGTCTCCGCCTCGCTACAAATGCCAGGGAAATCTGTGTGCAGCGATGACGTAGTCGCGCCGCCGCCAGACTGCGCCTGCCGCGCGCGACCACAAGTGTTGCTGCTGGGACGACGCGACGCTCGCGCATGCCCCGTTGACAAGAGTGACGCGCAGACCGCGGTTCGCGGTACAGCTGCTCCAAGCCCGCTGTGTATGAATTCTCGCGCGCACGAGACGCATAGTTCGCGGTAGACGGACTGGTGACGCCATACAAGGGCTACTGTGTGATAATTCGAAGCGTTGATTTCATTTTGGACATTTCTATTTTACGACAAAAGAAGGTCCCAAGTGTGAAGTCGTCACAGGCCGCCTAGGGTATGACGCAAAAGACAGCTAAATAAAAAGGGAAAATCGAAAAGTAGGAACGAGAGAGAGAGAGAACTCCGTTTACACCGTAGCCCTCCAAGGGCAGCCAGAAAGATGTAAAACATGATACATCAGCAGTGCGTAGAGATATAGACCGCAGCTGGCCAGCCATTCCTCCTAACGGGGGATAAGATGGGGAGGAAGGGCGAGGGGGTAAGCGCGACTGCGCAATGTGTAAACATATGCTCAGCGTAAACGAATCTGATTTATTTATTTATTTATTTATTTATTTATTTATTTATTTATTTATTTATTTAACAAATACTGCAGGCCCTAAGTGGGCCCTAGCAGGAGGGACGAAAAGAATACAGCATTGTGAATAGGAATTCATCGCGCGAAACATAGGTTAGCAAAATACAATGAGACATGTTCAACTCCTTCAAGAGAACATACATAAATGTAAAACACGACTATGAGGTAGACGCCAACAATCTGTCAATAGACTCAATAGACATGACGACATTAGAATGCTTCAGGACAGTTGGGACAAGGCGGGGAAATTTGCCGTTCGCGAGGCATCACCGGCGGGAGGTGAGAAGCCTGTTCGGTTGTGCCTATCATTCTTCGTACCAAGGCGAGTGTTTGATGCGGTGCGGCGTAGCAGCACAGGCTGGCCTTCGTTGCACTCTTCCTTTCTGAAATCCTGCTTGGAAGACATGCCTCCCTTGGATTTGGTTCACTGAGCCCGGCCCATCTAACCACTAGTGCCCTGGGACTAAGTGTGACACGGGCGAGTTGGTGTGCCAGAAAGGCACATACAGGACCCTTCCTCCAGCCTAGGTAAAGTCGCTGCTCCTTGCTCATCCATTTGTGCGAAGAACACCTAACTGCCAATGCGTTTGCGGCCGCCGCGAGGAACACAAACTACAACAAGGATAAAAGCAGTTAAATTTTGGTTAAGGCTTCGAATTTCTGCGTTGTTTCCAGCTTTTTGAAAGCCGAATGCAACGTCTCCCGAATGTACAGAACACGCAACGAAAGATGAACCTATGCGAGTAGTAGTAGTATAAAACTTTATTCCCCAAAATGGGACGGGGTTTAGGGGTTGGGATCTTCAGCAGCAGGTGGTGTTCCTAGGTACAGGATGCCATTGGTTCTCGCTGCCTCTTCGGCCCGCTCAACCAGCGCAAGCTGATCTTGAGGGTCGGAGCTGGACAGAAGCTCCTCCCACTGCTCGACTGACGGGTTTGTAATTTTGGGCTCTATCGAGCTCACCCGGCCGCCCCATGTGGAGTGGTAGAGGGTGGCTATCTCTCCGCACCACAAGCATTCTGGAGTGTATTGCGAAGGCCAAATCTTACTGTATATGTAGCAGTTTCGTCCCTTCATCAGACCCTTTATCTCGAGTCTGACTCCTTAAGTGCATTAGCAGTGCCGTGAAAGAAAAGGTGACCGTTACTGAATTTCCTTGATGAAGAGGTGTTCTTTCTCAAACATATTTTGCCTCATTAGACGCGCTGACAAGTTTTGCAGCGAAGGAACAATGCCCCCATCGATGGATCACCGAGCAGAGAAACTGGCTGAAGAACGCGCCTGTACTGGACGTTTAAGGTTAGCTTAAGAAAACAAAAAGCAAAAAAAAACACACTCTACAGCCTGCTTTCGCTTTACCGCTAGAGAGTAATGGCCGGAGGACTAATGTGCCGCACGCAGGAGGCCGTGCACGTTTAAATGCACACGAAAAGGTCGTCATCCGCGTCAGATGCTCTCGCGTTTTAAGCGCGCGAGAGCCCTTTATCGGCGCCCGCGTCCAGCAAGCGGCGGCATCTTCGCAAGGAGCGCAGGGGCGTCTCATCTCCTTGTTGCCTTTCTTTTTTTTTTTTAGACATAGAGACCTTACGAAGTGCGGCCTCGCTCTCGGCTGGCGCCTCGCGCAAGCCCTATGCCCAGTCTCACACAATATAAAAAAACATACGCCGTTTTCGAGGATATACTAGTGGCAACGGTAAGCTAATCACGGGGTGAAATCACGAAGTTATCACCACGTGAGGCAAGGCTGGCGATGGGCTGGCGACTTAGCGGTCGCGTTATGGTCTCTCGTGATTGATTAGATCGCCACCCTCCTCCAATCGCGGCCGTCATCAACGGGGAAGGGCAATGTTCGTTCAGCCCCGTACACGCGGACGCCAGACCCATATTACTCTGCGCTGCGGTGCTACAGTGAGCCGGAGTTTATACAAACCCGGATACATCCACAATGGCCTAAACCGATGCGGATGCAGCGGCTAACGGTATATTGCCGCCACTATCATCTTCGCAAGCAAGAGTGCAACAATATTTGAGCGGTTCTTGGGGGCTAGTGCGGAACGTCACTCTCCTGTGTACGTTTGGGATCAAGCGCGTCAAAATTGCGGAGCGAACAGCGACGACGACAAGGAAAAGTAATCGACACAGAGCTGTCGCCGCTCCTGATACAAATGCTTGACGCGATATGAGTTCCGGGCAAAAGCTCACCTATTCTTAACTGACCCGGACTACTGCTCACCGCGCTTTCTTTCGTGACCCTGGACACAAGCTTACCACATCGAAGCCTTCCAGTATCTTTACAGAACCAAACAAAACAACAGCGATGTTCTGATATCCACTGCCTAAGCTTAAAATATTTTGCTTGATTTTCCCTGCTCTAAGCCTAGCTTTACCGTTTTTCTTTTCCACCTTTTCGTTCCGTGAATCTGGAATAAAGAGTGCGTACCGGGGGCACTTTCCGCAAACTGTTATCGTCTCTATTTAAAACATAACCAAAGATTGCAATTAACCTAAGAGAACCTTAACATTAACTTAGCCGAACCAAAAACCTAATCTCACTTACCGTTAAACCTCTAATGTAACCTAGTCTTCGACATAACCTAACCTAACCTAATCTTGCGGTGTTGAGGTCGTCGAAATGATTAAGACGACACTTAAGCTCCGCCTTTAAGGATATGAAGAGATAGCGTTGATGGCTCCCTTCAGCTGTTTCTCTTCGCACAGTCACTCTTCTTCGTTCACATTCACACATTTATCACAATGATCACAAGACAGTTTCCTCGTTCTTCTCTTTTGAACTCTTCCGCCGTGCAGGTTAAGCACATAATGTTGCTTCTATACGCACACGCACACTGATTAGTACTCACTGCGCTACACACACAATTACGTTGCCATAAAGGAGCGTCTCACTCTGGCGCAAGTTCCGCACTGAAAAAACTTTGCACTGCTCGCGTGCCATCTCTTGGAGCAGCAGCGTGCATCAGTCCGGTGGCCGCCGCATGCCGGCGCCACGTCGTGCAAAGAGGATGTGATGCGGGCTTCCCGACGCCGCCTTTCCCGCCGAGCGGGGGCCTAAACGCTATGGCTTTAAAATGCGGAGTATTGCAGATGAGTGAAATGCTAGGAGTGGTAAGCTTCTGTGTCGTCAACTGAAAATGGGTGCGCTTTCATCAGGCCAGGTTTCGCCAGGTGTCCGTGCGACACACGGAGCTAAATTGCCTCGACCGAACGGAGAGGGCTGGTTGCGCTAACATTATCCGCCGAAGCCCGGGCTGAGTCGTGCAACAGTGACACGGCATGTGGAGCTAAGAGCGGTAGACGGATGAGGGAGAGAAAAACTTTATTATTGCAAGTGTGTTTGCCCCCCTTGGGTCCCTGGACCACCGCACGGTCCCACTCTACGTCGGAACGTTCGTCGAGGCTGTCCTGATGATGATGATGATGATGATGTCCTCGGGCTGAATGGCACATACCCACGGCGGGGGATTGGCCAGGGGTGCATGAGAGCACTGCTAGCATCTTCTTCCTTTTTCTTTCGTTGACAGTGGAAGTTTACGCAACGGTGTCTGCGAATTATCGTGTATCGAAGTGCATTACGTAACAGTTTTCATTTGATTTTATTTTACTACTGGGATCCTACACACAGACTGGATGATCCCGGTAATCTAGAGGGCGTGACTGCGTCTTCAGTGATGAAAGACGAAAAAAAAAACAGAGTTTAATGGAATCATATGATTCTTTCCCTGGCGATGACTTTTCATCCCTACCTTAAGGAGAAAATAGAAGAACAGCAAGCTTGCCATTATTTTGTCACTTTTTTTGAAGAACCTGAACTGTCTCAGACACTGGCACTGCTTGGATACCTTGGGAACCATTCCGCCGAAGCTGAATATAGAGAAATAAATCAGTCGGCAGCAAAAATACGTAGAAGGCACAGGTGTCCGACAAATTTTGAACCGATAGACACGAAATGTGAAGGAAAACCAAAGCAAATTTGTTCGGCCGGTCTGTTACACAGGCCACTCTAAGAATAGATTAGAGTAAAGCCGGAAATTAGAAGGCAAATATCGCCGTCATGCTGAGTCACAGACACCAAGAATTCATACTTTGTTATCTCTTTTCATCAAGCGCATCGATCTCGCGCATGTGAACACTGTAAAGCGGTTAAGCGAGGCAGCTGTAGCTTATGGTTTCGCAGAACACAGCTTCGGCAAGCACAGCTACTATGGGTGAACCTCGAGTGAATAATCGGGTCATGCGGCGCGTAAATCCGCGGACACAATTACCTACCGGTGCCAGCCTTCGCGGTATCCATCGAAGGCTACTGCCGTAAGAGCGACTGACTCCTTTGTTCTCATGCATGTATGTTTTGCCAGTTGCCTTCGGGAAATTTGCTCCGGAACGAACTGAAGTCAGCCAAGATCCCAATAGAAATTCGATCATACAAGCCACTCTTAGACAGCTTGTGAATATGGGGCCCGGTTTTCGTGCATGGCCACCGTGCAACTGAAGCCTCAGCGTTCAACGCAGCGCAGGAATTTTAGCAACACTTGTTGTTGGGCTAGTTGGTAGGACATGCTTCTGAACGAACCAGCGCAAAAAACACAACGGACAAGAAAAAGGCGGAACACGAAGGACAGGTTGAGCCTATGCTATCAAAAAGTTGAGATCTCCTTCGAAGTTCCTCCTCCTAACTCTTTAATGTTCTAAATATCACTATTAATGTAAGTAGTAGCAGCAGTAGTAGTATTTCCTCAATTCATCAGCGATTTTTTTTGTTCTCCTAGTCTTTTCTCACTAGGTATGCGGTCCCCGAGCGACAGCATCCAAAGACAGCAACTGAAACAGGGTACGTACAGACCGCTCCATTTATCTGTCAATGTATACTAACTGATCAAGCAAATGCCTTGTTTTCTGTGTTGAGTAACAATTTGTTGTCTGCCTCCAGAGGACATCCATATGACCCTGGCTGTTAACTAGGACCCGGACGGAATGAGGACGTCAGGGCTATATCTTTGTTTTTCTGAAATATCACCTTTCTTTGTAATGCTTCTTTGGTCTGCCTTTCCTATCACACCAGGGTACCCACTTACGCGCATACTTACCAGGAAGCTTATTACCGGGGGCATGTTTGTTGCTCGTTGCGTAAGAACTGGCCCTCGTGGGGCTGCAGACCCAACTACTGCACCTGCAAGCCCGAACCACCACCCGCCCGCTCAGCCACACTGCACAAGCAGTATTTTTCCATATGACCTCAAACAACAACGAACCCTTCGAAAACATGCACTGCAAAGCGTGCCGAGCGGCAACTACTTCATACAAGCTCCGATTCCCATACCGGGACTTTCAACACCGAAGTGGTCCAAGCTGAATGCTAAAAATGCACCCTATAGGATGCCGGCAAAGAAAAAAAAGAAAGGTGAACACACGGGAGGCATGCTGAATCGTGCACACGGCACACAAGTTGCTCAAGTTTGGTATTAGCATAGTCCTTCAATGCTTTGAAGGACTATGGTATTAGTGAGCGAAGATCACAGAACCCCTCCTCCTTTCCTGTATATATGCACGTGCAAAGGCACGAATGTGCGCGAAAGTATCGTGCTGGGAGACTATTATCCATTCGCGATATGGGGGGGGGGGGGGGGGGGGGGGGGAGGCTGGGTTGCCGGACCGACAGCGGGGCCGCCAATCCGGCTTCACGCCGTCGCAAACACAACGCTGACACGCGAACGGCTTCGCCGTCCATGTAATGCGGAGGGACGGTACGCCGTAATCCTTTCTTCAGCGAAAACCGCCGAGCCGCATGAGCGAGCGCCTTTTTCGAGAATCGGAGATTCGTGGTTAGGCGAACGCCGACAGGTGCAGAAGTAGTGAAAGAATGAAGGTAAAGGGCAGACAGTGAAGAATGAATGAAAGAAGAGAAAAGGTGCGCGCTCTGCGCTGCCGGACCGGAGGATAAGCACATCCTCGGAAACGTGCGCTCTGCCCGCAACGGTGACATTTTGCAAGGCATCCTCTTAGTCGAAAAAATACGCCTTCGGCGCGCCCACGCGGTTTTCTCGCGTGACTGGAGGGCAAACGATAGTGCTTCGGCCGACGCTGCATGCGCGCACGGCGCATAAACTGGCGCTTTGTTCCTGCGCGTGACCGATTTCGGTTCGCCAGTGAACATGGTGCTCTCCGCGCACGAGCCGGAGTTGGAACAATCCAGGGCGCATACTCCGTGCACAGGCCTCTTCAACGCGGCATAAAAGGCAAGGGCACTCGTGCGTTATGCCTTTCAGATGACTTTCAAGAGCTGCGCTTCATCTTCGATCCTGTCTGTCATCCCTCCTGGGGCGTGAACATCTCTCGCAAACTGCATTCTAAAAAGCGCTCCACCCCTTCCCCCCATCCCCCTTTTTTTAGTGCTTAAGCACTAATCCGGTTGGTACGAACTTCGACCAAAATCGTCCGTTGTCTCTTCGCCTATACACAAGCGCTCCGTCCCTCGGTACTGCCCGCTCATCGTCGTCTTCTACGTAGCAAAAAACCGTGCTTTCGCACACATTGTAATACGGTAAACATTATCTTCAGTTTCTCTTTTGTTTTGCGCCCTGAGAGCCGGGGAAGGAACTGAAGAGCGTCGTTAATACCGTAACGTTTCCATTACAGTCTAATGCAACTCTTCAAAACATGTCGCGGTGAATAAATGCGTATAGAAACAATCGCTCTGTCTGGTGTCGTTTGGCACTGTTCTTGTTTCTTAAAGGCACACTAGGATGTCGAAGGCTAAGGCACATATCATATTCGTGTGCTTCCATTCCATCGCAGAAAGGTTGCATGTTCTAATTCGAAATTAAGCCTTTCAACTGCCACTTGTGCCAAAGTTCCGGCTGCTGCCACTTCGAAGTGCGAGATTGGCAGCATCGATCCTTTTATTCCCTCTGGCATACCGAACGAATGAAAAAGGCCGAAATCGAGCGATGCGTCTGCAAGGACTGAATGTAAATATAAAGCTGCGCGAAGAAGACGAGACAGGAGGAAAACACAAAGACGCACACACAAAGCGCATTTACCGGTTAGCGTTGCAAAGCGCCAGAAGACGTTTCAGCATACCACCCCCGATAAAAGTTACCGTAAGGCGAAAACGAGTGATGATGATTACTGATGTCTACGCGTGGTCTTATAACTCAAGCGAAAGTCCTGCTTCTTCGTCCTTGCATCGTCAATCGGCGACGAAAAGACGCTGCGCCCGGCGACCCGCCCGAAAGCTGCAAGTCGTGCCACAATGGCTTCACGACACGAAGAAAGAAGCGGTAACAAGGACAAGCTATATCACGTTCCAGAGGCGCCCAGCGCCATGTTCCTGCCGCGCTAGCCACGTTGAGGCGTTGTCGTCTGCTGCGCTGCCCGTACCCGGCGCCCAAGGCACGAATCGAAGGCACGCACTTTGCTGCACAGCCTTCGCGCGTGGCACGCGAGCGCAGCCGAAAAACTCCCAAGGCGCGGGCCCGCTATCTCCTCCGCACGCCATCCATCCGAGATTGCGGCGGCGGCCGCGACGTGGCCGGACTCGCGACGGCACCTCATTTTCCAAACCCGTGGAAAGAACCCCGCGTTCCGCGAAACGGCGGATCGCTCTTCTTCCGAACCGTGCGGCCTGGTGGCGCCGACGCCTGCCCACTTCCCGAGCGAGCACGCGCTGTCTATTCGCCCCCAGTGCGTTCCCAATCTTCTCCTCGGTCGCTGGCGCTTTCCCTCTCTCTTTCTGCGCGTAGGTTCGCGTGAAATCCCTAATCGAAGGAAGAGAACCCGTACGGCATCAAGAAATTGGTTTCGGAGGGCGTAATCAAAGTCACTCGGCTGACGGCCCGCGAACTATGCGCCTGCAGCGATTATATACGATGGTCAGGTAACCGTGAGTCAAGCAAAACGAACGCAATTGGTCTATCTCTCTATTTATACTTTTTTTCTCCTTCTTCGTCCGCTTTTTCCGGGGACAGGGCTCGGTGGGTTTTGCCTCTTATTCAACGTTCCCTCCGTGAGCTATAATGAAATGGAAGTGGCAGCGAAGAAAACACTCATGCATACCATGGAAAAGTCAGCAGCAGCGGCAGTAGTCCAAGAAAATAAAGGGGGCGCAGCAATGACCTGGCCGTCGCCTACCGTTGTTCGTAGAGTTTCTCAGAAATGCGTAGAGTGAAAATATGCTGCGGTCGTTGATCCAGGCGTGGGAATTTCGGGAAGTGCACACTTCGCATTTGGCAGAAAACGAGGATTCAGTTGCAACAGTCCGACTTCCCTTCAAGCAAGCCTTCTATAAATGCTTTGCTGATTTATATAGCCTAATAACAAACACTCATCAGCGTTAAATTTGTTAAAGAAATAAGAAACGCACCAATAAAAGAAATTCTTTGCTCAGAGCAGTGTGCATCACGGTGCAAAGTAGATAATTCACATTTAGACCAAACACTGAAAGAGCCAAGCAAATACGATGTGTCCACCTCCCTGCAATCCCGCGAAGCGCTTTTTAAAAAAGCAAACTCGCATAGACGGGGCGCAACTGTGCCATCTAGATAATTTCGAGATATTCTACGCCGCTGTTTCCACCGCGTTCTACTCGTCGGGTTTGGTGATTAGGCCTCGTACACAAATAAACACCTGCGCTAGGCCCCTCCTTTCTCTTGGTGCTAACAAAATTCACTCTCTCCCGCTTACATCATCCCTTCCATGCCACACCACACATGTGGAAGGAAGACAGTACAGTGGTCAGCTAGGAGGTTTTAAATAAAATTTCACGTCGCTGTGATACTCGTGATGAGTCCTCGTCCTATATCCATACGTCCACTGCAAGCGGATTCACATTTGTCTTGTACATTGCTGTGGAGACTCAGAGATATGGGCGACGGTCGCTCTGTACAGCTTAGCAAACTAGACATGGAGGTGCCCCTTAATTCCCAGAGCTAATGAAGGCGCCCAGCGCTTGCCTCTTATGGTCGCTAACTGCGGCAAAGCGTTTGGGTGAAAGTAGCTTGTGGCAGGCTACACAAGCCGATGCGATATAAACAATACGAGCGCGCTGTTGATCACAATGTGTGGGCACAGGTGACGACTTCAAAGGTTTCCGGAGAGTCGTTACGAGACAACGGTTGCAGCATGTACGCAGCGCTGGGTTTATCAGCCGTTCTAACAAAAATGATAATAAATCAGCCCCTTCACCTCCCCTCCTAACATGCCCCCGGCGATGGTGCTTCTCTGGTTCCATGTAGGAGCTTCGGTGCGGATTACTGACGATCTACGATCATTCGCGATCTCCCTCCGACTAGCCTGCGTCGTGTAATCACGGGCGAGTGATCAAGCCTGTTCGCACGCATTTTGCTTGCCGAAGCGCCCGCTGCCTAGATTGGCCGATTGTACGCCGACACTGGCCAACCACAGACAGTTATTGCTAACACCTATGTGAATTCGTCCTTGGTTGCTTAGCATACGCCAACTTTTTGTTCTGCAATACTATGAATTTTCAGCGAAAGAATTTGCAGACACCCGCGGCCGCATCTCGGTGAGCCCCGAATGTAAATACACGTACCGTACCGAGGGTTTTGGGACGTTTATGAATGCAGTGGCTCAGATGGGTACGGAGCTTTCTGTTGCGGCAGCACCTGACCAATGCTGGGCTTGAACTAAGCGTGAACAAACCAACGTTTCATCCCTGCTACTTCGTTCCTTCTGTGTTTTCATTGTTCGCCTGCTTTTCTTCGGAAGAAAAAATATCACTTCGCACGTATCGCTCCAACGTTACGACGAGCGGGCATGAGTACACACAGCCATAAAGAAAGCTTCAGTTAAGGAAACATTACGGCTGTATGGGGTTTGCACATTGACCCATATTCTTTTTCAAGCCCGTTCATAATCATCTATATCCTCCACTAAAATCCCTGCATCTTCTTTAGCACATATTATTCGCGAATGCTCTGCATAGAGTGCTGAAAGACCCTCTGTGCCGTGCGCTGGAGCGTCTTAATCCACGCCTGCTAACAGAGATGAGATGAAGATTCTCGGACAGTGGCGGTGGCTACCGTCGGTGGTGAAGGCATCACAGGCCCTGCTCCATTGCTTGCACGATAGACTGACTTTACCGTATGCTTTATAATCTAACTCCCTTTTCTTCTTCATCTTTGTAACCCCTCATTGCTTTAACCGGTGGCAAAATGGTTTGTTCCGCCGACTAACTTCCTCCTCTTTCTCCTACATCCTCTTGGAGGAGCAAAATTCACCGGTATATATCAGATTTTGCAAGCTGACACTTTCATTGGCAACCGAAGTGTTAAATTACAAGTATGAAAACAGGCGATGTATGGCCATGGACAAAATTTTATAGCGCCTGGGTGCGCGGCAAAACAAACACTGAAGTCAAGAATTGGGCGAAATCTCGACTGGTCGGGGACAATCATGTTAAAATTAGACATGGACGCCGACCAAAAGCAATAAAATATAAAAAACGACGTTTCGGCTACTGTAAGGCCCCTAGTTCACATACACACACACACAAAAAAAATTATTGTGAACAAGGCTCCCGTACGCAAGCTAAAACGTCGCTTTTTATTTGTTTTTTCCCCCTATTGGTCGGCATCCATTTCAAGTTTTAATACAGAACTAATATTGCTTCATTGCAGCGGATCTCGATTAACTGGTATGAGTACCAGCGAAGACATCCCGTATGTCCCCTCACGATTCCACTGTTCTCAGTGTCCTGGTTAACCTAACAAACGCAAAAAATTTTATTTGTTTTTTTCTCTCGGACCAAAATCTAATAAAGGTTCATCCATGGCTGCACGCAAGATCTAAATGGTCAAGCTTGTCTGAGCTCCCAGTGTTCGTTTACAGGGATCGGGAGTCGAGCCTGCGACGCCGGGAGTCACCTAAAGAGCGTCCTTATAAGTTATCAGTGCTGCGAACAACGAAGCGTCCCACTTAAGCGGAGAAACCATTCGAGCGGCCGCACCAAAAATCGTTTCAAGGGCGCGTCGCGCACAGGCGGGCGCAGATGTCGGCGATCGATCGTCTCCATGTGTCGAAATGGGCGTCATCTGAGAAAGCGTGGAAGCCCGAGCGTCTGGACATAATTGCGGAGATCGCTTAGCGCCGCGTTCTTCATTAAGAGCTTAAACGGGGAGTCGGGGGGACCTCTCATTACCGCAGAGGGCCGCCATTGGCGGCCCTCTGCACAAATGCATATTTGCCGTATCTGGCGTTGCCAACCAACGTTTAACAATAAAACAGCGTCTCTGAAACGAAAAAAAAAAGGAAGATAAAATGAGTACTAATGCCCATGCGCCTGAGCATACATATAATAAGTCGTGTCGCAGAATGAACGATCGATGGGAGTACGCTTATACGGTTTTATTAAATAAAACATAGATCGCACACACGAAAAAATATAAAAGAAAAACAAGGTCGAATGGCACTTCACAAGCTTTGAGGGGACCGTTAGCACGGGGAAGAAATAGAACTACCACGAACATGCACTTAAATTCGAGACAGCATGCTTCCGGTGCTGCATGATGTGAAGAAGTCAGCGCGAAAACCAGAGAGCGCTGATGAATGTCTCACGTGTCCTTCTCTTGTGTCGCTCGTCTGGTTTTCTTCTCTACATTGTCCACTTAAATAGCGGACTGCAACTTTTTCCGGGTATTTGTGGCACCGCAAACGATAGCATGGTAACATGAGGCGCAAGAGGAGACCGAATCTCAAAACGAAGAATCTGCGCAAGTTTCTGGGCCTGAAGAATCAACGAGCCTAAGAATGAAAACAAAAAGAACAGTACGTAAAAAGCGAAGGATACAAAGAAACACGAGAAAACGCACGCAAACAGGCACGCATCGGGGGGGGAGGAGGGGGGGGGGGGAGGCGGGTTTCCCCGAAATCAAGGTCAACCCCTTCTTGTTCTCTCGGCAGTGCTCTGCCAGCCGCCACCAACACCCGCCATCCAGAAGAAATTACCTCAGGCCCCTCCAGAAAAAAAAACTCCTGGCTACGCGCCTGCGCGCAACGGAAGAATTTAATTAGTAGGGTGCATTGTTGGGCGAGTCGACGCGTTTGGATTTGAAAGAGAAAAGTTGGAAAAGTCCCAGGAGAGGCAGGACATGTTCTCAAGTCATCTTCTCTGGCAGTTGATAGGTTCCAAATATATCCTGTATTTATTTTTTCTTTTAACGTGGCCATGCCGTGTAAGTGGCGGTAATGCACGGATATGGTGCAATAGTCTTTTTCTGGTCTAATGGCGGCTCCAAAGTTTTTTTACACTTTCATTTCCGAATAGGAATGAGCACCTAAATTCCTGCTATTTTCTCTCAATTATCAGTTAACTTCGATGGGATAAATTATAGACTTTGTGTAAGCAGGCTCACGTTCCTACTATTTTCCGCGGTGGGACTGTCAATCTGGTTCCAGACGAACATGCAGACAGGCACTTCCTTGAATTCAAAGAAAGCCATTGTATACAAACTCCACTATTATGGCGCGCTGCTTATTGCACGCTTTCTTTCTCGCTCGGTCTGTTTTTCTTTCTCCCAGGCCTCCTGCGGCGAACGACCTCCTATCGCCTCGCCAGGAATGAATGTCCTTATCGAAGAACAGGCTAGGCATACAACTTGGAACACATATACGCGCGCACAGACGCAGACGCTGGCGTACACGTACGCGTGCATGCAGCTTCGCACGTACACGCAACACACGCGCGCACACACTTTCTCGCGTTTCTCAGAACAGCGGGCGTCTTCGGCGAACGGAAGTTGTTCCTGCGTCCCGCATGCGAGCTCGCCACAGGACCCGAAGGCGCCTGCGGAAACGGCAGTCCCTTACGGTTCCTTCTCCGTTATCGGGCTCGGCCCTCCTTTGTCTCGACTTCTCATTAGCGCGCACCTTGGCTTCCTTATCTCGCGCGCGCTTTCTCATTCTCGCCGGGAAGCAGCAGCCACGCCGCAGGGTGGCGCTTGCGCTGGTCTCTTGGCGCGCACACGTCGCAAGGAGCCCGTCTCAAACAGCGCAGGCCACCAACGCCGTCTTTCGCGGCAAGCAACTTTCTTCGGGACCAAGTTTGTAAGCGTGCTGCGGTTTGCGCGACCTTTTGCGCTGGCACTTAGGGACGGTGCAGAATACTCTGCCTCTCTTTCGATTGTCGCCGTTTTCTGGGAGCGCTGTAAAATGTTCCCGCTTCTAAGACAGAGGTTGCAGTTGTAAGCACTTAATCAACTTAGGGAAGAACTTTAACTGCAGGCTCTAACAGAAGGAAAGGCGGCAGGCGGGAGCAGACGGGATGTGGCAGAGGTCTAATGAAATGCCATGCGTCGCTGCGGTCGAAGTCCTCTGAAGAACTGTGAAGTTATCCTGTAGCTTGAGAATGCGTCGACTTTGTTTGCTCGACACTAGGCTGTTCACCACTTCAAATGTCTGCGCACAACTTCCGCCAGTGCATATGGAAACGTGCGTAAAACCCTCAACATCTGCCACGTTCCAAATACGTTTCTCAATTCACGTCTCCACGCTGAAGAATAGAAAACTGCGGTCTTCTGGAAAGTTGTGTTAGCCCATAGTGTTCGGGGCACCGCACGCACCGTATGGGTGAAAACAAAGCCCGAACCCCGTCAGCATAGAGTTTCTCAATATTACCTAGAGTGAGAACTGTCGCCGCCATCTACGCGAGTTTCATAAAGAGCAGTTCATCCACTGCGGGATCGCCGGGAAGACGAGGTTTCTTATTTAGCTCGGCTGCAGTGTTGGGACGAAAACTTGAATTCTGCCTCGGCAGCTACGCCACGATGCCCCCATTTGAGGGCGGATGATATTGTTTTCTTAGCCGGTTTTTTACGGTTTCGATAAATTTAGCACAAGTAAAAGGCTGGTATGGAAACTTTCACAGCATTTCTTCGAAGTTTGCCGTGAGAAGAGTTGTACGGTAATGACTGAATCCACGTTTCCGGCCTAGCACAAGCCAAGTACGGAACCTCATCTTCCCGCCATTCCTGCGCCTCTCGTGGTGGATGAAGTGCAGCACCTCCTACTTTGTCTCAAGACAATATTGAGAAACTCTTACGCCCGCCTGTACCGATGACATCGTGTATCCACTCCGACAACATAGTGCAAGCTCTCGAGCGCGCCAGCTGGTCTGCATTCGAGAACACGCTCACTGCGCGGCTCCTCGCAGGTGCTCGTCAAAGTCACGCGCAGCCATTTGGCGGCCAGTGCAGAACAGCAGCAAGCTTCCACAAAACACGTTGCGGGGCTAGTTGTTTCACCATTCCGTTGTAGCAAAGAAATATAGCTCTGCTAAAGACGAACACAGACTCGTCCCGCCATGCGCGTACTGCGATCTCCTTTCGTAGCGCTGCATTTCTGAGCCTTAAATTAGCAGGAAGCTGTGACTGCCTTCCTCGAGCCCATCGCGCGGCCGCCGAGAGCGAGGGAGCGAGCGGCCCGAGGCTGCCGCTGTCGACGCGCGTGTTTCATCGCCTCTCCGGGAGCAGCCTGTCTCGATTCGTCGCGGTGCCGAAGATGAGCTACCGCAGGATAGGGGGACAGCTCGCTCGCGCATCGAGTGAAGCCCGTGTAATGCGCCGGCGATGCGTGAGAGCATCCGCGAAAGCTCCCAAAATTGTTCTTCGAGAAGTAGGTCTCCTGAGGACAGGAATGAAGCTGCTACTTTTTAAGCCCGCGAACAGGGAACCATGTGCCAGTCGACTCTCCGCAGCGCATCGCCCACTGGGGAAGGAGTGGCGATGAGGAAGTGAAGAATAATTTCGGACAGTACGTTTAACATAACCTGAAAGTGCACGCGCTCATTTCACGAACCACAAATAAATTATAGCTTATAGTTTAAAGATTATTTACATTTAGCAAAAAAGCAGCTCAGAATTTCTGACCTGCCAAAGCCAGTCAAGAGGTGGTGTCCCGCATTTAAGGTATTGTGCACTGTACACAAAATAAACTGCCGCCGCGATGGCTCAGTGGTTATGATGCTCTGCTGCTGACCCGAAAGACGCGGGTTCGATCCCGGCCGCGCCGGTTGAGTTTCTATGGAGGCGAAATTCTAGACACCCGTGTACTGTGCGATGTGAGCGCTCGTTAAAGAACACCAGGTGGTCGAAATTTCCGGAGCCCTTCACTACGGCGTCTCTCATAGCCTGAGTCGCTTTGGGACGTTAAGCTCCAATAAATCAAACCTAAAACCAAACACAATGAACACTGGCTGCGCGGAAACAGGCAGAGCCGCAACTAATATACTTACTCAGTGGCTACAGTATAAATACTCATAACATTTGATGTGCGCATAAAAATATTGAAAATGACCATCTTATGTTTAAATTTTCCCGTGCACCCGGATCTGCAAGCTGACAGGTGGCGAGTAGAAAGTGTAGAAAATATACATCAGTCAAGGTATAGCAAGTCGCTTAGTGTGCCGTATTTTACTTAGAATAAAACGCGAGAAAAAGAAAGCAGGAGATCCGAAAACGAAAGTGCTTCTCATCTTTTGTACCTTTCTTCTGTTGCAAAGTTTTCCCGCGAATAAACCGGCGGCGTAGGGGTTAAAATAAATTTAATGTGGAGACATACGTATAAAGCTTGCTGCACACAACAGAGGTCCACTTGACGGCTGTTCGTACTCAATAATGGCGCGAAACCGTAAAAAAGCGAGCCTGGTCGCGTGCTGCATCCTAGTGTGATCCCTCATCACAGAGGGTAACGAACCCTTCAGCGCCTCTGTAAGAGTTGGTGGAAGTGCGTGTCCAGGTTCAAGAATGTGCGTCATTTCCTCTGGACGTTTGCCCGCAAGCTGCTTACACCCGAGTGCGCAGCCAAATGCGTATTCCTGCTAGCACCAGCACGTGTTCGTGCATATCAGCCAACATTTTTGTTCTTCCCGACATCCCTGCTGACTTTGAATTTTCGCGTTCCGAAGCCCTCTCTTTTTCTGTTAGGTATTTTTGTTATCAGTATTGCCCTATCTATTACACTATCGGCATCGTTGTAAATGAATGAACAGCCCATTGCTTGCAAGATATTCACGTCTATGTATGTCTAATTCCCTCCAAAAATAACGCTAAAACTGATCCACTTCGATAAATTATAGCGAAGGAATAAAATTTTACAGGAGGAAAGGAGTAAACTTAGACTAGGCCTGCTAAAAAGAAAAGATAACTTCTGTGAATAGCGTTAAATCTAAAAGAAATAATTAAGGGGACGTTTAGCAGTTTTGGTTTTCCAAGGGTCGTAGAGGAAAAAAGCACCTCCGTCGCCCTCTCCGGCAACCAGCGCAGCATTCGACCACAGCATCCGCGCGAAGCTTACACGTGGGTACACGGCGAGCAGCTGTGGCAACGACAACACCTGCTGCGCGAACTCAGATACGCGCGTGTACACGGCGCCGGGGCGCAGGGAACTGGCACGAAAACCCCCTCCGCGGCCCTAGCAGCGAGGACGACGACCTCAGCGGCCGCCGCGCAGCCCTTTTCGCTGGAAACATCCACCGAACACACGACCGCGTATACTACAACGAGCAATCCCTGGCCTCACTATTGCGTGCAGCGAATTGTCAGCCCGACCTTCGGACACTGTACAGCCAGCTGCGTACCGTATACAACCGCTAAGCCGCCCATTCCCGCACTTTATCCGCACCCTCTAATAGTGTGAAATTTTTAGTGAACGTTGTTTCCGCCGCGATTGTCGATCAGCCAGCGCCATCCAGCGGATGGCGGCGTTAGTAGTGAGCGTGGAAATGCCAAGAAAAACATCTCGTATAACTGCCCATGGGCTATGACAGAAGCAGTAGCGGAGGGCACCGAATTAATTTCGACAACGTGGGGCTTTTATTAACAGAGCACTGACATCGCACAGCACACGAGCGCTTTCACAATTCACCTTCTGCAAAATGCGACCTCCGTGACCGGGATTCGAACCCACGACGATGGGCTCAGCAGCAGAGCGACACCGCGGCGGGCTAAGAAAAACAGCTCTTGTTGTTGGATTCTATGGCTCATAAGCGACTAAAGCTACCATGCGCCAAACACACAGCTGGAGCTGTCTGTCTCATGTGGCAATGGAACAAGAGTTTTGAAAGAGGTACAGTTTGTTTAAAGCAAGTCCTTATTAAGGAAGATGACTGATCTCGACAAAAATACAATTGCATTCTGTCCTAACAGCAAGCTAGGGTGAAAATGAACGCGTTAGTTCTAAAATACAGTTAAGTGCCTTTTTCGCCGTTTGTCAGGTTTGGTGCATATAAATAAAAAGAGCTTCACAAGGGGTTCACGGTGACCCCTTTACCGCTTAGTTCTCGTAAAGTTTTAAGCATGAAATGCTTTTAGCTCCCGTTGTCGGCAGTGTGGTGACGTCACGCCGAGACCGAGAGCCAACATCCGGGCACTGAATTCCACTCATCCGGGCACTGAAACGAGAGCATCCGGACACTGTACGAGATTTAACGAGACTCTCTAAGAGAGAGGGCCGCGCTTCCGCGTCGTCCCCAAGGATGGCGCTGCGGTCCCACACTCAATAAAGCCCCTCAATGTTTAACACTCACGCATGTGAAAGACCGGCCGCTGGGCCTTCAGCTTATAAAGTTTCCCAATTTGACAGGCAGATGTATACCCGCTCGCGGAGTATTCGAACGCGCTGCATATACATTCTTGTCAGGCCTGCGTCTCGTCGTGTCCGCGTACGCTTCTGCATCGTCCTGCATTTCAATGCCGCCACCGTCACAGCTGCTTAAGCCGAGCAATGGAGCCTGATGAAAGGAGAGTTAGGAAGCGTCTTGCGGAAAGCGATCGCTTTGCGAGTGATACGCCACAGCAGAAGACTGCTCGCCCCTGCCGACAACGCCATGATTATGCGGCCGCTCCCGAAAGCGACAAGGCCGCCACGGTTCGCGGCTGCCTACCTAAGCCCGCACTATAGCAGGCAATCGCTTCGACGCAACAAGAAGAGTGTGGTGTGGTGTGGTGTGGTGTGGTGTGGTGTGTTGAACACTAGACCCGTTTCCAGGTTTTGACTAGTACCATCTACAACCAATGTGTTATGCCCGTAAACATTTCATGCTTACTCTACTCTCGGTTACGGGAGAGGCAGAGATTTTTTGTTTCTATCTTTTCATTGCTTTGAAGTTGCGTGATGAGTGTGAAAGAAATTACGTTCACCAGAGAAAAAGTAGACACAGTTGGTCACAGATCATTTCACGCAACGTTTCCAGCCTTCCTTCACGGCTGCCTCAGTTGCGATCGACGTCCAAGGCGGCAAAACAACGACTACGAACGCCGCACGCGGTGGCCGCCACACGGCGCTTAGAAGCGATCGCGGCGTAATTTTTCATCAATGAAACAGCGCAGCGACAAAGAACGAAGCGAGCAGACAGGACCGGCGCCGGTTCTATCTACTGGCTCCGTCCTTTGCCGCTGCGCTGTTCTTTTTTGTGTGTGTTTGTGAAAAATCGTGTAGCAACTAGCTCAAATTTCCGTTTTACGCTGCTATTAATGCCTCATTCGGCGTCCCATGCTGCCCTCGAATGCAAGCAGGGTACGGCGGGTCTGGCGCAAGCCATCTTCTCGAGAATGCGCTAAGCCGACGTGTAAGCGCGCGAATGCCCGCGGTGAGAACAAGTGCACGAAAATGCACGCGCGCAGTCAGAAAGACACACGCACACAAAGTCTCTTTCTCTTGCTCCGTTTCCTGTAATAAACCTATTTGAGAAACGTATTATAGGTTTTGTTGCGTAACGACACCCATACCCGGAGGATTAAATCCATGGGATTGACCCGCTGGTGAGCACGGCCTGGTCGCGGTCCTCGAGCACAAGTTGCGTAACCATACAACGCCGTAGCGGAGCTGCATTCGTGACCTTTAAGCCACCTTATGGGCTAACGCTCAATACTGCAGCTCCTTCAGCAGAAGACGCTGCTGATGAGAGCAGCGAAATTCCACGAAATTCAAGGGTCGTTCTTGCGTTAGCCTTAAAACGGTGGCGCAACCACCGATTAAATTTTGCACTTCCCCTTACAGCGTCTCAGTGGTGCAGAGAAGCTCGGTGAGCTTCCAAATTCCCGTCTCTTTTGCTTCGCACCCCGCATTACGCCCGTCGTCAGATGTCGCGAAACAACGCTCCGCGGGCTCTGCCATCAGAGACGTTGGGTTTATTTCTTCAAAGCAAGAGTTTTTACGCTTAAAATGTA
The DNA here is from genome assembly GCF_055824585.1 of Amblyomma mixtum. Taxonomy (NCBI): domain Eukaryota; kingdom Metazoa; phylum Arthropoda; class Arachnida; order Ixodida; family Ixodidae; genus Amblyomma; species Amblyomma mixtum. The sequence continues at coordinate 316,542,443 of NC_143013.1, forward strand.
CCGCCAACGTAAATGACGTCATCACGCACCTTCCATCGGTAGCAATGCGGCGCGGAGAAACCTGAAAGCCACCGCTAATTTAATTGGAAATTATAGAAGCCGTTTCACCAAGCAGGCTGGTTACCTAATACTTAATAGTTAATTTTTAGCCATTACTGTTAGGCTTCTTAATTATTGAGAGGCGTGTAGCCCACCGTAACTAATATTATATCAGTTCTGATAATTTTGAAAACGCGGTTACCCTCGGCACCATGGCCCAACAAGTTTGGCTATTTCAACAAGTTACGTGCAGTGGAGAGGTTGCTTTGCCTGCAAGCTTCTTGAAAGAGCATGCATTTCGGCGCGACGTAGGCAAAATTTGTTGGGCCACAGCGCTGAGGGTGACCATGTTTTCGAAATTCTAAGTACTGATATGGATATTAATTACGGTGGGCAGCACGACTCTGAATAAGTAAATAGACGAAAAAAAGCACTGTCCTAATTCAAAAAGCCTATTTTTTTTTTAATAAGAATAACCTACAATGCAGCATGGTGGCTAACAGCGCAAAGAAACAAGGAGCGCATCCAACGCCGACGGCTGCTCACGTAGCGGCGATGGAAGCTGCACAAAACTAAAATGCAGCATAGCTGAGGACTAATAGGCTTCGCAGCCCATCGAGAAGAAAAGCATACGCCTTGGTGACGCAAGAAAAGAAATGCGCACGACTTTGGTCTTTGTGACGCGAAACCTCTGCCTTACATAATGCAGCCCACACAGCACGGAACTCCGCTCCGCACGTCTCTTTATTGCCACCGAGGACACTCGTTTTTCAGCTAATCCTCTTCTCCGAGTTATTGCCACACACCTGCCGTTCATTTGGGACAGTTTTGTGCCTTTAGTCTTGCGAATCACCTTGCGTCACCTTTTTATCATTGACAATAAAAGGAATAACGGCAAAAATGTCATTCTTACTTCTTTCTGGCTTTTGAGCTCATTAACACTGAATCAGCTTGGCACTTCATCGTATGATATTAAACCTAAACCTTGTCTGCACCTCGTCAAAAGAAGCAGCATCAGTGACTGTACGGACACATGCCAGTAATCTGTGGGTGGCCCGCCCTGATTAAATAAGTTAACCGTAAACATGGCTGGCTGCACAATTCATTTCATTACGAGAGCTTCCTTTCTTATTTCTTTTACTTCAGCGGGAAAGGGAGTGGGTAGGTGGGGGGAAGAGGGCAGCAGTAATCGTCATGTGCACAAAATGAGCTTTGCGTGAGTGCCAGATTCAATACAATCACCAAGTAGAACTGCCGGTCCCAGGAGCGACTCGCAACCACTTCAGCCTCCCCACTTTCAACAAGCGCACTTTCTTTCAAACCGCAGAGCGCATAACACAGGCATAACACTGAATCGCACTAGGAGAGGGATGACGCTGCGACGAAAGCGGTGAGATTCCGGGGAGCGCTACCAAACGCACTCATGAAAAGAAAGAAAGAAAGAAAGAAAGAAAGAAAGAAAGAAAGAAAGAAAGAAAGAAAGAAAGAAAGAAAGAAAGAAAGAAAGAAAGCGAACGAAGCAAAGAAGACAAGCAATGGAATGGGAGGGCCCGTGCGGCAGCGGTGGAGGCATATATCGAGCCCTAATTTCCCCGTCACGTTCGGCGGTCGCTCGCGCTCGTGCGTAGGAGGAGGCAACGTTTTGTGAGAGAGACGCGCACTACAAAGAGCGCGCACGCCAAAGGAACAAAAAGGAGACCGAAACACGCGGTTCGGCCCGCTCCAAGCACGGGAGCAGAGGCGGCGGTGGGCGCATCACGACCGCCCATTGGTCGGCCCGTGCAGCTGACGGAAGAACGGGGTCCCCGCCGTCAGCCGCTTCCGACACGCGGCGCGACCGGGTCGCCGCCGGAAACAACAGCGCGTGATGCTCTCTCTGCTGTTGCTGCTGCTCCTGAGGCCGCTGTTTAAAGCACGAGTCCTATAGTCCTTTCCAATGCGACCCCCTCCCTCTTTCTTCCTTCTTCCCACTCTCCAGTTCACCCACGCACGGCCCAAAGTCGATGTTGTTTTCGCCGCGTGCCTTTTAAACGGCCTAAATGGCGTCGGTTCATTTCCCGCGAGCGCTAATTGACTGCACGGCGGTCGCATGGCGATGCACATATACGACTGTTCTCGTCGTTTCTGAACTGACGCGCTGTACACCTGCCCCGTGCGGCACCGTATAATAGCCTCCTGGCTGTTGGTGGGGGTCACTGAATGGCGTAGCTTCGCCAAAAAGAAAAAAAAAAAGAGGAGCTAGAATACAACGGGGAAAGAAAAGCAAATTTCTCGCGTCGACTATGCTGTACGATTACACAAGGGGCAATGCATATCGCCAATATCGCACGGCAAGAGAATACGTTACGAGGTTTAGAGGAGGGGGAAAAAATGACAGGCGATTACAATAGTCGGTAATGCAGAGTTTGAGCGCAGCTCCTCACACGCCACCTGCGTGTGCGGGTTCGTAACACGCCACCCGGCAGATGGCGTGTTCCGCTGCTAGCCGCACTCCGGGATGTTCCCGTGGCATAAACCTTCCAGGTGACGTTTCGCTCCTCTGCTTGTATGAAATCGGTCACACCGACAACGCCGGCCGGCGCTGACGATGACGGGAACGGGGGCACAGGAGAGGAAAGAGAGAAGATGCTTCACGTCTCGCCACCAGTTTGTGTTGCGGGAATTCAGCAACGTAATACTCGCGCTCGGCAAGACTAGGGTTATTCCATCGTGCTCGCTTCTTTACATATCCCCGGCAATGGCACTCCGTTTCGAATGCGAGAGTGGCTATTGTAACGGGAAAGAGAAGCAAGCCGGCGCGTATCCGCTCAGACAGTGGGCTTCTTGAGAAAGATTAGACAGGTCCAAACAGCGTAAAAGGAGAAGCCTCTGCAGTTACAACCAACCTCTCGGACAAATGTCTCACTCCTTTCTGCGGCTCTACTGAATTCGGCCTCAGTATTGCCGTCTGGCTGTGATCACGGGCACGGACGATGACGGTGGCGACAGAAAAGCCGGCCGGGGCATATGATTCCAACGAAATGTTTATTGGTCTGAACTGATTCCTGCTAACAGGGCACAATTTTATTCTATTTTATCTTCTTGATTCCGCGGGCAGGGCCACCTTTAAATTAGGCAGCCAAACCAACTCACGTGTGTGAAGCGATAACACTGCACTGCGTAAGAAGGGTACCCCAGCTGTGCAACCAGAACAGTGATAAAAGAAAGACCCCGGCAAGACATCAACACACAAAAAGAGCAGCAGCTTGTGCACTAGAGCCAGCTACGACAATAAGCTTTCAGATCAAACTCGCCTGAAACGTTCGCTAATCATAACGCCCCCGAATTAGTAAGCCGCCAAAAAGCAGTCAATGCTGGAAATTCTGATATCCTGATCTGATATGTATGTACGCGAAGTCTCTTCTTTCCCTCTTCTTGTTTGATAAGAGCAGCTGCTGTATTTAAGCAAATGTTCCGTCAATAAACACCTGAGTTGTTAGTAAGCGCTTGTCCTGTCTACCTCGTTTCTTTTGTACCGTGTCTTTTGCGCAAAAAACCCAGAATGCTTAGGCACCAACTAGCCTGCAAAAACATACTCGCAAGTTATATCTCTAGTTCTGCAGGCGTTCCTTTCCTCTATTCCTTGTATCCGTCGCAACTTGTTCCCATCATTGCCCATGTGGCTTGCAAGTCCAGAGAACTTGGGTTCTGTATCCTAAACTTGCGCAGAATTAGAGCTCGAAGCATGCATTCACTCGTGCGATGATGGGATCTATGCTGATATGATATGTATTTATGCAAAGTCTCTTCTTTCCCTCTTCTTGCTAGAATTCCGGCTACGTTCGCTTTTAATCCCACGGCGGATCAAGGTTTTGTCTTCCCTGGCAGCTTTACAGCACCTGTTTTGTGTCCGCAGTTATTAAAGGTACGATAAAGTTAAACTTAGTATAACCACAGAAAATTTAAGAGATTAATTTTTCGTGTCCGACAGCGCCGTTGAGCCGACACCTTCGTTTTTATGTTCGCCGTCTACGTTTTCTCGGGACTTCGTTTGTGCACTTCTTTGAACACCTATTATAGAGCACGCTGCCGTTCTCGTGTGCCGACATGTTGATATAAATGCATCACTTCGCACCCTCTTTCCGCCACTCCGCCGCTACGATAGAGCCACCTTCCGTATTAGGCGCGCATTACATTTTATGGGGGTTTTTTTTGCACACGTCATCAGCATTTTAGTTCGCGTCTTTCTCCTGTATGACTACTTCAGCAGCGTTTCCTTAATCAGCCTTATGCCGCCACATTTATAAAGATGAAAGGGTGGTTATAATTGTGCGTGCTATGCGAGTGAAGGACGGTGTACCGTTGTCGAGCACTAGATTATGGCTACGAACAGGCTTGAGCGGTTACCACTTGACGTTAAGCGCTATGCATGCGAAAAGGCGGCAAAGACACGATGAGGAGTTCTCTCTCACAGTGGTTCATACTGAGATATTCGAGGCACTGTTGCATGCCTCAGTGGCCTGTTAGCTGTGCGCTCCGGTTTCGCAAATGTTTGAAACCCCAATGTCGATTGACTACGCAGCCTTAGCTACAGAACACAACGCAAGCATACCAGCGCGAGAGCCCCAGTGCTGAATCGTTGTTGCATTTGTAACCAAATGTCCGAGCGCATGACGCCGCGTAATACATATGCATTATACGGTATACAACGAGGAAAAACGCATACGCTCACCACGCACGATCCCTAAAGCAAGCTGTCCTTGATTGCCGCTACACAACACGCGACCCGCTTTTCCCTCTTCCTGTTTGTGTTTTTCTTTCTGGGAGCCGCGAAGAAAATATCCGCACTGACCCCAAGGTGGAGAGGCGCGTGCATTCCCAACATTTTGACGCGTTTCCTGGCCGGCTGGAGAGCGCTCTCGGCGTATATAACCTACAAAACCGGAAAGCAGCTTTCGCGGCCCGCGTGCCAGTTTTTTTTTTCTCTGCTTGGGACTGCGGCGACGAGTACGACGACAACCAAACCGAGCTGACGAGCAAGGAACGACTGCCGTGCTGCAGCTCTACCTCTCGCTTCCGGTACAAGCGCGCGTCACGAGCTGGGTGCGCGCGGGCGCCCGATTTGCCAAACAAGCGCGGCGCGTCTTGAAAGTTGCGCATGGTTATCGCCGGTGCGCGCGAAACGGGAACGCGGAGTAGTGCTGCCGTCAGTAAAGCAACGATAAAGAAGAAGTAAGCAGCTGTAGTAACTTTTATCCGTCTCTCTCTTGCCCCGTGCGTTACGGCCATTCGAAGCGACGCAATATGAGCAAGAACAATGGGCGTTGTGGATTGCCGATGCACCGGAGGCGCTCCGCCTTGTTTATGCAGATCAGGGCGCGACAACGATGACCCAGAGACGGGCACGCTGCTCCTTACCAATGCGTGCGCGCACGGTGTAACAAGCGGAGGCATGCTTGGTCGTCTCGAACAGACCGGGTCACCCGGAGAACGCCCCGGAGGACGTGAGGGGAAAAGGAGGAGGGCGTGTGGCTCTACAGCTATGAACCGTGCCGCCGGAGAACAATACGCTGCACAAAAGGGCTCGAGGTAAACGCAGTTCGTTTGAGAAATTTGAGGTTTTGTGCCAAAACTCATCGAGGTCGACAGTGCTTGCAAGAGCCAAAAGCGGCGACTTCAAGGTCGAAAAAAATAAACAAAAAAATTAAGGACACTTGCTTGGAAACTCACGTAGTAGTGAATTCACTGGGCAGCGAAGAACTCGAGGGGAAGTAATTGTTGTTTGTGGGTAGGTATAGGAAGCTGACCAATGAGAACAGCTAATAAAATTAAGAACGACTCGCCGGCCAGTTGAGAGCAAGCCTGACTGACGCAAAGTTATGGGAAAAGGTTTGTGAATCTGACCCCGCGGCGGGTCACATGTGGCCGTAGGCTTCAGAAGCACCCGGCGGAAAGCGGAGTCACTCAGCAGCTGCGCATGCGCGGATTATGAGGGCCCTGAGTTGACCATTGGAGGCCGCCCATCAGCGTATACCGGCATGCTGCCGCAGAATGACTGACCGCGCACCCCTGCTCCGACGACTTTACCGCAGTTAGTGCACACAGCTCCGGCATACATAAATCACAAGCTCCTCTAATAACGCGGGACCGGCCGAATTCGAAAGCCTTCCGTTCTATCGTGAGCGTTGGCTGTCGCAGCGTTTGTCGTCGCCTCGAGTTTGTTTTCTGCGGTACAGTCGGCGCAAGGCGATCATCTGTCGCCGGTGCCGAGAAGGGCAGCGACCACGACAGCATCCGTGACAGCTCTTGGAGGGCGGTGTCACCACTCTCGCCTCTCCAGCCAGCGACCCCGATTCGGCCGCCTGCGACGCACCGCCGCCGACTTTTCACTGCGGGAGACGAACAACAACATCCCACTGCTTCTGCGGCTTGTCTTCACCGGCTTTATTTAGTTGCTTTTTCTTTTCTCGCATATTCCTCTTTTCTGCTGCGTTTCTGCGAACATACATAGTTTTTAGAGTCCCGGTCACCATATATGTGCGCCGCCGACATGGAGACACCAGCACCTGGTCGCGTGCGTGCACGTTGTACAGGAGAGGAGCAGATTCGAAACTGCACAGGTTGCATCGGTCACAGACAGCGAAAATCACGGGAAAAACACAAGAGCGGCAATGATATCGCTTACGTTTAGCAGTCGCTCCTACTTCCTGTTATCACCGGCTTTGTTTGGCATCATGCCCCACGCGTATCTTGATCTATATGAGCTTCCGCTTGTGCAAGTAAAAGCTTGGTGTGCGCTAATCTGAGCATGCTCACGCCTAAAAGCAGCGCGAAAGAACGTGGTCGAGGACACAGAAGTGAACAGGACGGGCGCTAACTTCCAACGTTATTTGAGAACAAGTCAGCACGTGGTATATGTAAGCATCGGGTGATCCACGTATCAGAGGCTGAGAAGGCGCATTGTACACACAGCACCACACGTCACAACAAGGCACAGGTCTTCCCGTGCGCAGTGCTTGCGATCCGCCGTTTCACCCTCTGATGTGTGGTTCACTCGGTGCTTGTATATATGCAACGGGCTGACATGTTCTCAAATAACGTTGGAAGTTAGCGCCCATCCTGTCCACTTTTAGGTCTTCTACCATGCATGTTGTTTCGCGCTGCTTTTAGGCTCTAGCGCGCCCGAGCACCGAATTGCCCTTACGTCATTGTGTATATGTATTGGACGCGACATACTACTAGAGTCACCGGATAGAGCCACTGCAAGTAGTCACTTGATGCAGTGACTCTAGGTACTCCTGAAGCTGATGATGATGATGATGGATTTTTATGGTGCAAATGCCTTGTGGCCAAAAGACGCCATGGCACAAGGTATTTTCGTCTTCTCAAGGTGGGGTGGCAGGCCCATTTCCCAAGCATTTCCCCTGTATAAGCCGACCACCAGGCAGGGGAAAGCTTGTACCCATAAATGCTCTATGTGCTTACTAGATGGAAACACATGTGCGAAGAAGGCGTTTACTGTGGTTGACGAAATACGAATCGTAGAGAAAAAACTTGAGGCAACGACACTGAAAACAATGCTCGTGCTACAACCGAGCGAGCACTCTGTGTTTGGAGAGCAGCTGGCATATATATCAAAGAAAAGAAAATAAGTATTTTTTTAGAGATACACTCACACCAAAAGTATTACAAGCGAAAGAGATGCAAAAAGACGGTAATCGGTGCGCACAAACTTAACAGCGCTCTTTCTGAGAACATCTTCTTTTTCATACCCCTACTCCCTAGTCCCGCCCTGACGTGCAAGGTCGCATTATATTTAGGCACAGCGAGCCCCCAGAAGCCTTCTTTCTTGACGCTGCCACCGATTAGTATGCTAAAGGTAGGCCCTTTCCGCTTTCATTTTATTTTATTTTGACATTGCCATGATCTGAGGCAAGCATCGCTTTCCGACATGCTAACAATCTCCTCAAATGTTAGGCGAACTAGGTATGACAGCGACTCTGACTGAGGGGCGCGGCAAGGTGTCTGGATAGCAGACTGCTCTCCGTAATGCCACACTCCCAGCCATTCCCCTTAAGCGGAGTAGGAAGCAACTACACCTTTCCTCGAGTACCGAAAGCCACGAAGCCAATGCGACCACGTGCAACTATGCACGGAATTATCGTCTTCACTCACACACACTGTTCAATTGTGCTGCCTCGTCGGCCCTTTTCTTTCTCTCCCTCTTTCTTCGCCTTGCCCTTACAGTGTACCAACGGGCTCGAGATACCTCCAAGACGGCTACGAAGGCGCCTCTGCCCTATTAAGGCGAAAGCCTTTAATGCCTCATCGTTGTCGACAGAGGTGTCACACTTTTCGGTTGGTCGAAGTGGTTATGACGTCAGAGTGCACGGATTCGAAGTAATGAGGTCACCCACGGATGCCTCACGCTCCCTTTTGGAGCAGACGACAACTAAACAAAAATAGTTGTCCGCTCCGACAGGGGGCGTAAGGCGTCCGTGGGTGACCACGTTGCATACCTCATTGCTGCGAACAGAGCCATGGATACAACCGAACTCATCGAAGCAGAGAGAGAGAGTCGCGCTAAAGAAGCTGTCAAAGCCGGCAGTCAAAGTGTGTAGTTGTAATGTGTAGTCAAAGTGTGTTGTCAAATGAAGCACTAGTACAGCACAAACAGTCTCGCAGTCAATGCCAAACAGTGCGCCGGGAAAGGCTTTCGCCTTGCAACACTTTAGCGAGCCAAAGTGCCCCCTGAATTTTTTATACGATTGTCAGTGAATGCGAACTGTAGTACGCCTTCGATATAAACTCCGTCTTTTTCATTCAGTGCTCCTATATCGCGCGTCAATGCGGCCAAATAGAACTATTCCAGATTCAATCTCCCTTCGTTGCCTAGCTGGCTTTCTTCTTGCCGCACGTTAAAAATTGCCTCCCGTAAACTGCAAAGGTAGCTTCACCACATTCTTCCTGACACACACAAATTAACGGTAACCTCTGCAGAAAGCCACGAACGACTACGAAAAACTCCGCTGCCAGTGGCGCACGCAACCAAACATCTTTTAAGTGATTGATATTTCAATATTATCTGAGGTGGAGGCGGCGGTGGGTTCCGACACGCGCGAGTGGTAGCTGTCAGCACTCAGCAGTTGTGCCGCTGAATGAGGCATGCCCGTACAATGAGGCGCGTTTTTCGCTTTTGCAAGATGGCGTTATTTCTTATCCATCCGTAACAACAAAGCATCTCCCAAAACGATTTCATTTTCTTCGCTCGTGTGAACGAGTTTCGCGTCGCTGTCAAGGAGAATTAATATACGTTACAAATCTGACACGATTAAAGGAGCTTCACCTACTTCGGAGCGTTGAAGCTAACGTGCAAGTATGCACGCACGCACGCACGCACGCACGCATGCATAAACATATGCAGATATTTTTAGCCGAGTCGAAGTTGCCCCATCACTGTATATGTAGCGCAATTAGCTCTCCTTTACGGGCAAGTAGCCCAAGCGTCAATGCTTAACACAAGGCCTCCGGACAGATCCTCGCTTTGCCAGCCTCGCTTCCTGCTTCTCAACACTTCTTCCCCTCCATTGCGGCCAATTAGACGCGCGGAGTTCAAATTTAGAACACCGCCACAGCGTAACGCGCACTTCGCACGTGGGCCGGCGGCGTCACGCGATCGAAACCGTCGACTCATCCTCCGCTAAGCAGCAGCCTTCTCGGTTTCTCCGCAGATCAACTCCCAGCGGCCGCGTCTATTTCGGGTGCCGACAGGTGCAGTGCAAGTCCGCGCGAAGGACGACACAGCCGCCGACGCGCAACTGGCTGCGGTCAGCGAGAGTGCCGATTTTCAACGGATCTCCATACGCACCTCTTTCTGCTGCCGCGGCCACCCTCGCGTCAACTTTTCTGTTCTTTTTCTTTTTACGTTTTCTTAATGCGCACAGCTCTTCCATACCCTAGCACGCCTGTCTTCATCACCGTCCCTCTCCCTCCACACCCCTCTCCCCTTCCCTCCTTCTCCACACAACGCAGCTCGTAATCGAGGTTCATCGAGAAGTTCCGAGCGGGCCACGGTGAACGAGTGCCTATTTTGGTTCGGCACCGGCGTGATTGAAAGCGACGCGTGGTGTGCCCTCTACCATCTCCATTCTTTTTGTTGTTGTTTTTCCTTTTTGGGGTTGAGTGTTTCGCGCGACACGACGCCACTCAAAGTGGGTCTATATGAAAAGAAAAGTAAAAACGGATCGGTCGGAGACCAAGACAGGTTAGCAAGCGAAACAGAGGAGTGTCCTCGAACGGGGCACCGCCGTCTGGGACAAGCGAGGCAACTGTAAACCGTTTCGCGACGAGGGTTCAAGCTGATCTGACGCAGGTTTCAGTATAGCGAGGCGAATGAAGATCATTTAGGGCGGCTCCCGACGAACAGTTTTTCCTACTTCGTTTTTTTTTTCTTTGTTGTTGTGAAGGAATAAGGGCGCGATTATCTGTTCCGCCTTTAGTGGCGGAGCTTGCGCACGATGTTTCCATATTGCAGGTCAGATGGAGACGACGGATAATCCCACGGACCACGGCCAAGCTACCGTTCGCATCTCAATTTGAAGAGATCACATGCTGGGGTAAGTGACCACAGTACGCTCCTTCTCCTGCACCTAGTGTCGAAAAGGAAAGTTGCCCAGAGAAACGTGCACAAAAAATCCACTCTTTCAAGTAACTTGACCTGAAAGGACGTCTGAAATAAAAAGCCTTCTAATCCGCTCTTTTTTGGTACGACAGCTTTCTTGTTTTCTATAGTTTAATCTGTTGTAATACGGCTGCTACTGTTATGCAGATGAATAGCTCAATGAGCATCCGCTGTCTGTCAAGCCGACTGCATGTTATTGGAGCATGATGTCTCACTTCATTCTTATATGCACGTCGGCCACTCTTTATTTACACTGCGTGGTGTCCTGAAAGGCTTTTTTAAACATCCTATATATTTAGCTACGTCTTACGGTGTCCCCACCCACACACACACACACACACAACAGCAACATGCAGAAGCTGTAAGAAATTTTAGTAAATAAAAGGAAAATACCTTTTTATGGTTATTTCATTTCATTTCTACCCGAACGAAAAGAAAAATGTCCATGCTCATGCGTTTCCTCCAAAGGCAACCCTCGTGAAGCAGCAAATGAACAGTCACGCGCAACACATGTTCAGGCACTCGCACTGTAATTTCCATAGGCTTGAAAGGTAATAAACAGCAGTAAATTCTTTATTCGAGTGTGAACGCCGAGACAAGCTTGAAAAGAAAAAATACGGGAAGATTCTGCTAGCCGAGGGCAGAAGTATGACGCACAAGCGAGAAATACGCAGCAAAGATACGGACCTGCACGCAAGGTTCCCTTTGCATACTGGGCATTACTCTAATCAAACTTAGGACAAAATGACGGTACACTTAACAGAGGGTATTCACAATGCCCAAATTTGGCAAGAAAGACTGCTATTACCAACCCATCAAAAGATGCTAAACCAGATAATTTTTACCACGCAATATATAAGACCACAAAAGCGGGCCACTAATACATGCGTCGTCCACACGCAACATTGATTTCTGCAGAGCGCCCCGTGCATGTCTGTTGAGAAGTGTTTGTTCCCTGGACCACTCTGCATACTTTCTGTCTCTCAGCGTTACACATATTATTGTCCTTTCCATAGCTTGCTACGTGGTCCTCAATTTAAGTTGAACCCTTTTCGTTATCCTCCATGCTTCGGCCCCATAGGCGAGTACCAATAAGATACAGCTGTTATACACTTTCCTCCTGAGCGACACTGGTTAACTGGTTGGTTGGTTGGTTGGTTGGTTTATGGGTTTTAACGTCCCAAAGCGACTAAGGCTATGAGAGACGCCGTATTGGAGGGCTCCGGAAATTTCGACCACCTGGGGTTCTTTAACGTGCACTGACATCGCACAGTGCACGGGCCTCTAGAATTTCTCCCCCAAAGAAATTCAACCGCCACGGCCGGGATCGAACCCGCGTCTTTCGGGTCAGCAGCCGAGCACCGTAACCACTGAGCCACCGCGGCGGCTACTGGTTAACTGTCATTCATGATCTGAGAAAACCTGTCAAATGCGCTCTACCCCATTCTTAGTTTTCTAGTTATTTAGCTCGCGCGATTCAGATCTGCGGTCACCACCTGCCCACATTCCCTTGCCACTTCTAGCATCTCGCTACCAATTGTAAACTACTGTTCCCTTCCGAGACTGTTGGGCATTAATTTAGTTTTGTGCACATCACTTTTTAGACCTGCTCAGCCTTTCTAACTCATTGATGAAACTTTGCAGTTCATCTCCTGAGTGACTTAGCCAGGTAATGTCATCAGCGAAACACAGATTACTAAGGTATTCTCCATTAACTCTTATCCCCATCTGTTCCCAATACAGGCCTCGGAACACCTCCTGTAAACAGGCGGTGACTGGCATTGCCGAGATCGTGTCTCCTGCCTGACACCCTTTTTTACTGGAATTTTATTTCTGACTTTACGGAGGACTACGGTATCTGTGCAGCAGTTATACATACCTTCCCGTATTTTTACATAAGGCTCTTTTGCACCCTGATTCCGCAATGCCTGCATGACTGCTGAGGTTTCGACTGAGTCAAATGCTTTTGCAGCGCCACCGTTTCAGCATGCGCAAGGAAGACGAAGCGATGGACACGCGGTAGGGAGAACGCTCGGGATCCTGGCCTCGACCGGACGCTGCCGCCGCCGCTCGCTTCCTCTGCAAGTCTTCAAATAAATGTGGCCGCCGTCGCCTCCTAGGCGGCCTCCACACTATCTCGTAAGCTATGAATGCTATATAAATGGCTTGGTTATATTCTGCGCATACATCTATCACCTGACTGATAGTTTGAATTTGGTCTATTGTCCAGTATCCTTTACGAAAGCCTGCCTGATCATTTGGTAGAGTGGAGTCTAAGGTTCTCGTAACTCTATTAGCGATTACCTTAGTAAATACCTTATAGGCAACTGACAGTAAGCTGATCGGTCTGTAATTTTTGAAGTTCTTGACGTCTGCTTTCTTCTGGATTAAGAATATGTTATCGTTTTTCTAAGCTACTGGTACGTTCGAGGTCATAGGGCATTGCGTATAGAGGGTGGCTAGTTTTTCTAGTACAATTTCCCCTTCGTCCTTCAACAGATCTGCTGTTATCTGATCCTCACCGGCTGCTCCCCCTTTGCGTTGCTCCTAAGGCTTTCTTTACTTTCTTTTTCCTCCTTACTTCCTCCTGAGGCCATACAGGGGACTTTGTTCAAGTTGTGAACGGCGTTACCGTCGCCGTCGAGGTCAAAAATGCCTTCAGTGAAGTATTGGCCTGAGGCTGCGAACCGTGTGAGCCCAAAGCGGACGCTCTCCAGATTGCGCCCTGCGTGGTTACGTGGCCCACGTCGAGTGGTCCACCCCTGCATGCGCGTCGGAGCGTGGACGTCCAAAAGAGTGCGCCAAATGTGGTGCTGTAATCCAGGTTAGCACGGCAGGGGGGAAGGGGGACGTTATTGTTCCATCAGTAAATCCAATTACCTCCCGGAGAGATAAAGTGAATTGAATTGGTACAGCTTCCTCCATCAGTTCTTCACCCCTGACGGAGGAAGAAAAGTCAGGGAGTTTGCCTCTCTATCGCACAACGCTCAGCCAGCGAGCGTGCTTCACCGCTTCAGAAACTGCAGCAGTAGGTCCTCCAATCGACCGCACACAAGCTTCCTTTGCTCCATGGCTTGACGCAACCACGCCTCAGCTGTTGGCCCTAAAGGTCAACAGTGGACGAAACTGGTTAACAGCGTTTGTTGCTGCCTTTTTTATAGTCGTCGCTGCTCGGTTATGGTAATGAAAGGAGAGAACCGCGCACCGCTAATCCCTTTTCACAGCTGGCAGATGAAGGGCCAAGCTGGGGCCATCTCGCGGGAGTGATTTCATTGCTGCTGCCGTAGTCGCCTTTTTGCGCACTCCCCATTCTTCGCAGACGTCAAGAACAAGATTGACTGACGGTCCGAAAGAAGAAAACTCGCCCTGGCTGAATGTAGTTCATTCAGCCTGCGAAACACATCTATCAGCAGCCATTTCCGCGTCATTATTTCCAGACAAAGCCTTCCTTTCTTACGTTGTTCTGTGTAACAACGACAGGTTGCCTAGCAGGTGCTAATCGTGAAAGAATAAGAGGAATACGTGACGATCTTTTATTAACGCTAGAGCGTTAAGACTCCCGTAGTGCAGAAGATCCGACGTCGGCGTCGACGTCGGTGTCAGCGTTCTGAGAAGCTACCTAGGTCACGTGGCCTTGTGACCTCATCACAACCTTCGCACAGGGTTGTAAGCAAACTGATTACCGTGGCAGGTGGCAGTTAATTAATGTCTGGTCGCGAGAAGTTTCCCAAGAGGAGCAACTTGGGTCGCACAAGCCACACCGATGACAGCACCTGCCATCGCAGGGCCATCGATTAACCCTTTGCATCACTGCGTCATTCCTATCACTGCGCCAGGAGTGGCATGAGGACTCCCAGGGATATAATATGAATGTCGGTCTAATATTTAGGGGAATCCCCCAAGGTAGAGTAGATTGGTAATAAGGGAGTAATTACTCATTGACATCCACCCGAGCGCAGCCATACGGCTACAGAAGAAAGCTATACAGCTTCCTCGGAAACTTCTTAGCTAAAGAAAAAACCGTCCTGGTCCGGGGTTCGAACCCGGGACCACCGCTTCACCGGAGCAGTCGCTTTACCAATTGAGCTAACCGGGACGCCAAGCTTATGGTAGGGCGAGAGCGAATTGATCAATAACTCGAAGTGGGAACAGTGTTGGCCAAATGTTTTAGGGGAATCCCCCAAGGTGGATTAGATTTGTAACTCGGGGTGGATGTCAGTGAGCAATCACTCCATTATTACAATATGAATGTAAAGTCGAGAATGACCAATTCCGCGTAAATCGGCGTAACCCGCGTAGCAGAGCCTTGGAATGTTAAGAAATTCCGCACAAACTATGGCAAACAAATGTTGCAGCATACCTTACCGACACTTCTGAACGAGTTGTACTGCTACAAGAATCTTGATGTACCCAATATTTCTCTGAAAGAATTGCCCCAAATGTTCGTGTAGTTTTTTTTTTTCTCGCTATTACCATCTTGAGTGCACCTGTCAATTTTCTGTCCTTTATTTTCTCCTCCCTGTGTTTGCCTTTATAGGCTCTTTGATCTAATGTAGTTCTTTTTTCCTTTACAAGCAGAATGTACTGCGTACTGAACGTACATGTGTCGTATGTACCGAACATACGTGTTTTTTTCTCCTTGCATTTTGTTTGATGTTGTAATCCGCCGCCGTCAATGCTGCACTGTAAGAGGAAGCCAGGACCTCTCAAGCTGTCTATACAGCTTTTTCCCTGGCTGTCCTCGCAACACCTAGTTGCGGAAATAAACCTTCAAACCTTCAAACCTAAACCAGCTAAATCTATTGCGTCATACCCTTACAGCGGAGCTTGAGAGTCGGATGCAATTTTATTTTTTCCTTGGTGCCGTAATATACCGAGAGCGCTGAAAGGTTTGCAGATATTCCTCATTATGTCTCGCTCCTGTGCTTACCTTGAAGCTTCCTTCCCGGCACTTTCTTTGTTGCAAGATAATGCATTGCTCCGCTGGCGACGTGTGGCCTATTTCGGGCACTATTTAAAAGAGCACTGCCATTTAATGACTCAAATTGCATATTACCAGTGAATATTCCGCTCCACTTGTGTCGCGGCAATTACTGCTGACTAATCGCCGCACAACGAGGCAGCACGGTCTCGCGCTCGGCTGTCAGGCGACTTCCTCGCTCACGCATACTTATCGCGTACTATACCGTATCCGCGCGACGCGAGCACATATTGAAAACGACGAGGAAAGGCAAGAGAAGGGAGTGTTCTCTCGCTCCACTAGTTCGCCCAACGGTGCCGGCGCGGCAGAGGTTATAAACAAAATCGCGGCGCAGGTGAGGCCCGCGAACGAGACGGCAGGTCCCCCTCTTCTCGAGCGTCCGCGTCGCCTCCTAAACACCGTCATTATGCCGCGTGCAGCGCTTTGGTCCGGAGAGGAGTGGCTTCGAATTCGTCATCCCGCAACCGTGACTTCCGACTGTCAGAGCGAGAGAGCAGAGCTGAAGCCGGAGGTGAGGCCAGGTGGTCGGAACCGGCCTGTGCTCTCTTCTCCCCCTCCTCTTCACGACGACTAGCGGACGCTTCCCGCATGGGCCGTCGCAAGCAGCTCGCCGTACGGCCATCGCGCGTGCACAGCTCCGAGCTTCACGCGGAGGTGCTTCGCTGAGCCGCGGACGTTGAGTGACTGTAAGCTGCTCCGATCGAAAGGAAGCTTCGATTGAATCCCTTCGGATAAGAGCAGACGTGAGCCGCGACAATCGGGGAGGAAGTGACTGCCTCGATCTGCCTGCTACACACAGATCGGAGGGCGTCCACCGGGTGCAGGCGGCGCCGGCGGAATCAGAGCTCGGGGATTTTAAGCTCCCCTGTCTCAGCTGGGCGGCAACCGACCGAGTTTCGAATGGCTGTTGCGTAAGCCGTCGTGTTCTGATATTCTCTCGCCGGACAAGTCGCTTTTATTCGGTTGTCCCGTTCGTTTAGCGGCTCTTCACCAGAGTTTTCTTCCTTTGGCACAGGTATCGTGACAAGCAGTACCGACGGCTTTTTCTTTCTTCAACTTGCATAGACAAAACGGAACTACACTTTGCGGCTTCGGAGTGCACGCATTACCGCCCTTTCCCTGAGACACTTTGGAAAGAGCTTATCGCGAATCCTTCAGAAATTTGTCGTCAGCAAATTGCTCTCAAACGGTCGCCCAATAGAGCATGCAGGAGACGCACCTGATCCATAGACTCACTACAAGTGCACCTAAATATGAAAAAAAAAGTATCATAGAATAGCCTGGAATAAAACTACGCCGACCACGTCATGTACCCTTTTGCAGCATTTTTAAGTATTGCGGTTCAGCAGTGGCTCTGGCGCCTGGCGCTGGAGTGCTCTTAAATTTAAAGTGACGTTTAGACTTTCGGCGTTCGAGGGAACAAACACCAGTGCGCTGCAGCAGCTCCGAGTCGATACAAAGCCGACACACACATAAATCCCCCTCGCCCCACACTATACTGCCCTGTCGGCTCACTTATCAACACCGCCGAGCGGTAGCGACAATGGGAGTTCGCCACGGGCTAGTCTTGCAACCAGCAATTACTGCCACCGACTCAACTCCTGGCCGCACTGCAGGCGGAGCTCCCTTCGATCGAGGCATCGCTTCTCGGCTTCTCTTGTGTCCGCCAGTCTCTGGCTGCCTTTCTTCAGCGCTCCGGCGGCCCTCGTCCGGCCGCGCTTCCTCTCCCGCGTTCGCGCGCTGCTCATGCCCGGCCGACTTGCGAATCGAGCGTCCCTCTCTGCGGCGACAGCGCCTCGCGGAGACAACGCCGAGACGTGGCTACGCTCTGCCTTGTCGGGACAGCAATGCTTCCGGGTCGAATGCGAGATGACAAGGCACACACCTGCTGTCCGAATCCGCGTGCTGACGACGCCCGGCGTTGTAGGCTCCCTCATTGCTCTCTCCCCCCCCTCTCTCTCTCTCTGCTTTTGCCCCTCTTTCCAAGATTGTGAGAGTGAGTTATATAGAGAGCGGGCACACCGATACTCCGCACGCAGAAGGCGTCGGTACAGTAATTGTGTGTGAAGGAGACCTTCGACGAAGTATATACGTATATATATGTGCGCACAAAATCAACTGGAACTCGAGCGAATGCCTGCACCGGCAATTAGCCCCTCGTTTGGACGTCAGCCCCAAGTGATTATATACCGTAGGCACTTCTTGCATTTCGCCGCTGTCTCTATATCGCGGGGCCTTTCTTCTGCGCGAGATGAGGACTGACGGCAGCGGCGCTTGTTCAAGGTCTCCCTTTTTTCTTCCGCACTTCCCCTTCAACTTGGCCCCGAGAGAAGCTGATTAATTCCCGCACGAAAGTAATGACTACCGTTCGGCCAGCTATGCAGAAAGATGGGCGTGGTGCACTTCGTCGCTCTGACTCCGTCGCATTCCGCTCTGAGCTGTCCGGAATGCGTTTCCATTTCTCAGCTTGGGATTGTTTATTTACTTTGTTTGCTCTTGCTGGAAAGATAGCGCACCCGTAAAAGCGACTGCTGCAGCTTACTTGACTCCTCGTTAGTGAATCACTTCAGCCAGATTCAAGTAGTTCGGGTTTCATCTCAGCGCTATCAGCTTGAGCAGTACAAGCGAGGCAGAGAGAAGCCACGATGGCCAACCGAAAAAAGTACACAAAGAACCAACTCCTCGGGGATCGTGTGTGTGTCGATTGGAGAACCGCATAGCTACAAAGTTCACCTTCTGCCCAAAAACGCCTGAAAACACATAACGCCACGATCACCACGTACAAAATTTAGTCAGCTCTCGCGCTAGCATAATGGGGCGATGTTATGGAGTCCATAAATTTGGGACGCCCCATATGCACCCCTCGGTGGGAGAAATACACCTGCCTATACTGGAATCAATCAATCAATCAATCAATCAATCAATCAATCAATCAATCAATCAATCAATCAATCAATCAATCAATCAATCAATCAATTTTAATTTTCCAGAAAGGAAGCTGGATGGCGTCCTGGGCTAAAAGCTTCTCAAGCAGCTTGACTGCGGCCCAGGAGACCACTACGTGACAGTAGCCGCCAAATAGAAGGCGCAGCTAAAAGATATAGCACCACTAATCGTCAACAAATAAGCTGAAAAACATGGAATTAACATTGGGCACTACAAAAGAAAATAATCTGATACAATCTAACAATTACACCCTAAAATCACTGACAGGAGATCGTCAAAGCCCCTAAAACAATTGCTCTCGTAAAAGCGAAGCAATTCTGAGTTATTCTTTTAGAAAAAGAAAAAAGAATAATTAAGAGCAAACACAGTGGCATGAAGCGAAATGGTAAATGCTGCACAGCCTGCAACGATGGAACAGCATTGAAGCCGAAAATGGCATCGTTCAGAAAAATGAGCGAGGGTATTTTTACCCTGTGTAATACCTTCCAACCCCCGGTACATGAGGACATCAGAGAAATCCACGGTTCCTTAGGGTTTAAATACAGACAAGGTGTCGCCAACTTTCAGAAAGCAAAAACAGGTAAGAGGAGCTCACAAGATTGATGAAGGAGAGCTGTAAAAAAGTTTTGCTAGAGAGAGAAGGAAATCGGCGCCATGGACGCGAAGAACACAAGTTGGTAGTTTTAATTAATTGGGAGGTGATGACTGTCGCCACTCCAATTAAAAGGACCAGCTACTATTTATCTATCTTATCTATCAACGTACAATTCAGCCAAATGGCCCTTTATCGCTCTTAAATGAAGGCGTGCTATGATGCCAGTACGTAAGCTGAGCAGCTCTACGCTAAACTTCACTGCAACGCGTCAGGCCCGTCGTGAATGCTGGGCGCACCCGAGAGACAGCCTGAGAGATATCCCTTTAAACTCCGGCTTCAAACGGCCTCTTCCACCAGTCGACCAAGCTGCCATTATGACATTATGACATAATTTTTTTTATTTCATTACTCCCACACAAGCAGTTACAGGAAAATGCGGAAGTAACAAACATAACAAATTTGAATTGACAGCAAGGAATCAAAAATTAGAATTAAATTATACACGGACTTATTTCTGATCGAGGTGAGGAGCAAGGCTAGTCCAAAGTTTTAGGGGAACTCTCCAAGTGTTGTACGAGAACCTTCTCCGGTTGCCTCTCCTTCTAACCTCTCCTCATTTTAATGCGTTGGAGATTTATAACGTCGCGCTTTCTCCTGTGAAGTGGGCGCTATTACCTCGGGCTGTTTGGTTCTTAAAAAATTAGCGCATACCTTGACGCCCATATATTTCTCTCTCTCCGAGCGCGCGCGCGCGCGCGTGTGTGCGTCTGAGTGCGTGTGTGTTTTGGTTTTACGGTTTTTGAGGGTTTAACGTCCCAAAGCGACACAGGCTATGAGAGAAGCCGTAGCGAAGGGCTCCTGAAATTTCGACCACCTGGGGTTCTTTAACGTGCACTGATATCGCACAGTAGGCGGGCCTCTAGAATTTCGCCTCCATCGAAATGCGGCCGGGGTTAAACCCGCGTCTTTCGGGCCAGCAGCCGAGCGCCGTAACCACTGGGCCACCGCGGCGGCGCTGTGCGTGCGTGCGCGCGCGCGCGTGTGTGTGTGTGTGTGTGTGTGTGTGTGTGTGTGTGTGCGTGTGTGTGTGTGTGTGTGTGTGTGTGTGTGTGTGTGTGTGTGTGTGTGTGTGTGTGTGTGTGTGTGTGTGTGTGTGTGTGTGTGTGTGTGCGTGTGTGTGTGTGCGTGCGTGCGTGCGTGTGCGTGCGTGTGTCTAACGACCTCCACAATTGAAGACAGAAGCACGCAAACGCACATATTACACTCATGCAGGATAAAAAATGGTTTGGTTTGGTCTGGTTTCGTTTGTAGGGGTTTAACGTCCGAAAGCGACTCAGGCTATGAGGGACGCCTTAGTGAAGGGCTCCTGAAATTTCGACCACCTGGGGTTCATTAACGTGCACTGACATCGCACAGCACACGGGCCTCTAGAATTTCGCCTCCATCGAAATTCGACCACCGCGGCCGTTAGCAACATAGCATATTGGGCGAGTTGATATTTCATCTTGTACGTTACTTTCCGTTCCCCTGGTCCTTCGTTTTAGTTTTGTGGTCTCGTTCTTTCAAACCACAACAAAAAAATATTGGAACGATTACAGCAATGAAATAGTGAAGCACAAAAGGGAACTCAAGAGCATGAAAAAGGACATCTAATGTGTCACGTTTTGTGCCTCGGAATGTACTTTAACGTGTTGCGTCCCCCCAAGGAGAACAGGACTTGTTATTTCTTTAAAAGTCTAACCTTCCTGCTTCAGGGCTATCGTGGCCGCAATTGCCGCATCTTAAATATTTTGGACGAGGAACAGCCGCACATATCGCACTTTTAAGAGCCACAAAAGCAGCGTTAACGCATATTTCCCAGCTTCTAGCGCGATGTGAATCAAGGGCAGCTGCCGATAGCGCGCAATTGACGAGCGTCCAGATTTTGCGGCACTCAGTAAAAGTATGCCGCTGAATACCACTAGCTCCATAAACGATGCTATACGCGCGATTAAAAGGTAACTAGGTATGTCTTTTTTATAGGAATAATTGCTGCAACACTCATCGAGATTGATCAATGAAGAAACGCAACGATGAGCAAGTAGAACCTTTTTTTTATCTATTAGCAACTAAGAAAATAACCATCGCGGTTATCCTGATTACTGAAACACGCCTACTATTACAGCAGTAAGATCTACAGCACATTTTCAGCACGAAAGAACACCCCATCTGCCTTAAAATGTTTTGTTGATAACTGGAGCTATAGCCACCTACTATTTCCGGGTTGGATGCATTGGATGATCGTTCGGCGTCGGGCTGTGGTTGAGGTAAAAAAGTGATGAATGACTACTGGGGAAGGGGTAATGGGTAAGGGGCTAGTACTGGTCCCAAACGATGGTACCTTTCCATAGAACTAGGAGTACTGCGTAATAATTTTTGTTCGTGATAGATTTGATAAATACCCCGCCGCGGTGGCTCAGTGGTTAAGGCGCTCGGCTGCTGGCCCGAAAGACGCGGGTTCGGTCCCGGCCGCGGCGGCTGAATTTCGATGGTGGCGAATTTCTAGTGGACCGTGTACTGTGCGATGCCAGTGCACGTTAAAGAACCCCAGGTGGTGGAAATTTCCGGAGCCCTTCACTACGGCGTCCCTCATAGCCTGAGTCGCTTTGTGAAGTTAAACCCCAATAAACCAATAAACCAGATTTAATACATACACTACGTTTTCTTCGGACTACCTTCTCCCAGTATCTCGCCGTTGGATTTTTTTTTTTTAGTTTTATTCAGACTATTAGATTTTCGAGGCCAGAAGTGGCCTTCACGGACTGCTCCTGCAGTGGAGACTCGCCCACAAATCAGACATCGAATAAATTGCCCGAGTAACGGCTCTTCCCGACACCAGAATGGCGGCTGGTGGCGCCGTTCATGCGCCCAGAAACGAAGGGGCCATTGACCTTTAACGGTAAATCGGGCGTTAGCTATCGCGGGTGAGGTATCGGAAGGAGGGGAATGGGGTAGAGGGCGGAGGTGTGGATCACCCATACAAGGCGACTCGTCTGCGGAGCGCACAGCAGAGGGCGCTGCATTATGCATCGCGCTCCATTAGCCGGCGAGAGTACAGCAGCAGCGCCGAAACACGAGCTTCAGCAGCCGGCGGCCGGTGCGGGAAAGTGAGCGCAGATTTGGACGGGAAGCCACTCAACGCGTGGTCCCTTTGGTTTGTTTGTTTTTTTCTCCAAACACGTGCACGCTTGGCGCAATTCTTACCTGGCGACAAAAGAAGAAAAGACAATAATTGTGGCAACTACTGCGTGCCGCGATGCGGGGACGCCCACGACAATCCCAGGCTGGCCAGCTCGATTCGGACGCAGTGGAGCGTGGTGCAGAGAGAGAGAGAGAGAGAGAGAGCCGGAGCTGCGTTAATTCCTGCCGGGCCGGACACGGAAAGGAGCGCGCCATCCAAGGCTGCGCGCGCTCGAGGACCGGCCACTACGCCGAGGCAAGCCCAAAAGAACGTCCACGGGCAGGCAAGAGCTCAGTGCGTTGCGACGGGACGGCGCATGCAGAGGGAAACACCACCTCACGTGCTAGGCGGGCAGGAAGAGCGAGGGAGCGGTGTGCGTACAAAAGACTCAAGGGCAGCGTCGGAAGTGATCCCTTTCTACCGAATGTCCGCGCTACCAGTACTGTTTATTTTTACTTCAATCAACTACTAATGAACAGAGGAAACCTGACAATTACGTAGAATTGCGGCATTCTTTTTCCTTCCGGCTTGATATGCGATTTCTCATGCGTGTATTTCTCGTATTGATGCGATCACGTGATAGTTTATGTTATTGGTATAGCCTTTAAGCTTGTTTGTTTGCTGCTGTTTTTTTTTAGAATAAAGAAATATATAACGAGCTGTAACTCCACCGTACTAAACTTACACTTGGCATCGCGGCATATATAAACAAATCAGTAAATTCAGCTGTCAACTCCACAACGCATGCTCATGCACGCTGTGTCAAAACGCACTGAACTGAACCGAAAGGGACAGTTCTTTACAGGATACCTGTTTACACAGTAACTGCGCATTCAACTGCTATAGAACGCCAACTGCGGCACGAATGTCGCCAGAGTTGCGGGTCATAAAGCGAGTGACTGCACGGAATGACAGTAGAGAGTTTTAGTATAGCGTATGAGCGCTTACGTACGCTATACGCAAGCATTTAGCGGGAGGTTACTGCGGAAGTCGCAAGAACACTTTTAGTTTACCGTACAACCGCCCGAACGCAACGATAGCTAAGGCCGCAGTGGCGCCATCTGGTGTTATAATGTAAAAACATTTTGTGTCTTATTTTTCGCGGTTAGCCAAGGCACTGGCCAAGCTGATCCAAGTCGTATCACGTAGATAGCCGGTTGCATGGCGTCCCCGATGAGTCGCGCACTGCGCAGTCGAGGCAGGGCAGGCAGGGCCTATAGTCGGATACAACTTAAGTCTGCAGTGAAGCTCCGCCCACATTCAGCCTCCGCGCACAGAATTCCTCCACGACAAAAACGTAGTCCGCTGCTTAAACGTTTCTTGTTACGTCAACAAGAAGTTTTATCAAAAGAGAAAAATTATCAGCTCTAGAATTTCCATACATGGATTGTCTGATATAGTCAAACATTAAAAAGCTGATTTCGTTTACAGTTGCGATTGGCCAGCGGAGTAATACAAGGCGCCGCCGACCTCGGCCAGTGTTAGCAACTGCTGTTTTTTTAAGTTGTATCCTACTATAGCTTTCTATTTAACTTTTATAGGTAACCGAACCGAGCAAGTTTTCTTAAGAACGTCATGGCATGTACTACTGTTCTCTCGGACACCTACTGCCCTACAGCCGAAACGGCCGAAACGACTACTTTTGGCAAGGCTATGACTACCTTGCCATAAAAATCCAAATCAAGCCAATCCACAGTCGGCGTTGTTTTCATAGGGTTAGGAACGGCAGAATCGTTACACAGAATCCAAAATAGGGCAAGTTTTTCACTCATTCGTTCTGATGTCGGCGAGAGGAGGCAAAGCGAATATCACACGTTCCATTTAAGGGCAATGAACGTGTCTAAAAACCCAACAACATGACATCTTTTCTCCGAAGCGGGCGACGTGGGCGCCGCCATGTTGACAACGCTATTTTTCCTGGCGTACGCAAGAGCACGCACGCTAAATTCGAAAAATAGCGTACGTAACGCGAACGTACGTAAGCCATCGGTTTGAAATAGGAAATAAGTCATATTCAAGAGCTCAAGCAAAAAAAAACAAGGAAACATAAAGAAGGCATAGAAGGCAAAGAAGACGCCCGAGAACAGTAATTTGGAGGTGCCCCATAGCCGATGGTCTAGTCATTGCCGAGGTAGGGAAGGGTTTCGCAATAATTGTGAGCTTATAAACCCAGAGCTTGAAGCACAACTTTAATAGCAGCAGTACGAGTCATGCGCGCTTATTCCCTACCTTCCCTACCTCGGCAATGGCTAGACCATCGGCTGTGGGACACCTGCCAATTGCTGCTCTCGGGCGTCTTCTTTGCCTTCTATGCCTTCTTTGTATTTCCATGGTTTTTTTTTTTTTTTGCTTGAGATCTTGAATATGACTTATTTCCTTCGGTGTTTCAAAGCTGTTATATTGTGTTCATAATGTTCTCATCGTTAGCTGCGTGAACTTTTTGTTCACGCAACTTTTTGTTATGATATATTCCCAAGAGGCCATTTAAATGCCGTTCTTTCGTATTCTGTTATCTCCTTTGTTTTTTCTTGCGTGATGCCCCACTCCGATCCCACGCGGGACACTAGAGTAAATAAATGAAAACATTTAGTCTAACGTGCTACGCTTGCAAGAACTGGAGGTAGTTTGGACGTAGGGAGTGAAACTCTAAGGGCCGTACGATGAACGTCCCCACTCCCGCTTTCACAGCATCAAGCCATTACCACAACTGCAACGCAAGAGGCAATGCGAATCTAGTAGAACTGTGGCTTTGTCCAACGGACTGCAGATCATCTTGATCTGCGTAGCTTCAAGAAACGACAGAGCTGAACACATGTCGCTGCAAAGCATTGTAGCAAATAAGGTGCGCTAGCCTTTTTTGATGAATATTTCCCGAGTTACTACGCGTGCATGCGAAAATGACAAGCGCGAGGTTTCAACGTATCACCCTCTAGTTTTCGAGGGGAGCAAGAAAGACGCTCCTCCTTGAGGGGGCCTCTGACTTAAGATACATTTAACTCTATATTAACACCAAACACAATATGCGAAAGGGGTGCGAGGCGGGGCGAGTGTTGGCGCTGCGGGTCAAGAAGAGGGCGTCGGCCCAGCAGGCATCGCCACTCCACCGCGTGGGCTGTATCTGGGTGAAGTGGGGGCGAACAGAGCCCGAACAGAGGCGACGGCATTCGAGCTCTTACGGCGATGCACTCTGAGCCGTGCGAGCGCAAGCAGTCACGGTATGCGCGATGTTTTGTTTGTCCGCGATCGCGTTACGTCCGCTGCGTGCACTGCGCGTAATCTCAATAGCCTTGACGCGGCACCTCCCGATGGGCTTTTCCGCGCGTTTTTCGGCGCAGCCAAAGACGCACTCCGAAGTATGGACGCGCACGTGTCGATCCTCGTGTAAGAAAACAGAGAGGGCGTTTGAAATAAGGGACAGGAGGGCACCGTGACAGATTCTCCGTGCGCGCCAAAATAAAGCCGCACAGGGGAGAGGGAGAGGATCAAGGCAGCCGATACCCAGGCAACCGTATGGCGCGCCAGCAGAGCGCGGAGATCCGAGAGATTCGAGAGCGCCGGTTCAGCCGGTGGCGCGACGAGCACGGGACAGCCGGTGGAAGAGGGCGAGAGGGGACGCGCGACCAAAAAACTCAGCGTAGCAGCCAGCACACACCTCTTCTCGCCCCCTCGATTGGGGTCGATATTGCGGTCACGTACTTACCGCGACCGGAACGCCCCTACAGATCGGCACTGCTCGTCCCAACGGCGAAGCCGGCGCCCGATTAGAGGAAGACAAAGACAAAAACAAACAGAAAAAGAACTAGCAACAAAAGAGGAAATGCACCATACAACACACCCCCCCCCCACCGATTCACCTTACACTCCTCCTCTTTTCCTCTCTTCTTCCGTCGGTACGGCGGTGCTCTCCCGCCGTTAACTTCTTCACCGCTTATTATTATTATTATTTGCTTTTTAGCGTTGCTGCGTCTCCCCCATTCGGCAGTTTTGTGGCTTTGAACAAAACGGTTGGTTTGGGGACAGGCCGAAAGAAGGGCGCCACGAAATTTACACAACGCGCGTTTCGTCTTTGGTTTGTTTCGTTCGCCTCCTTGCGCGGCAATTCAGCCCGCTTACGTAAAATACGCGCGTGGCACGCGTGCAACTCGGCGCAGGAGGGAAATGGTGGTGCGTATCGGGGGGAGATCGATCGAGAAACTTCGAACGTGACTCTGGAACCGCAACGAAGTATCTACCGATGCAGTTGTTTGCCAGCCGTATACTTACCGGTGGAGGCGCGAAGCGACTTCAATGGTGCCGGTGTATACTATGTTACACAACAATAGATAAATTCAAAAACAGTTCCTATCCGTGCAGGCGCAGGTCTCAGGTCAATGGAAGATGAAATAAAATTATTCGACGCATTTTCATTGTTCTGCGGCCACCTGTGTATTGAATGAAATCTATTAGTCCTTGAAAAAGTGTCCTTGTTTTTTGTTTTGCAACCCATATTGTAGCAGGGCCACAAGTTTTTTTAAAAGTGTCTTCTTTCTCTATATACACCCACATCGACAACACGGACGTGTATTAAAAAAATAAAAGTAAAGAAAAAGCGCCACTGTGAATACACACAAGGCAGGTAACCGCCGTGCGCTTGCTAATCTTGGGTGCAGGCATACGCCGCGCTCTCGTGAGCAATCGCATGGTCCATAATGCCACCCCGCACACAGCGCTAACGCGGGCGGGGCAAAATGGAAAGGTTCCGGCACGCTTACCCTGGGCGTGTGGTGGTGCATCGGCGGCAGGGTGGCCGACTTGGGCTTCTCGTAGATGGGCGCCATCGCCATCAGGCAATCGTCCGGCGACGTCGCCGCTGACGCCGACGCCCAGCCGCTGTCTGCGCACGCAACAGAAAGGGATCACTTGGTGGGCGATCAAGCAGGCGACAATAGGAAGACGACGGGCTCATAAGCAAACGAAGCAGCAGTCATTGAAGCCCAGAATAGTACGGGGGAAGGATTGTTGCCTTTTAAGGTGGTGCTGATTAGAGAGGAAAATTAATTTCTTGATCATCCCAGATAAGAGACAAGTTATCCTGTCTCATGTGATTACGCAATTAATTTCTTCATTAATCAACATTCCCTAAAATGAAAAAGATTCCCCCATGCTCTCCTTGGTCTCCATGACTCCTGGCTTCTATCGTGAACAATTAGGCACGAGAGTACAAAGCGCTATTGTGCACTCACTCACATGCTCAGTCAGTTCACTGTTGCTCTTGTAAGCCATTCTTACTCAATCGACCACCTCTCCCCCCCCCCCCCCCCCCCCCCCCCCCCCTTTCAACACATACAGAAACTGGCATACACACCATCAGCTCACCTATACTTATGGAACTCTCTCTCTCTCTCGCTCACACACTGACTCACGCACTCCCGCCTACTTTGGTAACCCTTTCTCTTTGGGTATGTAAATAATGCTAGGCCTCCGCGCCGTGCTGGCTCAGTGGTGATGGTGCTCGGCTGCTGATCTGAAAGGCGCGGATTCGATACCGGCCGCGGCGGTTGCATTTGGTTTTGGTTTGGTGTATGGGGGTTTAACGTCCCAAAGCGACTCAGTCTATGAGGGACGCCGTAGTGAAGGGCTCCGGAAATTTCGACCACCTGGGGTTCTTTAACGTGCACTGACATCACACAGTACACGGGCCTCTAGAATTTCGCCTCCATCGAAATTCAGCCGCCGCGGCCGGGATCGAACCCGCGTCTTTCGGGCCAGCAGCCGAGCACCATAACCACTGTGCCACCGCGGCGGCCCAGCGGTTGCATTTCCATTGGAGGCGAAATGCCAAAGTCCCGTGCACTGTGCGATGTCAGTGCACGTCAAAGAACCTCAGGTGGTCGAATTTTCTGGGGCCCTTCACTAAAGCGTCCCTCATAGCCTGAGTAGCTTTGGGACGTGAAACTCCCACAAACCAAACCAAATACTGCTATAGGCCAAAGTGTTCAGCTGTGAGCATAGAGAGAGCAAAAGGGAAAGGCTACCCTGGCAATGCTCAGCTGGATACCTTACACTTAGGGAGGGGAATAAATGAAAGGAAGAGAAAGAAAGGAGAATGATAGTTCAGTTCACTTTGCAGTATAGAGCATGTCCGTACTGCCCTTTGTCCCGTAACAATACGGGATACTCACAATGAATCAGCGGTCTGACGCTCAAGCTGTGCACTTGTCTTAAATACTTAAAGAGTGTCTCGATGTCTGTCCTAGCACACAGGAAGGTCGAGGTCAAGGTCTCACAATCTTGGCATAGATATGAAGGCCGTAACTCGAAGTGAGCTATAGCTTAGTTCATGCTAAGCTTATGGATTGTGTCACGCTGCTGCGAGGCAAACTGAAAAGCATCTGACGGCGTTTCTTGCTGCACAAACGCACAGCCTGTTCTGAGATCTAACAACGCATAAAAAGGCCTAACCGTAGGAGCCAAAAGCGGCAACTAGTTCAAGGTGGAGTGGTATGCAAAAAGAATGCAGGCAAGAGCAAACAAAAATGCAGGTTCTTTCTCCGCAATGAAACCAACATTTTAAGAATACACGGGCAGACCCACGTTACCAGTTTACAAGTTCCGAGATTTTTACAAAGAGCGGCGCAGGGGTTCCTCGGTGAGGTTCTTGTCATACAGAATGCCGCAGCGGCAGACTGCAATGACAAATAAAAAAGTCGCGTAATGGTTTTGAAGCATTCAACTCGACCGTATGCTCAAGCAAGAAATAACAATCAGTACGCAGTTCTTTCTCGCTTTCTCGATGGCTTTGTAGAATGGTCAGAACGCTCACCTTCCATACGAAGGCCTCAAGAGGACACCCGACCTTCGGGGCACTTAATGACCTCTGGAAGTGCACGCGAGAATCCTTTTCGACTACAAGCGTCAATAGTGAGAGCCAAGGACTTGACGCATAAAGCACAGCTTAACTCATTTTCTTTGAAGCGCCAGGGAAGCGAGCGGGTTAAAGTTCCAGAACGCCAGAGCTGCAAGGCAGCGTCGCCGCGTCTGCTGCCGCTCGTGGCCTGCGCTTGCTTTTCTTGTTGGCTCGCTTTCTAGCGGCACGCAGCAGATATAAACTGCGGACATAACTCGTCCGGGGTCTACGCGTGAGCGACGCGAGCTGTTTCTTGCGCCGCCGCCACTTGCTGCTGCTGCTGAGTCTGCCTGCCGGCCCACGTGACGATGAGGAGAGGAACTCCGCTGGAACCCTGTCTCGGTCCAGGTGGCGTAATCTTTCAGATGAGCGCACACCGCGCGCGCGGGCTGCGCTGACACTTCTATGGAGAGCGAGAGAGAAAGGAGGGAGTGTGTGCGTGGACTCGCAGGGCGACGCAGCTGTGGATCACAACCGGAGCAAAGAATTTCGTTCCGTCTTTTGTAATTTTTTTGCTTCTTTCCTCGCCTCTCTTCGCGCACCCTCTGGCAAACTAAATGGAGCTTTATTAGACGTATTGTCAGCGGGAACCAGGAACGCCGCCGAGCTTGTTCGAATAAACCACACGCAGAATGCATTCCGTGCGCCTATTGACCAGAGCCTTCCTGCGTGCCCGAACGCGGCAGGTGTGCGCGACGTTTCTCTCCAAGTGTTTAAAGGAATTTGTTGCGTGCGTAGAGAATATGTAGTATACGCGCTGCACCCCGAACTTGACTCCCTCCGTTTGTCCTTTGGTGACCTTACCACGAATGCTACTAGTGCATTTAATTATCAGGCATGACGCAACGCGCTGTTTCCTTTGAAACAACCGTGATGGACTGGATGGACGGACATTATCCGCCTAGTCAGCCGGCCCACTACCCGCATCAACTTGCTGTCAAAGATTCTGGCCACCCCAGGAGCGGGGCTATCTGCCGAGGAAAGGCGTTAGGCAAGCGACACAACGAAGACAGCGGAGACCGCAAAGCAGACGTCAACGCAGGTTGGCTGCAAAGGCCGGGTCGACTCTGCGTGCCCGCTGGCGCGCGGCTCCGCAGACACAGAGGAGCGGACATGTGTCGCCATGAGATGCTTCGCGGATGTCGGGACCCCATAGCGTGCAGTATCCAGCCTGTTGCACTGGTCGCCGCTCCTGACACTGGGTTGTCCCCTACGCCGATGTCTGACGCCTTCCTTTGAGCGCAGTGCGTATTCGGGTCACGCTCTTATGCAGGTACACTGCAGCGGCGCAAGTGCGACGCAAAGGGACGCGTGTGTTCGCCAGAGGCTGCGGCGAGCGTAGAGGCGCAAGTGGAGGAAAAGTGTGAGTCAGCACGTGCCTATGCAGAGCGGGGACTGGACTTCAACGGCATGTTCGTTTTGAAAGTGAGAGGCGCTTGAGGGAGTCTCGAGGACCCCTACTGAGACTGAAGTTTCACTGTATACCGACAGAGCATCGCGTACTGAAGACAAACACGTTAAATTTGCTGAAAACTGAGCTTTCTTAAGCTAGAAAAAGTGACAAAAAAAATGAAATGCAGTTGGCGCTAACCACCGGCTGTTTTCGCAAGAACACTGCGGTGCCTCAAGACATATATTTTTTTGGGTGCGGATCCGTGAGGCTAAGTTGCATCGCACTCACCTTCAAGCAGAGATCATAGCGTCATTTTGGGTCTTCTCGTCACGAGTTTAAACCAAAAAGGGGGGGGGGGGGGGGGGGGGTTAAATTAGATTTTGCTGCCGGACAAACATCAACATAGACAGAAAGAACCACAAAGTCAATTTTTGCCGAGAACGAAAATTGAATAAGTTGGTTGCTGGGTGAGATTTTAATATACGCGCCATTTCAAGAATTCAGCAGAAACAAGGCCGATAATTGCTCCGTTCCTTTCAATAACGAGGGCAGTGCCTGGTGGCTAAAACATCGATCGCCGTTTCTCGTTAAATACTTCTGCAAGGAGCCAACGAATGACGAAGAGTAGGGGGCAGGGACTAAAGGCGTAAAAGTGAAACCATCCTTTTGATAAGCATTTACGTCGCTTATTAGCCATCCATCCACCAGTTCTACGCCGCTTGCAAGAGAAAAAGAACAAACTAGGATGGAAAAACTTTCAAGCCGCCATTTCCCACGCTCGTTAACGACAGCGAGTACACGACAGGTCGTAATTTATCCCTGCACTTTGCGAACACTGTGGCGAGCCCCGATATTCCTAGCCTTGCTGGTTGCTTTGCGTTTGCTGACCAGATTGAGGCAACATTTAAGAGGTAAGACAATTTTTTAATTATTTTTTTTTTATTTATACATACTGCAGCCCCGCAGGGGCTATTGCAGGAGTAGGGATATGGCATACGCGGTATGCAGTTGCGTATATATGTTGATTCATGCATGCACACATACATAAAAGTACATTCAAGATACAATATACATCTACAAAGCATTGGTGTGTTACTAACATTCAATGGCAGTCAAAAATTGCAGAAATGCAAGGGAACGAATTTCGCCGGGCAGGGAGTTCCAGCTTTCGATAGTACGTGGAAAAAAAGCTGCATTCATACGTATGAGTGCGTGCGTAAAGTGGTGGAATATAAAGCTATCATGGCGCCTAGTTAATGATGGAGTAGAAAAATTAACACGCATGCTCATTACCATGAGGCGCGGCAAGTTAATGCAGATATGCAAATGGCCAAGACAACTAGCGCGAAAAGACGAGGACGAACACAGAAGCTAGCTCTGTCCTGTTAGCTTCTGTGTACGTCCTTGCCTTTTCGGGCTTCCCTCTCTAGTCTTGCCCCTGATGCCTGAAGGGATGAGTATGTGGCGTAAACCTTTAACCAGGATTGGGACCTCAATAAAGTTTACTCTTTCTAACCTTCTAACCCCAAAAGGGGTAAGAGTGCATTTTGTGTTCCGGACACAATGCATCAACGCATGAAAGGCGGCACAAGAGCGAGCTAACCTCTTTATTTAACCGTAAGTATGTATGGGGCCAACCGTATATCAGCAATAGTGAGCTTCAGAACCGTTTGCTCCGGTTCACTGCCTGCTCTTGGTTCCATCCTCAGTACTTTCCCAAGAAACCTGAATACGTCGAAGCAGTGTAGAAAACATTTTACCGTCCCCAAGTAACGTATGTAGCTAACACTGCACGGGCTGCGTATAAAAGTTATAGGAATTGTACGTGTCGTTCTCCAAAGTTGACAGATCGCTAAACCAAGCCGCCCGCCAGTTGCAAACAATGCTACCAAATCTGCTCCTTTCAGCATTCGTGTTCTGAGGAAAGGAAAGATGCAGCAACTTCTCACTTCTCGGCGGATACCCGACAGGCGCAGTGGGGGAAAAGGCAAAGGCGAGGTTGAAAGGCGACGTACTGGAGGGCTCCGGAATACTTTCGACCAACTGGGGGATCTTTAACGTGCGCTAGAATCCCACAGCACGCGGGCGCCTTTTGCGTTTCCCAGCAATCGCAACGCGGTCGCATCGGCCGGGATTGAACCCGCGCCCTCGGACTCAGCAGCCGCGCGCTCTAACCGGCGTGTGGTACACGTTTGACGCTCAAAACTAAGAGAACGGATATGCGTTGAGGACAGGGCGCTTGGCCAACAGAGGCGTCACGGCAGAGACGAAGCCGTCAAGCCGGATTGCGTCGTCGTCTTCGTCGTCGCAAAGACAACGACAGCCAGACATCTGTCGCGCGTCTAATGCTCGGACTTCTTGCCCCCATGACCGTCTACCGCCCTCAGCCACCTCTTTCAAATATCTGTTTCGCCTACTGCAGGGGGCGCTCGGCGACATGCCCGCTGCTCACGTTGCCAGGCGTGCTCAGGAGCGCCGTCGGTGGAGCACGAAGCGACAGGCCTTCCGGAGAGATGTCTCAACAAAGCCCGGAGGCCCGGGGATCGTGGTGCCTCGTGCGGCTGCCGGATGTGAACTGAGAAGCGAGCCTCGGCTGTCACGAAGCCGCCTCGAGAGACGAACGGTGGCCGAGCCGCTGACGCGCCCGCGCGCCCTCCCGGCTTTGAAAGTGCGTGCTGAGTTTGCAGTGCGCAACAGTAGGGGACTTGCACTGGACGTTTTCATGCCCATTTCACAGCCGCAACACGCAGCTTAGCGGAGGAAGAAGCTTTGATCAAGACGTCCACCGCTTTCACGGCGCCACCTGCCCCTTCCCGAGCGCATGTATGGCCACACGTAGCGAGTGGCAGGCACACCACAAAAAGGAATGCGATCAGTAATGGGCGCATCTTTCGTTGCTCAGAATGCGACCTCGCTTTTGTTGCGACCGAAAAGACCACCGGCGGTAGTTCCTCGCTGTGCAATGGGAGAATCTCAGCGCTGCCCAGGCAGCGTGCACAATCTCCTCACAGATGTGTGTGTGTGTCATTGCCAGCATTAAAAAATGCTGGCACGCCATGTCGTAACAGAAAACTCCCCCATTCTCCCACTGTACACTCAGGATGTCATACTTGTAGGCCTGAACCATAAGCGCCTCTCTAGACAGGTTCAGGTTGTGGGGTTATCAATAACATATGTGTGTCAGGTTGTACTTCGCCCACATAACGCAGGTACGGGCCAGAGCAAGCTGAGGCCACAGCCAGCGTTCACCACGCGCCTGCGATCTCACTCCCAAGGAAGTAAGGCGAGTTGTCTGAGAGCACATGTGTTTGTTAAGTAGTAGGTTGCACAACAAAACACTGTACTAATTCCCAGACCAGTACAACCCATAGTCCAGCCGCATCACTCGAAAGCGGGCCCGCGTAACCGCGCATCGGCCATCTGTTGCCAAAGCTCTTATACATCAGTCGCTATTCTGCAAGTTGCAACTGAGTAGCGACAGGTTGAAAGATGTAATGCGCATATTGTAACTTTGCTCTGCCTTGTACCCTAACCGCATAACGGGAACTTGATCGTTCGACTGGGGAGTTCGATAATTCATGATAATGCTGCCTATGCTGTCGGCGCAGGCTGTGCCGCCACTGTCTGGTTTCAGCTCGAAAATACAAGAGTTGCACGAGTTCAAACAGAAATGTTTGCGGGGAATGGGCGAATTGACATGAAATTAACAAAGTGGCGAACAAATTTCGATTCTCTGATGAGAATCTCAGAAAACCGAACCTGCATTTCCGACTGCGGCCTACTATGCTTCATTACAAACTTGCCCTTTTTTTTATGTTCGTAAGCTTTTCCCCGCTCTAGGTTTTTTCTTTTTTTTCTTTATTCCAGCGCACGAAGTCGCCTATAAGCTTGGTTTTCCATATCACTCTTTTTCTCTCGCCACGTTGGCTGCATACGGGATGCACGAAAGCTTTTTTCGTCTAAAAGAGGCCAGTGAAAGGACTAAGAAAAGCGTAGATCAGAGAACGAAAGCGTTCAATTGAAAGCTCACAAAACCACGTTAACATATAGCCGAATATGTAGCCTTGTAAACGCCTATCGCGCTGAAATAACTAAGAATGAGGGCGAGCCTAGATGCAAAACCCCGTTATTGCTGCTCTACACATGTGGGCTTCTTTCAGCCTGGGCAGCGTGTACTACAAATCAGAAAAAAAAGATATGTATTGCTAGTTGTATTTACAGTTTACGCCATACGACGAACCCCTCGTGCCTTCATAATTTTCGGCTGCTGACTCGTAACATCCATTCGTAATACAGCTTGATTTGCGCAGCTATCGAACGATAGCTGTCACGACCAATTAAATGCCGCGTTCTGTCGCCAGATGTTATCGAATGCGTTAGGTATAAGTTCACTTGTGGCGACTTCCACAGCCAATTCGGTGAATTAGGAGCAAACAAAAGCAGAACAGCACGCAAATAATATGCCTTCTGATGGTATATCTGCTGGCCCACAGTAAATCTTCAGTAACATACGTTGTTGAGCTAGTTGGTGCATTGTATCAAGAAAAAAAAATGGCCAAAAAGACGCATACAGGAAAACTGAGAAGAAGATAGGAAAGAGGCTGTGATAAGGAGAGCCTCTTTCCTACCTTCTCCTCAGTTTTCCTGCGCGCGTCTTTTTGTCTTGAAAAATTTAGCGCGACACACAAGGACCGAAAGAGTAGACGACACGAGCGCTCGTGTCGTCTACTCTTTCGGTCCTTGTGTGTCGCGCTAAATTTTTCAAGATGTATGTTAACCAACTCGCCCAGTCTGCAGTATCGTCTTTTTGTCTCGTTTATTTGCTTAATATCTTAATCTTTCCTTGAATTTCTATAGGGGTCGCCCCTGTGCCCTACGCGCAGTTCTCCGAAAATTGCCACCATACCCTGCTCTGGCTGCAGATCGCGGGGCTTTTATGCGAAGACCCGAGAACGGTGCCTCATGGAAGCAGACGGCGACCGAGCGACATCCGCATAGGCAGCCATGAACACGGTGGAGCCCCACACCCGCGTGATGCCGGGAGTAATAAGGGTGCAATAACACGGCATTCACAAATAACGCTCTCAATTCAATTCAATCTGAAAGCAGCGACAGCAGCGGGGACGCTTGTGGGCATCGTTGAACCGTCCGTTGCGTATAGTATCTCTTGCTCTTCTCCGACCGAAATCCATGAAAAAATGAGAGAGAGAGAGAGAGAGAGAGAGAGAGAGAGAGAGAGAGAGAGAGAGAGAGAGAGAGAGAGAGATAGTTCTGTTCGCCGACGAAGGCGCGTTCAATGCGGCGGCGGCCATTGGTGTCACCCACTTCTGCTTATCGCCGCCGCAACAGACCGCACACGGCAGGCATCGCAGCCACGTTTCGGCAGCTCCGGGAAGGAGAAGGGCAGAGAAGCCCGCAGCCGCCATCCTCCGTCCCCGCGGTATCGAAGAACGCAGGCGCAGGTTCTCATGGCGTCCGACACGATAATCGGCGTCCTTGCATGCCGCTCGTCTGTCCTTCGTATAGAGCAGCAATGCAGAATACCAAATGCGCGCCTAGAGCAGGTAAACAAGGAAGAAATACCTAAACGCTAAAGCTTATAAACCAATAAAGCCACCGCACCCACCGCAGTGGCTCACTGTCAATGGAACAGGGTTAACACGGCTGCTTGGCGAAGCCGAGGGATGAAATCCTGGCCGAGGAAGCCACGTTTCTATGCAAGTGAAATGCAAAACATCCGGTGCACTTGGCTAACTCAGTGCAAGCTTAAGGGCCGATAATGATATATACTATATATACGTCCTATATACTTGGTGTTTCCCACACTACAGCTTCGGGATGTCAAATTCTGCATACCATACCGTACCGTACCTTACCATATGCCATGCCATGCCATGCCAAGCCATGCCAAGCCATGCCATGCCATGCCATGCCATGCCATGCCAAGCCATGCCATGCCATGCCATGCCATGCCATGCCATATCATATCATATCATATCATATCATATCATATCATATCATATCATACCACACCATACCATACCATACCGTACATTACCATACCTGACCATACCATAC
This sequence comes from Amblyomma mixtum, assembly GCF_055824585.1. Taxonomy (NCBI): domain Eukaryota; kingdom Metazoa; phylum Arthropoda; class Arachnida; order Ixodida; family Ixodidae; genus Amblyomma; species Amblyomma mixtum. The sequence continues at coordinate 316,579,241 of NC_143013.1, forward strand.
CATATCAACGATAGAAACCATACATGGCCTTGCTCTCAAAACCCTCACAACTGACAAACAAGACTTCAGTGGCAGCGCTGACTTCCAACTGTTGGAACTGTTGTTTCAACAGTTGGAAGTGAGCGCTATTTACTCTTGTGTCCTATCCCGTCCCTTCTTTCTACATGCGCTGCCACTGAAGCCATGTTTAACCAAATAGCCCAACAAGCATCAGTCTTGGATTATGATAAACAAGGACAGCTTGAGTTGATATTTCTAGTGTTATCGAAAGCCATTGCCCGCGTGTCATACACCAAATTATTGACAAATAGCTACCTCGGCAACTGCAACGTCACCAAATGGTTGAAAGCGTAACTTTCAGGCTGTCAACAGTTTGTATATTATGAAAATCATTCTTTAAATCTAGTCGATGCACTCTGGAGTTCCGCAAGGCACAGTTTTCGCACCGATCCTTTACTTACGCACTTGCATCCTTGATAACCGGTATGAGAACTCGCAAATGAAAATTAAGCTTGAGAAATGTCTAATCATCACAACAATCATTAATCAAAACCCACTTATATTCCCATACTCAAGACATAACAATAAATAAAACGAACGATTGCAAGTACATAGGAGTCATAATTCCACAAGTTCTAAAAAGGGATAAGCATGTGTTTTTTGTTAAAGGCAAGGCTCTCTCTGCTCTCTATTCGATAAAGCGGGTGAACAGAGCTGCTTCACTATATGCAAAACTACTAGCATATATTTTACTGATTCGCCCTATACAAGAATTCGGCACCATACCCAGTTCCCATGTACAAAACATTATACAGAAAAAGGTACAGAGTGTCCAACGCAAAGCAATGAGATTTATTTACAATCAATACAGACGTGACGATTCTTTACTCGAACTTATGCATCGTGCTGGTCTTTCAGCAATAAGTGCTTGGACCAAGTTCTTGTGCCTCAAGTTTGTCTTCTTCCTTGTAAGTGGTCGCCTCAAAGTGGACGCAGCACCTGTGTTGCGCTATGTAAGTGCCCGTTAAAGAACCGCACCTGGTCGAAATTTCCTCCACTACGGCGCCCCTTGTAGCGTGAGTCGCTTTGGAACGTTAAAACCCCCATAAATCTATTCAAAATGGAGGCAAATCAATTTTTGTCTTTATCAACTACACGCAGCACAAGGGACAAATATCCTAAACATCTAAATGAATAGGTATAGGGAAGAAGTGACCGCTGCTACGGATCATGAGAGGGAAATAACTAGACGAATAAGAACGGGGGTGAAACGCATATGGCAGGTTCTCTCAGATCATGAATGGCAATTTACCAGTAACCCTCAAGAGAAAAGTATACAACAGCTGTATCTTACCGGTACTCATCTATGGGGCAGAAATGAGGAGGCTAACGAAGAGGGCTCAACTTGAGATAAGGACAATGCAGCGAGATTTGGAAAGAAAAATGATAGATGTAACGTTAAGAGACCGAAAGCGGGCAGAGTGGGTAAGGGAACAAACGCGGGTTAATGACATCCTAGTCGAAATCAAGAGAAAGAAGTGGGCTTGGGCAGGGCATGCAATGCGAAGGCAGGATAACCGCTGGTCCTTAAGGGTAAAGGAGTGGATTTCAAGAGAAGGCAAGCGTAGCAGGGGGCGGCAGAAAGTTAGGTGGGCGGATGAGATTAAGAAGTTTGCGGGGATTCGGTGGCCGCAGCTGGCAAAGGAGAGGGTTAATTGGAGAGACATGGGAGAGGCCTTTGCACTGCAGTGGGTACTGTATAGTCAGGCTGATGATGACGATGAGTTTTAATACTGACTCTTTAAGGCATTCGCTTTTAGTGCGAAAGCTCTACTACTCGAGGTACAAGTTTCGCGTGGCTTTTCGCGTTTGTTCATGAAGCCCGAACAACGTCAAACCAAATACCCCCCCCCCCCAAGACTAACAATGAATGACTATATGTCTTGCTGCGCAAAGCCAGGATATGCCTGTATAGTATGGTCATAGCTAATGACCAGCAACCACGTGGCCTATGACCAGTTGTAACTTGACCTTTGGCCTTGGCAATTAGAGCTGAGATTCGCATCGCCTGATGTGACGTGAAGCAATGACGTCACATCAGGGGATGAGAATCTTAGCTCTAAATGTCAAGGTCAAAGGTCAAGTTACAACTGGTCATCGGCAACGCGGTCATTAGGCAGTGACGTAGCAATGACGCCAAACCATTCTTCGCTATAAATACCATCGGCATTGCATTCGCTCGTCAGCTAGATTCAGCTGGGTTGAACGCCAGACAATTTTTCTTTCCCCAAGCAGTTAGAGGATGGAATGCCCTGCCTGATCATGTTAACACCACTTCGCTTTCTTCCTTTCTTTGTCAGTTGTGCAGTATTGTTTACGACTCTTATTGACGTTTTATGTTCGCACAGTTGAGTTGTTCGTGAATTGCTCGAACTTATTTTTTTAAGATTGTGCTTCTCTTCGTTTTCCTCATTTTGTACGCTTACTTCTTTGAAACCACTGTTTGACGTTTTGATTTTTTTCCTGTTTTCAATATTCTGATCTAGTGCCTTTTGTGCGATACTATGTCCCAAACGTGCCACAGCCCCAACTAAGGCTAGCAGTATCTCATAAATAAAAAGTAAATAAATACCATGTCATCCCATACCATACCATACCATACCATACCATACCATACCATACCATACCATACCATACCATACCATACCATGTCATCCCATACCATACCATACCATACCATACCATATCACACCACACCATACCTTAATATGCATCAATCAATAAAGATCAATCAATCAATCAGTCAATCATTCAATCAATCGATTTATTTCGCATAAAAAATGCTAAAGAAAAAGCTGCTTTGTTGGGCTTGACTAAGCTTCTGTCACTCATCGCCCATCAGCAGAGACGAACGATGTATTTACATGTAAAATACACAGGGAAAAAAGAAAACATACATCATCAGAAAATAATGCGCTAGGAAAATAAACATGGCATATTACATCAGTACAGTGTGTAATGATGGCAGTATACGACCTTTATATGAACAGTTCTTGTCTTTTTCTTTGTTGTGTTGTCGCCGTCGCGCCGCAGTTTTTTCAGTCATGAACCAACTCGCCCCACAGGCCGTCACTCTAAAGTTCGGTAATACGTTTATTGGATAGCTGTTCGATATCAATTTTTGGTGCAACCCAGTAATGCGTTGGTAACGTATGTTGAGTCATCATTTTACCGTAATTAGTTCATGATGATGGGACCAGCCAAGGTGACTGATTACGAAAGCAGTACTTAGTTACTCAAAGGTTTTTTTTTTAGTTGCGCTAAATCTGAAAATAAATCTAAAGTACGTTTAATGGCCCTTTTGTACGTGCAAGGTAATTTATGCACGTACACATATTGCTCCTTAACGATTCGATGTGTATGAAAAAGTACTGCTGCGTGTTCCGAGAATGACATTTTCAACTGCGCGGAGGGCTCTTTTCTGGAGAACAGAAATTTTCTGCAGATTCGTTGCAGTTGTGTTGCCCCATGCTAAAACACACTAACACAGGTGGTAATGGAAAAGGGCATAATAAATCCCGCGTTTCATTCCAGTTGGAAGGAAGTGGCGGCACCCGTTTATCATTCCCAGAGCCCTGCTTAATTATGGTGAAAGGTAGCTGACGTAATCATTCCGTGACATATGCTCCGAAAAGATCGCCCCAAGTGATTTCACACGTTTTTCCATACCTACTAATGAGCCACGTTTGTTCCCTCACCCACTCCGCCCACGTCCGATCTCTTAACGTTATAACTATACCTTTTATTTCCATAGCCCGCTGCATTGTCCTTAACTTAAGCTGAACCCTCTTTGTTAGCCTCCACGTTTCTGCCCCATAGGTGACTACCGGTAAGATACAGCTGTTGTAGACTTTTCTCTTGAGGGATAATGGCAAACTACCATTCCTCCTAGCCCTACAGGAGGAATGTAGGACTACAGGAAGATGTCTAAATGACATCCTAGTCTAAATCAAGAGGAAGAAATGGGCTTGGGCAGGGCACGTAATGCGAAGGAAAGATAACCGGTAACGGAGTGGATTCCAAGAGAAGGAAAACGTAGCAGGGGACGGTAGAAATTTATTTGGGCGGATGGCATTAAGAAGTTTGCGGGGATACGGTGACCGCAACTGGCCAAGGACAGGGCTAATTGGAGAGACATGGGAAAGGCATTTGCCCTGCAGTGTGAGTAGTCAGGCTGATGTTGATGACCATATAAGGTCCCAAACCGACGGTCTTCGGGACATCAATTGATGAGCCGCGGGCACGAAACAGCCCGCATTCCGTTTTCGATTCATTCAGAATCAGCAAACTGTTTTACACCAATCTTGCAGTTTACAAAAAAAATCCCGTGCTTTTGTTTCAATTTCTGCCATGTACTTCCCAGAGGGTAAAAAGAAACGGTGCAGTCGTCCACGTAAATGACGAACTCGCAGCCGTCGTCTAGTTTTACAATATCCTTTATATAGTACAGAAACAAAATAGGCTCAAGGATACTTCCTTGCGGGACCCCTGATTCTATACGTCTGAGCCGCGATTTGTGATTACTTATGTCAGTGAATTGCAACTGGCCTTCAAGGTAACAGTGCATCAGTTTTCGAGAAATTCCTCTAAACCCATATCTTTCAAGTTTGTCTAGTAAAATTTTATGATTCACGCGATCGAAGGCCTTACGGCAGCACATCACACTACACCACATCACACCTTACCATATCGTACCGTGCCACACCGTTACCGATGGTCAAGTGCAGGGGGAAAATGGGCATATAATTTGCTCCCCGAATTTTACCCAAACAGGAGAGGCAACCAACCTGCGACCTTCGTTTTTATGTACTGCACATCGGGCTAGTGTTTTCGCTTCCAGTTACGTTTGCCGAAACTCAACTGGCTTCCGCTCGCAGAAGCAGAATTCGACCCCACACTGCAGCGCTCGTGTCGTCCTTCCTTCGTTTTGTGTCTTTTCTTCTGCGCTGTTGTATAATGGACTGCTGTCCCGTTTGGAGGAAAAAGTTGTAGTGAGCCAGAAACAGCTCCCGAACGGTTTTTCTGACCTGAGCGGTTGTTCGCGTCAAAACCCAATAATCTCTGGTTTGGCGCGCAGGAATACAGTGACACTTTGGCGCATTCCCTATATGTGATTTCGTTTATATCTGACGCGGAGAAATCTACACAGAGCAGTCACGCTGTATCAGAAGTAACAGGAACAAACTGAGCGCAGATTCGAGCCGGCAAACATTGTTCCGGAGTGGACAGCAATCCAATGTCGCGGACTGCGGGCCGAACCACGAAATCGAATGTGCCGCTATTTCCACGCCTCGAGACTAAAAAACTGTGGTGATGAGCGCAAAGCCCTCGGAACTAATTGCGCACTCTATCGTGGCACGGGGGGGAGGGGGGTGGGGGGGGGGGGGGAAGAGAAATCGAAGTCAGGTGGGAAGAGAAATCATTTAACCTTTTCACACGGCAAAAATAGCAACACCTCATCAGCAAGCCATCTATCGCACTAAAACAAGAAGACTTAAGATATTTGTACAGGATGTGATGATGACTTCAATGCTTTTCGCCTGTTCTTTTTTTTTTCAATTAATTGATGTTTTTTGGTTTTCTCCTTGAACTCATTACCTCTTGCTTTCTGAGCGCATATAAATTTTAGTCATGTAAAAAAAATCACCACTTCCGAAACAGAGCTCGTCTAGTCTATTTATTATCTTCTGATGTCCCTGTACCTTTTGAGCTGAGCTTGCATACAAAATCATTCCGTCCAAAATGTTTTCCGTCACTGTGAGGAGGGAGACGTTTTTTGGATAAAAAGTCGTCTACTATCCCTGGGCCCCAAGTTACTTCGAGACCTCCGATTAGGTCTTTCGCACAACTCGGAACAGCTAGACAGAACAACGCAAATGTCCACTGTTTCGAGATCGCGAAGCACCGATTTCACGAAGTTTAGAGGCGTCAAAAAATTTCTGATGATGTCTTTTGAATGTGGGTACGCTGCTTAGCATAATGTGAAGGCAAACGATTTTTTTCTTTGACTGCTTCAAAATTTTGGCATTAAAGGGCTAAGGAAGGGATAAATGGAAGAGGTATGGAATCATATCGTGTGCTATCTGAGGTTTAACGCCCCGAAGCTGCACATGGCACTATGAGAGACTTCGCTGTGGGGACCACCTGGAGTTTCTTCATGTACAGTATGCACGAGCCTGAAAGCCGCCGCGGGCGGGATTCGACCCTGCGACCTTGGGCTCGCCACAGCCACGGTGCCCCCGCCGCGGGTCGAGGGAGAAGGATGGAGGCTCAAAGTGACGGCAGAAGTGATCCCTGACGCGCATTTGAAGCGCGTTGATTGAAACCGGCACTGCATTTTCAACGAAAAATAAATAAGAAGGAATGAATCTACGCGAGAGAAGACCCAGATCGAATACTGAGTAAGCCTATGGCCGCGCCGCACGGACCACCGCCGTCCGTAATTGTTTCCCGGAGCATTCGACCAAGGCGTGGGTGCACCGTGGTGGTCGCGCAGATTTCTTCCGCCCCGACACGCGGCCGTTTCCTTCGTCTCCATCTGCTTGCTTAGCGCTGATCTCTTCCTGTCACGATATCAGCGGCATTCATTCAACGTCCGCTCTTTTTGTTCTCGCACCGCCGCCCCGGCATTGTACGTAGCTCTGCGGAGACGTAGCGCGTGCACACACACACGCCAGCTTCCGCTTAGTTGCCATTTGTTTTTGTTTGCTTTTTTTTGCGCTGCCTTTTCCTTATGCCGAGTCTTCCGGCTATCGACTGTATGCGCGCTGCTCTCGTAGGCGTGCGGCAAGGAACGCCCGGTAATAGATTAGAGCGCTTCCTACTACACTCGAAGGCACTCGGTGGGATGGTGTTGATAGCACTGTGAACGCACAATGCTGTCCGATAACGGCGTTGAGGTTCTACTCCGGCCGAGTAACACGTCGTCAAAATGTGGATCGTGCTGGTCAGCTCGAATGCATGCGCAGTAAGCAGTGTTTCGCTTGTCCTGAGAAGAGTTGGTGGTCTTCCCTTTGAGTCCAATGTTGGCCTTGAGCTCGACAGCATTTATCTAGCTTTCGAGGCGACACTGCGGTCAGTCGCACGACACTCATACCACGACCATACTCTACCATGCGTATGGCTTAACTTCCGTCTTGAGTGAGAAAGATATCTCTGCGTTGTTCCTCAGCCTTCACTTAAGTTTACCCTGCGCGCTTGTAACTCTATTCACTTCAATATTTTTCACTGATCACGAGTTTTTGGATTTCAAACAGCCGAATGTGACCGGCTTCCGCGAATAAGCTCGACGCAGCCGCGCCTTATAGAAAACGCCGTTTCAGGGCATCATTTGTGAACGAAACTTTCGTCGCATTTAAACTCAAACTGCGTCTCGCTTTAGTGCGATTTCGGGCACGATCTGAAGCTCGAACCGAGGAAAGGGGAGCAGTCCAGGCGTGACCCTAAACCGCGCGCTTGCAACGCCTGCTCCATTTCTCCGGACCACGTGCAATTCAAATCAACGCGGGGTTAGGCAAACAAACCGAAAAGGCTCGAGCACGAATACGCAGTCACGCACTTATGCACACAGCTGCGTGCAGAAACAAACCCGGGCACGGTCCACACATACAAACACATAAGTGCGCATGAGCGTATGTGTTTAAGTGCACTAAGAGACAGGCACGAATGCACTGCCTCACGCTGCAAACGCCGTCCGCCATATGAACGAGCGCAGAGTAGGCGTAGCTGTTACAAAAGCAGAAGCGTGGCTCAGCTAAAGGCGAAAGCGCCGCGCGCACGAGAGCGTGGACGCACACGGTCGTGCACAGATATACCACAGTTAGCCGCCCGCGATTCGCTCGCGCCGGGCGGAGACGAATTCTCTCTCGAAGCCCATCCGTGCCGCGGTATCCGAGAGGAAATGGAGAAAAGCACCCGCCCGTGCTGCCGCCGTGGCGTTACGCTCGCTTTCTCAATCTTAAAAGACGACGACAGAAGGCTGCGCAGCGACGCGGGAAGTGCCTCTATAGATCGGGATTGGGATTTGCGATGGCAAGTCCCATACACTCCTGTTTTCGGAGGTCATCACTTCGATTGACCGTGCCGATCTTAAGCACAGAGTGCAAGAATTAAGACGAAGTGCGGTGCAGAGCGCGTGGCTGACAGAGCGAGCGCATGGCTATACTAGTAAAAACATAACATGACCGAGAAAAAAAAAAAAGAAACAACGGGAAATACCCAAAGCCTCCAACACGGTGTAAGAACAATTTCCCCCCTCCTAAAAACAACTTTCGCGTCCCGGTTGCGTTCAGGTGTAGTGACCGATTCTTGTCCGTGAACAAAGAGTGGGCTGCAGTTCTGCCATTTATAGACGTACATTGGTGGCGCGCATGTACGGGGTGTCCACTGACGGTAGAGTATACGGCTCCATATTTGACAGCCTTGTGTCCCGGCTCCTAGCTAGACCTAACTTCACACCAGTTTCGCACATGTATTACGTCTGTCATTCTCTGCGCTGCACTGGTGAGGGGAAATCACTCATTTAATTCAGAATACAGACTAATAAAGTCTAAACTTCACGTGTCTGAGCCCCCAGAAAGTGTACTCAATGGTGACAGTACGCTGAAACGGTAACTGACACCAAACCGTGGCAGCCAACGTGAGGGAAAATTGTAGAAAACAAAGAAGAAACGCCTCGCTGGCCGCTTAAGGGACGCTGAGAAAAACTCTATCTTGTTTTGTTAGCAAAAGCCGATAGTACAGAATTTCCTGGCTTTATTGTCGCTTGTCTGGCGACGTAAGGTGCATTTATTGCTAAGAGATTTGGTTTAGAAGTTGAAAAACTTTTTCCCGTCGCTCTGTACTCAGCATACCAAATGTTCGGCCTGCTTACTACTCGGGTTTAGCCTTTGCCCAAAGTTTAGAGCCCAAGGGGTTTTACTCTGGGTCACTCTGTGTGGCTCGCCATGCATCCCCAGCGCCCCAAATCCCTGGAAGGTGAAAGGAACTTTCATCCTCACCCCTTCGAAAGTTACGGCTTCCGGGGCCACTACAAGAATCCATGTATATGACTTAGAAGCAAACTCCTCGGACTAAAGTCTTTACTTTTGTTAAAGGCTGTATATTCGTAGAAAGATGGACGTAGCGTCCGTTCATGAACATGTACAGTCAGTGCCAAATGAAACGCGAACGGGACAATGAAAATGGAGACAGCAAAGCGAAAATATTTTAGCTGAAGGGGAATGCACTTGCTTTTCACTTGGATGGCGCGAACACCGTTGAGTACAAATGTAAATGAGCCCAGCCTGTATTTTTTCTGCAGTATCTGATATTTTTGTGCACACGTGATAGCTATCCTGTTCACGTTTCAGTTGGCGCTGAGAATACACTGCAAAGACAATACGCTGCAACCGTAAAAGTGCTCACCGCAACTCCTCTGCCGGAGGTGGAAAAGCGCCAGCCGCTTTCGAGCGCCGGTCTCCTGGCCTGGAAGAGAAGCAGGGAAAATATCAGCGCAATTCATCGCAAATGACTCCCTCTGCGCGGAACACAGCCCCGAATCTGAGAAACATAAACACTGAGGATTTTCTTCATTAACCTATTTCAAAGTTAAGCGTCACGCTCTCGATACTTAAGCTTGACCTGCGTTTTGATCGGATACGTCGAAGCTCCAATCTTTTCTATGGCGGCAGAAGGGCAAACAAAATAGATAGCACATCATGCCCCACAACTGCAATGACACAAAACCGAAGGTGCCATTATTACCTGCGTTACTGGGTGGACCCCTTCTTATGCAGCTCACAGGGCGAGATCTTTGCTTCTTGACAGTTCCTACCGCTTTTCACGCTGCGTCTTTACAAATCGGCGACGAATTATGTCCTACATCTGATGTGAAAGACAATGGATCTGAAGGATAAACACATAAACAGCGGCGCATGCGCACGAAAGTTTGCTTCAGGCAAGCACTACGTGCAAAGTACCAGAAAACACTCGAAATACAGATGGTTTGGTTTGGTTTGGTTTATGGGGTTTAACGTCCCAAAGCGACTAAGGCTATCAGAGACGCCGTAGTGGAGGGCTCCGGAAATTTCGACCACCTGGGGTTCTTTTACGTGCACTGACATCGCACAGTACACGGGCCTCTAGAATTTCTCCTCCAAAAAAGAAATTCAACCGCCGCGGCCTGGATCGAACCCGCGTCTTTCGGGTCAGCAGCCGAGCACCATAACCACTCAGCCACCGCGGCGGCCGAAATACAGATGGAGCAAACTTCTTTCACCTTTCGCAACTAACATGGGTTCAGCTAGAATACAGTGTTAGATATCACTTCAACGAACGCCGTCTGAATAAACCTTGCACACAAAGGAGCAATTACGAAATTCCTCCGACGAAATGCCATTGTGTCATATGCAGTGGGTTTCAGTTGAACGAAGCTCAGTACAGTGCAACCTTCAGTGTAGCGAACAGCTTGTAAAGCCCTATAGCCTATAAAGTGCCGCTTCTGGATCATAATGCCTAATTTCGGCAGACATACAACAATTTTCTAGTACGAAACTGCGTGCGGCCATTGCGGTTCTCTTACATACCCACCAGTTATCGAACAATACAGGTACCAGGGGAACACTTCTCCGTCACACAAATCCCTCAACAGAGCAGACGTCGCAGCCTACCGCCAGCTTCCGACACGCTTTGCCAAACCTCTATCGCAAACACCTCCTTTTCCCCAACCGATATCTTGATGTTGCCCAACATGCAGCAACCCTAGACCCACCCTCTTCCACTCCGTGTAGAAATGCCCAAGCCCACCCAGGCACCAGCCACCCATGACCAACCCCATTTTCTCCTCTCGGGAGGCCGCTCTGGCTAGTTCAGACCCACGAGAGCAGCAACAGTTGATTGAGCAGGTGCGCCGGATACCAACAGCCGATGAAGTCCTGGACTAAGGGCACTGCCCGAAGAGCATGGCGACCATCTACCCAACTATCTAAAAAATTTGCTGAATAAAAGTTTTTCCTCCTTCTCCTTTGCTCCACTACCTTTGTCACCCGGTATAAGAGAGTTACTGCGACTTTTCTTTTCTCATAGCTAATTATATTTATTTGCAGCGCAGTGAACTTATGCAGTGCAGCGAACCACGCGGCTTCTGCAGAAGTCATCCTCTGCAGCGAGCTAGCTTCAGTTCCCCAAAATTAACAACAAACAAAATAACCTTTCCGTCTGCACAGACGAGTTCCCACCGAACGTTTGAAAATATCTGCGCGCACACAAGTTAAGAGATGAAAGGGGACGCAAGAAGGCGCAAATCTTTAGACAGACGAGCCCAAGGGAAGACCCAAGGGCGCAATGTGCGTTCGAAGCTCATCAGGCTTCCCGCATTATTAATCAACTTGCCAAGTTGAGCGACCGCCTTCACTTTTATTGAACACGCCATTTATCTTCTTTGTTTTGACACCATCATTATTACGAGCTGCTCTGCAATGTACGAGTTTATTACATTGGTTGCTAGAATGAAAACTAACGACAACACGACCCGACGCTCCAAGCGTTGAACTGCTACTGCCACAAAATACGATTAGTGGCAAGACCGGTAAGCCCCTAATCCTATCCCTATACTGTTCACCAAGGATTTGTGACACTTTTTGTTGTTCTCATAAAGCCGGGAACTCGGCAGAGCGCACGTGCGTAGGTGCGCGCGGTTGGAAACCTTCTGCGTTCTGTCGCGTTCTGCGTACTTTGTCGCCACTGCTATTATTCATTAAGCTGTTCGGAAGTTCTTCAGTCGGCGCGTAAACTAAAGTTCTAGCTTCGCGCATTAACGCCGCCCCTTTGTTGTGTCTACTCGCTAAAGTGACACTAGGCAGAAAACGCATAAAAGAAAAAAAAAACGCCGAGCCGGCCCCATTGTATATACAACCGCGGCATGGGGCTTCATCCAAAGCTGCCGGACTTAAGAGATTATTCTTTAATTTTTGTGTGCGTGTGTTTTAGGCAAAGATTGAACGAAAAGCGGAGGAGCAACATAAACCTTGAACGCTGCTGTTCACTTCTCACTACTCAGCACAGTGTAGCACTGGCGTGGATATATCTCAAAATACCCCTCTTGAGTTAAATAAAAGAGAAAGTTGTGATATATTTAAGCTCAGAGGCTTCATGCCCGACTTGCGTAATACCGCGCATCCTGCGTGTGGAAGCGCAAGAAGCCGTACTGTGGTTGTACTGCTGAAGCTGCAGCAGTCACGAAATGCTCAGATAGCGACCGCCGGCTCGCTAGCGGCTAACAACCACATAAAAAGAAAAAAAAAGTCATTTTGTACAAAACGAAGCGAAATGAATCCAAAGTCAGAGCAGATCCAGGGCTCCCGCGAAAAAAAGAATGGCAGGGTTGTAATACTCGTAGAAGTGCGAATAGAAGAGCGGATAGAAGTGCGAAAGCATGTCCTGGTTGGCTCACGGTTTTGCATTGATGGCTCGCCGGCAAGACTGGCGACGATAATAGAACCTGGTTAAGTTCTGGTCAAGGTTAAGCTTATCTATAGTCTGTTCGCACCGCAGATGGAAGTTGGTGAAGACAACGATGTGGAATGCATAGCGCGACAGTGTGTTGCAGTTTAACACGAGCCGTGATCGGCTGCGGCGATAGCATTGCGCTCTCGTGCAGTGGCCAGCGAAGCTGATCTGTTCGAGCCGCCGCGGGTTCCAGTACAAGTCGCGTTTAGCTCCCGTTGAGGGCAGTGTGGTGACGTCACGCCGAGACCGAGAGCCAACATCCGGGCACTGAATTCCACTCATCCGGGCACTGAAACGAGAGCATCCGAGCACCGTACGAGATTTAACAAGACACCTTAAGAGAGAGGGCCGCTTAGAGCAAGAGGGGAGCTCCAGGGCGAGAAGGGCTTTGGGCGGGAAAACTGCTTCCGCGCCGTCCCAAAGGATGGCGCCGCGGTCCCACACTCACGCATGTAAAAGACCAGCCGCTGGGCCTTCAGCTCATGACGTTTCTCCCTTTGGCAGGCAGATGCATACACGCTCGCGGAGTATTCGAACGCGCTGCATATACATTCTTGTCACGCCTGCGTCTCGTCGTGACCGCGTACGCTTCTGCATCATCCTGCATTTCAATGCCGCCACCGTCGCAGCTGCTTAAGCTGAGCAATGGAGCCTGACAAAAACCGGATACAGCTGACGAGGCAGGGCGACACTCACAGGAAACGATTGCGTCCACATGTACCAGTGCACAGAATGTGTGGTGTGGTGTGTTGAACACTGGACCCATTTCAAGATTTTGACTAGTACCATCCACAACCAATGTGTTATGCCCGTGAACATTTCATGCTTACTCTACTCTCGGTTACGGGAGAGGCAGAGATTTTTTATTTTATTTATTTATTAATTCAAGGTCAAGGTCAAGGCTTCAGCGATGTCCCGGCTTTTGCAGATGTGATCGTGAAGTAGATCTTTTGCTTTGAAACAAAACATTCCGTTTGCAGCCCGCCACTTTTGCCAGCGCTGTGGCCGTCACCGACCTGCACGTTCGCTACCTTCGGGACACATATCCTGTGTTTCGCTGCAAGTTTTGCCAGAGTGAAGCCTACACCAAGGCGTCTGCAGCGCGTAAGGAAAAAATATTTCAGCGCCAAGACGTACTACACACCAGAAAGAAGACAACATGGGCGCTCGTGTTTTCTTTCTTGTGTGTAGTACGTCGTGGAGCTAAAATCCTTTTATTATGTCTGACAACCAACTAGCAAAGCAGATTGCTTTGGTTTATTGGGGTTTAACGTCCCAAAGCAGCTCAGGCTATGAGGGACGCCGTAGTGAAGGGCTCCGGAAATTTCGACCACCTGGGGTTCTTTAACGTGCATTGACATTGCACAGTACACGGGCCTCTAGAATTTCGCCTTCATTGAAATTCGGCCGCCGCGGCCGGGATCGAACCCGCGTCTTTCGGGTCAGCCGAGCGCCGTAGCCACTCAGCCACCGCGGCGGGGCTAGCTCAGCAGATAACCACTTTAAAGTTTGTAGCCCGCAGTTTGGGAATCTAGAGAAAACAAGGTTTAGGCATACAACTCTGTCCTGGAGGGTCAGCACCAAACCAAATGAACTGGTGATAAATGCGCATAGAGTTGGTCGCAAAGACAGACTAGCGATATTTTGCAACAATGTAAAATTAATACAAAAAAATGCTTAAAAAGTGTGCGCATTCAACAAGCATTGAAGTTTAATATGAGGGCAAACTTGAGTAAAAGGCGCTTATTTTATGTCAATCGAGAGCGAAAAATTCTTGCGCATACGAGAGGAAATTTCGTCCTCTGTAGGCAACGAGGGATGCGGCTAGTTTAACCCCGCTACATTGTAATACATTTTGCATCAAACACATCTTGGCAAGCGTGCCCACAGCAATCCTACGCTGCAAAATTCGTTCTGAGAGGGGGGGGGGGGGGGGGGGGGGGAGGAAAGAGAGAAGAAGACGAAGAGCTTATTTACGAGAAGAAGACGGGGAGGTCTGTTTAAGATGTCGTAAGCTGACCCGCTTTGCGGAGGAAGGCTAGGATTGCGTAAAAATCATAAGCGACAAAACGCCGCGACCTCCTGGCAGCAGCGGCGATCAAAACAAAACAACCAGGAAGCGAGTGGCCACTGTTGGCAACGAACTCGCGCGAGACAAAAAGCGTGCGTCGTAATTAAAGAGCGGGAAGCGACCCACGGAGCCGTTTACACGCCACCCACCTGGATCAGCGGGGCAGAGCGCTTTTTGAGCCGACACGCGGTCCCCTCTCACGTTTTAGGCGCTAGCGGGATACGACGGCTGGGCAGCCGACGCCACGGCCGTTCTACTCGCATCCTTTAAAGGAACTCGCAGCGAGGGGAATTAACGAATGCATTCAGGAAGAATTATACGCGGACGTGGCGCAATAAGCGCCTCTCGCGGGGCTTAGAGACAAAAGAAGAGTGGAGTTATAGCCAGGTCTCGCCAAGGTTGCCTCGCGAGGGACGCCATCATTAGAGGGTCGACACCACGTGAACATCAACAGCGCGGCAGTGTAATTGCTGGCAAAGATAAACACGCGTCGGCGTAACCGCGTCAAGCGTGAGTGGCTCTCCGTAGAACTTAGCGCGCGAGTAGAAAAAAAGGCGTTTTGTTCTACGCGCCGGAGCGAAGAAACGCGCGAGACAAACAAAGAGAATGAGGCCAGCCTAGGTCTGCGGCGGCTACCATTGCACGACGTGCGACTTGTCCTGCTTCAAGTGCGACGCAGTCGGCTTGACAGCATGGTCTGCACTGTACGCTCACAATCTGGGACTTTGTGACGGACGCCGCACGAAGAATACACGTCCACGAACTGTTTGTTCATGAACGCCTGTTTCGCGTTGAAGTCGTGCCATTTGTAAGACAAAGGAAGAGCTGTATTGCCTAGTAGTGCTGCCTAGACAGCGGTCATCCCAGGCCATTTGCCTGAGCCGTCGTCGTGTTTTCCAGGCTTTTTGGCCACAGAATGATTCAGAGGACCCAACCACTCAGAAGGAACTGGAAATGCATCAAGAAACGAAAATAAAAACAAAGAACGGTAGCTTGCATCCTATAAATGACAGCTGATCATAAAAGGCAGTCAGTTATGAAAGTCAGTCGCACTTTTGCTTTCCGTGTCGAGTTTATGCTAGGTTTCGTCGAACTCTTTTCGACTCATACTGCTGCCTCGCCCACACAGTCATTAAAGCGTCTCTGTAACTTTGACGGCAATGTTTTCTTCTGAAGCATACGCTACGAGATTTCCAACCCTGTAATACCGACTACTGTAGCAATACATGGTATGTCAATGCCGTTATTGGCGGTTCCCTAAGTCGGTACCAGTCTCTACGGCATGCGATCGGCTTTCGCAACCACCACCACCCGAGTAAGCATAGCCATAGACGCCCGCTTTACGCGCTAGCTAGCGGTAAATACTGGTATTAGCAAAACAAACGACTAGGTACCACCTTAGCGCAAGCTTCTAAGAGGGAACTCAAAACTATGGGATACAAGAGCCCTTCGAGTATTCAAGAAGCGGCCAGGGACTTCGGAAAAGAATATTCAGTGTACTGAGGGAGTTAGCTATGATTCAGGGCAGTTAACGATTGAAAATTGCAACTTGGCCAGCATGAATAGCATATCATAATGCATTAAACCAGACCCCGCAGACAAGAGGCCTTTTGGTTAATCCAGATGGTGATCTCTACGCGTAATCACAAGTGACAGCAAATTAATTTTCATCTGGCAAAGAAACATTGCGGGCTATGTCCGGTTGATGTTCGACCACTTAGGACCCTGTAACAAGCACAGATATCTAAGTACTCGAGTATTTTCCCCATTTCCATCGAAATGATAAAAAAGATGCCCAGGCTTAGCTTGGTTAAGCCAAGAATGCGTTGCATATTGAGCGGTCTTTTTGCGCGAGGTATTGCTTGGCGGCACTCGATCTTCTCAGCAGCTTTTCCTCCGTGACGTATGGATGGATGGATGGATGGATGAGAACGCCCCCTTTGAAACGGGGCGGTGGCAACCGCCACCATGCTCAGCCGTCTTTTTTTTTTCTTTTTTTCCCACGTGGTTTGATGACGTCACGTCACCACGTGACGTCACCAAACCACGTGACGTCATGTCACGTGGTTTGGTGGCTGCCCGGCCGCGCCCAAGGGCTGAAGAGTGATTGCAATATGCTACGCATAAAAAAAAAAACAAAGCAACACCCACGCAGTACCGGGTAATCCGCAGTTCAAGGGCGGTGCCTTTGTCTTGCAGCGGAATTGGCTGGTAATGATGATGATTATTGAGAAGACGGCGACAACTATGATTATGATGACGATGGCCGACATCACCATCACTTCATACAATGTCCACAAAAGGTAATCTGCTCTAAGCACACCATCAACTGTTTCAGCAGGAGAAACCACTGTATATGCTGCCAGAAAACTGCCTTGGAATGAACGCACTAACCACCGGAATAAGAATTACGCAGCAACAAGCTGATGTTGATAATCATATCATAGCAGAGGAAAGCAGAGCATGACCCTAATGGGCGCATAGACACTCAGCAGCAAAGGCAAAGGCTTTAAATAAGTGGAGACTTTGGTTTTCTTCCCGCGAGAAGAGTGATGCGCAGTTTTGACTGAAAGTCCTCAGCGCGTGAGCACGAGAGAGCTTCTCAGCATTGTGTCGAGATCCTGCTATCAGACAGCTTTAAGAGGTTATTATGTTCATCCGCCACAGTAAACCGAACGGCCCCTTGCTGCCATGCAATCTCACTCCCAACAGTACAGCGGAGAGCTGGGCAAGTCAGTTTCCTTCCTGCCTTTCCTCTCATTCCTCCTCCTCCTGGACAAGTCAGTCAGTGTTTATCTTGCTGCTGATGAATTGTTACTCGCAAGTGATACGAGGTGCGGGCTCGTTGCATGATGGTGATCGAGCAGCCAGCCGTACGCTGGTTGTTGTTTTGGTTTTCTAGACGCCGGCGCGGAATTCATTCACCGTCTTTTTCGTCGGACCGTCCGCTGTAGACCTCCAAAATTGTAAATTTATGGTTTAACGCACTGAAGCAACCATAGGCTGCGAGAGACGCCGTTGTGGAGGCTCGGTTTCATTTTGACCGTATGGGGTTCTTTAACGCGCTCTGACATCGCAGAGCACACGGACGTTTTTGTACTTTGCACCCATCGAAATACGGCCGCCAAGGCCGGGATCGAACCCGCGACCTCAGGAACAGCATTTGAACGCCAAAGTCACTAAGCCACCGCGACACAGCCACAAACCAAAGCAGGTCGCGGCACAGAAGGAAGTCTTCGCAGTGTCCTCACACTCTGTGGTCGTTTATTTCCTACACCGTGTCATTGCGAGCGGTGACGAGTATCCTACGACAAGTTCCGCTTGTACGCGTCCGGATGCACACGAGTACGCTCAATCAAAAGCGCCTACACAGGGTGTCTCCCGAAGCGCAATTCAACCCTCGGAGTGAGGAAGGAATATTCGTGCCTATGTTGAAAATGGCAACGCTCCGAGTACGCTACACAGCAAGCTCGTCTGTGGGGCGCAATGCCGGGGCGCCAAATACGAGACCCAACACCTTCGGGAGGGCACCTCTCCGAGAGTCATCAGCGCGCTGCAATAGCGTCGCGCTAAAAGTAGGCCATTAAGCCCATTGGGCGTTTGATGAAGACATCTCGGAGCAAGAGGGACCTCGCGCTCCACGATGCGAGGACTCCGCGCGCGCTCTTTCGCGTCCGGCACCGTCTTGAGCGTTGTCGGAGCAAGAGATGAGAGCCATACGACGGCGTCCTTAATTCTTGCACAAGGTTCACGAGGCCAACTGACCTCGCCGCTTATACGCAGGCCCGCGCACAGCACACACAGACTAACACAACGCACCGGTGAGCCCGCATCTTCTTCTGCCCGGTCGTTTTTGCCTGGCCGCGCTCTCGGTGTCGTTGCCGTCTGCGAGCGAAGGCCGAGAAACAATGAACGGTGGACGAGAATTACACGCTTCCCGTTCGTGTGCTGCGAGCGCGCTCACCGGTGCCTCCTCGTCCTAAGTGGCACCCTCAAGACCAATTACGCGCGCCCCAGTCCCCGCCGTGCTTTATTTATACGTACGGCTCGCGTTCTGCCCGAGTCCACAGATGAGATGACGCTGCTGCAGCACGATGACGCTCTGCGTGCGCGCCCGCAACGTGGCCGGCGCCTCTTCCTGGTGCCCTTGCTCCGCCGTCGCTGCACAGTGGGCTGCTATTCGGCAAACTCGCGCGCATCACGGCGGCGGCGGGACGCGATGTCGTACGCTGGCATTTTGCGGTCGTCGCGGAGCACCGCCGCGGCAGTTTTCGCCTCGGCCGCTATACTTTGTTCCCGGCTCCTGACAGGCCCTCGTTTTCTTGGCAGCGCACACGTGAGCGTGCTATATTTAAGCCCGATAGAGCTATGGGCAAGGAGTGATCCCTGCGCCTGCACGTGGCGGCAAGCGCGAGCGTATACTGCGCGTGTGCGCAACAATCGGTTACAATCCGCACAGAACGTCATTTGATTCGTGTGTGCCAACAATGCATTGGATTTTGTATTGTGTGCAGAGGATCAAAGCACGCCCCACTCGCTAGAGACTAGGCGGACGCATTGATAATACATAGCCCTACTTTAAACGCATTGGTTATTACCAGGTGACAACACACGTGGCGACGCACATACAGTACTGGAAGGCACGAATTACTATGATCATGTCGATCACCATTCAAGACTGGTAAGTCATGCTGCTTGTCCACGTGTACGGCGACTGTCCTCGTGGAGCCGTTCGGTGCCACTGTAGGCGGTTCGACGTCGAGCAAGCGTCTTCAAGATCTGAAAGGCTACGCAGGTCTGGCGTCCAAACAGAGAAGCATTCGACTGGCCAGCAACCCTATCTTCACGTGGCAGCACGTGAAGGTAAAAATGCCGCCGAACGTGCAGCTTACGGCCGAAGAAGAAAAGCCGGTTAACGCCGGCTAAACACGCACGTCACCCCATCGAGGCCCATTGAAAGAAACGGCCGGGAGCATCAATGACCCGTCGTGTGAATGCGTATACCAAGCCGGTCCAGCGTGGACCACACATTTTTGATGAACTGGCAGCGATAAATTTGCGCGAAGGTGGGGTTGCAGCAGAGTGGCCAGAACGAGAACAGGGCAAGGGAAAAGAAGGAACGTTAATCAGGCCCCCGACGGCTGCCCAACACATGAGCAGGGCGACGAAGGAGAACAATGCAGAAAAGTCCATGACGAGAACTTCTGCTCTTCAAATGACCTGCGGAGTTTTGCAATGGCGCAAAAAACATTCCACGCGGAATGCGTTAACTGCTGAACATGCGCTGCTGCGAAAAATTCTTACATCGAAAGAGACGGTGGAAGAACGAACAGCGGACACGGCGCCCAAAAAGTGGCTGACATTGAAGCGCAAATAGGACCCTTTGCATCGTCTGCACAGAAGGATTAAAATATATATCTGGGCTCCGACTGGCCCGTGCACAACGCCTGCTGTACTTGCTTCGTGTTTGCCGCTATGTGCACAGCAGACCAGCTACCAATCACTAGCTAGCAGCATGGCACGTGCTGGCAGCAGTTCTTGCAGAGGCCTATCGCACTTAGATTTAGCGTGCTCATGACCGATGTCAGAATAATATGATTGATTTATGGGAGTTTAACGTCCCAAAGCGACTGAGACTATGAGAGACGCCGTAGTGGAGGGCTCCGGAAATTTCGACCACCTGGGATCCTTTAACGTGCAGTGACATCGCACAGTACACGGGCTTCTAGAACTTCGCCTGCATCGAAATTCGACCGCCGTGGCCGGCATCGAAGCCTCGTCTTTCGGGTCCGCAGCAGATTGCCGTAACAACCGAGCCCCTCGCGGCTAGAATAGGAGGGGAGTCATATTCATTAAGAGTTTTTCAGTGACAGCTAAGCACCACGGCCACAGATAAATGCGCCCATCTCGTACGTATAATGTTTCCATCAGTAGTTCTTCGAAAGCAACTCTCAATTCCTTCCATGACATTAAGGCACTATTGCTGCACACATAAAAGAATCCAAGAACGAAGTATCAGCTTGCACCAGACTAAGCTTGGTTAGTGTTTCTGATTCTTGACCTGCTGTTCATTAGCGAAAGATTTAGAGAAGGAACGGTTACAATTGAACCCGGTATATCTGACCATAAGTTAGTTTTTATTTCCTGGAAAGTTGAAAAATCAAAAACACACGCGCTTGATATCGCTACAGTTAAGGAATTTAGTCGAGCTGACGATGTGACGATTATTGACTATATTGAAGAAAATCTTGTGATTACATGTGACGTGGAAAGCTCTTGGCAACGGTTCGCTAATGTGCTTAGTCATTGCATTAAAAATTACGTTCCAGACAGAAAAATATTTAAAAAGCGGAAACATCCATGGATTACTCGTGAAATTATACACATTAAGCGCAGACTTAAGGGATATCGTAAAAAGCATGGGACATCAACGCCGCTGTTTAAAGACATCAAACATGACCTGTTATCAAAAGTGAGCAGCGCCAGGACTAAATATTTTTCGCACACTTTAGCAGAGTTTCTAAAGTCTGATCCGCAGAAATTTTGGCGGCACTTGAGTAAACCGAAAGATGCACTTACCAAAATAAAAGTTAGCGACACGATTGTCACGAACGCTGCCGAAATAGCTGAGAATTTTAATCAGTATTTCTATGAGGTGTTTTCAGAATTAGATGAATATGAAATAAGAGCAGCGGCTGCACCAGAGGAGGGCATTGAAGTGACTCCTGAGGGTGTCCTGGCGATGCTCTTGAAACTGGACACTAAAAAATCCGCTGGACCCGATGGTCTTCCGAATGTATTTTTGAGGCGATACGCAGAACAAATACCAGGTTGCCACACAGACATCTTTAAACTATCATTAGCATGCGGAAAACTTCCTTCAGACTGGAAAATAGCACGTGTGGTTCCTGTATATAAAAAAGGTGATCGATTGTCAGTTTCAAATTATCGGCCTGTTTCCATAACATGCAGTTGCTGTAAGATGTTGGAGCATATTGTAGCCGGCTACCTGCGAAAGTTCCTGAGTGATCATAATCTTCTGTCTGATTGTCAGCACGGGTTTGGGCAGGGGTTATCCACAGTTACTCAGACTGTTCTCGCTATGCACGACTTTCCGCGAGTGCTTGACATGTCCGGGCAAACGGACGTGTTTTTTTTTTATTTCAGCAAGGCCTTTGATAAGGTGACACGTGGCAAACTTCTCTATAAGATGGAATGTATGGGTGTGCCTTTTTTATCATTCAGTGGATTCAAGCCTACCTTACAGACAGAAAGCAATATGTGGAAATTAATAAGACCGCTTCAAGTGTTGTTAGTGTTCATTCAGGAGTTCCCCAGGGAAGTGTGCTTGGGCCATTGTTGTTTTTAATATATGTCAATGATTTAGTTGCGGTTGTACCTGAAGATGTTTCTGTTAAGTTATTCACAGACGACTGTGTTGTGTATAAACAAATTTCATCCCAACATGACCACAGCTCTGTACAAAAAGCAGTTTTTGCCATTGAAGAATGGTGTCTTAAATGGGCTATAGAACTTAATAGTGAAAAAACTGTTGTCTTACGTATAACTAGAAAAAAGTATCCTAGTTTGCTGCCTTACCTTATTCGCGGTAATAGGATTTTGGAAGTTGATAAATATAAATATTTAGGTGTAACACTCGACAGTAAGTTAAAATGGTCGTCACACATTACTAATATTTCTACAGCCGCATTGCGAAAGCTATGGGTTTTACGAAGGAACCTAAAAACTGCCCCAACACACATGAAAAAATTGGCTTACGAAACTTGTGTACGGTCTTTACTTGAATATGCTTCAGTCGTGTGGGACCCGTACACAAAAAAGGACATAATGATCCTTGAAAAAGTCAATAGGAAAGCGGTTCGGTTTATATACAGAAAATACAAAAGGGAAGACTCTCCCTCGCAGTTAATGATGTCAAATGACATTCCTACACTAGAAATCCGCCGAAAGATTACAGATTGGTATTCTTGTTTAATAGTTTAACAGGTAAAAATAAACTGAACCTTCCGGAGTGCATTAAGCGTCCTCTAGTGGGAAGGACTCGGAACGTTCATGAACATTCACTTACTCCCCTTTTTGCCAAAACTAACAGTTTTAAATACAGTTTTTTTCCTAGAACAGTGCAAGATTGGAATTCGTTACCGGAATCAGTTTTTTCCTCGCAAAATTTTTCTGATGCGTTAAATCGTCTACTTACCTGCTAATGTTGCTTATATGTATGTTTTGTATCCGTGTGCTGCTAATATTGTATAAGTTTATTCTTTTGTATCCGTGCGCTGCTAACATTGTATAAGTTTATTCTTTTGGTTTTATTCTTTTGGTACCCGTGTGCTGCTAATATTAAATAATTTTATTCTTTTTTGTTATTTAACAATGTAAGTTCACTCCTGCTTGGGCCAAGCAGTGGCCTGCAGTATTATGAAATAAATAATAATAAATAAATAAAGCCCGAGACGAAATTCAGGATGAGGCTCATTCCCTCACATCATGAGAATCCTGAATGGTCTCTGGTCGAATGTTCAAGCGACGCCGCGCACTCGATTCACAGTGGGCTTTCTACTCTAAAACACATCGCCTGCCCAACGCTTGGGGCGTTTGCGGCATAAAATTTTTCGTCGTGGTCCCAGCCTAAAGAATGAATTGAGGGCTCCTTTTGCAACATATTACATTTATTTATTTATTTATTTATTTATTTATTTATTTATTTATTTACCCAAAGGGCCTTTCGGGCATTACATAGAGGGGCAACATCCTGAAGATGACGAGAAAATGACTCAGTAAAGCTTTTGCTAGTGGCCAAACGAAGCCAGAAAGGACTAAAAAGGGTACACGGTTTAGTCCCTTGAAGACTAACTGCGCTGCCAGAACTATATTACTCCCTCAAATGGGCCAATAATTATTCTCTATGAGCATAATTGCTATACGACCACCAGCTACACTGAGCGACTCCAAAGAATAGCCATTCGTCGCGAGGAGTAAGGGGTGCGGATAATCCCATTTTATCCCTTTCTAACACACAGCGTATAGCGAAAGTTCACAACCGTTGGTAAAGCATGGATTTTCAGCAGGTTCGCGAATCACGCATTTCCAGAAGTTCTGGCGAACATATGAGAAATATCATGCATACATATCAGCATAAGCGCAAACTTTTCCTGACAATGCACTTGCGGAGGAAATGGAGCGCGCAAGTCCGTACAGACTGCACCGTCACGCCGACTACTGCAAGCAAAAACAGAGTTTTCCGCGCAATGGAATTTCGCTGTTGACAGGACCCGACGCACCGACGGAGAACAAAGGGATAAGCGAGCATCTATGGCCTACTTACTGACACAAAACACGCAGAGGTGGCAGGTGGGCACCTTAAGTGTACGTAATACCCGTCACCCGTGCGTTTATTGCGTATTGGATGGTTGCGCAGCGAGCGAGCATCAGCGCCTGCACAGCATGTACTGCGTTCAACAACAAATCGCCGTTTGGAAACACACACGCGCCCGGCGAACAATGCGGGCGCTCGTGTGGCCTATGCTCGCGCAGCCTCCAACATCGTCGCCGCGTGAGCCGGGGCCTCTCGGAAGGCGTCTATTTCCCCGGATCACGCGATGGGCCGTTCGCCGAAAGCGGGCATATCGCGTGCCTCCGTCCATAGTCCGCTCGCGAGGCGTTACAAAGGGGCTCGCTCTGGAGAGCCTTAACCCGACGGACACCGAGGGCTCGGAGCTGGTCACGACCTCATTTGTGCGCGGTCAGCGATCGCCGGCGTGGAGGGACAAAGCGAGGCACGCATGCTTGCATGAGCGAGTGACCCAGCAGCCAGACAGCAAGCGAGTGAGTGGGTGAGTGGGCGAGTGAGTGAGTGACATAGTGAGTGAGTGAGTGACATAGTGAGTGAGTGACATAGTGAGTGAGTGAGTGAGTGAGTGAGCGAGTGAGTGAGTGAGTAAGTGAGTGAGTGAGTGACATAGTGAGTGAGTGAGTGACATAGTGAGTGAGTGAATGACATAGTGAGTGAGTGACATAGTGAGTGAGTGACATAGTGAGTGAGTGAGTGACATAGTGAGTGAGTGAGTGAGTGACACAGTGAGTGAGTGACATAGTGAGTGAGTGAGTGAGTGGCATAGTGAGTGAGTGAGAGAGTGACATAGTGAGTGGCATAGTGAGTGAGTGAGTGGCATAGTGAGTGAGTGAGTGACATAGTGAGTGAGTGAGTGACAGAGTGAGTGAGTGAGTGACATAGTGAGTGGCATAGTGAGTGAGTGAGTGAGTGACATAGTGAGTGAGTGAGTGAGTGGCATAGTGAGTGAGTGAGTGACATAGTGAGTGGCATAGTGAGTGAGTGGCATAGTGAGTGAGTGAGTGAGTGACATAGTGAGTGAGTGACATAGTGAGTGAGTGAGTGAGTGAGTGACATAGTGAGTGAGTGAATGACATAGTGAGTGAGTGACATAGTGAGTGAGTGAATGACATAGTGAGTGAGTGACATAGTGAGTGAGTGAGTGACACAGTGAGTGAGTGACATAGTGAGTGAGTGAGTGGCATAGTGAGTGAGTGAGTGACATAGTGAGTGAGAGAGTGGCATAGTGAGTGAGTGACATAGTGAGTGAGTGAGTGACATAGTGAGTGAGTGACATAGTGAGTGAGTGAGTGAGCGAGTGAGTGAGAAAGTGAGTGAGTGAGTGAGTGAGTGACATAGTGAGTGAGTGAATGACATAGTGAGTGAGTGACATAGTGAGTGAGTGAGTGACATAGTGAGTGAGTGAGTGACATAGTGAGTGAGTGAGTGGCAGAGTGAGTGAGTGACATAGTGAGTGGCATAGTGAGTGAGTGAGTGGCATAGTGAGTGAGTGAGTGAGTGACATAGTGAGTGAGTGACATAGTGAGTGAGTGAGTGAGTGAGTGAGCGAGTGAGTGAGTGAGTAAGTGAGTGAGTGAGTGAGTGACATAGTGAGTGAGTGAGTGAGTGACATAGTGAGTGAGTGAGTGACATAGTGAGTGAGTGAGTGAGTGAGTGACCCAGGCAGAGGGAAAATGGGTGTATGGGGGAGCGATACTAATGAGTCAGTGAGAGAGTGGTTGGCTTGTAGACGTGTCGGCAAGAAATGCAAGCGTGGCTCCTTTTTACTCATCTGCTTTTCCACTTTTGGACACCGTTAACTATCCAAACTTCCAAGAGTTGATTAAATTACTGGTGCTGTCTTTTTGCGCGCGCGTGCGTTCGTGCGCGTGCGTGTGCATGTGTGTGTGTATTTCTTACCTTTCTCTATCTTATTATTTCTATGCAACGGATATTGACAAAGTCATTCAGGTAGATTGTATGCTATACAATGAAGTGTCTTCGAGATGCGGCACTCCAGAATTCCTTGAGTTGTAACATCGCCAAAGCATCAAATGAAAAGAAAACAGTCACACATTTTAAATCAGCCCCGCGCTCCTTCACAAACTTCTCTACAAAAGAGAAAACAAAGGGATCGAAAGTGGTCTGCATCAACGAATAGGAGTAAAATGCGAGGAATAAAGGGAATTCGCGAAATAGGGCTCTAAGCTTTGTATTACCTGTAGGCCAAATCAACGGGATGGACAAATGATGCGAAGCTTGTGCAGAAAATCAGTAGAAAAATGCCAATGAAAGTGAAAGTTATTTATGAAGAAAGGAAAGACTAGTAGTCCCACTCTGGATGGACACCTCAACTGCGCGGTGAAGGAAGGGAGATGAAAGAAGAAAGAGAGAAAGATGAGCCGTAGTGGAGGGCCCCGGAAATATTTCGGCCACCTGGGGTTCTTCAAAGTGCGCTGTCATCGCACTGCACACGGACGCCTTTTCCGTTCCGCCTCCACCGGAAAAGAAAGGGATGAAGGCGGGAGTGAACGAAGCGCGCTGAAAGAAACGCCATAGTGGAGGGCTCCAAACTGATTCGACCGCATGAACTTCACAGGCGTTGTTGAATGGTAGAAGGTCGGATAATTCGCAAGCATGTAGCTTACTTGCAGGGCTCTAAAGATCCGCGTGCTCCAATAACACTCCGAGAAGAGAGTATCAGGGCAACAAGAGACGAACGTGCCCCAGCGCGCGCTCTCTCCGATGTAGGGCAGGGGGGAAATGTTGGCGTAAACCCTTGTTTACACAGGCGAGAGTACGGCAGACGCAACGAAATGAGCCCCTCCTTGTTACTTTTCTGTTTCTTCCTTTCCATCCATCTGCTTTTTCTTGAACATAGTACGCAGCCGCGCTTCTCTGCAAACTTAAAAAAGTGCCTGTTCGTGTTCGGCTTTCTGGTGCTCGTGTCCTTGCGCGTCTGTCCGCTACGAATTCTTTTGTTCGTTTGCGTTTCTTCGTTGCTTCGTTTTCTGTTGTTGTTGACGTTGCGGAAGCACTAACGCGAGCGCGGCTATACCGTTTCAACAACACAATCCATAACACTCGAGCAGACAGCCTGCACGCCCACGGGCTGATCCCTCACGGGGCCCTGTCCGAACACAGCGGGGCCACCCACGCGCGTTTCGCGCCTGCGGTGAGGTGGAGAGGAAGACGACCATACGGCCGCCTCGCGGGCGTCGCTGTAAGCGCGCGGTAACGCCGGCCGAATATAGTCGGCCTCGAAACAGAGGAGACGCGCCGGAGCAGCGCGCGCCGGCACGCGATGCCGCGTAATGACCCGCCGGCACATCACGCGGTAATTAGCGCCAACCGTCCTCTCGCGCTCCGCATGACCACGCGCCGCGACCCGGCGACCCCACGCCCAGCGGCGACGACGTCGTCGGGGTCATTGTCAGCGCTATCTGGCGTTCCAAAACGCGACAGGGCGTCGCGTCGCAAGGGGTGTGACTATAGGAGGCGCGGTCAACCCGCTGCTGCCCCCGCCGCGGACATGCCCCGGTCGAGATAGGGCACGCATCACGGGCGACCTTTCCTCGTCACCGCGCGCGTGCGCCGGCCACAACCCGGCGCACAGGGAGAGAGGGACGGCCCCTGTGACGGCTGCGTACGGCGCCTCGAGGGATCGGAGAGGGGCACTGTTTCTTGGAGGTGGTGAGAGATGGCAAAGATATGGTGCAGCGGAGAGCTCGAGTTTTCATGTCATTTCGGAAGCCTGCTGGACTGATTCGGCATACAGCGAGGGAAAACAAACAGATGCGGAGGAAACACGGATATAACTTACTGCGTTCAGGAAAAAGCGGCAATGTTACGCAAAGGCGAGAAAGGGAGCATCGCGGCACTTTTTTTGTTATACGCCCTCTACCGATGCGCGACAGTTCCTAGTCAGAACAGAACATGCACGCAAAATTTACGCGAGTCAACTTTTCTGTCGAGTGCCAGTTGTACGATTGCGTTACCGTGTCAACAGCGTAGATCGGTCGTAGAAATTGCAGCCTTGCCTGCAGGCGCAACGCTGCCGTAATCAAACAAGTCACAGACAAGGAAAGCTGACGGCTTTTCTTTGCCGACCTCGGACTTCTTTCCCTTCCGAACTGCTGCACTCAGCGATAACACAGGCCATAGAAGGCCATAGAGCGGGGCGACGATGCAGACAGAAAGCAGGGGTTTCAGCGTAGACGTGCACCACTGATTCATCAAAGGATCAGACTTGGTAAAATTGGTAAATTGGTTTTTTGGCGCAGTATCTGTCTCACGTATCTCGGCGGACACCTGAACCGCACCGTAAGGGAAGGGGAGGAGGTGGGAGTGAAAGAAGAAGGAGAAAGAGGTGCCGTAGTGAAGGTCTCCGGAATCAGAAAAAGAACAAAATGATCTATCCTCCTCCGGGTAGATCGCTTAGGTCGGCTGAGGCCTATGCCTGGAGAAGACTCCAAGCTAGAAACTTCGCATCCCCGCTCTGGAGGAGCTGGACAAGAGGTGACACGAGGGAGGATGCGGAGGTGTGCGAGTTCTGCGGGCATACCGCTACACTCGAACACATACTATGGAGATGCCCTAGTGCCCCAGGATATGGCAGAATTAATAATGTAGAGGAATGGGAGACCATACTCAGAAGTGCCGACCTTAGCATACATTAGCATACACATTCGCCCAAAACTTTTCTGTAACCCGCAATGTCCCGCTACCCACTGCACCTTGTTACGACTACCATGATATGTTCCCGCTTACAATTGAATCGTGTGGCGTCGAAACTGTGATTAAATCTTTGCGTCTCTCCTCTGCTCCCGGTCGTGACCTAACTACCGTGAAATTTTTGCACAGCACTGTTGCTTATTCATCCATTGTATTAGCAAAAATTTTTCAGCAATCACTTGAGACGGGATCCCTGCCCCTTGACTGGAAAGTCGGTAAGGTGATTCCACTCTATAAATCAGGCGACAAGCATTGTCCTCTCAATTACCGACCTATATCTCTAACCAGTATCCCGTGCAAAATATTAGAACATATCCTATATTCATATATTGCAAACTTTCTCGAATCTAACTCATTTTTCTCGAACTCATAGCACGGCTTTCGTAAAACGTATTCCTGCGAAACTCAACTCGCCTCTTTCACACACAAGCTAAACATTATTCTTGATAATCGTTCAATGGCAGATTGTATTTTTCTTGACTATTCTAAGGCTTTCGATAAAGTGTGCCATAAACTGTTACTTTACAAATTACAGCTAATGAACATGGAACTCAAACTTCTTACTTGGATTGAACATTTTCTCACTAACCGTTCGCAGTACGTATCAGCCAATAATCAGAACTCTCAGTCAAATTCCGTTCACTCCGGCGTCCCGCAAGGCTCCGTCCTTGGTCCTCTTCTTTTTCTAATTTGCATTAACGACTTGCCTCCTTCTGTTTCCTCACATATCCATTTATTTGCTGACGATTGTGTAATCTTCCGGGAAATAACATGCAGCGACGACATAACTACCCTTCAATCAGACTTAAACGCTGTTTCTTCGTGGTGTAAAACATGGATAATGGAACTTAACATCAATAAGTGTAAATCTCTTCGCGTATCCAGGACTGCCAGAAGTATTCCCACTTATTTTCTGAATCATATTCCCTTAGAATCAGTACACTCATACAAGTACCTTGGTGTGCACATCACTTCCACTCTCACTTGGTCTCTACATATCACATACATAGTTAACAACGCCAATCGTATGCTGGGTTACATCCGCCGCAACTTCGCCAGAGCTCCTTCATCCCTCAAACTGCTATTGTACAAGACATTAATACGTCCAAAACTAGAATATGCCGCATCCATCTGGGACCCTCATCATGAAAACCTTATTCATTCACTCGAAATGGTCCAACATAACGCAGCCCGCTTCATTCTCTCCAACTATAATAGGACCGCTAGCGTATCTTCAATGAAATCAAGCCTTAATCTGCCATCCTTAGCTTCACGTCACAAAATGTTTCGTATCTGCCTATTCCATAAGATCTTTCATCATCCACACCTGCGCAGTGAATTACTCTCTCCCCCGCATCACCTATCATCAAGATTAGATCATGCCTACAAAGTCGGTGTCCCATTTTGCAGAACTAACGCTTTCTTTCAGTCGTTTTTACCTCGAACAGCAGCAGAGTGGAATCACCTTCCCGCACCAACAGCAATCATCAAAGATTACCAGCTTTTCAAGAACGCCTTAGCTAACATTGTATGATTAGACACATCTGTAACTTTTTGATAATAGCCCCATATCGTTTATTGTATTGTTATGTTTTTTTTTCACCTGTAACCACTCCCCTCTCTAATGCCAATGGCCCTGAGGGTATATGAAATAAATAAATAAATAAATAAATAAATAAACGATACGCTACCCGCCTGGCAGCAGAAGCTGCGCAACTATATATCGTTGCTAGTCTTCCAGCTGCGACGCTGCACCTCACCGGACGCCTGCGGGCGGACCCGGAGGGGCCCGGGTCTTCTTCTGGCGGAAATAAAGTTTCTTCACTCACTCACTCTCCGGAATAATGCATATACCATCACTTATGGAAGGACTGCAGAAAATGTGCTTAATACTATTTTGGAGTGGACAGCCTTGTGTAGCAGATGGTTTCAAATTAGCTTGATTATTGCCTAAACATTGCATTAACTTGTCCTTCGAATTCGCTTGGCTCTTGCCTATGCATGGCTTTACATTGGCCTCCAAGAAAATTTCCTTCGAACTTTCGAGGCACGTGACTTCCCCTAGCCATCCATGTCATTTCATCTCGAATGTTCAGGAGTCAAAGTTCGAGGCTTCAGGCAACTATCGGCTTTTTCAGGATTGATAGTGAAGTAGTGCTTTCGCACTAAAAAAAATTCTCACATTGATGACTACTTCTGCCAGTTTTAAGCACGTGACCGCAGGCGATACTGTGATCGCCTTAGGCAGTGAAAGGCAACTGCGGCCTGACACCGCACAGCATACGGGCTCCTTTTGCGTTTCGCCTCCATCGAAACGCTGCCGCCGCGGTCGGGTTCGAACCCAGGTACTCGGGTCGGGCCGCTGTTGCGTGTCCGCCTCATGGTAGGGCGAAGGGGTCGTAATTCTCATGTTATCGCTGCTTTCTATCTCATATTCGAAACCCTATCATACCTTGCCACATCTCCATCTCTCTGATCACGTGAGCCATCACGCTGGAGGATCGAACGGCCCATTTTCGGCACGTTGACGGAATTAGTCAATACCTGTGAAAGACAGTTCGAGGCTTCACAGCAGAGACTCCACCAAACATTGAAGCCTGCCTGAATGTCCGACTCCTGAGAAAGGGCAGCAAGTAAAAAAGAAATACAATATAGAAAGTTGAGGTGCCAGTTCAACGCGAGCAGCGAACCACGGAAAACAATCCTCTTGACCGCGTTAGCAGAAAGCACTGCCAGAGCACAGGTCCAAGGTTTCCCGAGGAATCAGGTTTCAACTGTAGACGAGGTAAAGAAAAAGGTATAAACTAAAAAAAAAAAAATAAATAACGAGCCAGTATTCAAGGAACCGCAGGGAAAAACAGTTCTTAAAGAGGGGCTCGTTTCGCTGCGAACAAACCCACGCCAAGCGCGAGAGGGAAGCCGTGCCTCGGGCGCAGGAAAGACATTGCGAGAGATTCCGCGTGGCCGCTCCAGGGAGCGCACTGCGCTGCGCTGCTGGTTCTGCGCCGCGCCGGTCGAGCCGCGAGAGAGCGACCGCTGACTGTACTCTGCCAAGACGACCGTTTGCCCACTTGGCGGTGAACTTGAACGAGAACACATATGGGGCATGCGAAGAGAAAGCGCGGAAAAGAGAAGGAACGCATTCGTTCCTCGACTTTTTCCCAGGACTGCGGCGGAGCTGGCTTAGTAGACCATGATGGCGTTTTCTTTTCTTTTTCTGCTTTCCTTCCTCATGCTCTTACCTGCCAAAAGAATGGAGCAAGAATGCGGCAAGGTCGCGCCGCGTCGCCTTGGTTGAAGTCCAGCACGGGTTTCCCTTCTCGTTCTTTCTTTTTTTTTTTCTTTTTGCTCGCCTTGCCGCGCGGCGCGTTTGGAGTATTTGCCTATTACGCGACCGCTAGGATAGAGGGTGCTGTCGTAATGGGGACCAGGGTTTGACCTCGCTCGCTGTTTGGCTGCCACGCTTTCTTTCATTCGTCCCGCTTGCTCTCGAGCGCCTGGCGAGCAATGCCGGCTCGAGGCGACCGCACTTTTCATTTCTGCGAACCTTTCTCCCCCTCTCCTTTCCCCCGCGCATCCTCCTACCACACTTCACCGCGTTCTCCACATCTATAATAATAACACTGAGCCCGCAACGGTCTTTCTTTCCTTTTCGTTTATGCATATATATATTTTACTGCTCCCCCTCCTCCCTTGTTGTGGAATCGAAGTGTGGCCACGGCGCGGCTCAGTGACAAGCAGTGCATTGTCGCACTGCTTTTCTCGTTTCTGAATGCACTGCGTGCCCGGCGGCCAAGGCTGCGGCGTCGCGCCAACAGCAGCTGGACAAAGAAGCAGCGCGACTCAAAAGCAGCGGAGCGAGCGCGCCGCTGTAACTAGCGACAGCGCGGCGAGCGACTCTGGTCTTTTCGGTTTTCTTTTGCAAGTGAAATCGCAGCAGCCTCGTCGAAGCTATCGAGCGCGCAACACCGGAAGCTCGAAGGTTGCACGCCGCCGCGGCGGCAAACGGCCATCCATCAACGTGCAGTGAGCCCCGAGGCGGGTGTACGACAAGTTCGTGTAACAACGGTAGCCCGCTGCTCCAAAGTCCACGCATGAATGCGCGTTGACTTTCCGACAACCGGGGATCAGAGCGACCCGCCTTCCTCTCCAGGCTTCGTTAATTTGCATGTATTAACCTTGTCGAGGAAGGGATACGGTGGCTGACGGATCATCGCTCCTTACGCACTTCGTCTCTGGAGCAATAGCTTCTGCAGCACGTCCTCTGGGATGAACACGCGAAGAGTTACCACCCGATGTACTCCTCCGCACAGAAACACGCGCGGGACCTGAAGACTTCGTTTGCATTTTTGGAAATGCACCAGTATGATAAAGATCATAGGAAAATTATATAATGTGCGGATGCAAAATCTTTTGTTTATTCAGTGCAGTACCCAGTACCAATGATTTTTTACCTACGCTGAAAAGCAACAAGCCCAACGCAGGATGTAGTGCTGTCTATTTAGTTTGAGGATTCCATGTCAGCGATCGTATGAAAGTTTTGCTATGCATTTTTAAAGCTCATATGCGCTCGATCGAAAACAGCAGGTGGCGTATGATATGCATTTATACGTCCAGGAAAACATATATTTATATACAAATACATATACCATATGAAAATAACATACGCCATTATCATCGTAAGTAAAAGAAAAGTTCACCCCTGATTTTTGTTTTCTTTCAATACGACGATTTACGCTTCCACCTTTGCTGCTAGAACAGCTCTGGAGTTTCCGGATTCGGACATCGAAAGCTTTCCAGATATAGAGTATTAAGCCACGCGCGCTGCAGATAAATTACGTCATAACAGAGAGGTTTATTACTCGTTTATTAGTAAAACTTGCACAGCTGAACTGACATCCTAACATACTACAATGGATTGGTCAGTTTCTCACTAATCGTTCTCAATCAGACTTTGCTAACGGCCACCTGTCTAACAGCCTCTTGGTTACATCAGGCGTTCCGCAAGGATCTGTACTCGGTCCATTACTCTTCTTAGTATATGTTAATGACTTACGTGACCACGTTTCCTACAGTATTCGAATGTTCGCTGACGACTGTGTTATTTACCGCACTATTAATTACTCTAGTGATCAACTTAGTCTTCAGATAGATCTTAACAGCGTACTTAATTGGTGTAACAACTGGCTAATGTCCCTCAATCCTAACAAATGCAAACTCTTATCCTTCTCTCGTCGCCACAGCCCGCATCGCTTCCAATATTCCATTTCTAACACCTCTATTGAATCAGTATCAGCTTATAAGTATCTAGGACTCACCTTGTCTTATGATTTATCTTGGCGCACCCATATTGGCAGCATCATTTCAGCATCGAATAAAACACTCGGTTTTCTCAAGCGCCATCTCCGCCTTGCCCCTTTGCACGTAAAACTACTCGCTTATAAATCGCTTATCAGATCAAAGTTAGAATATGCCTCTGCCATATGGAGTCCGCGCCAAACTTAATTAATGCATCAGAAGCTGTCCAAAATCGTGCCACTCGATTCATCATCCAGTCTTCATACTCATATGACGTCAGCATTTCTTCATTGAAAGCATTATCAGGACTACCGCCTCTTTCGTTCCGTCGTCGCATTGCAAGTCTCACCTTTTATTACAAATTATTTCATTCTTCACTCAATCTGTCACTGTGTATCACAGCTGCAGCACGCACGCATATCTCACCGCACCCCTACAAGTTGTACGGGCGCCATCGCATACTGCTGCCTTTTCTGCTTCATTTTTCTTTCGAGCAGCAACGGACTCGAACGGCCTACCCCGTGACATCGTCAAGATCGCTTCATCCTCTACTTTTCAAGAACATGTAACAGATCACCTGCAGTGCTAAATAATATTCGCTGTTTTGTTTCCTCATTTCATTAAAATCCCACCCCTTATGTAGTACCCCCGATACAAGGGGGCCTTTAAGGAAAATAAACTGAACCGAAACTGTTGAGCCAGAGCGGCGAAGGTAATCGCGTTTTCAAAATTCTAAAAGCTGATATGGCTATTACTCATATCGCTATGTTTAATCAAACACTAAAATACTATTTCTCTGCTGTTCGCTGTACGTACTACGATTTTCCACGACTTTCAAGCCAAAAGTTCTGCTATTAATTTAGAGTGCGAACGCAGCTGATTTATTAATTCAAATGCAAAGGTACCCTGGCTGTTTTGGTGAGTAGCCAGCAACAAGATTCTGCTTGCGTCTTCCTTTTGTCCACCGGTATGTGTTTAAATCTCAAGGTTTATATACGCAGGGTACACAAATAGTTCCAGAAACGTTGCTGTGCCAGTGCGTTTGTGTCCTCACGACAAACAGGAAACCCTTAATTGGCTCACTTTTTGTTCTTCGGTGCAAGCTGAACTTTTGAACTCAACGCTCTAGCTAAGAATTGTCCTCGACATTGTCTGCAGCGTATTCGCTGCGAACAATGCTCTGTTTAGGGAGGAGACTTTATCTGCTGTGGCTTCATCGCTTGCTAAGCAACTTGCTGCGTGTACAAAGCGCCGTTCCACGCCCTCTTAAAGCGGCATAGTATTCTTTGACAGCGAAAACGATTAAGTGTCCACATACCCGACTACCCAAACACGTTTATTCCCAGCGCAAAACGCCATATCTCCTGAGCACGACTGAGTGTTCTCTATTTTTTTCTTGTTGCTTCGTTGTCGCTTTGTTCTTTCGGTGCTGGTTTTCTGGAAACGGTCGCCGTTGCACCAACATTTTCGTGAATCTGGTCGGGATTTTCAGCTGACAATGGCCTCGCGTGACACGTAAGAAGTCCCGTAGCGTCCTGCCCGTCGGCGCAGACCAACAAGAAAGAAGAAGCAACGCGATAAGGGCAGGTTTGCCGAGGCCTGGGCGTGGAAGAGGCTCAGAGGGTGGCTCACAAGGCGGCTGCTTAAAGCATTGTCTACCGTCTACGTGGCGGGGTTTTCAATGCACTTTCCTGAGGAGCACCGCATCCTGCCCGCGGACTCTTCGCGAATAGGAACGAGGTGCCGCGCGGTTTATGCACGTTGCCCGCGTAGGGGCCTCGCGTATGGAAGAAGAGATCTTCATTAAGAAGCACAAAGGAAGCAAAAAGAGAAAGAAGAAAGCAGGCTTCACAAAGGCCTTGCACTCTTAAATGCAAGGAAAGGAAGGATGCGACAAGAAAAAGCGGTGGCAGGAAGAAGACGACCAAAGCCGGACTTTCAAGAGCGGTATACACCCGCAGAAAGCAAGCGGGGAGGCTTCGCACCTTTCGCGGAGTCGCTCTTTGAAAAATTGGGAACTCTCGTGGACCAGGCTCTCCCGCTTCGGCATGAATGTAGCAAAGAAGGCCGGTACCGCACACGCAGGCCGTTAGCTATTAGGCGGGGTCCCAAGATGCCGTTTATAGCGCAACGACTTCCACCCACCTTTCATTCGGGAATGGTGTAGTAGTGGGAAGGCGTGTCTGTCATCGTTATTTTATGCCGTTAAAAAGCCGACCGCCGGGTCCGAAAAGGCACCGCCCATGTGTAGCGCCGGTAACAACGAACGCCGGATACAAAAAGACGGACGGAGAGACCAAAAATGGAAATCAAGGATACGAGAATGGCCCATCCCCACTTCACTCCACAAAAAATTCAAGGGGCACTTTGACTGTCTAAAGTGCGTAGAGGCGAAAGCGTTTTTCGCACCACTTTGACTGCCTATGTGGCACTGGTGAGGTCCCCACTGGATGACGTCACACATAATTAAGGACGAATTACTAAATAATTACTAATTACTATCTGATGGCTAATTACTGATTAATGACTAAATACTAGTTACCTGTTAATTAATGACGCTTAAGCTTCTCCTTTGGGAATGGAACGCGACAGCGTGTTGTAGCGCTGTCAGGGAGTCCACGGAACGCCACCACGCGTTCGGCGCGATGCCTTGCCCTTTGAATGAAACGCTTTTTGAGGGAAGGAAATGGCGCAGTAATTCTCTGTCATCTCGGTGGACACTTGAACCGCACCGTACAGGAGGGGAGGAAGTGGGAGTGAAAGAAGAAATAGAAAGAGGGGCCGTAATGAAGAAAATGAAATGAAAGACTCGTGCCTCTCAAGTTAGGTGGTCACCGATATCTGGTCCTTCCTCTGTTTTAAGTGTAATGTACCTTGCGAGTCATTGAGAAAGGTAATTTGTAAGCCTTCAGTTAGCGGACATGTCGCTTCGGTGAATGGCCGCGAATTCAGGTGAGCAACAGTTCCTATATATGGTATTAATCAGCCAAACCGGCCGGCCTGTAAAGAGTGGAAGGTCTTCATTAGCCCACCCCTTCTGACACGCGAGAGACTGATAGAAGCCGATCGAGGGTCGCACCGTACTGTCCTTGGACGTTCAGCAGCGCTCATGAGACGGTCGGTGGCGAGAAGCGGCGCGTGCGAACCCTGCGAAGCTGCCAAGTGGGCAAGACGCCCGCGCATTCGAGCCGAACACGTTCCTTTCTGGACTCGTACAACATATGCAGAATTTGTGAATCGAAGCATAGCAGTGTTCAGAAGGAGGCTATAATGCTACCAGCGCATGCGTGGCTAGGAAAACAGAAGCTCTGAGGGGCGTGGGCATCTACAATATTTGGACGACCATAGACATCTCCACAAAACAAAGCAGCGCTAAGCAAGACGCATACACATGGGGATCAAGTATCACTCTTCTATTTTTGTAGCGTATACGCATCGTGATTACCTGGGGGTTATATCTTTCTGAAACGTTCAAATTAGGTCCCCCTCCCTCCTCCCCTTGTTTTCTTGCTTGCTTGCAGCAGCTTTTTTTTGTTTTTTGAGCCAGTAACGTTACCGAGAGAAGTCAACAAAGTTCCTCTTTTTACTTGATTACTTCTCTTTGCCATTTTACTTGCAACATACGGTTTATCAGCTGAGCATAAACAGCTTTGCAAGCAAGCAAGCTTCCTCAGTCCATGCCGTGGCCGGCAAGGCTGAAGGCAGTAAACGCATACGCAGAGCGTGTTGCCTCTAATGTTCATGCCAGAGAAGTCCCCCCCCCCCCCCCCCCCCCCACACACACACAAAAAGAGGCAGCTACGTTCAAAATCCGAACTATTGCATTCCCGCTCCGAAGACATCAAGCCGACGGCAATGAATTGAAGAAGCGTGTCCCTTTACAGCACCGCATTTGTCAGCAAGCTCTCACGACAACGCCATGCAATCCGTGCATGCTCCACGCAATCCTTTAGATGAAACGTGGGCTCGTGTTGGCAGCTTCGGACGAGCTCCTCTTTATATCAACCCTTGGACTGCTCATTGCAGCTACGGTACTGAACACGCGAACGCAATGCGCAACGTTAGCGGCGGGCTTTAATCGTTAAAACGCATTCCCCCTTAAAGAGAACGAAGAGAAGCCAGTACACGGCATCCCTGCCTCACTTTATTGTGGCTATGCTGTGGGAGCGCCTTATTGAGGACATCTCCTTCATAGGAGCTCGCACATTCTCGGAGGACCGACAACGAAGGGCCAGCCATCGTCGCTCTGGAGGCACAGCGAGTCCTAGCTGCGAGGGCCTTTTCAGGAACCTTCGCCGCCGCGCCCCACTCCTGACACACACAATGCGCACTGCTTCGTGACGTGCTCGGGCTCTGGCCGCTCCGGTCGCACAAAACGCCCTTGAATGTCTCCTGGCGTGACGACAATCGCCGCGGGCTTTAGGAAAGACGAAAGGGGGGGGAGGGGGGGGGGGGAGAACCAGCTCGCGCGGTTTTTATACTTCCCGTTGATTGCTCTCCGCGGCGGTGATCTGGGCGTCGAGTATATACCCCCTCTTCAGCGAGATATATAGTCCCTTTTTTTTTCTTGTCCTTCTCGCCGTCCAAGACTCTTTGTTCTGTCTCCCGATCTTTAACTTGCGACCGTTGTCAGTCACGACCGTCCACCCTGTCTCAGCGCAGGAAAGAAAATGGCCCGAAAGAAGGCGATTCAGTCCGGTCACGACTCTCGCGAGTTGAGCTGCCGCGGTGTTAAACGGAGCTAGATCGCTCTATGCCGGCACGGCGCAACTGCGGACTAAGTGGTGGACGAGCCGCCGAAAGAAAGAGGAGCGTGGCGCCCTCTCTTTTTTATTTTTTCCCCTTCTCCGCCGCCCAAGCGCACTTTGGCGATAAGCATCGAAAGGCGGCGCGCTCCCACCTCTACATATACTGCGGCCGTGGAAGTTTACGATGATGAATCGCATCCGAACGCACATTGGCGATGAAAAGCGTCGACATCCACGGTAGCGAGGCCACCGGCGACGCGATGCCAAACCTTAGAAAGCACGATCGGAACCAGGGAAGTGCACCAGAAACCGCTTGTACGGGCGCGCAAATGTCCCGCCCTGCGGAATTGTATTATACCGGCAATGGGACCCGCAAAGCGCCGGCCCCGTAGCGAGCGCACGATCAGGGTGTTTTTGCATAATCTACTTGCCCCCTGCGCTACTGCATTCGGCAACCTCGCAGAGCTCGTAGAAACACCGGGATCTGCTTCGCCATGTGAACTCAGCACGGCGTGCACGTAGAAAGCTTTTGGTCTCGCAAGGGGCGCGCGAAAATTCCCCCGAAAGTCCAAAAGTACGTTTTTTTTTTTTCTCATGTAGTCCTTTTCCGCTTGCCGCAACATCTCAGCGCACCTTTAACGCAAGGCTACTTCCTGAACCATTTCTTATATTAGGCTGTCCGCGTGAGGGGTATTCAAGACGTGATTATTAATTCAGCTGTCGTGTGAAGAAGGAAGAAGGTGAGTGAGCTAATAGGAAAGAGGGAGACAGCAAGCGAGGGAGAATGTGAATGATGAGTTAGTGAGTGAGCGAGCGAACAGAAGTTTCATAGTTCCAACTTGGTCCACATTAGGATAAACAGTGTTTAAAGTGTGGCCAACTACCTGAATTCGCGCATGGTAATACAGATTCACCAAATTACAGTGTTAGGACGGTTGCGCCACTATAGTGTAAAAAAATCGAAGGAGCGCACAATATGCGACATTGTTCCGGCCACGCCCTGTACCTAGCAACTTCTGCAGGCGCTTGGGTAAGAAACGCGGCAATATATCTATGACGCCCAAATAGCGCTAACGGGCCAACGCAGTCAGACCATGAATTCTGCTGGACGGGTGCCGATCAAGTAATCGATTTATTATTGGGAGGGTACAGATACAAACTCGTATACTATTGAAACGGCTTCTCTTAACTAATGGAGACAAACACTGCTGTGAGGCACATGTAATACACTTGGCGAAAAGACTCTTGTACATTTTTAGGTTGCTAGCTCCTGCCAGTGCGGCAAAATCATACACAGACGATGCTCGGGAACATTTCGCCTATCACTTTAAAGCGGCCCGCATCCTTGCGAAAGTCCTCGAGGAACACCCTCGAGATAGAATCGCAGAGAGATACCAAGCGAGATGTTTGAGGGAGCAAATTACGGGCTATGCAACGCGCGGCCAGCATATCTCTAACGCCTGCGCATTTCTTCCCATCCCACAAATTGTGTGCAGTATTGCGGACACAAGGGCCGCGGCTCGTCCAGCCACGGTAAACAGCACTACATCGACAGCCTTGGTCAACAGCACTCACACGCGTCGGCTCATCAAGTCTCCCTATCCGTTCTTCACTGACAGATTCTTCGAATAGATGCTTTTTCTCCACTCTCTTTTTAAGATACACGTACGGTCCAGTTAAACGCGCATCAAATACGCCGGCACCCTCAGGCTGTCGTACCTCCGGACTGCTTCTTGTAGGGCGTAGGGGCATCTGTTAGTCATTGCAAGTCCCTTCGTTATCGCGCCAATGCACACAATCATAGGAGGTAAGACAGAGCAGCCACCTCCTGTAGCGTCAGCATTCTGCGCGTTGTTACGTTCGGACGGCGAGTGGCAGTGCCGCACAGAATATTCGGCGCGTCAGACAGAAGGAAAGCAAGCAGAAGACGGCGCAACTCGCGGGCAGACTCGAGAGCAGCCCAACAGCGGCGGCATTCCAGCGAGCGGGCCAACAAGAGAGTCCCGTCCAGAGCTGCTGGACGACGCCACCGCCGCCGCGCTTTGAAGGACAGGACTGCCAATTACACGCTCGGAGCGCAGCTCCCCCGCGCGCCGTAGGGACTACGCTCCGCTCGGGCCAAGAATGCGCGCGCCTTCCTCCGCCCAGCAGCCCCAACTCCTTGTCTCCGTCTTCTGACTCCGAGAGGAGCGGGCATAACGGTCACCGTTGTTCTTCGCTCTCTTGCAGGCTTCCGGCTCGCGCAGGCGACGCCTTGTCCGTCCGAAGCGGGCAGTAGACGTACGCGTTTCGAGCGCGGTTCACTGCACTTTCGCGCGCCTGGGCCAATGCGTCGTTCGAGGCCAATTTATTCCACCCGTCCGCCCATCTTCTGCAGAGGGGGAAGCCAAGCGGAGACTGTAGCGACAGGGCGGCCGCGTGCTGTGTGGAACAGTCCCGATCGGCCCAGAGGGCACGTTACTTTCTTTCCGATTCGTGTGAGCCAGCAGGCATTCGGGGAAAGTGGGCGACCAACGAAGCGGATCTCCGCACATCGTCGGCCACGGCGGTGGTTGCGAAGGCGACGAAGCTGGGAAGCCAGCCTTTCGTGGGAGCTCGTCACCGGTACGGGAAGAACAAGATGAATATC
Source organism: Amblyomma mixtum (assembly GCF_055824585.1). NCBI lineage: Eukaryota > Metazoa > Arthropoda > Arachnida > Ixodida > Ixodidae > Amblyomma > Amblyomma mixtum. Next base: position 316,620,619 of record NC_143013.1, read on the forward strand.
AGAGGAAGGTGTCCACAGAACGCACCGACGACGACCCTTCCGCGGAAACATGAGAAGGCTGGTGAAAGGAAAAGTACAGGAGCCCTTTAAACTACAATGAAGGGAGGGCACGCAGCACGTGCAAGAGACAAGAGATAGTGGCAGTGCGCTTGTGAAAACAGGAAACGAACAAGACGGCGACCTTGTGAAATTACGGCGATTCATAACGCGTAGCTCCTGCACCGTGCACGAATCCCGAACACCAGAGTCAAATCGAGCGCTGATGTATACCATCAGAGTTGTTTGCAAGCATGCCACGTGCACACGACACCAGTCACGCAGCGCGATTTCCAGTAATACGTTGTTTGGCGAAGTTAGGACTGCTGTTGGAGCGCGCGGAAAAATGCACATAAGTCGCATTGTCCTACCCACACATCCACTGCTACTACGCCTTCGACTATAGCACGCACACCGAGCATGGCGGGCTGAAACAAAAGTGGTGGGAAGAAGTCTAGAGTGGCAGACTTGAGGGAAGAAAATTTGTGTAGCTTTGTGTAAATAGCTTTGTGTAGTGCGAAAGACAGGAAAGATGCACATGAGCACACATGGGTGCGCACAATGCCAGCGTATACAGCATTGAAATAATTTGCTCTCATGTCATGCCTCGTCACCCTTCCGACTACCGAGTGCGGTGTATTTCTCTCTCTTTTTTTATTGTGACTTAACGGTGGCGCACATACAATCTGCGCAACACCTCGCACTGCATGGTCCCGGCGTGCTAATTGATGAGGATATTTCTCTTCAATGTTCGTAAAAGGTACTAAGCACAATAGCGTATGTGGAAATAAAATAACTTATACCAGCTTTAAAGGAAAGGGGCATTAATTTAGGGTTTTTTCAGCGATCCTCAGCCTCCCAGCACAAACCCCAAAAACGACTGCCTCGCTCACTAGACTTCCTTTTGATCTCCCCTCCGCTGTTCCCATCTTGTCTTCCTGTATAAGAAGTACACGTGCTCTGTACCACGGTGCACTTACCCTATCCCTCATAACGAGATTTGAGGACGTATCCCTTGGAAGGAATGGCTGGGGCGGCCCTTACCCCGTCGGTGACGAGTCGATGGGGCTCTCAAGAAGATGCACTGCTCAGCACATGTCCCCAGTGTTCCACGCTAGACGCTGAGGTGGATCTTCGCCACATTCTGTGGAATTGCCCGGGAACGGACTCAAGAACAAGACGGCTACTGGAAGCTGGACTTACGGCTGCAAGGGAGGTACACCTTTCATTGTGGCTAACGGAGATCGCTAAGAGCAGGAGCCTGCTAGGGTTTCTTGAAGACAATAGGCTCCACGACGTACTCTAGATTTCCGACAGCCTCTTTTTATGCCACATGGCAAGTCTTCGAATTAAAAAAAAAAAAATGACCGGAGTTTTCTGCTCTGGACGAAACGCCTCAGCGGTTGAGCCTGATAGTTTCTTCAGACAGGTGTCGCCCAGCGTGCTACCCACCGCTGCATTTCGCTGCTGCGAGCACACGTCTAAACACACCTACGCTTTTAACGATGAAAACTACCTCAGGGGCGTGGCATGGGTAGGGGGGGGGGGGGGGTGCTTATTTCAGCCCCCTCGAAATTTTTTCGAACTGTCATCGACCGCAGTATGGCCCAAGTACATATCGAGACTCATCATGAATGGTAGTTTACCAATATCCCTCAAGAGAAGAGTATACAACAGCTGTATCTTACCGGTACTCACCTATGGGGCAGAAACGTGGAGGCTAACAAAGAGGGTTCAGCTTAAGTTAAGAACAACGCAGCGAGCTATGGAAAGGAAAATGATAGGTGTAACGTTAAGAGATCGGAAGAGGGCGGAGTGGGTGAGGGAACAAACTCGGGTTAATGACATCCTAGTTGAAATCAAGAGGAAGAAATCGGCTTGGGCAGGGCATGTAATGCGAAGGCAAGATCCTTAAGGGTAACGGAGTGGATTCCAAGAGAAGGCAAACGTAGCAGGGGACGTCAGAAAGTTAGGTGGACGGATGAGATTAAGAGGTTTGCGGGGATACAGTGGCCGCAACTGGCAAAGGACAGGGTTAATTGGAGAGATATGGGAGAGGCCTTTGCCCTGCAGTGGGTGTAGTCAGGCTGATGATGATGATGACATATGGCGACTTCTGCTGTCATTGTTTTGTTCTTGCCTGGATCGTCTGTCTTTCCGTAGGTGCATGAAGTTTACTGTCTGTGGTTGCGCAAGACGTTTATTTGCCTTGTTTGACGCATTATATAGAGTGACTTTTGCTTAGATACGTAGATTTAATGGAGACATACATGTATTTAAATATCTTGTTGCCAGGTTTTGTGTACACATACAGTGACTTTGTTTCCAGTGATACTTTTTTGTCCTTTATCAAGTTGTATCTTCGCATTTCTAATACTCCATTTTATCTTCGCACTTCGATCTAATGTATATTTTGCACAACTCCTCGTTTATAAACGTGCTCGCTGTTTCGACTAAAATTTCGATGCAATTACTCGGCAATACATAACCGGTGACAGCTGCTGCTGCACAGTATACACTGAAACGAAGGACAGCGCCATTGAGATTTTTCCCTGGCCGTTGCATATGTACAGAAATATAAAGGTTCTTGAACCGTTAAAATATTTCTCCTCTACTTGCTCATTTCATGGTTTTTACTTTTTCATATCAGCGGCATGTACTTCTTTGCTGGTTTCGGACTGATATAGTTCTAGACTTCGCATTATATATTGTTTACTTATTCAATACGCAAAAATATGGAAGCATTGGTATCAGTTATGTCTGCCACGATTTTTAAGACATACGAATGCATTCTTTTATTTAAAAAAAATGCATATTTCGCTTGTCTAGACAGTGCGTAGCGTTATCTAATACACACATGCATTGTCAGTGGCCATGCAGTTATTATTCTTGCGTTTTATCCCTCCACAAACTCAATGAGGAGGCCGTGCTGCAACATGAGCCCCACCCGGACAAAATTTCTGGCTACGCCACTGCTACCATTTATTTTCTGCTGCGCGGACTCTCGTCTCCCCGATTAACCGTAAGCGAAGGACCACTGTGCTCATTTACATCGTGACAAAGTGATCGTTTCTTCTGGCATTTTTGAAAGAGAGAAATGCCCTTTGCAGGAGGGCCTAATAAAGAAACTCCACCGTACAGCTTCTGGCATTCTGTCGCGAAAGCTACTCTTGTTATTAGCTGAATACTCCTAGTGCTGGCGCATATTGCGTGGTTATACGTATTTTGGGGGAAAACACAGCGCACTCCTAAGACACGGACGTGGAAAGACAAGACGATACAGCGCTGCTACGTATTGCTCCGTGCTGCGGGTAATTTATTTGTCCCCGTTGCAAGCTCGCGTGCATTTAGGTAGTGCAGTGTCACTGCAGCCGAGATAATTTCCGGCATCAAAATTTCTTCTTCAATTATTTCTTTTATTCTCGTAAGTGTGTTTCCGCTGCCGTTGTGCTCTAAGCGGTGCGGGCCGGGCGCTATATTATTTTTCTTTCCTTTTACACGCCCACCCTAATTTTTTGTCTAATGCCCCCAATAATTCGATATACAACTGCTGCGCACTCTATCCGATCGAGCAACATAACCAATGTGGAGCGATCCAGCTGCACAAAGCGTCGTGTGACTGGCACGCGGAACAGTTCGGTTCGACGCAGTTCCTATTCCGAGAGCCGTGTGCCTCCATGCGTACAGCGTCTACGGGCGGCGCAGAGTGCGTTGCCAAAGTCGGTGATTGCAGTCTGCAGAGGAACGTTATTGCTCCCGTTCCCCCTCGCACCATGCCTGCAACTTCGCTTGCTTGTCCACCATATTTGCGATCAAAAGCTGAATAGCGCGATCGGAATCGTTGTTTGCCATGTAATCTCACTGGCAAACTTCGTACTGTAACGTGTAAAAGCGATTTCTTTTACGGCAAGAGCCGTTATTTGGAGCGCACCCTCAGCCGTCGTGTAACTGAAGCCTGTGGTAGCTTTCGACAGCGCTCCAAGGCAGCCCAACCAGATCGAACCAGGCCAACTGAGGGAAAAAGAAAAAAAAAGAAAAAAAGAAAGGAAAGAAAATGGAGGGACGTTGTTGCGGCTGTGAAGTGTGGGTGATCTTGCTGTGTTGCTTAATTGTTCTTGCTTCGTCTATTTGGTCTTGATCACGCAACGACTACGCAGCCACAGCAGCGGCTCTCGCCGAATGCTTTAGCTAAGCCGTAGCCCAGTTTAGTCAGTAATCTTTTCACAATATAATGAACCTACGAGTAATTTTGTCGTCTTCATTCTGGGAGTTGGAAGCTTAGAGAGGAATATTAATTAATAGCGTGGATTTCGAGTTGAGCAAAGGAACCTGGCTGGCTACTCGACCACCTTCATGTTAACGACGCACAGAAAGATAACTCTTGATGAAACAGCAATGCTGGTTTCGTAGCGTGATATCACCGGTTTCTTTTTCTTTTTCCAGCCTCTGCTATAGCTTGAATGCCGGCGCGCTTTGCGTAATGCGTATACTCTCAACATTTCACAGATTGGCATGATGACATAATTGGAAGTTGTGGTACTTTCGCCGCGTCTCACTATAGAAATGCATCGCGGGCTCATTCTAAAGCGTACCGAAGCGCAAAACCTACAGCAATTACTCTTCGCCATCGTCGAGAATGATGTTACAGAGCCCGTAGTTTCGAATTCACTCAGATGGCACGTAACCGCCCTATTTGGCTTACTTTCGCGTGTCTAGGTACCTTGCACTGTCGATTTATTTATCAATTCATTTTAAAAGTTATTACCATGCAGTCGAAACAAGTCTAGCACACCAGTGCCCGAACGTAAGCATGCTTGCAGTGCATGCGTCTCTTGTCCATTCCTTGCATGGTCGCATTCAATTCATTTTTCCGCCCTTGGTGTCAGTTTGCCTTTGGTATTTTGCTCCATAGGCTCAAGGACAGAATGCGCGCCCTATATAGTCTCACCGAAATTAGTTACCAAGATTCAGGCAGAGTAAAGCGTTACCTCCACAATTATATCGCATATGGCAGTGTTTGAACAGTATCAACTGCGCTCAATCGGCAAGTCTCAGTGGGAACAAGAGTACAATTGCGCACAGCAGCGAATGACAGCTGGCAAATATTAACTAGTAACGGCGTACAGCTATGACGCAACACTCGTAATCACCTGTTCCACCATGCAGGCGCACCTGCAAGGGTAAATCAGCTGGCCCCTGGGAAGAAGCTTCTATTCATTTTGTCGAGAGCACAGTGGTCGAGAGTAATCTCACTAAGGGTCCAGTACCTTGCGAGCTGGTCGCCAGGTGTGCGGAATGGGAGAGACGGGCTGTGAAAGTGGGTCTCTGGTTATCAAAGGCCGGCAACGCACATTTCGAGCGGAAGCTTTCAAGCGCCGCTGATTAACGGGACGAAGGGAGTTGTTTTCAGCCGGCTGTTTTACTCGCCTACGTTATACCCTGTGCTATCAAGCGAGAGACGTGGGAACCGAGGCGGTGCCAGAGACTGTTGCGCAATCGGGGCAATAATCAGTATCGGCGCCCGGCCAAGACGCGGGACGGGCAAATCACAGCCATCGCGGCGGAACGGGTGCGGTCGCTTTAGGCGCCCAGTCAACCGTGGCGTTCGTCCGAATCAACTGCTTCCATCGAATTGGGTTAAACGTCGGTTAATGCCGCTATCAAAGTGACCGAATTCGCGGAAGGCGCAGGCGGTAATAGTTTAACTGGCTGCCATTTTATTTACGTTTAGCTATTCCGCACTCATAACCAGGAGATAAAAAAAATATGAAGGGAGGGATAAAGGACGCGACCACACCTTTCGGCGATATGGGCAGTATGGGATTCCTGGGCTTCCTCTCTCGCAATCCTTCGCTGATCTCTGGGGAAAGTTGTACGACGGAGCACTTGACAGCAGCTCACCGGAAAACATGACCTTCGCCCAACTTTCAACTCAGCTTTTTCTCTTCTTTTTTTTAGCATAAAAATGGGGTTAACAGTTACCGGGCCACAACATCTGTCACTATTTCCACGAGGCCTATAATGTCATCGGCAGAAGCCCGGGACAGCGTCACAACGGTTGAGCTGCTGTCACTTTGGTAGTGGTCCGCCACTACTCGTTAAATCAAGTAAGCGCCAAGGAAGGCTCTTGGTCTTGATACAGGCCTTATCATGCCTGCATGCCTTTAGCATGCAGTATTCCAAGAACGGAAGCTCGCGCCTGTACCCTCCACATCACCGCCCGACTCCACTCTCATCTCCTGGAAGACCTGCGACATCCAGCCTTTTCCTACGCCACTGCTCTCTCGCAGGAGAAGAAAACGCCAATATACTGAAGGCACAGCGCCAAGATTATTTTGCAAGATGTAGGGTAAGATGAAATAAAGGTAAAAGGTATGGACTGTGCGTTAAATAAAAGAGGGGAATAAAAGGGAAGTTAAGAATAGAAGTGTCATCATCAGTGCCTTCCCAGCCAGGCGAACAGACCCGCCGTCTCACCGTTTTTCAAAGAATGCAGAGCTGTTTCTTCGACGAGACTAACATGCGCAACATCGCTTTGCTGTCGCCTCCCGGACTCCTTCAATCTGACCCCACTCCTCTCTCCTAAGCCCTCGTGCAATATCTTCCTGCTTCTGTCGTTGATCGCCTTCGTGCACATGTCGTATTTACAGCCTTGTCTTGTCCTCCTGGCGGTACCAGGCCCTTCTGTCTTCGTCCTTGCTTTGTATGCAGCCCTGTGCTGCAGCGGAACGCTTTCAAGGGGGCGGGCACTCACGCTGGACACGAAATACGTGCAGCTCAGTATGGACGGGCTGCGAACGTGAGAGTTTACGCTTACGCCTAACTACAATGCCGGCACCATTAACAGAAGCGGAAGCCGCTCGTACATCGAAAATCACTCGGAAATCGAAAAAGTTTTACCCGAAACACTTGTCACCGTACAGAGAACGGACGCGAGTAGTGCGATGAATGGATGCTTTAGGATCAGTAGTACTATCGACACTATAAATAGTTTAATCACTATCCAACTATCACTGGTAAAAAAAAGCTATCGATGGTACTACCGATAGCACTATCTATAGCGCTATCGATAGAACTCTCCATAATATTAACGGTATTACTTTCGATAGATAGTACTACCCATGGAATAAAATCAAACGCGTGAACTCACTGCCTTTCGATAGCAACACTATCGATAGCCTTTCTGCACTAGGGATGCTTTTAAAAAAATATCGATACTATCAACAGTCACTTACCTATAGTTTTACGTCCTTAACAGGTTGCGAACCAAGCTTACACTGTAGAGCGTGACTTACACCGATCGTGCTCGTGTGCGAAGTTTCCAAATGGCGCCACGCTACAGAATCCCCAATGCGTTAATGCATCAATCGTGCACGCCTTCATGCGCGACAGCCTGTATATGGTCTGGTTTCAATAAAAGTTCTAACAGAAAACTACCTGCAAGCGAAATGTAATCTAACGTCAACGGGCCGCGCACAACGGCGCCCAGCTATTCTGAGCAACGCCCAGAGCGGGAGACAGCTACGAAAGACTACTTTTCTCAGGGGAAATTGGGGAGCAATGAAGCATAGGTACTTAAGTTCTGAAACTAGTATTCTAAGACTAAGCGGTTCTCCATATCTCAGCGAAGAGTGAACAACGTAAAAATTCGACTAAAGTAGGCTTCAACTGCGCTTATTGCCACAAGCTGACGTGGATGTGACACGTGCATGACTGGACAGCATCAAGGCGAGCGACGTATGAAACTTCACAACAGCTTTTGTGATGATGGTATCCTCAATCTTGCCAAATAGCGGCACGCGACTCGGCGTACATAGATGAATGCAGAGAATTTATGTTCACGCTAGATACTTGAAAACAGCATTAACCCATCCCGCTGGTATGCCAAGCCGGTAGCGATACCTAAAGAAGGAATGCTTGGCTATAATACTCACAAGGTGACTTCGAGCATTCCTTCATGGATACATATGCAACGGTAAACGAATTTTCGATTATTGTGAATATCAAGTTAACGAATCAAAAGAATAAGAGATATTCGAATCGTTTTCTAAAACTGACGGACTGCAAACTCCTGAAATTTATACTCAGAGCAAAGGCGCGAGGCCGGCTGTATATGCTCGATTCTCAAGGAACTAAAAAAGGCCTCCGCGTTTTCTTTCTCTCTCTCTCAGCCAGCCAAATTATGTCATAATGCAGAGAACCACCACCTCGTTTGTCGCCCGACGACCGTCTGGTCAACCGACGCTCAAGACTGCCTGGCGGCGAGAGACGACCTCTTCCGCGGGCGATATGAGCTGTCGTCCCGCCTGTACCCTGTAATTATCCGGGCGCAATATAACGCACGGCTCCGCATCTTGCATCAGCAGTTAAGCGCAGTGCAGCGCGGGCTGCAGCGCCGGCTGGTCCACCCAGGAGTCACGCTCGGATCTGGATCCATTTCTCGCAGATATACAAGCAGATATTGTGAGTGACAGTGAGCATTTGTATGCAAGACGCGAACTGTGTGTGGAACCAGCTTGGTAACTGCTATGGAGATCGGTGAGTACAAGTCGGTGCGGTGGCTACCACAGGACGGAAACGTATCAGTAGTGAAGGAGTAGTGAGGGCTTGGTGGTGGTGACTACAAGGTGTGCGATGAGCTTAAATTACAGAGTGAGTGAGTGAGAGAGCGAGAGAGTGAGAGAGAAAGTGAGTGAGTGAGTGAGTGAGAGAGTGAGTGAGCGAGAGAGTGAGAGAGAGAGTGAGTGAGTGAGAGAGTGAGAGAATGAGTGAGTGAGCGAGTGAGTGAGAGAGTGAGTGAGTGAGTGAGTGAGTGAGTGAGTGAGTGAGTGAGTGAGTGAGTGAGTGAGTGAGTGAGTGAGTGAGTGAGTGAGTGAGTGAGTGAGTGAGTGAGTGAGTGAGTGAGTGAGTGAGTTTGCCTCTATCTTGTGCATCTAACCCTGAGTAAGAGATGGTATGTAGCACGTGGGGTCCGACGGTCCGAAGCCGCAGGTTAGCTATAAGGGGGCGCCTAGTGGAAGGTCACGGATTAACTTCTACCAACCGGAGTTTTTAAAACTTGAACGGACATCCAAAAGCACATGGGTGTTTTTTGAAACTCAGTTCCATTGCAATGAAGCCGCTGCGGCTAGGATTCGATGAGTGAAGAAAGTTGGGCGAAACATGAAAACAGCTACCGCAAGAAACGGGACGACGGAAGGACACCTTAACGAAAGTTGGGCGAGTTGGTGTATATTCATGATTCACAACAGCTCAGCAAACACGGACAAAATGGAGACTAGACAAAACAAGCGCTTCTTTAGTCGGCTCTCCCCTTTGTCCGTGTTTGCTGTTGTGAACCATTAATCGGATTCGAACCTGCGACTTTGGGCTGCAGCCGCCAAACCCCGAGCCAATGACCAACCGCGGCAGAGGAGTAAAAGGAAATCGATCTCTCTTGCGAATACTAAAAACGAAAACGGTGGACGGATTTATTTAAACATTTGCTGCCCATATCACGACAAAACAACACGACGTTTTTCATGCCATGAACTCATTACTACATATAGCCTGCATAGAAAGCAGCATCATATCAACATATTCTCAGCAGCCGGCGCTTTCCAGTTAAAGTGCTTGATGTCGCTGTAAGACACAGTGTGAAAAATAAAGGAGGCGCAAATGTGCGACTTCCGGCCAACGCTCGTCGATCATTTTTGAATAGATGTTGTAGACGAAATTGAAGTCATTCTTTGGATAAAAAAATGTTTACTGTCTCTGAACCTTCGAGCTGGTTCGAGGCCTTCATTTCGGTTCTTCAAACAACAAGGAGTAGCTACAGGAAATGAGCGCTAAATGTTGCTTATTGACGAAATACCGATTTCTCAAATTTTAGCGGCGCTCTTAAAATTCTGATATTGGCCTTTGAGTGCGGGTACGTTAGTTAGCGTGATGTCACAATTTGGATATTAACGGATTAAATGCGAAGTGCCCGTTACACCACTGCGCTGTATAAACATACACGACCTACATCGTTTTTTCTGACGTAAATGGTATGGTTGTATTACTCAGTATGACAATGAAGGAGAACTTTGACAAAGCAGCACCATTTTTTTTATGTAAGTTTGAAGATAAGTCGAGTTCTGAATTCCTCTTTGAGGAACGCGTGCAAGACCTGAGTACAGTGTTCATTCTTCTCTAAGCGGCCCATGCGCATTTATTGCAGCCAATTTTTAGGGGAAGATACCACCCAAAAGAAATCTGAAACAAAAATAAGGAAGCTTCACTAATTATTCGCCCTGCGTTTACGTCCAGCCGCGAGCCTCAGACTATTTGCGTTGTTGATACAATCCTTTATTTGCTATATTTGGCAAATAAAATCTAAAACGAACGACCTCTTTGCGCGCATGTGGATTCCATTTAAAATTATAATGGGATCTGAGCAACATACGCCAGTCACGCGGGTAGTTACTTGATCTGCATGCGAATTCCGAGACGCACTTTCATGCGGCGGTTTTTCACGGAATCAAAACACTCACTCCTATGCATATACACATGCTGTCAGCTGGCTCTCTCTTAAATAACAACCACTTCCGTTTCGGCAAGCTTTACTTCTAATGAAAATGCTGCATCTGCCTGAAATATGCAGGGTTAGAATACCAGGTATTCGCCAATGACAAGCACCAAAGTCGAGAACCGCATGTAAGGGCGTATTATGCGTCGCTTATATAACTGTCAGCTACCTCGTGTCTGCTATAAACTTCAGGCAGCGAGCGCTACCGGCTTCCTTCGGGGACGGGCGCAGTTGATCGAACACTCGGATGCAGTGAAATGTGAAGTGTAAGCTAGGCCAGCACACTGCTCCGCAGTTGCGAGATGCTTGGAACAGCGTTTCTTAAAACGCAAGTTACGGCCGTCGATAAACTATTTCCAGAAGGCCCGCACGTCTGGATGTGCAACATTTGCAGCAGCGATTCCAACAACTCGCGCTTTGATGTGCTGATCCTAATGAGAGATAACACACGCGTATGTTCGGTCATCTTAATTTCGTGCGCGCTTTCTTCCCTATCATTAAACTACGTTTTGGTCATCTCTAATTTTCGTTATTACTTTTGTAACTATGTATTCTTTATTCTGTTATGGCCTCTGCTGCTTTATGCTTTTTTTTATGGGAGAATCCTCTAAAATCACTCACTCTGGGACCTCCTCCGAATGTGAACTATGTAACCATCTCTAATATGATGCAATAAACTTAATCTGATCTTATTTGATTCTTATCCCTGTGGACTGTGGAAACAGTGAACGCAACACGTTCGCGCAAAGTATAAATGAGAGGTTATGCCGCATTCTTCTTTCTTTCTCTATTGCTAACAGCCAACTACGTAGCGTCTTTTTCGAGCATTTACATTTCCTGGGAAAACCGGACAGTAGGCCAGAGGAGGTTCTTGTCGCTCCGCATAACCAGTGAACCCCCAGCGGCATCCAGATTCAACACCCAGCACCTCCCGCATAAGAGGCGCATGCTCCACAATAGGGAAATCACGGGGGACACAAGTAATTCCTGTTCTGTCCTTTCTTTGGGCGTCCGAGTATGGCTTTAAAAGAAAGCAATTGCGGCATTATGCTTTCATTGCACAGAAACTAACAATCCCCGCAGCAACCCTTGCTGAACACCGTGAATGGAGAGCGATTGCGGTGTAGGCGAGAACGCCTATTTTATTTATGTTTTCTTTAGTGTATTGGGGGTCTATGCATACCCTGACAAATCCATAAATGAAAATATATATATATATATAAGTTCGCGCTACGGGCTTTCACCTGCCCTTTGCTTCGCAGGCGAAGCGGAACGAATCCGAACTATGAGGGGTAAACAAAGAAGATAAAAGCGCTTTCCGCGGGACGTTGCGTGCACGCTTTCCTCAGTGTTACGCTCAGTGAGCGCCAAGGCGTTAGTACTGCCTAGCGGAATTTGGCCGAACCTGGGCATCCAGCAGCAAAACCACTAATTCGAACAAAAACAGCGCAACCGCAACGCACGTATTTCCTACGAGCCTAGTCTGACTCGGCCACTGCGCACGCATGTAGGTGGCACCGCCGCAACCAGCCTCACAGAGGTGATAAAGCGGGCCGCTTTCACCTCCAACTGCTCGCGTAATCCTAACAAGTTGCGCGGCCATTTGTCTTCACAGGCGACGGCACTTTTCTTCGAGCGAAGCGCAGGAAGTTGCAAGGGCAGCACTGCGCAAAGGAGAGCGAAGGATGTGCGTGCGTGCGTGCGTGCGTGCACTTTGTCCACGTAACAGCTCGGCCAGGCGCGGAATCGCGGAGGAGTAGTCGCGGCGAGCTAAACTACCGGAAGGCGAACCAAGAAGCGCACGGCTGCCCCCGCAGAGATACAGGGAGGGAATAAAGCCGGAGGGAAGCGACGACAGCGACGCCTGGCGAGCCGAGCACATGAGCGCTGTTTTTGCGCCGCGCCTTTCTTCCGCATCTCGCTGGTTAATCAGCAGCAGACCGCTGCTGCGCAACCCGTTCCCGTCATAAAAGGACACGTGTGCACAATACAGTGGCCGGCCGCGAAAGCGTCAGCGATGTGCGCTGCGCTTTGGCGCTGTCGAGACGTCCGGCGGCCGGCTGCGTGAAACGCAAGTTCCGTTACGTAACCGAATGTTGCCGCGCCCCGCACTCGCAGAAGTCAGTGCGTTGATGAGCGCGGGGACGGTGTGTGAACGAAATGTGAATGGCGCTCCGGAGCTTTGCGTTGTTGTTCAGAGAAGAACCAAAACACGCGCTCATTGCTTTATTTAGCACGCGACGAAGAAGAAGCACTTTTTGCCAAAAATTCATTACGAACGTGAACGCAGATGGCGAAACATTTTGGTTCCTGAAGGTTCGTTCGCATTAAGCCAAGAGAGCCCACCACACATTCCAGGTGAGCGATTACAGGGCCGCTATAGAACCGATTAGCTGTCGGGCATGCGTTATGAGCCGCAGTAGGACAGTTCGGTTTAAACGAAAAAAAAAACGATAAATTTACACCAATTTAAATTTTCGAAAATCGGTTTTAACCCATGAAATGTACGACACCTACAGTTGGCTGTTCAGTAGGAGTTGCACTCTGTTAAAAAAAAAGTACTAAAGTGCGGAAGCCGGGAGCGTAGGACACCGTGGTAGCATTGGATTGAGCAGCGTAGTTTAATACATTCAGGGCACTGCTCCTCTGCCCTTCACGACTTTCCAGACCAACAAGCTCCACAAATAGGCCGTCTGCTCGCGATGCGCTGTTCGTTTACTGTTGTTACCAGTTTGGGCGCCACTGCGTGCATGAAGCCACCCTGTGTCCCGCAAAAGTGTTGTGTTCCGGCTACCGCAAAATCTCAGCGGAAGTTATATCGCTGCCATCAATAAAAGACATCACTCACTCACCCACCCACTCACTCAGTCAGTCAGTCAGTCAGTCAGTCACTCACTCACCCACTCACTCACTCACTCACCCACTCACTCACTCACCCACCCACTCACTCACCCACTCACCCACCCACTCACTCACCCACCCACTCACCCACTCACTCACTCACCCACCCACTCACTCACTAACTCACCCACCCACCCACCCACCCACTCATTCACTCACCCACCCACTCACCCACTCACTCACTCACTCAGCAACTCACCCACTCACTCACCCCTCACCCACTCACTCAGTCAGTCGAGTGCGCAACAACGCAAGTATGGCATACATGACGGAAGCCAATAGTCACCGAAACCAAGGAGCAGGGGGATGGATAATAAGAGCCGAGGAAACAACAACCACATGCAGCCGGTGGAATCTGGACACAGGACCTCAGAATTTCGCGTCCGGTGCTCTGCCAACTGAGCTACGGTGATGGATGTCCAGTTTGCTGTTTTCAGGGGTATTTAACCTTGAGAGCGTCTACCAGCGCCACCCTCTTCCATAGCGGCGGACGCACAACGTACCCCGCTGAGGGCGGAACCTGTGCAAGAACCCTCCCTTTTGTGCAACCTATGCCATCAAGACTGACATATCCGAGGCCCTCGATGAACTATTCAGCAGACAAGGGACCACGTTCCTACGTGGCACTCGCGGTAATACGGGACGTACGACGCCCGCCGCTACGGACGAGGGTGGCGCAGGTGAACACTCGAGGTTCGGTTACACTACACATAAATACTCCTGAAAGCGGACGGCCCTCCTTTTTGAGGAACTAAACGTTTATACTACCACCTCCTGGGGATTTTTAACGTGCACTGGCATCGCACAGCACGCGGGCACCTTTTGCGTTTCGCCTCATTTCGCCCCCTCGAAATGGGGCCGCCAAGACCGAGACTCGATACCACCATTTCGTTCTCAGTATCCGAACACCACATGCACTAAGACAACGCGACCGGTAAAGCACGAAAAGGCGCTCAAGTCCAGGCGTCCGGCGGGACCAAGACACGCCGCGTATATCGCTGCTGGCGCCGGCCGACCCAGCTCGTTCGGCCGGTCGGCAGGCGCGCATACGAAAGTCGTCCCTGTCCTTGACGGGCCTTCGGCAGTGCCTGCGGCGAGGCCGCCGTCGCCACCATGCAGAAAAGCCAGTCAGTCTCGGAGCGTCCAGTCGCGTGCGATCACGTGTACCGAGGCGAGCGCTGCCCTCCGGCGTGACGCAACGCGCGCCACCCGGCGGCGCTACTAAAACTGGATCGGCGAGCGCCGCTAACGGGACTCCGTTACACCGCAACACACACAGTCGAAGTGGACGAGCGGCCTGCGTTATCGGGCTTTTTTTGGCACCGCGTACGCTTTCCGCCTGCTAATTGCGCACGCCGCTCTTAGGTGCTTTCTTGAGCGCGCATCGAGTGATACGCTGGCGACTCTTGGCAACACCTGGGCCGCTCCTTTTCAACTTCGTGCTCGCACAAACAGCACCCAAGAGGAGTGGGACCCTCTGGCGTGAAGCACCGTTGCTACCCTACGCTGCCAGGCGCGAACTATGCGTTTGAATGCACCATGGAACAACTCGCGAACAGACAGTTATCTCCTGTCAACCTCGAGGGAACTGACGACGTATAAGGTGGCGAATGTTTACTCGCAAGCACACTGATGACCGGAAGTCGCACTTCCCGTAGTGAACGCGCACGGGGCGCTGTTCGAAGTACTTTTTGTCCCTGATACTCTTTCAAGTCTCGCTTCACTTGTCATTGACGAGTTTTTGGGTTGCATTTCGTGCTTTCCTGTGTGATGAATGGCGCAGTAGCTTCGTTGCATTTCGCCTGTTCGCATTATTTGCCAGATTTATTCCACTGATGCTACCTGTTTTTTTTTCTTTTGTTTTTTATAACGCATACCGAACGCTACGTACATTATGTGTGACAAGCAACGCTGTTTCAGCTTCCTGACTAGTTTTCCTCTTGGCGTAAATTATCCAAAAGTCAATCTCAAATTTGGTGGAGAAATAACCAGAAAATTTGCAGTTTTGTGCAAAAAGTTTGTTTCCTCTAATATTGTCACGACATGCACAGTCCTGGCACGCGTTTATTCTGCTATATGAGCGCACCGTCCTGCGTTACGTCTGTAGGGTAAGACAGTAAATAAATAAGGAAACAAAGGGACGAATAAAGAGCAGCGTTAACTCAGCGTTAACTGCTGCGTGCCTAAGCGGTTTTCGCTTGCTGCCCGTCGTTTCATAACTTATTCTATCGCTGTGCCTCAGTTGCTCCGACGGCACCTTTGGCTGACTGACTGAAGTCAGTTCGCGCTAAAGGGAACTAATTGCATTTGAAACGAGAGACGAAGCAAACAGTGTCATGAGCATTCTTACATAACGATTCAACTAACTAACTGATCATGTTTTGCAGCTCATCTCCTGATCGTCTTAGCAAGGCGATGTCATCAGCGGATTGCAAATTAGGTATTCACCATTAACACTTATCCCCAAACGCTCCCAACCCAGGCCTCGGAACACCTCCTGTAAAAAGGCGGTGAATAGCATTGGCGAAATCGTGTCTCCCTGCCTGACACTCTTTCTTATTGGAATTGTATTGCTGACTTTATGGAGGACTATGGTAGCTGTGCAGTCGTTATAGATATTTTCCAGCATTTTCACATAACACTCTTCCACACCCTGATTCCGCAATGGCTGCATGACAGCTGAGGTTTCCACTGAGTCAAATGCTTTCTCGCAATCAGTGAACGCTGTATATAGGGGTTAGTTATATTCTGCGTATTTCTCTACCACCTGATTGATAGTGAGAATATGGTCTATTGTCGAGTATCCTTTACAAAAGCCTACCTGATCGTTTGGGTGATTGAAATCTAAGTTTGTCCTGACACTATTAGCGATTACCTTAGTAAATACCTTGTAGGCAACAGACAGTAAGCTGTTCGGTGTGTAGTTTTTCAAGCCCTTCACGTCTCCTTTCTTATGAATTAAGACAATT
Source organism: Amblyomma mixtum (assembly GCF_055824585.1). Lineage (NCBI taxonomy): Eukaryota > Metazoa > Arthropoda > Arachnida > Ixodida > Ixodidae > Amblyomma > Amblyomma mixtum. The sequence goes on from NC_143013.1 coordinate 316,637,074, forward strand.
TTAGCGTCCTTCCAAGCTTCTGGTACGCTCTAGATCAAAAGCCATTGCGTATAGAGGATGACCAGTTTTTCTAGCACAATGTCTCCTCCTTCCTTCAACAGACCTGCTGTTATCTGATCCTCAGCGGCCGCTTTCCTCCTTCTGCATCGCTCCTAAGGCTTTCTTCACCTCCTCTTTCAATGCGAAAGCATTATTTGGCTCATCGGCAACGCAACCCAGCGTCGGCGTAGACCAGCAGCAATGGTTCCAAGATGTCAGATGACGTGAAATCAAAGAAAAATGAAATTTCTTCTAAAGGTGCGGGGAATTAAACCGAGGATTTCCAGACAGCGAGGCGAACACGCAACCCGCAGGTGACAAAACCACGCTGCTTCTTGGCAAACAAAGGTGAACCTATGCGTGGCCTTACGACTCTATGCTAATGAGTAGGTACGTCAGACATAACTTCCCCAGCGAAAGAACGAGACACGAGGAGACGAAGAACACAGGACAACGCTGGACAACAGCGTTGTCCTGTGTTCTTCTTCTCCTCGTGTCTCGTTCTTTCGCTGGTGAAGTTATGTCTGATGTACACCAACTAGTCCACATGGGTACCTTGTTACAGTAGGTACGTCATTAGAAAGGAAGCAAAATTTTTAAAATAAGCAAGAAAAAAGAAAGGAAATAAAAAAATGCTTTCGTATTAAAAGCACGTAAGTACAGTCTCGAGTGCCCACCGTAACTTTTCATTTGAAACACTTTGAGGCAAACGAGTGCTTTTCCTTAGTGGTTACTTTATAGTATTCGCGGCGAGACGACGCAGTTACACTAAATGAAGTATGACACAAATTTACAAGACAGCATGTGCAGACAACAGTAACACGGAGATTTGAGCTAGTTGGTTCATGTTCGAATCTTTTGCCAGCGCTGCCACAGGGGACAGTGAAGAAGAAGAGTCTCTTCTTCACTGTCCCCTGTTGCAGCGCTGGCAAAAGTTTCGAGCATGTGGAGAGTTTGCGTGCTTCCATAAAGTACAACTGACGGTGAACGGAACAGATGTCTTCAAATTGAAGCCTCGTACGTCTTGCCAGAATGTTGGAAATGGCTATGTCATGCATAAGGACAACGATGCATGAAGAAGCGGTGCACTGCCCGTGCACTTCAGCGGATGACCGAACAACCCGCTGTCTTTTTGGAGCAGCGTCATCTCCGTCCAAGGTCACGTGCCTTTGAACAACACTGCGTAAAACTTCTTTAGTGGCGATTTCGAAAGTGAGACTAAATTAAATTAAATTGGTTTTTGAGGAAAGGAAATGGCGCAGTATCTGTCTCACATATCTCGGCGGACACCTGAACTGCGCCGTAAGGGAAGGGAGGAAGGTGGGAGTGAAAAAAGAAAGAGAGAAAGAGGTGCCGTAGTGGAGGTCTCCGGAATAATTTCGACCACCTGGGGATCTTTAACGTGCACTGACATCGCACAGCACACGGGCGCCTCTTGTGTTTCGCCTCCATCGAAACGCGGCCGCCGCGGTCGGGTTCGAACCCGGGTACTCCGGCTCGGTAGACGAGCGCCTTACCACTGAGCCACCGCATCCTTCGCAAAATTATTAAGCGTGCCCTTGACCTCCCCATCACTACTTCAAACAGCCGGCTTATGGCTCTTGGGGTGGTGAATACTTTCCGGGAGCTCCGGGAGGCGCACCTTACAAACCAGTACACGCGCTTGTCGCTAACGGAGTCGGGTCGCCGCCTTCTTGCTCGACTCCATATCCAACACACCCCTCCAATGGAAGACAGGTTTCGCATCCCAGAACTGTGGAGACGTGCCCTCCACGTGCGGCCTCTTCCAGCAAACATGTCACACGAAGACCATAATGGTCGGCGCCTGGCACGAGCGGAAGCGCTAGCCCGACATTATGGCAACAAAACAGGTGTATACTACGTGGACGCCTCCGGTCCTCACCACGGGGGATGGTACACGGCCGCGGTAGTTCACAACAGCAACACAGTTAACGGCCTCACCTTCAGAGCCAGAAGTGCAACACAAGCAGAAGAGGTCGCGATTGCTCTCGCGGCCTCACATTCCGATTCAAAATACATAATCACCGACTCGCGAGGGGCCTGTCGGAACGTCGAACAAGGCTGCACTCCCTTCCTAGCCTATCGAATATACCAAAATTGCATACGGGATACGGACCCCGCACACCGTTACATTATATGGGCCCCTGCTCATCAGGGGTTGGCAGGAAACGAGGCAGCAGACGCAGCCGCCCGCGCGCTCTCTCACCGGGCTGTTTTCTCCTCCCCACCCGATCAGGAACCCGATTTTAATCCAGTGTATACATTCAAAGAAATTACAGCCTACTATCAAAACAGCCATCGCCTTTACCCAAGCCCATGTAAAGGCCTCAAGAAGGCGGATGAGCGGCTCCTTCTCCGCCTTCTCACCAATACATTACTGTGCCCGGCAGCACTAAAGCATTTTGACCCCTCCTGTAACGGCAGCTGCCCGCACTGTAGTGCGGTGTCTTCTGACACCTATCACATGGTGTGGGCGTGCCCCTCCAACCCGGCTATTCCCCCCATCCCCAACCCAACCCGGGAGGACTGGGAGGCGACCCTGCTCGGCTGCCACGACTTACAGGCCCAACAAGCCTTAGTCGGGCGCGCCCGGGCGGCGGCCACCGCCACTGGGGTCCCATACTAGGGACCTCCACCTAGTGTTTGTAAGGATCGGTCCCTTACGGGCTGATCCAAGCATACCTCCTGTCCTTTCTTAATAAATGTTTTCACCACCACCACCGCGGCGGGTGCGAAAGTGAGACTGTCAGATGCGCTCCGAAGTACCAGAACTGGTGTTTATGTGTTGCTCAGATACAAAAAAAAAAAAAAAATGGGTCGCGGGTTTGCGTTGCTAAGATAGAAATATTGTGCGAAAGTACGCTTTTTTCCAAGTGGACACCACCGCCACGTACCTCAAAGCGGGATTGGGGTGTCCACTGACAAAGGGAGCGCCAGTTAAGTGGCTTTCCTTTCCTACTTCCTTTTTTGAGAAAAGAAAAGGCGCATAACTATACCTGAGTTTGTAGGTGGACCCCACGGCCTACTCGCAGCGCGATTGACGTGTACACCGACCCAGAGCCAATTACACTTGCTACTCAAAGGCTTCACACACACATGCACAGACACACAGCGCTTAAATCCGGGGAGTGCGTATAGAAGTGTTTTCGCACCCAAAATAGTAAGCAGGAGGCGGTACTTAAGGCAGAGGCTGCACTGCGACCTCCACAATTAAAGAACGTTTGAACTTATGATGTTACCGCCTCTAAGGATAGTGCTGACCACCGCAGTGCATGCATCGCAAAACTAAAGGAAACAAAAGGAAAACCTCCTAGCCTACAAATTTTGTGCCTCAACTCCGTTTTCCTCGAGCGCATTTCGCGGGTGCTCGAAGCGCACTGCAGCGAAATCGTGCTGCACCGAATTTCTCCCCAGCTGTGCATCGTTGCCCACACCCGCCTTTTCGTGCGTTAGGCTCGCCCCTTCGGTCATTAGACTGACTGCACTGCTGTTCCAGTTGCGTTGGCTCTCGGCTTTCCCCCGGTGAGCTCGAGTGCAGCGTGCCTCGCGCGTTTCTTCGTTTCGAGTTTGCCCACCTTTCGTCCGCGCGTAATCCACGCACGTGCGGGGCCCCGTGCTCAGGGAACGAGTTCGGCGTGTTTACAAGGGTGCTGCTGCCTTTCCTCCTCTCGCGCTGGCTCGCTCGGTTTGGACAGCATGACCGAGACCACGCCCGCGTTTTCGATCGTTTACAACCCATTACGAGAAGCGTGCGCCCCCAGACTCCCAACGACGACGAGGAATGAGCGACCAAGCCACACAACCGGCGGGTTGTGTTCGTAATCACGCGAGTGATTTCGATACTTCTTCCGTTTCTTCTTTTTTTACTCTTCTTCTTTCCTCCCCGTCCATCACACGCGGATAAAAACAAAGCTGCATATTGCACACCTTGGAAGGAAACCAGGATCAGTTCTGTGCCTAATGAACTGTGGGCGGGAAGAAATGTAAAACTGACGGCGACGCGAAACTGTCCGCCGCATGCCGTTCCTCGGCTCTTTCCTCGTTTTAGTCTTTTTTATATTTTCGTCCCCGCACAGCCGCAGCGTACATGCGTGCGCCTCTATAAAATGACGCCTTCAGCGTGACATTGCGTAAAAATTGTCAGACGCATACACACCCAGGCATTCGAGAACGTAAACAGCTTGAGCTTCAAGGTCCACCCACATAGCGCATAATCAGATCGCTTCTCCGCACTGCAAGCTATAAACAGTGCGCTAGAGTATGGTTCTCAAGAAAACTCAGTCTTCTAGTTCCTTCCATTTCCCTTAATATACAGCGAAAAGGAAGGAATGATTTGTGCAGTCGAACAAAATGACGAGCAGGATCAACGGCAGTACAGGCCAACCAATTCTTTTCACCCATTGTGTTGCTGTTTTGTCAGCCACAGCACTGACTACCGTTGTGGCGGTAACGGCAGCTGACCGAGAATCGAGCCAATCATGATGAAAGAACGAAAGCACCCCGCAATTAAGGTGGAAATCGCAGAAGAATCTTAGACTGTCCAGGCCCAAGTCTTCTGATGTTAAGAATTAATGTGTTAAAAAGAGCTAGCTAAACCAAGTTCAACAACTGCGATGACCTGTAGAACCAGTGCATGTAAAACTGCGCAGTTAATTATCCGGATACGAGAACCAAGTTGTGCTTAGCACCACTATCAGGTGGCATGCGGAACGTCATAGGGACAATTCATAGTAGTTAACGACGCGCGAAATCATGAAAGCAAGTCAAGGTTTGGGGCACCTCTGTTGACCTTTCGCGGTTCCACTCCATCCTGGCAAGCCTCCTTCGCATTGCCACGCCTCGCTAGCGAACAAAGAGTACTGCAGCGCGGCAGCGCTACACGCGAGCACCGCGTGAGACCCAAGATGCGGGAGACACTCCATCCGGGACAAGGTAAGCAGCGCGACTCCCCGCGTATCTGCCGAAACGCGAGAACGCTCAGGCCACAGCACGCACTCACGCATACAGGCACCATTCTCGAACGACACGCACGCGAGTGCCGCAAAATCGTCGCCGACTGGGCCAGCCTTCGGCAGCCCTATATATCTAATCACGCAGCAACCTCCCCGAGCTCAATATTCCGCGCTCTGCCGCGCTTCGAACGAGAAAGACAGCCTCCGACGCATTGTGCATTCCCCTCAGCGGCCGCACGCGTACGCACGTCTCCGCTGCGCCGGGTGTCTATCGCGAGGAAAGACGGAAGACCCGTCCCGGATTGAGAGCAGGGACGACGACGGTTTTGTGCGAAAAAGAAAAGAATACGCCTAAGTGGATGCGCTCGCAGAACGTGACTCCAGGAAATTGAGGCCTCGTAGACTTACCGTGGCCCACGTGGCGACAGACAGCTGGCGCAACGTAATTGCAGCGAATCAATTCGGTCGTCCTCCTCAGCTGACAAGTAATTCGGTGGTAACAAGCGTGGCACGGCAAAGAGGCAAGCGCGCAGCCCTTTCCCTTTCATAGCTCGTGCTACGGGTGAAGTTATAGCATAGAATAAATAAACAGCTCGCAAGCACGGATCGCGTGTAGGGGAGAGACAGATAACAAGGGGCAACCAAAAGCAGCGGTCAAAATGTCATCAATCAGTTTGCCGTTCCTTTCTGCAGAGCGGTTTCCTTCCTTCCAACATGCGCAAGGACAGCAACTACATACTTGCGGAGTCTTTTGCCGACATTTCTAACGATGCGACTAGTTACACCCAGAAGCTTCGACGATGGGCGGAGTGGGACATAACTTTCGCACCTCTCCGTAGTTTTGGATCTGAGGAGACGCCGCAAGTGCCCCATATACGTCTCATCAGCAAACATTGCCGCCTAGGAACTTTTGATCGAAACCGTACATCCAATAACTTCAACATCGATTCTATTTTAGTACAGCGTAACACACATTAAAAGAATTGCCTGGCAAGAGTGCTTGTGGACAATGCGGTATGCATATGTTAAGGGTGTTCGTGTGTCCCGTAGTTTTTTACGCGGTGCACAATTCCTAATAGAAGTTCCTGAGCAGGATTGCATCTTGATGAATCTGTCTTCTTTGCATGGCGAGAAACTCTTGTGAAAATGAACAAATCAGCTGAAACACGCCATTTGGCTCGCAATAAAAGAAAATTCGGGATACTCAGAAAAAAAAAAAAGCCAGTTTTCTCAAAGACACAAACGCAAAAGCCACGTTTCCGGTCCAATATAATGATAATAGTCGTTCAGTTTCATTTAATGAACGTCGAACGTTTTGAACTGCTGCAAAATTGTACGAAACCTGTGGAACCACAGGAAGCGCAGTAATCACCCAAGCCTACTCTGCTATTTGGCACATTCTACCACGTTTACTTCCGCAGGTGAGCCCTTATTAACTCTGTAAGGAGATGACTAAGTCCCTCGCACCTTTACGCTTTAGCATACCCGTGTGGTACGAGCTCAGCTTAAACACCACAAAGGTGGATTCCCACGTGTTTCTTTCCGCCTCGTCCTTTTGTGAGGCGGTTCCTTGCGGCATTACGTGTAGAGCTTGCTTAAGCAGCGGAAAATCTCGAGCGGAAGACAGAGGCTACTTCGATTCGGACTGCATACGACGAGCATCCCTTCAGAGCGCGCATCAGACTACGTACGAACTGGGTCGGCATCCATTATGTGAATCAGTGTGACACTGGCGGCTCAGTGGTTACGACGCTCGGCTGCTGGGCCGAAAGACGCGGGTTCGATCCCGGCCGCGGCGGCCGAATTTCGAAGGAGGCCCGTGAACTGTGCGATGTCAGTGCACGTCAAAGAACCCCAGGTGGTCGAAATTTCCGGAGCCCTTCAGTACGGCGTCCCTCATAGCCTGAGTCGATTTGGGACGTTAAACCCCAATAAACCAATTATGTGAATCAGTGTGACACCGGCGGCTGCAGTACCGCGGAAAAATTCAGAGGGTCAGCAGGGATGTTTCATGCTGTGACGGGATATTCACTTAAGTAATCAGAACCCGAAATCCATATTTCTGGCTTTAATTTTTTTTTTTTTCAGCAGCAGCTTGAATGATTCCGCAATCTCGAAAAAAAACCTCTAAAAATCTTGCTTCTTAAAATTCCCTGCAAACCAAATGAAGCCTCCCTCTTCATTTAATTTTTCATTCCCTGAAAAACGGAAAACTTCCCGAATGGAACACGACCGAACATCAGCCAGCAACAAAAAGACATCGACACAGCGGAGGCATGATTGTGCCCAAAATAAGAGCGTGTCCGCGGGGATTCTCGCTCATAATAGTTCATTTGCAAGTGCGTAAAGTTCTTTTCACATCGGAAGCTGTTAAGGGCGCAACATACATACATATAGACCATAGTGTATGCGTGTGTGAGAGAGATGGGTAAGCGGAGTGCAGTCTGGGAGCACTGTGTCTCCTATCGAGACACCTCGCTGCCTGAGAAAGCACAGACGACTACATACGCGGCTTAAGAGCCATGAGAAGAGGAAAGACGTTGGGAGTTTAGGAAACGGCTCCATACGAAGAGTGGGGAATTGGTTTTCTGACCCTATCTTGGTGAACGGTATCTGCATATTTAGTTACGAGGCCGTGTATCATCGAACATAACGGAATGTTGGACACCGTTAAGAACACAGCGCTGGCCAAGGGCGGTGGAGCGACACTCCAGAGCGCACCTATCGGCTGGAGCCTTCACCAGGGCTTTGCGACCCAGTCCAATGCCTGACGGAGGCAACACAACCTAAATAAAGGAGGAGTAACATTCTCCAATATATATATATATATATATATATATATATATATATATATATATATATATATATATATATATATATATATATATATATATATATATATATATATATATATATATATATATATATTATCGACGTCCGGTTGTAGTTCCGCACAATTCATTCCCGTTGCTGTGCACGCATAGCCAGAGAAAAACGGCGCTTACCGGTGCTGAAGCGTCGGCGCATGAGGAGGTTGATGGCCGACTGAAATCCATCCAGGCGCCCCTGTTGCACTGGGTGCTGCTGCTGCTGCCGTTGCTGCGGCTGAGGCGTTGATGACTCGCTGGCCGCCGACGACACGGGCGCCGAGACGCAGGCCATGGGCGCGACACCCGAAGGCATGAGGGCTCGGGGCACTCACTGCCGACACCGCGGCCACAGCCACAGACCGGAGGGGGCAACGACACGCCGAACACACCGGACGCCACCACGCATCGGAACCACCGCGGGTCGGAAACGCGCGGATGAGAGAGACGCCCACTACTACTCCAGCTGCTTGCTGCTGCCAACCCCCCTCCACTACTTACGGACGTCTTTCTTTTCACCGCCGGAGCAGCAGCCACTGCGAGCCGTTGTCGCCTATCGCCAGCTCTTTGTTTCGTTTTTTCGTCTTGTTCGCGAGTAGCGCCGTCTGGGTCTCCCACTAGCGGTGGCTCATTAGCGGCCAAGATCGGTGCCGTGCAGAGCGCGCAGCCGCCGTTCCTGGAAGCGCCTCCTCGCTCGCAGTGACGGGAAAGCAGCTTCGCTCTCGCGTGAGCTGCGGCTGCTGCCTTCCTGTCGATGCAGCCGAATCGGCCGCTGCAGAGGGACTGCTGGCTTCGAAGAACGCACACTGTCAGCACCCAAACGCAGCCGTCCCGGAACCTCCAGTCAACTCCATGCAGACGACGACGAGCGGAAGACGCAGACAAAAACACACTGAGAAGGCAAACTTTCACCAACAACCAATAAGAACGCGACGCGGTGTTAACGGCACTCAACAAACGTCGCTGCTTGTCGGATGAGTCCAGCGAGGAGCGTTCCACTTTGCTGCTTTCTTTGCACACTTGTAATGGGCGTTATTGGTTGGCAATTGCCATGGCAAACACTCGTCATCAAGCAAGGAAGCACAGAGAACGCGCAATGCAGGACACCAGCATCAACACCACCACTTCCACTTGCTTGGTTTTGCACGCACGCTAACGCGAGATCCGGAACTCCGTCACTGCGAGCGGCAATGTCACCGCCGTCGCCGACGTGCGAATCCCGACAGCGCGCGCCCTAGAGAGGGTGGAACAGGCTTTGCTATCGGCTTAGAATCACCGACGTCGCCGCAATCCTTGCCTCTGTCGCTTCCACCGCCGACGAAGACAAGGGTGTGCAACCAGACGCACCGACACAACGAACTCGGAAGACGCACGCGCGCACCGCTCCAGATGGTCCGGCAGAGATCTCGGAGCGCGTTATCGCCGCTCCGCGGGCGTCGGCGCGGCGTCACTTGGCAGTGTTTTGCGAGAGCGCGGCGGCGCAGGTGCCCTTGGACGCTATAGATGCAAACGACAGGAGCGGCGGCGCTTCTAACCAACTACATTCACGATGGCGCGGTCCAGGCCGGGCTGTGCACAGCTCCTCCACGTTGGGGAAGCGGCGCCGCAGGTTTTCTTTCTTTCTTAGCGCTCGCCGCAGAGGCCGGTGACGAAGGCGTTACCGGTGCGCGAGCGATACCGTCTGCTGCTGCTGCGGGCGGTAGCGGCGTGGCGAATGATGCAAGGACGTCCGCGCGGATGGATGCGAGCACCGGCGGCAGCGAAGGGCCCTGAATGCCCGGCTCTGACAAATCATCCGTGGCGGTCCGAGAGAACAGCTTCCTGCATTCCTGGTCGAGCAGCAGCAGCGCAGTGCTGTGTGAGAGGGGATGGAGAGAAGAAAGGAGAAAAATACGGGGGTGAGGAAAAAAACAGGGGGGAAACACACACGGAGTAAAAGCGAGAGCGGCTGTTTCTGCGAGGGAGACGCGCACACTCGTACCGCGCGACACAAGAATGCGTCCGCACGCACAGACGCAGGCGGCGGCCCCTGCCAGCTCACGCGCTCGCGAGGAAACTTTCAGCGCCGCAGTGCTCACTCAACAGGTAGATGCGCGAGCAGACAGACATACGGATAGAGTACGGCAGGCGAAGAAAGGGGAGACGAAAAACAGCTTATGGGTATTACCGGAAGAGCTCGATGGGCTAGCTGGCATCTACTGGTAAGCGTACAGAGGGCAAAACACATGCCTAGAACAACCAAACTGTGTGTTCCGCCACTCCCAAAGCCGCTGCGCCCAAGAAGGCACAAAATGATGATGAAATTCCATGAGTTTAAGTGCACATGTTAACATGTAGACCATTTTTAACCAAATCTTATCGCTAGTTATCGCGTGTCCAGCCCGAAACACGCTCAGAACGTGTTCTAGACATGCGTTTTGCCCTCTGCATTCACTCGAGTCGCCCAGACACGCAGAAAGGAAAAATATGTCACAGAGTGAATTTCTCCATGAGGAATATGTTTAACAACTACTTGTTGGCTTAATGGGTGTTCACTGATTTGGTTTGGTTTATGGCGTTTAACGTCCCAAAGCGACTAAGGCTATGAGAGACGCCGTAGTGGAGGGCTCCGGAAATTTCGACCACATGGGGTTCCTTAACGTGCACTGACATCGCACAGTACACGGGCCTCTAGATTTTCTCCTCCAAAGAAATTCAACCGCCGCGGCCGGGATCGAACCCGCGTCTTTCGGGTCAGCAGCCGAGCCCCATAACCACTGAGCCACCGCGGCGGCCTGGGTGTTCACAGGTGAACATATAATTACCCGCAATAAGGCGAAAGGAAGAAAGAAAGAAGGAAAGAAAGAAATAAAGAAAGGAAGAAGGAAAGAAAGAAAGAAAGAAAGAAAGAGAGAAAGATAGAAAGAAAGAGAAAAAGAAAGAAGGGAAGGAAGAAAGAGAGAAAGAAAGTAAGTAAGAAAGAAAGAAAGAAAGAAAGAAGGAAAGAAGGAAAGAAAGAAAGGAAGGAAGGAAGAAAGAAAGAAAGAAAGAAAGAAAGAAAGAAAGAAAGAAAGAAAGAAAGAAAGAAAGAAAGAAAGAAAGAAAGAAAGAAAGAAAGAAAGAAGTAAAATGCGGTGGAGTGCAGCCCTTTTGTTCCCCATGTTGAATTCGATCCCTTTGTACACTCTTCCCCCAAGCATTGCCCTCGCATCAAAAGTGGTAACGCCATCCAGTGCGTCGTTTCCAGCAGCGCGTAGCACCGAGAGAGTACAGAGAGACATGAAAGGAGCTCTGACTTAGCCTTGCCCTGTTCTCCTGCAACCACGAGCTGCTGGAAAAGATGCAACACCAACTAGACCGCCAGCTTGTCCTATTCACCGTCTGCAACCTGGTGCTGGAAGTGACTGGTCAGGGGCCACGTACTCGTCGAAAATACAAAGCTCGCATCTTTAGCAACTGACTGCACTCGAGATGCCACGGCGCTGCGCAACCTTTGGAATGGGTTGCGTCCGGTCGGCGGCTGGCACGAATGGCGCCGCCCCCATCCTGAAATGAATGGCGTGATTGGGATTTTTTCTAAAAGACTAGCAGCCCCGAGCGAAAAAAAAAAAATTAAAGACTTGGACACGCTCCGTTTTCAGGAAGATGTCACCGGTAGGAATAATGCCACCGTTGTCAGGAATAATGACACCGTTACTGCTTGAATAGTTGTTTCCGCTGGAGGTTAGTCAAAGGTTCCCAGAATATTCGCTCGTCTAGATCAGGCACGGTACGTACACGTAAGTCGAGCGCAACTTGGAGCGTGTATGCGCAGCTCTGCGATGCCGTCTAGTAGAACGCCTTCAACAAGGACGCATGAAAGTGATAGCGTAACAACTGAAGCAGTGAAGCAAATGTGGCTGGCTCATGAGAGAGAAACAGAACAGAACGGTCCCGAACCCGCTCTTTACATTCTTGCCCACGGTCCATATTTGTTGTTCCACTCTTATTTCAAGCGCTTTTGTGTTGATCAACGAGCTTCGATGCACACTTATGTTCTTTACTGCCTTGACAGTTGATTGCCCTGTTGTCCGCATTATTTTTCTTTCCGCGATACTTTTTTCCACATGGTTTTGTGTTTCTTGTACCAGTACCGAGAACTACGGTTGATCTTGGGCACCTGGAATAAACCTAAACCATATTATTATTATTATTATTATTATTATTATTATTATTATCATTATTATTATTATTATTATTATTATTATTATTATTATTATTATTATTATTATTATTATTATTATTATTATTATTATTATTATTAATCGTTCCCTCGATCAAACGCCAAATACGGCTAGGCAAGACGCTGCGTGTCTGTGTCTAAGGTTTTCAATGACTTGCCGGATTAAATTTTTTCTGCTACTTCCATAACTGTGTTGAAAAATCTACTTCATTTGATTTGAATATTGTACACTTGCATTTCGTTGACGTGTGTGTCGGTGCATTATCAAGCGGCTGGCCGCGCTGCAGACACAAATCCAACAACACTCTGAGGAGCTCTGCCGGTCCAACTGGGGAGAGATATGTGACGGCATCGCAGGAAACCTGTCCAGCGAACGCGCATGGGAACTCCTCCGATACCTCATTGACCCCACACACACCAAATCAGCAACACAACACCACATGACACGCCTCACACACGAGCACACTGACGATCCCGACACCCTCCTAGACACACTTCAAACCATGTACACCTCTTCAGGCGCCCCAACACGCCTTCCCCACTACACAGGACAAGCAAATCCCACACTCGACACCGACATCACGGAGACAGAAGTCAGAGTGGCCCTCCTGATTCTCCGCGCCAACTCCGCACCTGGTGCAGACCAAATCAGCAACTCCATGCTCCGTAATCTGGACGGCCAATCGATCACCCAGATTACGAAATACTTCAACCAGTGCTGGAGGGAGGGGGACCTCCCGCAGTCGTGGCGTCACGCGAGGGTAATATTCATACCCAAACCCATAAACCACTTACAATAAACAAAACCTTCACCCGATTTCGCTAACCTCATGCCTCGGGAAGCTCCTCGAGCATGTTGTGTTAGCGAGACTCACAAGTAACATGGCGGACAACAATCTTTACCCGCATAGCATGGTGGGATTTCGCCCCCATCTATCCGCACAGGGTGCCATGCTGCAACTCACACACGACCTTTTCGACCCGCTTCTTCCAGGTCACACCAAGGCAGTCTTAGCTTAGCTTTTGATCGCATTGAACATCAGGCGATCATGACTGCCCTATCCCCATTGAATGTGGGTGTGCGCACTTACGCCTACATTCAAGCATTCCTGACTGACCGCACGGCTGAGATACACTTCGGCCCTCTGTCTTCCCCCTCCTACACACTTCAGAGTATCGGCACCCCTCAAGGGTCCGTCCTTTCCCCCTTTCTCTTTAACATTACCCTCATCCCCCTGGCCCGAAAATTGGCAACTATTCCCCACCTGAAGCACACTTTTTATGCCGACGATATCACCCTGTGGACCACCCACGGCAGTGACGGTGGCATAGAGAACACCTTACAGGAAGCAGCCACACTCACCCAAAATTACGCACGGACCATCGGACAGTCTTGCTCCCCAGAGAAGTCCGAAATGCTCCTCATCCGGCCTAAGAACCACCGCTGTCCCCGCTCCCGCATTGCCATTGAACTGAATGGTGACCCGGTACCTGAGGTTGGCTCCCTCCGTGTATTGGGCCTGCACATCTAGAACGATGGCAAAAACACCACTACCCTCAAGAAACTCAAGCAGGTTGTAGGCGCGATATTGCACCTGATCCGAAGGGGTTTGTCCTCAGCCGTGTGCTGTACACTACCTCATACTTACAACTATCCAAACATGACATAAACGCTTCGGATGCTTTGTTTCGCAAGGCATTCAAGGTAGCACTTCATCTTCCTCTCAACACACCCACAGACAGATTACTAGGCCTGGGCCTCCACAACACGATCGGGGAACTGGTGGAGACCCACCGACAGGCCCAATACATGAGGCTCACACAAACCTCAACAGGTCACTATATCCTGGACTCCCTCGGAATCAGAATACCGGGCAATGACGCAACCCTTCTCGCCATCCCACGACGCCTTCACCGGGAGCTCCTCATCAGGCCGCTCCCAAGGAATATGCACCCGTCCCACCATGAGCAGTGCCGCAGGGCCCGTGCGAAGGCACTCCATCGAGCGCACGGCTCCGAGCCGGACGCCGTATGGGTGGAGGCTGCCTGCACGGGTGACGAAGCGACAGCAGCTGTGGTGGACTCCTCTTTATCCACCCTCCTCACACTACCTCTCCCTCCAGACACCTCCTCAGAGGCTGCAGAGGAAGCCGCCATTGCACTTGCTATCACCCGCACGGAAGTCCGGTACATTTTAAGTGACTCTAAAACTGCGATTCTAAATTTTGCTCGAGGCCGACTCCATGTCCCTGCTTTTGGCATACTGGACTCGCCCAACGCACCCCCACCCCGCCAAGTGGAGCTGATATGGGTGCCTGCGCACTCCGGGAATCCCGGAAACGAGGCCGCCAACCTTTTAGCCCGAGGTTCTTTAAACCGGGCTCAGGTGGCCTCGGATCGTGGATTCACGAAGGAGCGCATGCACTCATTCAGCGAGCTGACGTAGGCACACAGAGCCTCACGCCAGCTCTACCCCCCGCCCCACCCCTCCCTAGATAACAAACAAGCAACACTCTGGCGCAGACTACAGACACACTCTCTCCCCTCACCCCTTACCCTAGCCCACTGTCATCCCTCCTTCCCCGCTCCTGCTTGCGCCCTATGCCCAGAACCCTTGGACTCTTCCCTCCACATCCTTCCCCTCTGCCCGGCGGACCCTTCCGCGCGGTACCTAGAGAACCTCAAGACGTGGAAGGACTGGGAGGCTTTGCTGCGCTCGGAGGACCCGGCCGTGCAGACCATCGCCACCGGCCGGGCTGCCAGTGTCATGGACCTTAGAAACATAAACACTTGAGTGCAGTGGGGTCGTGCGGGGACCCTGGGGCGTGCCCCGAAATCCCCTTACAATAAAGTTTTTTTTCTCTCTCTCTCTCTCCTGTCAGGAACAGGTGAACGTTCTGTTTTTAAATTGTTTTAGTTTGATGTATTCTGAGTGCAAAAAATTTTTGCACGGCTACTCGGTTCAACTACGTTGAAGCCCCTCCACTTTTTTGACGGCGTACTCCTTTATATCCGACTCGTGTTCGGTGTGCAAAAACAGCGAGCTCTTCGACGATTGGGTGTTGTCTGCTGTGTATCAAAGGACTTGAGTCATTCCAGCTCCTTCTTGAGGTTAGAAAAGAGCACCTGTCGTTGTTTTCTTCGATATGCAACAGTTGTTTGGAACGGTACATGCCGATCGAGCACAGGGATAACTGATATTATGCAAAAGAAGTTTTTGCCCGTCTATAAGCGCCGTTTTTGCCGCAACATTGATGAACCTTACCTCTTGCACTTCTTATCCCCTTCCCTCCCTAAGCGCCGGACGCGCCCAGGCTAACGGCGTGTTTTAATGCGGTAGCATTAGAACCCCCTTGTCAAAAAAAAAACTGTCCGGCGTCCGGTATTCTCTGAAGCCTCCCCATGCCACCTGCCACAGTTGGCAGGTGGGAGAGTGGGAAGAAGGGAATGCCCCTTTCCAGTTGCTGGGGAAAGGAGGTGCCTGAAGCTGCCTGCCACGGGAACAACCCGGCGGGTTATAACGTGGAAGCTGGAGAGTGAGGAGGCAAGTGGGCTGAGAAGAGTTTAGTTAGTATAGTTAATGGGGGATTTCATGTCCCAACGCGACTCGGGCTATGAGGGACGCCATAGTGATGGGCTCCGGAAATCTCGACCACGGAGAAGAGGAGAGGAGATTGCAGGGCGTCGCGCTCGCTCAGGATGCCTGTTTTCCGTGGAAGTTGTTGAGTGCGTGCCACCTTAAGGAGCGAGTGTCGATGGATGCTGGATATGAATAGAAGACCAAGTGTGCAAGGAAGTGAAGTGCAAGGGGGGATGCAAAGAAATGTGTGTGATGTGTCGTTTCATACAAAGGGTAATGTAAGCCTTATGCTACGCATTTCCATCAAATCAGCCTGACAATTGCCTGTCAATTTTTTGTTTATACTTATGGGCGACTTTATATATTGATTAGACTTGCTCGCTGAAATCTACCTTAGAACACCATCGAAAGCCACCAGAGAATCTCTAATTTTCCACACATTTCCATCATGAGACAGGTTGGTTTATTGGTTTATTGGGGTTTAACGTCCCAAAGCGACTCAGGCTGTCAGGGACGCCGTAGTGAAGGGCTCCGGAAATTTCTACCGCCTGGGGTTCTTTAACGTGAACTGACACGGCACAGCACACAGGCCTCTAGAATCGCCTCCATTGAAATTCAGCCGCCGCGGCCGGGATCGAACCCGCGTCTTTCGGGCCAGCAGCCGAGCGCCGTAACCACTGAGCCACCGCGGCGTGGTCCATCATGCGACAGAGTATGTACATTCTTCAGAGTACAACACACGCACAATATGCACTCAAATGACCTCGCTCTATAATTCATCGCACACTTTTTCTTTGCGGACTGAAGTTCACGATGGGTTTCTGACAACTGCCCCCGTACCAAATGATCTGATTCGAAAATGCCTCTTACAACGTAGTTTTCGTTCTCCACTGTTGTTCGTAATTGTTTTCTTCGCTGCTACCATGACTATGTTTTTGTCAGCCCTTGTATATAGTGCGTGAAATTTCCCACGTCGCTCCTCTGCTTTGTATTTGTTTTTCTCTGCAGATTCTATTTCTTTGCATTAAATTCTTTAACCTAATACTGTAACCTGCGATTTCATGCCCCTATTCGTATGATGTTAATTTTCACTTGGATTTCTCCTGTTCATTATTTGTACTGCAATGTATCGGTGTGTATTGTATTCGCACTGTATTTCTCTCACATTCGTTTTCTCCTCCTAAAGTGCGCCAGCACAAGGGCTCTCGCTCTTCCCGGGAACTATAAATAAACAATGATTGATTAATCGACTGATCAATCAATTATTATTGGAGTCTCGCCGCCGCGGGGGCTCAGTGGTTATGGTGCTCGGCTGCTGACCGAAAGACGCGGTTTCGATCCCGGCCGCGGCGGTTGAATTTCTTTGGAGGAAATTCTAGAGGCCCGTGTACTGTGCGATGTCAGCGCACGTTTAAGAACCCCAGGTGGTAGAAATTTCCGGAGCCCTCCACTACGGCGTCTCTCATAACCTTAGTCGCTTTGGGACGTTAAACCGAATAAAAACAAAGCAAAACAAAACAAATTATTGGAGTCTATAAATAGAAATCGGAAGGAGAGGAAAATTTCTTCCAATTGCGTGCAGTTAGTTGTGCGCCGCATGAAACCCTGTGCGGATGAGTTCCTGTCCCTCAGGTATGCATGCATGCGGCGGCGGAACGTGAGCTCTGGCTCGTGTACCAAACAGCGCGGCACGCAGCGGTGGGCAAAAAAAGAAAGGACTCGCGCCTCCTTTCAGCCAGAGAGGCAGGAAGGACGAAACGCGCCACTCGTGCGGCCGCTGTGTGTGTCACCCGAGAAGGTGTCGTGAGAGCGGCCCGGTATGCCAGCGATGCTGCCGCCTCACATATACAACACACGCTCACACACACACGCCACGCTGCCTGGCCTGCAGTGCAGCAGGACCTGCCGCGACACGCAGAAGAAGCCGCACGATGCAGGAGCGGCGCAGCAGAAAAGAGGCTGCGGGCGATGCGCACTTTCGTGCGCGCCCCCGTAAATCGCGCGGTCGCGAGAACGGCGGACCGTGAAAGCGCTCCGCCGCCGCTCCCGAGTGAAAGCGCGGATGGCACGGGGGAAGCGGCGGCGACGGGGCGCGGTGCCCTGGCGAGCAGCGCGCCAGCAGACGCGGCAGGTGCCGTTAGACCCGCCGCAGCGGCTCAGTGGCTGGCCGTGGTTCGGCTGCGGTGCAAGAAGTAGCAGGTTCGAATCCCGGACGCGGAGCTGCATTTCGACGGAGGCAACAACCGTCCGCGTGCTGTGTGGTGTCAGTGCACGATAGAGAACCCCAGGTGGTCAAAATTATTCCAGAACCCTCCACTACTCCGCCCATTTCCCTCTTCCATCGTTCACTCCCTCCTTCGCCTGTTCCCTTTCTACCCGGTTGAGGTGTCCACATAGACTACGGTGAAGCAATTACGGCGATCTTCATTTTCTCAACACCACTTCCTTCTGAGAAGATGTCGCAACTTTCTCCTCATAACCGAAGATTTTCAATTTCTGATTCTGTTCCCTTCAGTTTGGCAGCATTCAGTTTATATATAAACAGAAATCTCCACATGCACAAAGGGTGTGCATCCGCCAATCTGCCCGAATTTTGCAGCTGGTTGGTCAAAGCAACTGCCTTCCAGCAACTGGCAGACCAGCTGCAGGAGCAGGGGCTTACTGCGGAAGCATGCATGACCGGCCATTGCAAGTGAAAAGGCACGGGTGTCGGATGCACCAAAAGTCGTACGATGAATAAAATTTTCGAAAAGGCTCCAAGCAGCGACACGACACATCTGCGACACAGCGGTCAAGACCTGCCTGATACGAACGTCTTGGAAATAGAACGATGGTCGAATCCGGCTTTGCGTCTCATATTGCAACACGGTAATAACTGCCGCAGAGGTTTTGTAAACAACCCGAGTAAAGGGATGAAGTTTTGCGACACTAGCGCCTAGTTTTTTTTTTAAACGGGAAAGCAGCGTCATCAGCACAGCAGCAGAACAAAAAGAAGCGCTCCGCAACAAACGCAAGCACATGCATGAGTTAGATTCCTAATCGAATTAACGAACGATTTAACGAAGGAATTAACTAACGAATCAAGGAAGGAACGAATAACACAAATGCTGCGACAGCCAAAGATGAAAACGCACTCCCTCCGTGGAGCATAATACCTACCCGACGCCTTCACAGTCTGTTCGACGGTACCGACCTCTGCCATGGTGCGTTATTCTTACCACCCTTACCACCAACAACTAGCCGCTGGAACCAAGTTTAGGCACGTGTGTGTGTGTATGTGTGTACGTGCATGCGTGTGTGTGCCCTCGTGAACAGGCGCTCACTCCATTTTGGGGCTCTAAATTTACGTGGCCGAGCTTTGTGCAAAAGAAGTAATGCACGAAGAAATAACGAAAACTAAAAAATAAAACAAAAATAAAGGTTCGTCGCCCTGGCGCATGTCACCTTCCTCGCTCTCCTTTTCTCCGACGGCGGCGGCTCTCGCTTGCCCTCCGACCGTCGTCGCGGCGGTCGGCGAGGAAAACCACTTTGGCGAGAAGAGGTGCCCGCCTCTTGCTCTCCGCTGGCTTCGTGCACTTTCGTTTTCCCTCCTTCCTGCGTTTACAGGCAGCGCCGCCTTCAAATTTTTTTGTCCCAAAGTACCAGCGCCGTGTGTGTCCGTCGTGTCAAAAGGCCATGGCGACGGAGAAGCTGAATGTGGAAGAGGAGGGGGGGCGGAGCCAACGATCACACCGCTGATGTGACCGCCGGCCCATCAGATGGCGATGCTCGGAAGACGAATGAAAGAACCGACCGCTCTGATGTGTCCGGCCATCGCCATACCTTGCTCCCTCTCTCTGTAAACTTCTTTTTTCGTTCCTTTCTCGTTTCATTCGTCTTTTACTGATGTAGTGTGGCTTCGCATGTGAGCAGTCGCTGCGATAGAAAGCAAATCCTGCCATCCGCGTTCCCGGAAAGAAAGCTAGGCTGGGGAATTGGGCAAAAGGCTTTTTTTTTTTTTTTACTGATCGACAGCACACACGTACAGAAAAGGAAAAAAAAAAACAGGAAAACAGTATTATCGCGGTGCGTGTCATTTTTCACTTTCCTCTCCGTCTCAATAATCCCTAGTCTTTCCGCGTAAAATAATTTTCATTCTAACGAGTTCCTTTTCCATTCTCAGCAAGCCTAACGGTGGCAGTGTTTTTTTTTATTATTATTACACAATCACACCCGCAGTCGTTGCTTAGCGTTCCCAACACGAAAAAAAAAAGGACATTTTATTTCAACTTAGGGTTTCGTATTCACTTAGCTTTTATCACGGACTCAGCCATCAGCCCAAGGCCATGAAATGAACAGTGCAGGTCTTCTCCGCGGAAGTGAAACAAAAGTAAGTACCTACAAGAGGTCGATTAATTCTCACCAATCAAATGACGGCCAACAGTTCTCTGCTGCCGCGACCTCTCAGGTGTCTCGGCCCAAATAACTTAAGCGCAGGAACGCGGTCATCATCTCCATCCGGTCGGGATTGAAGAAGCCGTGTGGCTGCATGCAGCTCCAATCAGCAAACACTCGCTTCATCGAGTTGGCGCTGAAAATTCGTTTGCCGGGTCAAAGGCGCTTCCGGTGCACTCCGTTTGCTCGGGGAATTAGCGCGTCAAAACGAGCCCTCGCTTCCAAGAAGGGCAGGCGCTAAAACCTACCGGAGGATTTTAGGCTTTAGCTCCGGTCCGCTGCGCGACTGCGTTATCTCGAGTTTGCCTTCGGGAGGAGGTACCCGCGTAGTGCTGTGTCCCCTGACGGAAAAAAAGAAAAGCTGTCCGGTCTCTTGAATAGTTCGTCTCTGCCAAGTCAGCTCTTATAGAAATGGTCTATAAACTTTCTATAGCCTTCTTATAGACTTTAATGCCTTCCTATAGATATTTCCTTTTTTTTTATTCATAGTCTGTATGCTGTCTATAGTCAAAAGCCCACAAAAAGTATATGGCCATAACTTTGTAGTGTCAACACACTGTCTATAGGATTTGTATTGTCTATAGCCTAGTGTTTAAGATGTGTCTATGAAAAGCTAGAGACTTTATTTACAAAAGTCAATGCAGAGTCTATAGACTTTCTAAAAAATCTTTGTTAGGGAGTTGTTGATGAGAGAGTCGTGTATGAACTAATGTTCAAAACGGAATGCGCTGATGCCGCCTTTTTATTCCCACTTAAGAAGATGGAGCTAGTAACTCTGCTTATGAGCAGGCACAGCAAATATTGGCAGGTCAGTGACATCGCACCCCTCAGCAACAAAGAATAGGGTCTGTTCGACAGCGAAGTTTGCGCTCATGGGCCAGCACTTCGAAGAATCTGCGCAGTTGGACTATGCGATGCTTTTTAATAACCGGTTATTTTCAGAAGAAATTCGTTTGTTCTATACTTTCGGCCAACCAGCGTGCTTCTGAGCGCCCACTTATGGCGCGCCACAACGTGTGTTCTCACAGCTCTTATCAGGCCACCATTTACAGTGCACGAAGCGGATACATCAGATATGACGTGTCAAATAAGGCGAGGTCCGGTATACAGTATTTATTCGCGTAACAGACCCACTCATAACGAATGCACTCTCTACTTTGGCTGTCAATGCATGATGCCCACTTACATTATGAGCAAAATCGATCGGCAATCATAAATGTATCATTATTACCTGATCCGTCTGTTCCTGCGCTCTCTAAAAAATGTACATTCGTATTAAACATTACTGTCGTTCGAAAGTTACAGACATGCATTCAGGTAAAAGAAGAAAATGGTAGTGCTGGCCTCATCTTGCTTCGAATCACTCGCTGAGCTGCCGAACAGCGATGTTCCGTACAGTAACCGAAAACTGAGCCAGTTAGACCCAAAAATCCTTATTTCTTGCCCTTTTTTCCTTCCGACAGTTTGAAAAATTCTGCAGTTAGGAAAAAGTCAGCAACTTTCCGTTTTAAAATTCCCAGAAACTCCCCAAGGATTCCCTTTTCGCCCAGTTTCACTCCTCAACACCCCCCCCCCCCCTCCCTCCCCCCTCCCCGAAGGAAAAATTCCGCGAATGAAACATTACTGCTTCGGCATAGGTGACAGAAACTCAAGAACAAAAGCGTATATGTGCCCCTTTCTGCGAACAGCATTGCTATCAAACCTCGGGTGCTTTCGTGGAAAAGACGAAGAAGTGTTCTACACTCTCCGCCGTCATCTGGCGCTAAGAAAGGAGAGCGAAAACTGCCGGCTTCCCCGCACAGACGAAAACATGGTTCAGGCCCACTGGATGACATAGGGACTACACAGGGACAGGATGCGGGAAGTATCCCCTCCCTAGCTCACATAGTCGTTGTGGTGCCAAGTCCACCTGGGGAACTCGCGTAAAGATGAGCGCGTTGCTCTTTAGTCAAGACAAACCACGACGAACGTGCCACTTGGAACAGATAAACCTCCTACAAAGTCACCGCTTAAGAACGCTGATCTAGTAAGGTATTGCAAATGGCTCTCTTACCTGCCACTGCACTGCGTCTTCCGTCTCCCTTGAGCTCTTATCCAAGACGTCAGGGAAGGGGACGTGCACACTCTGAGCTCTAGGCCGGCTTTCTCACGTAGTTCACGCGAGCTTACCGAAGGAAGAAGAGTGACGAAAAGGAATAATAGAATGAAACACCCTGCGACAGCACAACACTCAGAGGAACCAGAGAGCGGCGTCCCTGGGAACAGGATGGGCTTCCAAAACAATGGCGCTGCTTGTCACCAGCGCAGTTTGGATGGCGGCTGTCTCTGCGTGCGTGTCTTCCACTGCCTTCTGACCTTGGCTTTTGGATGCGCACGTCTGAGCACTGCCTGCGTTAGGCGCAAGCCAAAGCGACACTGCAGCGAATTTACACTTTTCCGTCCAGCTTTTCCGCACCGACATAGGAGGGGGCTCCGCACGAAGATACTGCTGATTGCCGATTTTGATTCTCACAGACGGCGCAACTAGCCGCAATGCGCTGTCGCCGCCTCTGGAACTGAACGGTTCGCGCACAGCGCCTTAGGCTCGCGAAGTCAAACAAGCACGCCTCACAAGGAACTCACGTCCTCTTCACGCTACACGTTGAACGTCCGTAACAAGCCGGCCAACGGGCTCCGTCGTCGGTCTTCTTGCGGTGGCTGTAAGAAGCACGCTCCACCGGACGTTCACCGCTGCTGCCAATAACCCGTGCGCTCCGACCCGACGTTCCGCAAACAGCGGCGAACTAAAAGGAAGGCTCGCTGTCAAGACAGGCGGCTTGCCGGAATCATCCAGGCCACCACCACCCAGCACCGAGCGTCGATCACCACAGAAACGTGCGGCGCTTCGCGCGCTGAGGAGCAGCGCGGATGTAGCAATGAGCACCGGCACTGGACCGTCGTGGACACCGTGCTTGGTTAGGCGCCCCGCGGAACGGGTACGGCACCGCGCCGCCGCACTCGCCAGGATGCAGGGGCCCGACTGCCCTTGGGACAGGTGTACCGCTAGGCGGCGCGCCCGCCGGCCAGCACACAACGGTCGGCGGCGAGGGAATCCGTTGGCGCCCAGAAGGAAGAACCTGTTTGAGAGCCGCGCCGCACAGCTGGGCCGCGCCGGCGACGGTCGCTGGTGGTCGCCGCGGCGCCGGGACTCTCTTCAGCGCCGAGCCCAGCTTGCCCAGCTGGCACGACGACGCGTGCACTCTGCGAGAGTCCAGTTGGTCCAACTGCGGCTGACCTGGTCTGAAGCCATAAAGAAGGCGTCGCATGGCACCAGCAGAACCAATCATCTTTGACATCCGCCCCGCCGTGGTGGCTCAGTGGTTACGGCGCTCGGCTGCTGATCCGAAAGACGCGGGTTCGAACCCGGCCGCGGCGGCTGAATTTCTTGAAGGCGAAATTCTAGAGGCCCGTGTGCTGTGCGATGTCAGTGCACGTTAAAAAACCCCAGGTGGTCGAAATTTCCGGAGCCCTTCACTATGGCGTCTCTCATAGCCTCAGTCGCTTTGGGACGTTAAACCCCAATAAACAAAACCAAACCATCTTTGACATCCGAGCGCGCTATATACCGCAGAAATGCCTGATTTTAGAGAACTCAATTTTTCGTCCGCCCTTTTGAGCTGCTCATCCGGGTCCAAGCTCTCCCGGATCACCTAGAGGTCCGCGTCTTTTTAAGCGCGCAGGGTGTACAGCCCGTGTCAGCATTAGAGAACCTAAGGGGTTTCCTTCTGGACGATGCAACGTGGCTCGTAATGAATCACCAGTGTTCAAAATCCATTGAAAGAGCGAGGAGCTCCCATCCTCATCCCTCAGACGACTGGGGCTTCCGCGGATGCTTTGGGCCTTTTACGCTTTGAAAGGCTGCACAAGGTTGTGTACAGTGCATACGTCGCATAAAAGGTCACGCGGGTAGGAGGATAGCTTAGCTATGTCATCCTGCTGAGCTTGAAAGAGTGGAAGAAGAGGAAAGCGAAGAACATTCATATAGTTTGGTTCTTTCCGGAGTTTTGCTATCGTGCCTGCCGATGCAATTTGTATCAGACTGTCTCAAACAAAAAAGAGGATCGCAAAAAAGATAGCCTTGACAAAAGAGCAGAAGAAAGGCTCGATGCCCGTAAGGCAGCTTTTTTCTCTCGCCCCCTCATGTCCTTTCAGTACATGAAATAAATGAAATGAAATGATGCTTCACCTTGTCGCAAGCGCGATCGGTGGGAATGCATTCGAGGATAACATCAAAAGCGTGAAGCGTATTTCTTTTACCTACTGTGCTTACTGTCGAGAAATGTAAGCTTACATAAGGTTGTCATCAAATAGGTATGAGGGCTTACATAAAAACAAGACAAGAATGCCAGAAAGGACGGCAGGAGTTAGTAGCCCGCAGTTGCGGCAAACACAGAATTGAAGCGACAACGTAGATACAGGATAGTCACCTGAGAAGTGCCGAGGGAGTCTTTTGTCCTGTGGCTGACTCGCCCATAAGGTTACATCAATCATGACAGTTTCTAGACAAACTCTTGATAGTGATGATATGACCTAGTAGCAGTAGTAGTAGTAGTTGCAACAGTAGTAGTAGTCGTAATAGCAGTAGTAGTAGTAGTAGTAGTAGAAGTAGTGGTGGTAGTAGTAGTAGTAGTAGTAGT
This sequence comes from Amblyomma mixtum, assembly GCF_055824585.1. Classification (NCBI taxonomy): domain Eukaryota; kingdom Metazoa; phylum Arthropoda; class Arachnida; order Ixodida; family Ixodidae; genus Amblyomma; species Amblyomma mixtum. The sequence continues at coordinate 316,661,844 of NC_143013.1, forward strand.
AGTAGTAGTAGTAGTAGTAGTAGTAGTAGTAGTAGTTGCAGTAGTAGTAGTAGTTGCAACAGTAGTAGTAGTCGTAATAGCAGTAGTAGTAGTAGTAGTAGTAGTAGTAGTAGTAGTAGTAGTAGTAGTAGTAGTAGTAGTAGTAGTAGTAGTGGTGGTGAATTTTGTGTGGTGTAGTAGTAGTAATGATATCAGTAGTGATTTAGTGTGGTAGCAGCTGTAGTGGTAGAGGTAGTATTACTTGCGGTTGTTGCAGCTACAGTGTTAGCAGTCTTAGCATTAATAATAGTATCAGTGAAAGTAGAAGCAGCAGCAATAGTAGGGGTAATAGTCACGGTCAAGGTCGAAATATTGGGGCAGGTGTATTAACTGTGGTGGTTCTGTAGCTGCACCGGCTGCTCTGCTCACTGTTTCTTTTATTGATTTTGATGTTCCTTGCGTTACTACAGTTGTAGTCCTTTTTTCTGTTACTGTAGTTGAAACACGAACAGCAGAAGAAGGTTGGACGCAGGTCTTCCCTCCACTTTTATGGGCAAGGCACGCGGCTGTCAGAAGATCATCTCTACAAGCAGTGACCACTGACTTCATGAACGGTCCCGAAGATGGCTCTTTTTTCCGAAACTGTACGAGTGCTCACTGGTGAAGCCGTCACCTCAGACGAACCCACACTCCGCATAGGTTAACCCTGCATCACGGGCATAAAAACTGACTTCCAAAACGGCTTAATACCTGCTGTACAAGACGACGTGTACATACGCTAGAAGGACTTTAAAAATCGCAACAATTATGCTACAGAGTGCCCTGTATGTGTCAGATGAATTACAAAGCATGATCAATGACTTAGGCCGAGCAGAACGGTCAGTCTAAGGGTTAATATGCAGAAAACCAAAGTAATGATCGACAGTCTATGAAGAGAACAAATTTACAATTGGTATCGAAGGGCTGGAAGTGGTAAGGGAATATGTCCACTTCGAGCAGGTAGTGACCGCAGATCCGAATCACGAGAGCGGAATAATTAGAAGAATGGAGTGGAGTGCATTTGACAGGTTATCTCAGATAATGCACGGCAGTTTACCAATAAATCCTCAAGAGAAAAGTATATACAGTAGCTGTACCTTACCGCTACTTACCTATGGGGCAGAAATGTGGAGGCTAACGAATAGGGTTCAACTTAAATTGAGGACAGCGCAGCCAGCTATGGAAAGGAAAATGATAGGTGTAACGTTAAGAGACAGGAAGATAGCAGAGTGGGTCAGGGAACAAACGCGAGTTAATGACATCCTAGTCGAAATAAAGAGAAAGAAAAGGGCTTGGGCAGGGCATATAATGCGAAGGCAAGATAATCGTTGGTCCTCAAAGGTAACGAAGTGGATTCTAAGAGAGGGCAAGCATAGCAGAAGCGGAAAAAAGTTAGGCGGGCGGTTGATATTAAGAAGTTTGCGGGGATACGGTGGTCGCAGCTGGCACCGGACAGGATTAATTAAAGAGATATGGGAGAGGCCTTTCTCCTGCAGTGGGCGTAGTCAGGCTGATACTGCTAATGATGATGATGAAGTTTGAGGTCAAAACGACATTCGGTATGGTGTGTTGGGTTTAATGTCCCAAAGCTGCGAGACGCCGAAGTGAAGGACTCCAGATGATTTCGACCACCTGGGATTATTTGATGTGCACTGAAACGCCACAGCAAAGTCCAGCTTTCTTGGATAAAAGTTATGAATATTGTTATATCGTAAGGTACTGTCATGGAAACTTTGTAAGTAATGGTCCATTCTTCCGATGCGTAGCAAAGTTTTCCTTTTAACGTTTTTCCTCCGCTCGCATCGAAAAGTTCAAACTGGCACACAAAACCTACGCGGAATGTTTCTGACGACAGCAGAAATGTTAACAGCATAAAAAGCAAGCCTGCCGAGGAAAGATGTGCGGATAGATTGATTGCTATAGCATAGCAATACTTACAATATATGAAAAAAAAATCTGCGTTCCTAAGCTATTTCATGCACTTCTGTCCAGAATTTCTGGGTATGACATGGACAATTCTGCATTTCGTTTCCGTTGAAATTCAGCCACCGCTGCCGCGATTCGAGCTCGCGACCTCGGGCTAGGGAGCAGAACGCTACACTCGCTCTGTCACCGCGGATGTTTAGAAACGGTATTTAAACGAGTAGCAAATCTCAGCTCGTTATACTTTCTACGTATTCTTCTTTTCATAATTTCGTAGGAACACCAGCCAGCAAAATCAAAAACTGTATACTGCTGGTATACTGCCTCAAAGTTAAGATTAGCACGGACAGAAAAAGAAAGGCAGAAGCAAGCTCTGCGTAGCCACGGAAACATTATTAACGTCCTGAACGACACGAGTACCCATTAACAATGTCGGCAATAAACTTGTTACCCTTTAGTACAGCCGGCTCCCCCAGCTTCGAGATTTCGCTCCCCGATATGTGAAGTACCCTGTTTATTTTAAACCAAGACCGTAAAGACATGAACACGAAACACGCATAAAATGTGCCCACAAAAGCAGGCGATACTGTAAAGCCCTGTCTGCGCGGGGGGCCTACACTTCTAGCCATAGTAAGAACTCCCCTTGAGCCGGTTCCGCTATCTGCGCGACGCCCTACAACAGAGCACAACTGACCGCGTTTGCTGCGTTTGTAAAACAGCCTGTCAGCTACAACCGGCACGTTACCTTTTTCGATTTGTGTCGCAAGCTGCGTCTGGAAGGAAGCGCTGTAAGCTTCCCGCTGCGGTGGCTCGGCGGCTGCATGTATCGCCACTCTGTTCGAGGTCACAACATATGGGCTTTGAATATGCTCTGAGCATATATGCTGTAGGTAAGAAGTTACCGCGTTGTGGGAGATGATAACTGAACGGCAACTGACACGCAACGACTCTTGATGGAGCAGTCAGACTCGCGTGATGCGGCTTGCGCAAGCATACATAATTCGCTATCACAGGTCTCTAAATACGAAAGAGGCCAACAATAATTAAGTCCAGGGAATGCGCAGGAGAATGTTCCCTTATGATCTTGTTGGTTAGAGGAGGAAACAGCTGGGCAATCATTCTAAAGGGGATATGATTTTATACAAAGAAGAAAAAAAAACATATTCCGCTAGTGGGGTCTTAGCCACGTCGCGTATAGTGGTCTGCCAAATGTGAGCTACGGCGGCGGATGTCTTCCCTTCTGCTTTAGAGGTGTTTTGTATTGCGGCTAGCTTAACCCTGAGAGCTTTCACCGGCGTCACTTCCGGCCAAAGCGACGGGACAGGCCCAGCCATAGCCGAACGTCTCCCAGCTAACTATACCACTGCGGGTATGCGAGCATATGTAGGACATTATTTATGCGATAGCATTAGAAGCCTCGTGTGGTCAAGATGCGTCGTTAGTAATAAAATTCGCCCATTGGCTGTTTGGAGGTGACGTCATTTGCCCGGAAGTGACGCCACTTCCTGTATAAACGTAACAGGCAAGGCAATTAGGTGCCCCCGAGACCTTTGCGTGCAGGACTGCGCGTGTGTTAAGACAGGCACAGCCGAGTTTATGTGCTCTGCCACTTCGGCATGCGATGGCCTCTGCGTATGCGTACGGACACTCCACCTGAGAAGCGCACCGGCCGCTGCCGCCGAGAATGGAATCTGGCACCTCGTGTTCGGTGGCAAAGAACGTGGGGTGTTTTGCCAGCGTCGCTCGAAAGCTGCAATGTTATCCCCTGAGCTAAACGACCTCGCAACGTCTTTTCAGACTTTTGTTATGCGTCTACACGACGCGAATGCTTTGTGGGCGGTGTATATTGCGCTATTAGATCCTGTTACGCCAAGGCCGTCAGATTCACTCGTCAACACGAGCTCTCTTCCGTCGCGCTGTCCCCATGGCGTTTCGGGCTTGCTCCGTGTCGGCAGGAAGCAGAGAATTGCGTTTTGGCATGCTCCATTTGTCTAGACATCCGTATCCCTAATACGAGCTTATGTTATGGCCGTTCGCAAGCTCCGTAGCGTTGAATTCGCGTACATGAACCAGGAGACACCGGTGGACCCTCAGTTTTTGACAGGCTGTCGACGCTGGATATATAGTTGTGACGCGAGAAACTGCATACCGGTGCCGCACACTACCCCACATGCGCCAGCCTGCGATGCAAGAGTAGCCAATGGGCGGCGCTTCTCACCATGCCTGTTACGTACTTGTATACATGTAGGCGGTACGGTATTTCATGCTGTGAACAGTCCTATTCACTGTTCAAATAGTATACACAGAATCATCGCAGCGCAGATGACGAAAACTTGTGTTCACTCTTCGTTTGGTCTATCATTTAATGCTTCACTGCTGAGCGCAGGTTCATTCCCTCGTTAACACTAGAAAATGCTTTTGAAGTAATAAATAACGTTTGGTTTCAGCTTTGCGCTTTTCGTTATAATTTTTCCCATTTCTTCTCTAATATCCTAGGGACTATTAAAAACGGCGATAGTTTTTAGTCGATTAGATTCGTTTCGATCAGGTTCGAAAAATTTTGTTTCTTGAGCTGCTGCCCTCACTCTGTAATATAATAAATATGCAGTCGACATAACGGAGGTGTTTCCCAAGCGAAGGCATCCGAATAAACTTGCAGGCGTCGAAAGTGTCAGTGATAACGCTACAGCATAGACGTCAACGGTGGAGAAACCCTAGGTATAGCTTGTCATCCGCGCTGGCTGTCATTACAACTCCTATTTAACGTGCTGTTGCAGGCACCGAGCTAACCGTTCGTTCCAAGTGTTGTACTAGCATGACTGGGTTTTTTTTCCTAACTATAATTTTTTACGGTGCATGCTACTATATTTTTTTTTTGCCATTATTACCGGGTTGCGGCATAGCCCGACATTTCACGAAAACAACAAACAATACATAGCAACATGGAAAAACCAAAAAAAGCGCACAGAACACAATGTAATAAGGGAGTAATTACTCATTGACATCCACTCGAGCGCAGCCGTACGGCTACAAAGGAAAGGTAGCCGTATGGCTGCGCTCGGGTGGATGTCAATGAGTAATTACTCCCTTATTACAAATCTACTCCACCTTGGGGGATTCCCCTAAAACGTTTGGCCAACACTGTTCCCACTTCGAGTTATTGATCAATTCGCTCTCGCCCTACCATAAGCTTGCCGTCCCGGTTAGCTCAATTGGTAGAGCGACTGCTCCGGTGAAGCGGTGGTCCCGGGTTTGAACCCCGGACCAGGACGAATTTTTCTTTAACTACGAAGTTTCTGAGAAAGCTGTATAGCTTTCCTCTGTAGCCGCATGGCTGCGCTCGGGTGGACGTCAATGAGTAATTACTCCCTTATTACAAATCTACTCCACCTTGGGGGTTTCCCCTAAAACATTTGGCCAGAACACAATGTATATTCACAGAAAGTACATCTGACGGCGTTATGACGAGTCAGCCACAGATTGGTTTCGTCTAATCAAAATTCGAAGAATTTAGCTGAATTAGCTGAATTGTGACGTCATGTTCAAAGCTGACAGCAGTGCACGGTAGCATGCACCGCTTGTTGTATGCAGTGCATGCTACAACGCATTGCTGCTGTCAACGTTAAACATGACGTCACAATTCTCTTAGGCGTTCCGCAGATGACTTGCAGGGAAGGAAAAGGCTTGGTGCTCATATTACGTTTTTCTCGTCCTGCCAAAATCACTAATCTTTAAAACATAACTGCATAAACAACTCCTGTGAGGACTGCATAGGTTTAGGAGCAGCTGTTTGTCCCAGCACAGAGCAGTGACTACTGTTCACTGATATCTTTAATTTGAGCAAATAATCAAGCAATGACTTTCCCACTGAAAATGACCATCGGCCGGTCCGGTACCTCCTGTCCATTAAATTCTTGTATTTTGCTTGTTCTTTGTAGAAGATCTCCGCGCGTACGGTTGGTTCCGTGTAGTTAATGCCCCATGCCTTCGTCTGCTTCACGTCTTCAAGCTATTGAAGTAGATCTCATGGCAGTAAAGATTTGTGCAGAAAGTACGTTGTCTATCTTAAGGCTGTGCTACGCATTCCGCTCAGATGAGCGACTGCCTAAACTAAGTTGGATATGGAGAAATGAAGGTACTAAAAAAAAACAGCCGTGTTCTTTTGAAAGTGCTAGCTTATCTAAAAAGCGCCGAACAGTGATGACACGGTGCTTGTCAATTAGTTAAGTTTGTTTAAATGGATTCTTGCGAATTTTGCACTTGTTTTGCTTTGGCTTATGCACTCCGGGCGATATGTTGAATAGTGCTGTATCGACCGCTACTTCAGCTCAAAGGCTACCGCAGAGATAGTCCAAATGGCGGCATGCGATACAAGGAAAGTGGAACTTTGCCAGCTACACAATACGGTGAGTTCTTGTGATAAGAGAGGGAGCAGGGAAGAAAAAAGTTTGGAAACAAGTGAACTGTTCAGGCTCTGTGCACAAATTTCTATATGTCTGTCTATAATGTGCTAGAACGGCGTGCTTTGCAGTGCATTTATGACAAGCGCCGCTGTACGCTGGGCCCGATACAACTTTCCAAGAGATGAGAAGTTAAACACTGTCCATCGGAATGCACATGCACGATAAGGTCGGGTTCTGAGCCCCAGGCCACTCGTAAATGACGCAAGCGTACTCCACGGTGCTCTGTTTGAGCGCTCTAGACAGGTGTGCGGGCGACTGCCCATCAGCGGTCGAAAGTTTACGGAGCGCGACATTCGCGAGTAAACCAAACGCTTTGGACCGCGAGCAAGTTACTCGTGATCCAACAGGGCACCCGCACGCTCGTACCTTCAACCATATAAGTATCCCTAAACTGCGAGCATATATATCGATGGTGATGAAAAAGTATTTTCGCCTTGTATTGTGTTCTGCGAACTTTTCAACACCGGGAATGCGAATTCCGCAGAAACGCGTCTCGCGTGCAGTCGGCCCGCAATGAAAGCCAGGGTGAGTGCCAGCTTGCCTGACTCTTCGTAGTCTGCAGATGCTGCGTCACGCGGAGTCACGACTTGTAAGCAGAGCTAACTGCTGATAGTATGCGCAACCTTGAACTTCGGCGCACTAAACCCATTGGTGTCGAATGATAATTAGAGTGTGCTTTCATGAAAGGCGTTTTCATGGCCCCAATTTAACTGCGTGCAGGTATTATTACGAAACAGGACTCGCTTGGTGATGTTGGGTAAGGATACACATGTAGCTCTTTCTTCTTTATGCTGCGTTGAGATATTCCATGCTTCAGCAGCCTGTATCCCGCAGACCACACTCTTTCAAAGGCAATAATAACTCCGTCGTGACTCGGCCCTCCAGTATACGGCTTCAGACAAGCGGCTTAAGCGCGTCTGTAGATCAGCGGCAGCACGCACAGAATGTAGGAAAGGTGCCAAGACTTAGCAACATTGTTGAGATGCTATGCGCGTGCTCTTGGCAGGAAATCCGTGCAGTGGTCGCGTGCATGGGATAATACCGTCGCGTAGGCGCCGCCAATTAGGGTTGGCGTTTCAATTAGGAACAAGGCAAAACGCGTGCGCGCAGCATACCGCACTCCCGGGGGACACGCCGTTGCGAATTTTTCGCGCCTATCGGCCCAGCGTATAATTCTATTGTTCAACAATCGCGAGGATTGCGCGAGTTCCGTTGGCGGGGTTTTCTTGACGGGGCAGAAAATAAAGGGGGGCGGCGGCGGCGGCGGCGGCGAGACTTGCATAACAAGCCCAAGGTCTCGCGTGCTGATTCGTGCTCATTCTGTGCACTGCCACGCGCAAACGAGAGTTTCGAGAGTGCGCGTCTGCTCTCCAACGCACGTACTGCTTGCATGTCCAATTTGGCTTTGAAACCGATCGCACTTCATTCGGGGTCATATTTTCTAGCAATATTTTTTTTTTGTCTGTAGCGGTGACAGACAGAAGTGTTTATCGAGCTGATATGTGGAATGGAAGCGACAGACCTTTGTTCGGCAGCTTCTGAACTTTCAGCGTCGTACGCGCATCAAATGAGACAGTTTTGCGACAAAAGAAGTTCGGAGACAGCGTTGGAGATCCCGGGTCATTGGAGAACTGTTTGTCTTGCAGAAAAAAGACCGCGTAATGATTTTCCATTGATGGCGTTGGTGGTGGTGGTGGTGACGTTGCTGTTCGAGGAAATTTCAGCAAGGTTTGTCTTCTGGGCTTGTAGCATTTTTATTAAGCGCTGAAATTCAAATAATTTAAACTCAGATGAGAGTTTAGAACGACATCTCTCCCAGGAGAACCTTCTTTAGACATTATCGACACCAGCGCCATTGAGCTGGTGCCATCGTAAAAGAATGAAGGAGTCTGTGCCCTGCCTCAGACGTCTTACAGCACATACATCGCACCATCAGACTTCTGGTTGTTTGTTAGGATGAAAGGACAACGAACGGTACGCGCTTCGCGTCCGGTGATGACGACGTCACCAGTGCAGTGTACAACAGCCACTGGTTCACCAATGGCGGAAGTACGCCACCGCTGGTGGTGGTTACATAAACATTTGATGTGCGCACATGGAAAAAATGTTCTAATATGGCATTTTGGAATTCCATCCCTTAATAATTTAATAGCGCTCTTAGAGACAAACCCCCCCGTGTTCGCGGGGTTAAACTTGTATCCTTGGTGCAAGTGTTGCGTATATGTCACCCTACTTCATCATCATGATCATCATCATTTATTTTCTCTTAAGGACCCCCAGGTGGGGCATTACATAAGGGGGGAGCAAAAATACGAAAACACAAACAATAGGAACATTTGAAATATAACAGTGAAGAAGGCAAAACAATTGTTAAAAGAGCATTGAAAAATGAAAAAGGGAACAATCACAGGTACACTGTGGCCATCACGCTATATATACAGGAAGTAAACCGGAAAACTGATTAGCAGACAAGGGTTCAAAAATGTAACACGTGCAGAGGTGGTACTGAAAACTGTCGGGCATTACACTGTAAGTGCGCTAACGAAAAAGATGAGATAAAAGCAGGGTTTTGAATTTATTTGCATCGCGCTCAGTTACAACTGCCTCAGGCAGCTCATTCCACTGTTCAATGGCGGATGGCAGGAAGGATTTTTGAAAGGCATAGGTGGAACCATGTAAACGCTGTAGGCTCAGGCTGTTAAAAAGACGACGAGATGTTCTATTGGGAGGGAGTAGAAGTGTGCAGTGCAATTGAGGAACACTGTAGTATAACTTGTGGAAAAGGCAGAGTTGGGAAATTTTACGGCGAAAAGACAGTGGCGGTATGTCAAGCGATGATTTTATGCCAGAAACACTGGTTCTGCGATCGTAACATGAAGTAATAAATCGGGCTGCACGACATTGTACTGATTCTAATGCTTCAATTAGGTTTGACTGGTGCGGCGCACAACTGGGCAGTAAGTCGGATACCCAGCTACTCATCGAAGCTGAATCGTACATGAGAACGATACATTCTGCACTGTTACATTGAAAACTTTTTTTAATGTCCTATCGTGCTTAGGAAGACCTATTTCACGCATCGGGGAGCACACCGACCGCAGAAGTGTGATAGTTTAAAGTCAGCGCAAAGAAGTGCATAACTCCGGGCTATCGCCTCATATCTTACTGCTGTCGCAGGTTTGGCGTTGTCTGGAGTCAGTTCTATGCGATTAAATTACTTCCAAGAATAGGCAGACGTTATCATACGTGGACTTCCCCTTGTCTTTGCAAGCGTGACCGTGTAGTCCATGGTCGGTTATCATTATGGCATTAATATGACCGCATACTAAGACTGCCGGGAGTGACAAAGCCGCCGTGACAAAATAAGGCCATTAATTAAAAAGTCCTCCCGCCTTCGCAAGGCACTTCGTTAAACGCTCCATCTACTGTGTGGGTTCCATGGTTTGTCCTTCCCCAATGACTGTTTTTAGTGTGGCATCGTCACTCGGCAGAAATACGCATTGTGCTGCTTTGATAGCGCAGGAATGAAGGTAGCGACTAAGATAAGTACAAAAAAAATGCATGCGCTGGGCTTTCCGTAATAACCAGCACAAGCTTGATTTCATTTTGGCTCGTTTATTTCAAACAATGGGCCTTGACGTAAGAAAGGTCATCTGCCTCCCAGAGACGGATAAGAAAACGCCTTGGGGGAGAAGATGAACGCGTTCCTTTGTTCTTGCAGGGTCTTACGACAAGGTATACGCACTGAGGAGCTCGTTGCGAGGCGCTGTGCGTAGCGCGATCCATGGAGATGACTCCGTTTGTCGCAAAAAAATCGTGGCCGGCTTTCTTGTCCTTTCCTGCGCACGTTGTCACAAGACACTGCGCGCTTAAGCAGTTATGCGCGCTCAGACATCACTGGCTTTGCTGAAGCTAGCGTTCTTAATAATTTTTTGCGTTCAAAATATTTCTTGCCATGATATCAGCTTCCTCTGAACAGCTTATGATACCATGATATCAGCTTCCTCTTAGCATACAACTGCTCATGTTGTTGCTCCGCTGACAGCACAGCTAAATTACTCAGAGATAAAGAGGAGTCTAAAGCCAGCGGTTATGACGCATCTCCGCGAATAGCCTGAAAACTATGTTCACCTGCACCAATTTAGTACCTTTAGTATGAGCTAGTTTAGACAAGGAAGATAATCGAGATCCCAGGATCATTTTATATCTGTTGGGAAAATGTGTGCCCACAAAGGAATGAACCTTAGTTTTGCAAAAGAAGCCATAGTGTTTTGGGGAAAAAAATCGCTCATCGCAAGATGTGGAAAACGTCGCTTTTGTGATTTCGCAAATTCGTGAATTCGAATCCGCGCAAAAGGACCCAAACTTTTCTCGAACCTGATTTTTTTTTTTGAAATTATAAGGGAGGTTTTCTTTTATAAGCACCACAAAAAGCGTTTTTGCAGCTAAAAAATCGCAAACGTGTTCAAAAAGTAACGCTTTCCAAGAAGGGCTTCTTAGAGCAATAACGGGACGAAAGAGATCAATAAGTTAAGGTTGGAATTTTTGTTCAGTATTTATCGGTCCTTCCTACTAGCGTCAGGAAAAGTTCGCGTTTCTTTTTACAGCTGCATGTTGAAATTTTGTGGAATACAAAATTTCTTTAATTATGGCCTACTTTAATTCATATTTAAAGAAATCCACCTTTACCGAATACCTTAAAAATTTTCATGAGAGACCTTTATTACATGTTAATGTTATGGCTACAATAAAGTATTGCGTCATGTTGCTTTAAACGATAAAATTAAATGTCTAATGTTGACGATATTTCGCTCCGTTGCCATTACTAGATATTGTCCCTTAAAAACACCAACAGTCACGAATTCGATCGAACTGAGTCTGAGTGGTTGTGCTTTAGTCAGCACAATGACAGAGTCCCGGAAGATACTTTGGAAGCAGTTCTTTCCATGTTAACTTGGTTAGTAAATCTAAGCATTGTTTAAGAAAATATAGGAGTGGCTTACGCGAGTCAGTATTTTGCCGCGCTTCTAGTGCACCACCTGTGGATAGTAGCTTTTGCTCATATTGCACGCAAGTGCCACTGGCGCGTTCTGTATGCCGTCGTTTCTGATGTTCCACGATATTCGAAGTACGATCGTTGTTTCCTCCTCCTGTCTTCTTAGAACTTCCTTGTCTAGCAATTACGTGAACGGACAACGTGCTGCAGACTGGACAACTAAGCTTTCTTTTTCCAACTAGTGACAACTTCACTGGCGACCTGACAGGGAACTTCTTTCTCGTCCTTAATCCCTAACAACGTAAGCTTAATTAGTCTAAATAGTCATTTTGGAAACAACACCATTCCGCTCTCAATCTCCTTTTACTTTCAAGATAGCAAAAAGGCAGTTCACCTTAGCTCAATTTCCTCCACGCTAATTCTAGACACGCATTTGGACAAAGCGATTCTCAACTTCACAACAGCCGTCTCTACGGAAATTTTTTCTACGTCGTATGCTTCAGCTGGTTTAATCAAAGGCTCAAAACGTCCCTCGGTACTAAAAGCATGAACATTCATAAGACAGTCGACACAACGACGCTAGGAAGTTCGGGAATATTAGAAGCTTTTAGCATAGCGGAGACTTATTAGCGTAGACGTATACGGGTTCACCGAATGCCAGCTACGCAGGCGCACTGGCCCCGCCTGGCCCATGCCACTGCGCGTGAGCAGGAGACGTCTGGTAAACCGGTGTACAGTCTTTGTCAAAAGTAACCAGGCTGCATGGTTTGCTTCTAGCTCGTACAGTGGAGCCCTCACAGCTTCCCTGTAGCTGAAATGGTCGTTAAAGGTAAGGACTGGGGGTCTTCTTACCTTCCAACACCTTTTGAGCTTTAGGAAAGCCACAAGGGCTCCACTATACAAGCTAGAAGCAAACCATGCAGTTAAAACTGAAGGCACAGCGCACGGAAGACAGGACTAAGGAAGGGACAAACACAGCGCTGACTTGCGACTAAAATGCTTTATTGCTCGCACGCAATAAATAGGCGAAAAAGGAGCACAATCAACAGATACGGCATCAGTGATGATTGTCAAGAAACACAACAAACAAAGCACACAATCGCACCCTACACTAGCGTACTTAACTGCTAAGATAGTCAATTTCTTTTTGTGTTAGCGTGATGGAAGGCTTGCTGACGCAATTGTCAAGACCCCGGTGAATTAAAAGAGCTTCAACTATTTCCCGCGTACGTTGGTCCTTATTTTTATACACTATTGTAGTACGGTTGAAAAAAGGGGTGCATTTACAAGAAAGCCAATGTAGAGCCAAATTGCTTTTGGGGGGTGGTTTTAGGGAGCGTTTATGCTCACTTAGGCGATCATTTAGGCAGCGCCCTGTCTGGCCAATATAACACCGCCCACAGGATAGCTCAATCTTATACACAACATTTTTACGGCACTGCACATATGGTGATTCGTGATTTTTTTCACATTCGGCAGGTGGAGGTACTTCGCGGTTGACGGTCTTACACAAGCGCTGCAGCTTGTTAGGGGCAGAAAAGAGGACTCTGACCCCGGCTTTTCCAGCAATTCTTTTCAGGCTATGTGACACCTTGTGCACATAAGGTATCACCGCGAAGTTTCGGTTTTCTGCAACAGGGGAACTGGTTCTTTTCGTCCTGAATTCAGCAAGAATCTTCTCCGCTACAGCGCGCAGGATGTGGTCTGGAAAGCCGGCCTTCTTCAGCCTCAAGATCTGGCATCTGAAGCTGGATTGCATTTGATGAGAGCATGACCTGGAAATGGCATTCTTTAGGGCTGCTGTCACGACGCCTCGTTTCACTATTTTTGAATGAGAGGATGAGTATGATAAAATCCCTTTTTGTGCTCGGGGTGCGTAGCGCCAGCATACCCCTTCGTTGCACATCATTATCTGTAGGTCTAGAAAGCGAATGCCGTCATGATCCGGAACTTCCATCGTTAGTTTAAATGGTCTTAGATTAGACCTGAATAAAGTGAGTATATCACTGGCTTGCCTTGCAACGCTGTGGCCGCTTCTTAATCGGAAAATCACCAGAAAGTCGTCAACGTATCGGAACACACGTACCACTGAGGATCCGAGTAAGGCTTGGTGTAACTTTTGGTCCAAGGAAGCTAGTAGACAGTCACTGAGGAACGGAGCGAGGCCCGAGCCTATACAGACGCCCTCCTTCTGGATGAAGTAGCTGCCGTTGAATGACACGACCGTCGAGCGCAGATATAGATCTAGTAGATCAAGGAGGCTGGCAACGTCAATTCCGCAGTGGTTTTGAAATTTGGTGGCACCGTAAAAGTCAATTGCTCGACCCACGGCACTGTGCACGGCGTCTTGAGGGAGGGAATAGAACATGTCCTTTATGTCAACAGAGAAGGCGCTGACATTTCTTAAAGGTTTCTCCTGAAAAAATTCTAGCCCAAACAAATACCTTAGTGCGAAACCATGCAGCCTGGTTACTTTTTACAAAGACTGTACATCTACGTCAATACGTCTCCGCTATGCTAAAGGTCTCTATTGTTACGCATTCCATGACTGGTTAAAGTGAAATACTCAGGCATCTTCGAAAAAGAAATCAAAACATCGAGCAGAAAAACGCTGGGAAATTAGGAACTTGTTAAGATACGTATGTCGCACGCGAAAGAAATCAACAGCCAAGGGAACCGAGCAAAGCATAGAGGAATGCTCCTTATTTTTTCTGACGGTGTTAATTAGAGTGGAAAATCAGCTTCGCTATCATTTATTTAGAAGGAACTCTTACAGTGAGAAGAAAAGGCAATCACACGTCGTCGGTAAGATCCGAACCCACAACGTCCGCATGTAAAGCGTAGCGTTCAACGAACTGGACTATTGAGGCAGCGGTCCCCCCTCGTGCTTATAAATACAGCACAACCTCGTTATAACGAAGTCGAAAGTACTCCACGATTTCTTCGTTATAGCCGTTGCTCCGTTATAACGGCACATGACATCTGCTGCAACTTCCGCACGCCAGCGGGCTTACCTGCCGCTGCGTATACCGAGGACATAATGGCCGGAGTTTAGTGTATCGCCGATGTGCGTAGCAGAAGCGACAACATGCGGACCGAGCACCCACCACGTGGCTGAACATACGCAAATGTCAGCCTTGCCAACGCGAGCCTGCGTATTCCGGCCGCTGCCCGCGTGGACTTCCAAGAGTAGGAAGGAGGCGTTGGAGAAATTTATTTATTTATTTTATTTATTTATACATACTGCAGCGCAATTATATGCGCTATGGCAGGAGTGGGAAAAACAAAAAGCAAAATACTAAAGGTAACAAAATACAACAAAATGTACAAAGTGAGCACAATAAAGTTCAAAACACACAAAAAGTAACAAACAAGAAAGGAACTGTTAATGGCACGGTAGGAATATTCAGGTATTATGTGTCTTCCATGGCAGTTATGAAACTTTGAACTGGAGATGAGGGAAATTGGATCCGGGTAGAGAATTCCAGGCTTCTATTGAAAGGGGAAAAAAACTGAATTTGAACAAATTAGTACGTGCAAAATATGGTATTAAATTTAGCTCGTGATGACTTCTTGTAGATTATAATAATGGTAGAAATAATGTCATAGAGGACGGGGACCTATTCAGGGCATTCAGTTGTGTTTCCTAGATGCTAAAGCCGATAGAGGCCGCTGCAAAAGAAGGCACGTGCAGTTATTTAATTGGGTCGGCTTCGCCGCGTAGCTCGCGAGCATGCGGGCCACAATACTTCACCGCATAACAGGAATGTCTTGTGAAGAATGCATACACTAGACCGCAGGCTATGACGGCCGCCTTCTGTTCAGAGGAAATTTCCCGGCGCTTTAATTTTACGCCGCTTGCCTCTCGGAAACTCGGCGAGACCACGATGCGGTCAAGAACGTCATTTGTACTACTAAGCGATTTTAACCGTACGACCGTAGTCCGAAAACGGAAATTACCCAACATATGGAACCAGAGAAAAAAAAGTGGTAAGGTTTTAACTCAGCTAAACTGAGTAGCCGTGCAAAAACATGTGTTTAGCCTGGTTAACTCACGGTTTTGCTCTGCTGGGTCATCGTTACGGAAGTTGGGCACCGTTACAAATGGACACACTCAACTCGAAGAGGCCAGTGGTTCGTTATACCCCGTTGTAGGAAAATTTCACTTCGCAAAAACAAGAACAAAATACATGCGCTTGTATGGAAGATTCAAAGGGGAATGGCTATCCTTTCATACATCGATTATTTAATTATCAACCGTCTCGCTATTGCGAGGTTCGGGTTATATACGTGCATTGCGTATAGCTTAACTACTGTCTTCTTTAGCGTCGAAACACTGAATGACACGAAAAGTAAGCACATTATCTCAAAAACAAAATTACTGGAAGGTCATGGTGCACTGCTAGAAACTATTAGGTTGATAAAGAATCTCGTAAAGAACGGTTTAACCAGCACAGCTCATCATGTCATGAAAGCTCATCAATTAAAAACTTAAAAAGTAAGATGGTTTGCTGATTGGCACCAAATGTCTCCAACCCTTTTCGACGCCGATCCCAACGTCAGCAGAACGAATGGATCTTACACAGAAAACAGGCAAAAAAAAAACAGCAGGAATAAGCAGCATGAAAGGGAACACCTTATTTGCATCCAGTCAACGATTATATCTAAAACATCGCTGGAAAGGATCCTTTTTTTTTTCTGCAGTAGTTATCCTTGGGACAAATGTTCCGCTTAATATAATTTGAATTTCCGAAGGAGAGGGGGTGTCTTGAATGAGAACTGAGTTTTTCCTTTGAAGCTAGGCTGCTGGCCTAGTTTTGACATTTTCTTTTTTTTTTTTGCAAAGTATGCCATAACTAATATAATGGCTTATTCTGGCCCTCCTTTTTCAACATCATATAGATACAGCGCGCCTGCCATATCTTTGTGAACTGTAGATGCCGTAATCTCTATACTTAAATGCAGTAAATTATATCACCTTTCTAATTACAATAGGCCATTTTCCTCACAGTAATATTCAACAAACTTCTTGAACGTATGTCTTGAACAGTCATCAAGTATACCTTCCACGACACAAATTGATTTGGTCACCGGGCAGTTTCCAGAGCTGGCGATATTGTGAGATGTAACTGTGCGAACTAGTCGCTGGCCTTCATTTGGTAGCTCATGTCTCATTATGAACTTATGTCACATTCAATGGCCTATCGAAAGCTTCAGACAAATCTTTGCTGAACCGTGAAATGGTGTAGTCAAGAGTTCGACAAACATTCGTCTGACCTGGCATAAGGCGTTGAAAAGAAGCAATGAAGTCACTGACCAAGTCAAGGCGAAGTACGGTGTTTCAGAACCCGTACGGGTTCCGAAAGGACGGTATTGAATTTCAATGGGCAGCCCTTGTTAAAATTCCTTTCTTGGAAAGACTCGTTCGAAAGCCTTCGTGTGCTCTTTCAATACGAAATCAACATATAAAAATATGCGTTCTCATTTCAGACGACATATTGACGAACAATCTGCGTTCCTCTAGGAATAAAGAGCAATTTTATCACATTCTGCTCTGAGGTGAAGCAGCCTTCGGGATGCAGGTGAGGTTATTTAGTCCCATATCCCCAGAATTTCAATTCACTATCCAAAAATCAAGAGATTCAGTGCTGATACAATTTTCTTTTCTGGCAGCCCTAACTTCGTACGCTGCGATAAGATTTCAATTTTCTTTTCTGCATGAGGTGACCTGGTGATATCATCACCCTATTTTGTCCAAAGACGAAAATTTAAATTGTGGTAGTCTGGATTTGCCTAAAATAAGAGCTAAAAGCATCCTAAGCCTTAAAGTATGTAAGGTGGAAAAGGAATGCAGTTGTTAAAAAGATGCTGAGTTTGTCGATTTGAAGACAGTCCCGGCTATACTTTGCAATCCGTATGTGGGTTTCGCCGCACTGCTAGCAAAAACAAGTGTTTTTTTCGTTGGCGGTTCGAAAAGCAGCTTTGCCACATTGCTATTTTGTTGACGGGAGTACCCCACTAAACTACAGCGCTTCTGACGGCCGCCAGGTGGCTCCAGCGGACGATGTCCCGGAATCTTCGGCATGAGTGCAAACTGTGCAATGGTACAGTCTGTAGTGATCTGGGGGCGCGAACTTGAATAGACTTGTCAGGAGATCTTGCAGCTTCCTTTGTAATCTACCCGTAGTGCCCTATGACACAGGTGTATAGGTCATTCTTTCCTAGCAGCTCAAGGATGTGGGGATTAAAAGGGGGAAATAAACACGTATTCCCCGTTTAAGCGCGGCTGACACAGTTCAAAGCCGCGCGGACCCCACCCCGTGGTCGCGAGCGCTACCGAGCACACGCCGACCACGGCGGGCCTTGCTCTGTGGGAACAAAGGAACGACACACTGGCTGACACAAACAAGGCATTTATTGCTATAACAACAATAACGCCAGCTAGCAACAAAATACACTGTGGAATCGAAGATGTCCGACTCACCAGCACGGCTACGAGCGAACGTTCGCCCACGGTAGGGCAAAGGGAAGATCCGAGGCCCGACGGGACGGGGTGGCGGGAGCAAGTTCCAACCACAAGACGCCCGCGGCGAAGAGCGGACCGGCGCGCGGAAACGTCCGCGTGCTTCCCTGTCCCAGGGAGAAGAGAGCCAGCTATCCCCCGCGCGCGCGCAGCAAAACGCCATCCGTGGCGCTGGTGTCGCTGCGACGCGAGCGCCCTCCTTTGTTAGTTAGAGTAACCAAACTGAGAAGGGTGCGTTGCGGGAGAGATAACTACAGTGGGGTGCAATGCTGGAAAGTTAACGCAGGGGACGAAGGCGTCCCCACATCCCCCCAACCTTAAATAGACCCACGCGCCTGCAAGTTACATGCTATGGAGGAGTCTCCTGGTCTTCATGCACTTGAGGCAGGTCGCGCAGCGGAGGTCACGCCGACCGAGTGCACGCAGTCTTCCGCGGTATTCCGAAGGCGGCGTGAAGGTCTCCGCTGGGACGACTCGCATGGCCCGCGGACTATGTGTCCGCAGGCCCGCGAAGAGGAGGGCCGGTTTACCACTGCAGGCCAGGATTCTGCAGTAGTCTGCAGGGTAACAGCAGCCAGAGGTGGCTGCTGTCTGGTCTCGCCACGGCTGCCCCGGATGGATGCGGCGAACAGGATACAGGCCGCTCCGTCGCAGCAGGCGGCAGCGAGACGATGTGCCCACGACAGCAAGCCGGAGTGGCTCCACTGGATCTGCAAAATTTCCGAAACACACTCCGCATGCCTTTAACGTAGGTCACGGGAGGGGAAACGGCGTACACAAGGGCCTCGTGGCTCAAATGCTCAACTCGCTAGCAAAACGTGTCGGGCGGCTGTGCAACGCAAAGTTCGAGTGAACAAAGCCTTTCTTGAGTTGAACGAGAATGCTCAGTTCATGCGAGGTTAAAAAAACGGGTGGGCCAGCAAAGTGCGCCCCCTCTCAATACCACGGTCCGGTGGTCGTGTCACTTTTGACAAGGTGCAGGCAGCTATGAATAGCCTTAGGCCTCACTACCATAGTGAAGGTCGACGACCCCCAACAAAAGAAAGACCCGAAACGGGTTTCGTGCGCGCAGCCGCGAGGAGACATCAGCGTTGTGGGATGGTCCTACCCCACTCACTGCACGAAGCAGCTTCTGAGTGATCGGCGCCCACCGTATCGGACGGTGTCGGAACGCCCGGTGCCGAGCTGCAATACCAGCGAGCTCGTGACGGCACCCGTGGCCCCAGGCCACCCGGCTCCCGGAGCCGCGACTCCCAGAGTCGAGAAAGAGACAGCGAGAAAATATATACAGAAAACTCGGACCACCCACGCGGCTTCCGTACTCACTCGCTTCGGGCTCGGCAACTCCGCGGGCGCTAGGCCTCGCGCTCCCTCGATGCGGACCAAGTGGTTCTTGAAGAAACTCGAGGAAGAAAACTTCACAAAAAAAAACATGCTGAGCATGTCGAAAAGTTCAAACATACTGCAACGCAATACACCTCGCACTCAAGAAAGCATGCCGCAGGTCCTAGCGATCAAAATTCACACTAGGCCTACCACTTGTCAAATCCGGACAAAGAGCGTTCCTCGAGCCGGACAGACAGTCGTCCAATGTTCCAAGAGCAGGCCCCACGTTGGGCGCCAGATGTGGGGTTTAAAAGGGGGAAATAAACACGTATTCCCCGTTTAAGCGCGGCTGACACAGTTCAAAGCCGCGCGGACCCCACCCCGTGGTCGCGAGCGCTACCGAGCACACGCCGACCACGGCGGGCCTTGCTCTGTGGGAACAAAGGAACGACACACTGGCTGACACAAACTAGGCATTTATTGCTATAACAACAATAACGCCAGCTAGCAACAAAATACACTGAGGAATCGAAGATGTCCGACTCACCAGCACGGCTACGAGTGAACGTTCGCCCACGGTAGGGCAAAGGGAAGATCCGAGGCCCGACGGGACGGGGTGGCGGGAGCAAGTTCCAACCACAAGACGCCCGCGGCGAAGAGCGGACCGGCGCGCGGAAACGTCCGCGTGCTTCCCTGTCCCAGGGAGAAGAGAGCCAGCTATCCCCCGCGCGCGCGCAGCAAAACGCCATCCGTGGCGCTGGTGTCGCTGCGACGCGAGCGCCCTCCTTTGTTAGTTAGAGTAACCAAACTGAGAAGGGTGCGTTGCGGGAGAGATAACTACAGTGGGGTGCAATGCGGGAAAGTTAACGCAGGGGACGAAGGCGTCCCCACAAGGAAAAGCCGCAAGAAGGAAGAAACTCGCATCGATACCAGAAATGACAGTCACACATAAGTGCGCTTACCCGGGACGCACGCAAGAATGGCGATCAGGTGAACTGGAGCAACGGAGAAAAATTATGCAGAGCGCGGAACCAGACGACACGCTCTTTACTGAAGTCGTCACTTATCCTAACGATGTCCGAAGCCGCAAACCGGA
The DNA here is from genome assembly GCF_055824585.1 of Amblyomma mixtum. Lineage (NCBI taxonomy): Eukaryota > Metazoa > Arthropoda > Arachnida > Ixodida > Ixodidae > Amblyomma > Amblyomma mixtum. Next base: position 316,682,189 of record NC_143013.1, read on the forward strand.
CAGAAGGAACAACGTCACTCATCTACATTTGGTCTTTGCGACACAAGTTTGGCATTTAAATTTTGTCCACTCGTCCTGTACCCTCACTGTGATCAAAGAACCCGCACGAGTCCCCAAACACCATACTTCTCATTGCCATGGCCAGCTGGCTGTACTGCTTCTTTACAAACGTCAAATAAAAAACTTCGCAGCCTAATATCCTCAGTACCGCTCTTAAATGAATTATATGATTCGATAGCGACCGCTAGATGTTGCTTTTGAAGATAAAATCACTTCACCGTTACCTCAGCTATAACCTCTTTCACAAAGCTCCCAGCATCAAACACTTGTCCATCCAAAAACATATTTAGTTAATCTACAGCCCTCATCTAACGCCTACGTAATGAATACATTCAAATCCCTTCAAAACAAAGCTATCGGGTTCATCACCAGAGCCTTCTAGAACTTCCGGGATTAGTGGAATAAAAAGCGCTATCAGTTTACGCTGTCTGGAAAAAATGGGTCGCTTTCATTCTTCTCGCCGTTCATACTTTCAGAAGTATTGCCAGATTTATCATCCCTCTCTGCCTCTGAAGGTTGCACTATTACGCGCTTGGATCAAGACCTAGAAGTTCCGGTCATATTAACTCAATGTAGCTTACATCGTCATTCACATTTTTTTTTTGGCCTCTCATTGTTCGAACAAGCTGCCCCATAGCACTACACCGGTGCCAAACCCAAGTGAGCCTGTTCACGGATTGATGCCCTTTAGTTATCTTAAACATCACACCCTTGCCGCATTAATTTCCTGTTATGGTTAGTGACGTCACGCGGACTCAATCCGAAAAGGAAATGATGTTTGGTTTTGGTTTGGTTTTTCGGGGTTTAACGTCCCAAATCGACTAAGGCTATGAAAGACGCCGTAGTGAAGGGCTCCGGAAATTTCGGCCACCTGGGGTTCTTTAACGTGCACTGACATCGCACAGTACACGGGCCTCTAGAATTTCGCCTTCAAAGAAATTCTAGCCGCCGCGGCTGGGATCGAACCCGCGTCTTTTGGGTCAGCAGCCGAGGAAAAGGAAGTTAATAATAATGAATAAATAATATTGTATTCACCACCGCACACAGCTGATGCTGAATCACGTGTTACGCAGTGGCATCCGTACTGCAGGTTTTATTATTCAACTGTTCCTCACAACTATGTAACTCCCAATAAGGGCGTTGAGAGGATACCCAGAAATGAATAAAGAAGTAACTAAAAAAATAATCCCTAAAATAATCCCGTGCGTTTGCACTGGACACGGGCGTTTATCAATGCTCGCCTAAACAGCTGTGCTAGTTTGGAACACATTATTCAATTTCCTCACGATGTGCACAGCAATGCGCCGAAAGAGGCCATCTTTATGACTTCAGTGAGTAATTTGAATCCGGAACGCCTTAGCACCCCGCTTCAATTACTCCGGCGCAGAAATGCAGCGCGGTCGATTTCGGCGGCACGATTTCTTGGGCGGCAGTTTCCTCCACGAGCAGTAGAAAATCGCTTTGCGAACTTTACCAAGCTATCAGTTAAATGCGACGAGTGTAGCCGGCAGCCATACATTGCTCTCTTAGCCATTACTGCACGCCCCTTGTGGTTTGTTCGAAAATGAGCCCCTGGCCACACACCGCGTAACTATTACACACCCGCAGCGGCAGAGCGTGTAACGCAGAGTGCTTCCATCCATCTTCGTTTGAGAGTTCAATTTCTGCCCTGCCGCAGGAAACGATCCGGGGACAAACAGTCACGACCCTCGGACAGCCGGGCTTATCGACTACGCATTTGTTATAATAAGAGCTAATGGATCGCAGGCTTCGCCCATAACCACAACAAGGCGCGATACGCAAACGTCTGGTTTTTGACGACAAAGGCCCTGCGCGATAACCTGCTCGATGTTGTATGCAGCGCATGCCGCGGCTGCGCAAGTAGGCCAGCGTTCGGTGCGAACAATTAATTAGGGGCGGTTCGTTTGCGCGTCTGGCTGTTAATCAGGACGACAGGACCAGTTTGTTAAGTGCAGCCAACAAAGGAGGCTCGTGCGTGCCCGCATAAGCGAAACTCGTTGTCGCAGTAAACCACGTGAGCGTGTCGTTTCGCTTAGGTCGTTAGACGGCCGTCCTGTGGTTTGCCGGCGGTTTAAAAGCCGTGGAACCAAAAATACCTTAATTGGCGCCTTCTGGGACACAGCACCGAAAGCAAGCACACAAACAAGAAAAAAGCACAAGAAATAAGAAAGCATGAAACGAGCAGAAGCGCTGAAAGGAGACGTAAGAATTCACAGGCCAATTACTGTATTAAGCAATGCGTTATCAGAGTGCAGCTGTTGTGGGCAAAAGACAATCACTGCTCGAGGTAGTGACCACGTCACCATCTTTGCATTGCTAAGATTATTGTGAGATTAGTTGCAAATTTCTTGTTTTTTTCGGATTTCGACGTTGAAATCACCAGCCATAATAGCATGGAGAGGAACTGTCAACGTCGCTTGGTGATGTGGTCCCAAATTCTGAGAACCAATCAGAAGCATCAAAGAAGTCACATGAGTGATGACCAGTAACCAATCAGAAGTGTTGCACCAATAACGCGAGCGGTTCGTGGTCATGTGATCTACGAGTGGCCGCTGTTGTGACCGTACTTCTGACCACGTGGGCCCGATCAAGCAGCTACCGTGAACAATCAACGAGGCCGACAACCTCGCGACGGCGGTGGGAAGTGGGATGCTTGGAATGCCCCTCCGAGCCTCAGCGGATTAGTGTAGCAGGAATGTCAAGGGCCATTGTCAGCAGTAACCCCAGCGAAATTCCTTGAGCGGATTAGTGTAGCAGGAATGTCAAGGGCCATTGTCAGCAGTAACCCCAGCGAAATTCCTTGAGCGGAGGTGACCACTTAGCGGCGAAGGCCGGAGACGCGCCGGAGGTATTGTTCGAGCGACCACAGCGGAGGCGACGTGCCGGCGCCGGTCACGCTGGCGGTTAATTGAAGAATTCTGTGTCCCCGACTCGCGTTCTGGGCAATCGGCGGGGAAGCAAGTTCATTCACCTGCTGGAAGACTTCGGGAGATTCCTTTCCCGCAGGGCTGGATGAGTCAGCATCTCCCCCTCTCATCGACCCAGCTGCGAGAGAGTGGAAAAGCCCGCACCTGCCCAGCCGTGGGTGGTAACAAGAACGTCCCCTTCGGTCCATCCGATTGGACAGTGCTCGTCGAACATTATTCCCCAGCCAGGGATCTGGGGAATCCGAACGATATTTAACTCGGCCGTGAGTTGGCCAAGAGAAGCCTGCTAGCTCCAGTCGACTACGGTTGACGAAGACGCTCCCCTTCCACTGAGAGCCATTCTCAGTCCCGCTCTATGTAAATAATGTAAATAAGTGTATAAAGCGTTTTTCCTTCACTTCCCCTACTCTCCGTCTCCGGCCCACGTTCCTTCCTCCTTCGGCACAGCGGCGGTGCCCTTGGACCCGATGCCTGGTGGGACACGCTACTAGTACGGCAAAACATATCAACTGGTTGGCAGCGGCGGGATCTTCCACGCTTGGTCCTGGCTTCAGCAGTGGTGAGCGCTTGACTTTCTTTAAGAATCTGCCAGGCTTGATAACTCTGGAAATTTATCACTACCTGTAGATTGTTTTTCTGCACGTGCTCGCTTAAGCATTTCACGTAGCAGCTTATTTTTGAAAGTCCTTGTTCGAGAATTGCCATGGATTTGAGCAAGCTAAAGAAGCCAGAGTTGATGTTGCTGTGTGAAAAGCTGGGTACTGAGGCCAGGAAAAGTCACAGAAAGCCGCAGCTGATTGAGGCTATTAAGGAATGTGGTGCTAAGGAGGAGGGAGACAAAATTTTGGAGACCTGGGAAGTCATTCAGGAGGGAATCAGGAACGCTAAGGAGGAGGCCGACAGGGTTGAAAAAGAACGCAGGGAGGAGGCCGACCGGGTTGAAAAAGAACGCAAGGAGGAGGCTGACAGGATAGAAAAAGAACGCCTTTACCGCAAGGAAGCCGCTAAGGAGGAGGCTGACAGGATAGAAAAAGAACGCCTTCGTCTCGAGGAAGCCGATGAAAGGCAACTTGCTTTAATGCATTTGGAGTTGCAAATTTTACTGGCGAAGCGCGCCGAGAGGAATTCGACATTAAATCAGGAGGTTTCGGCGCGAAGTGAAATTAAAATCGTGAATGAAAACTGCGTGTCTTTGCCCATTGCCCGCGTCGCAAACGAGAGCCCGCTCGGGGTGCGTCTGACCGAGGCAGCCATCTCCCAAAACCTGCCTAAGCAGCATCACTCGATTTCCTCAAATCGCTCGGATATGCTGCCCAAAGAAAAGGGCCTTTGTTTTGGAGATAACGCTGCGCAGGTCCTGACCACTTCGAAGGCTCGTGAATTCGCAGCGCCAGCAGAGCACGTAGTTGAAGAGGGCAAACCTGACAGCGACTGTGGAGCTCCAAGCCAGAGCGCGGCGTTAGCTGAAAAGCGCGATGCCGCGCAGATTTCCCTTTCAACCCAGAAAGACGTAGGCGCAGCGCAAAAATGTCGTCCTCCAGAAAGCAGTCGCGCGCTGAAGGAGGCAACTGCAAGTTCTATTGTAAGCGAGGAATGCGCCTCAGCGCTGCCTCGAAACAATGATCAGTTCAACGATGAGGGAACGACAGCCGCTCGCGACCGAACACCCGAAAATGAGTTATGCTCCACTGAAACCAGCGTGTCTTTGCCCATTGCCAGCGTCGCGATCGAGAGCCCGCTCGAGGTGCGTCTGACCGATGCAGCCGTCTCCCAAAACCTGCCTAAGCAGCATCCCTCGATTTTCTCTAATCGCTTGGATATGCTGCCCCAAGAAAAAGGCCTTTGTTTTGGAGATAACGCTGCGCAGGTCCTCACCATTTCGAAGGCTCGTGAGGTCGCGGCGCCAGCAGAGCACGTGGTTGAAGAGGGCAAACCTCAACCTGTAAGCCCGAGGCCTGTAAATTCTCACGGTGATGATCTAGAGCAGGCTTCGTCACAAACAGACAATGAGGCGAACGCCGGCGACTTTACCCGTGATGGCTCCGCGTTACCTATTGACGAGCCAGCCCAGGACTTACTCACTGGTAGCACAGGGGTAAAGAGTACCGACAGTAGTGCAGGCTATAGTGAGTCTTCCGAAGCAGGCGCAAGTGATGAGCTGGGGCTAGGTGAGGAACTGATTACGAATCTAGTGTTGCCCCACTCAGATGGCTTTCTCGAACTCCTTCGTGTGGACAGGGAAACGTTCACCGCTGAGCAAGAGAAAGACCAATCTCTACGCAACTTGAGTCACCAAAGTGACATAGGTGTGTCACGGAAGAACATACCTTTCCAGCTCCGTTCTGGCCTGCTGTACCGCCAGTATAAGGATAGGAAAGGTATCCAACACGACCAACTTACTGCCCGCGTCGCGAACGAGAGCCCGCTCGAGCTGCGTCTGACCAAGGCAGCCGTCTCCCAAAACCTGCCTATGCAGTATCCTTCGATTTTATCAAATCGCTTGGATATGCTGCCCAAAGAAAAGGGCCTTAGTTTTGGAGATAACGCTGCGCAGGTCCTCACCAGTTCGAAGGCTCCAGGATTCGCAGAGCCAGCAGAGCACGCGGGTGAAGAGGGCAAACGTGGCCCTGTAAGCCTTATAAATTCTCACGGTGGTGAGCTAGAACAGGCAATTTTACAAACTGATGATGAGGCGAAGGCCAGCGACTTTACCTGTGACGGTTCAGCGATTGCTAGTGATGCGCCACGCAAACCAACTGCGAGGGTTTCCACGGAGCGGCAGCGCACAGAGGTGGCCAAACGGGAAGAGTTAATTAAGGGGAAAGTGCGGCTCTTGTTGACTGCTCGACTGAAATCCGAACCGCGTGGCCGCCCCAATTTGGCACCTCGGTGCTCAAGAGTTCGCACCCGCCCCGTGGGAACACAAGCCAAGAGAACGCAACGCGCGAACCCGATCCGAGAGAGACGGATACGCTGGCACGGCATTCGCACTCGTCCGTTCCCTTCTCGCGTTCTGCTTTCTGAGCGTCAGCCAAACTTCAGAACCACGAGACTTGGATGAGGAACAGTTAAGGGTCCCAAGCTGAAATTCCTAGCCTTGTGTCCTGTTGCACCTGCTAGAGCAGCTATCGGACCGCGGCCGCGCAGGGGGCGGCTGAAGAATAGGAAGCAGTAAATTCCTCTGATCGCAACGCCGTTTGCAGACGGATTCGAGGAATAATCCCGTCTTGAGTTGAATGCTTGTTTCTTTTGTTCATTTAACTCTCCTGTACAGAAATGCAAGCTGGAATTCCTAGCATTATGCAATGTCTCATCTGCTAAAGCAGCTGTCGGACCGCGGCCGCGCAAGGGGAGGATATGACGCATAATCTCATATTGAGTTTAATGCTTGTTTTTTGTCTTTTGTTCATTACACTCTCCTATGCGAAATGAGAGCGAAATTTTGGAGATTGGCATTGCCGGACTCAGTTTACATGCGTTGCAGTAAAGTGCGAGGTAATGGAAACGCTGATGGCCTCAGCCGAAGCTTTCCCGTGTAATGCCCTTTCCTGACTCCCCGGACGTTAATCCACTATGCAAATTTGTATTTTGTTTTTTTGCTTTAGCGGGAATCATTTTTGTCTGTTTTGTATGTGTGTTCAGCAGCTCCACCTTCCCTTTGTGCTCTCACGGGCGGTGGCTTTCTGTGACAAAAACCGTGCTACGGCACCCCCCCAAAATTTTAGGAAATTTTTCCCTTTTGGCTAAACAAGCTCTGTGTATTCTGGTTTGGTCAAACTTGGAAACTTTCGGAGGAGGAAGTAAATTTCACGCGACAGCTCATTTTCTCTAAAGAGACTTTGTTGACCGAAAACAGCTTGGCAGTTCTTAAAGTCGGTTTGGCGCTTTCTGCTTGTTGGGCTTTGGACTTTGCTGGTTGAGCTCGTTACAGCTGTCAACGAAGCAAGAAGAACCTTTGGGCCCAGCTGTGACCAAAAGCCGAACGGACACAACTCCAGGTCTCTGCGCGCAGCAGCGTTGGCTGCAACCACTACGAGACCTCTTCGGGCGGCGGACGAGCTGTTGTGACCGTACTTCTGACCACGTGGGCCCGATCAAGCAGCTACCGTGAACAATCAACGAGGCCGACAACCTCGCGACGGCGGTGGGAAGTGGGATGCTTGGAATGCCCCTCCGAGCCTCAGCGGATTAGTGTAGCAGGAACGTCAAGGGCCATTGTCAGCAGTAACCCCAGCGAAATTCCTTGAGCGGATTAGTGTAGCAGGAATGTCAAGGGCCATTGTCAGCAGTAACCCCAGCGAAATTCCTTGAGCGGAGGTGACCACTTAGCGGCGAAGGCCGGAGACGCGCCGGAGGTATTGTCCGAGCGACCACAGCGGAGGCGACGTGCCGGCGCCGGTCACGCTGGCGGTTAATTGAAGAATTCTGTGTCCCCGACTCGCGTTCTGGGCAATCGGCGGGGAAGCAAGTTCATTCACCTGCTGGAAGACTTCGGGAGATTCCTTTCCCGCAGGGCTGGATGGGTCAGCATCTCCCCCTCTCATCGACCCAGCTGCGAGAGAGTGGAAAAGCCCGCACCTGCCCAGCCGTGGGTGGTAACAAGAACGTCCCCTTCGGTCCATCCGATTGGACAGTGCTCGTCGAACATTATTCCCCAGCCAGGGATCTGGGGAATCCGAACGATATTTAACTCGGCCGTGAGTTGGCCAAGAGAAGCCTGCTAGCTCCAGTCGACTACGGTTGACGAAGACGTTCCCCTTCCACTGAGAGCCATTCTCAGTCCCGCTCTATGTAAATAATGTAAATAAGTGTATAAAGCGTTTTTCCTTCACTTCCCCTACTCCCCGTCTCCGGCCCACGTTTCCTTCCTCCTTCGGCAATGCGGCGGTGATCCTGGACCCGATGCCTGGTGGGACACGCTACTAGTACGGCAAAATATATCACCGCTAGACGGGTTACCCAACGGCACCTCTCACGCCTGGAGTGAGGCGCCAACATCTCCGCTGTACAAGTCGCACCCATCGGAAGGAGAGTGCAGTTGAGAGCGGTGTGATTATCCCGCTAAGGTGCCTTGTACTATATTCTCCCATTGTTTATTTGTATCATTACAAATTAATCATACACTACATAACATTTTGAAAGCTAGCAATATATCATAATATCCCTAGGGAAACTACTGGAAAACTTTTCTTGCCGACAAACACGACACAGAGAAAAATGGTACATTCCTACGCCGCGGGTACATTATAATACACAGTCTTTATGCTATACTTTGCCTGTTTTGTTAAATAGATTGGCAACGGAACATTTTGACCCGGCTAATCAATCTAACAAGTCCGGTAAGCGTTTTCGTCGTAACCAAGGTTCCGTTATAGGAGTATGTGATACAAAGCATGTTGCGTGCGATTGAGTTGCATTTTTTCATCGCATTGTACAGTGTGTACTGATGCGGTGACTTTTTCTAAAAGGCTGCGGTGGCCTTCAATTTCGCTGCATTGCCACATTTTTTCTAGGTACCAGGACCCTCGTGAAGCTGTTGAACACAGCTTTTCAAAAAAAAAAAAAATTCAGGGTGGCACTTTGTTGACCTAAAGTGCGGTGAGGCGAATGCCTTTGCGTTTGGGAGGCATCCGTCTGATTCGACGTACATATGCTTGGCAGGAAGCCGCGTAGCCATTAGCACGCTCAGCTGTGGAACGGAAGGTTGGTGGTTCGAATCCCATCGTGCATAAAGATTTTTTTCTGGTCTGACTAGATGAGCGTGACACCTCTGCTGACAACCTTCTGTCGACAACGATGAGGCATCAAAGGCTTTCGCCATAGTAAGCTGAAACTGAAACAGTCACTGGCTGCACTGGGGAGACACGATGTTCAGGTTCACCGTTCAAGGTTCGGGTCTTCAGCCTGTCCAGTCGTCTCTCCTGTGTCTTCCTGTGCTCGTCATTTCAGCGCACGCTATTTATTTGAAGATCGTGTATCAACAATCAAAGTTTTACTTCAGCCCACGGTGGAGTACTTCAGCCCCAACTGACGTGCTGGTATGAAGGCAACATACCGCTGACGGGACCGTAGTGCCATCTGCTGATGCGCGGAAGAAAATATAAGCCTGAACGCATGGCCTCCAAGATCACCGTTTTAAGCAGGCCTATGAGGCCTGAGGAACCGAAGAATGGTGAAAATATTCCATGGTTGACAAGTGCAATGGCGCCCATACGAATTTGTTCTCTTTTATTTCTAAAGGCAACGAGAAATGATTGGGAGATAATTACAAAAGGTAGTCAATAGCCTCGTGCTCTAGGCGACTCCTTTATTCATGGATAACGATGGAAAAAGGCAATCACGACAGATGACGATGAGGACCGAGGCTAGAGTATGGTATGGTATGGTATGGTATGGTATGGTATGGTATGGTATGGTATGGTATGGTACGGTGTGGTGTGGTATGGTATGGTGTGGTATGGTGTGGTATGGTGTGGTATGGTACGGTAAGGTATGGTATGGTATTGTACGGGTATGGTATGGTATGGTATGGTATGGTATGGCATGGTATGGTATGGTATGGTATGGTATGGTATGGTATCATCATCATGGTTCATCAGAATTTCGAGAATTGTTTCTGCGTCCTGCTGCCCACATATCTTCTCGTTTAGACCACCCATTTAAAATCAGCCCCATATTCGCGCGCACAAATTTGTTCAAATATTCACCTCTTTTACTTGGCATCTCACAATGGAACAATTTGCCTGCAGACGTCGCCTCTATATCTAATCATGCATCTTTCCTCAAAGCTTTAGATGATATCTTATGTTAGGCTGTTTTGATTGCCTTCTTGTTATTGATGGTTTTAGATTACTTATCTCGTTTTTTTTCTTCATGTACTGGGCTGTATTCATTGCTGTATTGCGCTCCCTGCCCGGTATTGTGCGTGCTTATAGCTAATTCTGTTATAGCCTTGTGTAATCGTTCAAAAATATATATCTATTGTGTAAATACACAGGTTCCAAATTATTTTATTTCTCCCTACATTTTTTTCTTTTCTATATTTCTACGGTTATCTTATAAGTGCGTTATTACTTGTGTGCATATATAACCAGTTTTGAATTGTATTCCCCCCCTATGTAATGCCCGAAAGGGCCCTTAGGGTAAATAAATGAAATGAAATGCTTGCTTGTTACCAGACGCTTCGGTTTCACGAAGGCTTAGAACGACATGGTGTATGAGGGCTCTATCGTCACAAGCGAAATGATATTGTCACGTAGTTTTTTTTTCTTCATATTGCCGCGAATCCTTGAAGCATGAACAAATAAACACAACAAACAAACGCTACAAGGATTCGCGGCATTATGAAGAAAAAAAAGAAACGCCTAGACTTTTCACTCTCTCTCCTGAGGGTAGCTACACCACATCTCCGTTAATAACAATATTAGCCAGGCTGGATACACGCCCCCATCTGTAAACAGAACATTGGTTCCCTGGTGAACCATCATGCTGCCGCATAAGACCATCGAGTTTTCCTGCTATTTTCAATAGGCGAATGTCTGGTTAAAATACTGCCATCGCGGCGAGCCATTTATGCGCGCCGTAAACTCCTCGAGCAGAGGGTAAAAGCTTCAGAGTGTCGATGACGTAAATTATCAGTGTCGCCTTCATAATGCAAGATATTGATGTCCTAGTTGATATTGATGTCGATGTAAAAAGAGTTATCGCAAATGCCCCATGTTTTAATTTCTTATTTTATTCTACTTCCTACAATGGCCAAAGGAGCCGCCGTAGTGGCTCAGTTATGGTGTTCGGCTGCTGACCCGAAACACTCGGGTTCTATCCCGGTCGCGCCGCCGCGGTGGCTCAGTGGCTATGGTGCTCGGCTGCTGGCCCGAAAGACGCGGGTTCGATCCCGGTCGCGGCGGCTGAATTTCTTTGGAGGAGAAATTCGAGGCCCGTGTACTGTGCGATGTCAGTGCACGTTAAAGAACCCCAGGTGGTCGAAATTTCCGGAGCCCTCCACTACGGCGTCTCTCATAGCCTTAGTCGCTTTGGGACGTTAAACCCCATAACCAACCATCTATCCCGGTCATGGCAGCTGAATTTCGATGGAGGCGAAATTCTAGAGGCCCGTGTACTGTTTGATGTCAGTGCACGTGAAAGAACCCCAGGTGGTCGAAATTTCCGGAGCCCCTCACTACGGTGTCCCTCATAGCCTGAGTCGCTTTGGGACGTTATGCACCATAAATCACCAGCACCGCCACAATGGACAAAGGAAATATGGAGTACGTAAGATGCATCTTCAACTCTAGATAGTGCATATATTATCCGTAACAAATCAGTACAGACATGATTTCAAGGACATCGGGTAGTGGGTCCATGCAGGACGATATGTCACCTTTAACTATGGACATAACAGACTTATCCCGCTAATTCATTGTGTGTGATACAGCGCCAACTAGACGACTGACAAAAACAAGAAAACAACACAAACGAGCGCTGAATACAGCGCATCAGAATACAGTTGAGACGTGCTAACTAGCAGGCTGGTTAACTAATTATGAATTGTTAACTTTTCAACTATTACAGTCAGGCTTCCTAATTATTGAGAGGCGAGCAGCGCAGCGTAAATGATATTCATATGAGTTTTTAAAATTTAGAAAACGTGGTTACCCTCGGCGCTGTGGCCCAACAAACTTTGACTATTTCGACTAGTTACCTGTACTGGAGTGGCTGCTTTACCTGCAAGCTGCTCGAAAGCGCATGTAGTCAAAATGGCGGGATGTAGTCAAAATTTGCTGGGCCACAGCGCCTAAGGTAACCGTGTTTTCTAAATGCTAAAAACTGATATGGATATTAATTACGGTGGGCTACACATCTCTGAATAATTAAGAAGCCTGACAGTAATAGTTACAAAGTTAAGTATTCAATATTAGTTAACTTGTTAGTACGTTTTAGCTGTATTATGATGTACAACACCGGTGATAAGTGATAACGCTATGCCAAGAAATGCGCTCTTCTAAAGCAAAAAGCATATTTTTAAAAATTATGTAAAACCTTAGGTGAAACACTCTGTATATGTGCTCCCATAAGAAGGAAGCCAACAGCCGCCGAAACCTAGGAGCATGGGGGAACGAATCCTTTTTTACGTTTGGCTTGTTGATCAATGGGAGAATAGTATATGGCATAAAAAGTTACACGTACTTACTTCCTAGAGGTAAAATGCGAAATTGGAAACGCTTCATTTGGTGGAGATTTATTTCGAGCCGACGTTTCGAGCAAAGCCTGTCCTTTCGCAAGATTGAAGTTACATCTCAATGAAGCTTATAACACAGCCTAACTATACTCACAAGATAGCAAGAACTCCTCGCACCCAATTTTATCAAACACTGCATGGTTCAGAGCGTCAGGGGCACATCATTAACCTCTCAGACGCACGCCTAAATAACAAGGAAAAATCAGACCTGCCACGTGGACCAAAATTCTGTTCAGGTGCGGGCAAACGTGATGAATACCAATTACCAAAGGATTTCGACATCTTCTCTCGAGCTCTGAGACTCCGCCAATGCTTTGCCGGCAAACAAAGCCAAAATTGCAACTCATTTACCCCGTCCCAGCAATAGTTGACACCAACACCCGTTAGAGATAAGCACCTGGACATGTATATAAATATAATAAATTGCGAGGACACTTTGGCAACTAAAGTTTTGAGAGGCGAAAGCCGAGGACACTATTCCGTGACGACTTCCGGCGGATGTGACGTCACACCGTTCCCGTGGCTATATCGATACCCAAATCATACATATTTCGGGGATCTTAAGTGTTAATTACGCTTAATTACACATTTTCCCATCTAATTTTACACAAATCTGACGTTTTTCCGACCATTATGTGACAATTTTCACTATGCCGTGACGACTTCCGGTGGATGTGACGTCACATTGTTTCCGTGGCTATATCGACGTCCGCGCTATTTCGATGCAATTTCTACATTTTATTTTATAATTAATTAACTAATTAATCTACAGACATCACACTTGGCTTCTAGGTTCATTTTTTCCTCTTCTATCTGAGGCAACCATTGGTTTTCTTCTATCTTCCTTATTTCCCGAGTTAAACGCGTGTGACACGCTTTGTTAACGGACGACAGTATGAGCCATTAAAGGCTTTCGCCTTAAAGGGACACTGAGGAGAAATTGAAGTTGGCTTGTATCGACAGAATACCAGCTCCTGATTACAAAAACGCCACTCATACTGACAACAAAGCTCTTGTAACGTAGAAAAGAGCAAGAACCAAAATACAGGTATCGCCGCCACAGGCCAAACTCGCAAGTACAAGCGTCACGACGTCATATAACAAAACAGTGTTGCTAGAACCAATGGTTCTAGCAACGCTAGGACACGAGAAGCACAAATTACTGAGGCGCAGCCAATGCATGCGCAAATCTCCTTGACGTCGCCAGATGGCGCCACGTGCCGGGCAGCTACGCGCTCGCCTGAAGCATACACGGTACACGGTATGCTAAAGGTGTCTATTTGCGAGAACTTCGTTGACGACTTCGAGAACGAGATCCATCGTAACGCTCGCAAAACGCCGGTGCAAACGTAAGCGAAGCGACTGTAGCGACGGCCGCAATAGCCGATAGATGCCTTCAACGTGCGGCCGGCTGTAGCTTTCTTTTCGGCCATGGAGGAAAAAAAACTGAGGAGGGAGCGTCCGGCGACAACCTTGAAGCCTAGTCTTAACAAGTAAAGATATAGCAAAAAAAAGAGAGTGTGTCCCCCCGTGATCGCACCACGTGATAGCGGGCGGTGAAGTCTAGCCCCGCTGCGCGCGCGCATGCGCCAATTAGCGCGGCAGACTAACTGTAGATCAACTTCCTTGCTGTAGACGCTCGCGCCGCGGGTCGCGCATACGCGCGCACTAAAACATACCGGAATCAAAACATAAAGGACCGGCTCGGAGAGCGAAAAACTGAGGGAGAAAACGACTTCAAAACACTCTGCTTGCGAACGCTGGCCGCGTGACGTCATGCTCCCTCCTTAGTTTTTTTTCCTCCATGTTTTCGGCTGCTGCTAGGCTGCACTGCTGGCGGCCAGAAATCACGGAGTCTGCATCACGTCATGTCACGTCATGTTTCACGTCACTTAGTCCTCTGTCGTCATAGCCGAATCCCAAGTTTGAATCACAGCGGCGGGAAAAACCTTTTCAACTTCGAATCCAAATTTCTTAGAAATAAATGCATTTTTCGCTGCCGGCCAAGTGGCAACAAAGCCATGACATGCCGAACTATCGGATTTTGCTATAAAAAATATATTAATAGCGCTCTCCTCAGTGTCCCTTTAATACAGCGGGGCACCCTTCCTTCACGCCTTCAAGACACATAAACCCGAACCATCCAACCAACCAGCGGACCATCCAACGGAAGAATATACTCGCGTGAGTCAGTCTCTTTCTCTCGAGGGTGGAAAGGAATGAACGAGAAACAACGAAGTAATCGCCGTCTGGCGTTTGAAAACGGACGGCGTGAAGGTGGCGCGGCAGACGGTCGAAGAACGCCTTGGAGGGAATTTAAAATCAGTGACAATAACGAACAAGAATTTGTACTGCGGCTGAGTGACAAAACGGGAGATCAGGTAACCACGATTTAGCGACTGTCAGTGTTGCTATGTGCAAACAAACTCATTGCCAGGAATTCGGTTCAAATGCTTGTAGGCTGCCATCACGTGGGGAATGGCTTTGAACATTCAAAACTAGCACTTTGAAATCATCCGCGATGCAAGAAATAATTACCGAGTGGCTGCCACTGAAACGCTATAGGCCGCTAAGCTTAACGTCATTGGCTGGACGCTGTCCCGAATTCCTGGTAGTGAGAAAAATTTGGGAGACTCTGTCGCTTGTATTAAGCATGAAATGCTTTTAGCCCCCGTTGTCGGCAGTGTGGTGACGTCACGCCGAGACCGAGAGCCATCATCCGGGCACTGAAATCCACTCATCCGCGCACTGAATTCCAGTCATCCGGGCTCTGAAACGAGAACATCCGGGCACCGTACGAGACTTCACGAGATTTAACGAGACTCTCTAAGCCCTCCTACGCGACCGGCATGAAAGCGCCGGTTGGTCTCCAAAGGAGTCACAAAAAATAACTGCTGCCAGTGCCTTCTCAATGTTTATCAAGATACCAGTCGCTGTTCGTTTGATAATGCACGGAATTATAATTTCCGATTTCTAACAACGCGTGCAAAAAGCACATAAATGCCACGATACACTTCGTTGTCATACGTGATCTCTTAGGGGCTTCGCGCATCGAAGCAAAGCCGCGCAGGCGCACAGGGGCCCGGGGGAGAAGCGCTGCGTTCAAAGGGCAAGGCATCGCGCCGAACGGGTGGTGGCGTTCCTCCCTTCCATTACGGTGCGATTCGGGTGTCCACCGAGATGGCAGAGAGAGAGAGAGAGAGAGAGAAAAACTTTAACAGGAATTCGGGGCACGCCCCAGGGTCCCCGAATTAGTGCGCCATTTCCTTTCCTCAAAAAACCTTGCGTTCAAATGGCAAGGCATCGCGCTGAACGGGTGGTGGCGTTCCTCCCTTCCTGTACGGTGCGGTTCGGGTGTCCACCGAGATGACATTAGGCCCGTAAACATTTCATGCTTACCCTACTCTCGGTTACGGGAGAGGCAGAGATTTTTTAAGCATGAAATGCTTTTAGCCCCCGTTGTCGGCAGTGTGGTGACGTCACGCCGAGAGCCAACATCCGGGCACTGAATTCCAGTGAACCGGGCTCTGAAACGAGAACATCCGGGCACCGTACGAGACTTAACGAGATTTAACGAGACTCTCTAAGCCCTCCTACGCGACCGGCATGCAAGCGCCGGTTGGTCTCCAAACGAGTCACAAAAAATAACTGCTGCCAGTGCCTTCTCAATGTTTATCAAGATATCAGTCGAGCTGTGCGTTTGATAATGCACGGAATTATAATTTCCGATTTCTAATAACGCGTGCAAAAAGCACATACATGCCCCAATATTTAAGCATGAAATGCTTTTAGCTCCCGTTGTCGGCAGTGTGGTAGCTTCACGCCGAACGGGTAGTGGCGTTCCTCCCTTCCTGTATGGTGCGGTTCGGGTGTCCACCGAGATGACAGAATTACTGCGCCATTTCCTTTCCTCAAAAAGCGTTTCGTTCAAAGGGCAACGCATCGCGCCGAACGGGTGGTGGCGTTCCTACCTTCCTGTAAGGTGCGGCTCGGGTGTCCACCGAGATGGCAGAGAATTACTGCGTAATTTCCTTTCCTCAAAAAGCGTCGCGTTCAAAGGACGAGGCATCACGCCGAACGGGTGGTGGCGTTCCGCGGACTGCCTGGCAGCGCTACAACACACTGTCGCGTTCCACTCCTAAAGGCGAAGCTTAAGCGTCATTAATTAGCAGTTTATTAGTATTTAGTCATTAATCAGTCATTACACACTAATCAGTAATTCGTCATTACTTCGTCATGTATTATGTGTGACGTAATTCAGTGGTAACATCACCAGTGTCACATACGCAAAGTGGTGCTGAAAACGCTTTCGCCTCTACGCACTTCGGACAGTTTCGAACGCGCTGCATATACATTCTTGTCAGGCCTGCGTCTCGTCGTGTCCGCGTGCGCTTCGCATTATGCCCGTAATCATTTCATGCTTACTCTACTCTCGGTTACGGGAGAGGCAGTTTTTTTTAACTAATAAAGGTGTTCCCATCTGCGGAATTTCAACCATGTCCTACATTAATTGAGTATATATATTTATAACCTTATGACAGCTGATGGAAAGCGAGACCAGTGAGGCCGCCTTTTTCCGAGCGCTGTGTTCTCGGTGCAATTCACCACGCTTTCTAAATCAGTTTTTCTTTTGCAGTGGATGGAAGGCATGCAATGAATGAAAGGCCTCTTTGATACATTTACTTCGGTTCAATTCAATTCAATTCTTATCATCCGCCCGTCTCTCTGGCTGTCTCCGGCGACAATGAATACAATGCGCAATTGAAGTGAAAAAGTAATCACAACATATATGATGTGGCATTCGAATGTTATCACTGCATCACGATCGTCCGTGGATAAAAAACTGGCTATGGGTCCAAAAAGTGTTTGTATTTCCTGTAAAAGAAATTCGAAAATAAATTGAAATTGAAATGTCACAATGCACGCATGCTGCAATAAGACCCGCAGTACAGAGGCAGCCTCCAAAAACTCTTCGCGCTCAAAAAGTGCCCGTTAGTCATGTGTGTTTGGCGACGTTCTTTTTTTTTTTACATATAGCACCTCGTATTTACGTCGACCTTTCTAATCCAAAGATATAATCTTTTTCGGGTATATCGATTTGGTGCCTGATAACGGCTGTGCTTACATGGTCCGGCGAGTGTTTCACTGCAGCGAGGAAATCTCCTGTTCGCATGCTCTTTCTGTGTGGCTGGCACCAGAAAATCACTCACTGACCTCAGCGGCTCTTCTACCTCGTTGCGCACATCCATGTTACAGCGTTCCAGAGACATATTTTTTACAGAAAAACCCTGACAACGTCTGAATGTGCAGGCGAAGCATTCAGGCAACACAGCAAACCACGCGGTTTCCCGCGCCCATTACTCCAAGAATAGTTCGCGGAGCCGCCGCAGCTTGGCGTCGATTTAGTGACAGTTGTCAACAGAACCTAAAGAACCTCGTCTATTAATGCGCTGGAATTACTGGTCGCGGCGAGCGATTTCAGCGATGTGTGTGTGTAGGTCGAATTCGAACCCGGGAATTTCTCGTGGGAAGCGAGTACGGAACCTCATATCCACGACGAGTGCTTATTTTTTTCCCCCCTTTATTGCCTGTTGCGCGTATACGTACAAAAACACTCCAACCGTGTCGACTGGTTTGACGTCAAAATTGATGGGCTTTCATTTCAACAAGAACACCCATCACTTCAGTGACTTCATCACAGAAACCTTGGTTCTGGAGATGTCACGCAGCTCACATGCATTCTCAACAAAATAACTGCACACCGGGCGGACGTCAGGATCGCAATTTCTTACTGCCATTCGAGCCCGCCAGATCGCATGCAGGCCAAGAAGAGAAGAAAACACGTCACATGGGTTCAATTCCATCTTGAGTGCGAGAAACCGAATTCCTGTGGGTGTGAGCGAGAGGCCTTTTTTAAGGGTACGTTGCAAGACATTCCAGAAGAATACCGCGTCCCAGCAATCGAGAGATACAGGTTCCGCACTCTGTTGTTTTCTACAAAGCAAAGCAACTAGTCGCCCGTGGCAGAAACATGCATCTTTCTCTTGTATCCAAGTTCTGAGAGGCAACGCATTGTATGCAGAAGGTTTTAACTTTCGCTGGGACCATCATTTTCTTAGCCTGTTTTAGGACAACTTTATGTATACCTCGGCCTCCGCTGTACAGGAACCCATACATTGGCTCTGGACAGATGATGTCTACTATATATTAATTCAACTGTTTGTGTTTCGCCTTGTTGAGGTACTGCATTGAAAATCGCGCTCTCAAAATTCTACAAGCACTGACGACTTCCCGAAAGTACCCGCTAACCGCGTATCTGAGACAGTCTTTAGAAGAAAGGATTGTGTTTGGAAGAGCAGGCGAGAGGCGCACTTGCAGAAATGGGCGAAGAAAAGGGTCGCGTTGGTTTATGATACACAAAAACTGGGACATCAATTGTTTCATAGCGAGATTAGGTAGCTCCAGGCATCCATCAGCTAAAGGCCGGAAAAGGTTGCAATGACGTGTTTTCTGGAAAGTTGATTTCCATACAAACGCCGCAAACACTCAATGAATTTTCCTTACATTCGCTCGATTACAAGAAAGAAAAAAAAAACTGGAGGGTGTGGCACAACTTGGCAAACAAGAAGACAATGCAAATAACCACCCGCTCAAATACCGACAAATCTCCACTTCCATACCTATTCCACTCCTCTTGTAGCTCCCTGGTTCTCGCGTTAGGCGCATTATTTTGATCCTGAGCAAAGGGGATCCCAAGGTAATTGCGCAGCACGCGAAAAGTTAACATTTTCGTAAACTTCAGAACGGCAGCTCCATTCGTTATGCCATAACCCATAATCCCGATTAATGCGACAACCTATCACGTCACAAAAGTCTAATTGCACTGCTAACCCTGTCTTCATCGACACAAAAAAAAGCCGTCATCAGCATAGCCCAAAATTTTGAGTTAGCGCGACTTTAATGCAGAACCTCGTATACGTTACCGCTCGCAGTTATTTTCACACAGAACGGTTCCAAGTACAGAGCAAATAAAAGTGGGGGAGAGTGGGCATCCCTGCCTCACTGCCGAGCTACTGGGATGCGTAGAGGTGAACATAGTCATTGCGGCAAGACAGCAGCAGTTGCGGCGGAAAATTTCCATGACGTCATCTTAGGTGGCATGAATAAACGGTTGACGAGATGGAAAGCTACCGCGCGCTTGCCTATAAAACCTTCGCGTGTCGCCCAGTCGCATCGGGTTCGCGCCAGACATCGACCGGGCAAAATTGGCAGTGCCTTGGCGTGTCTTAAGGACGCCACTGTTGCAAATAAAAGCTTCTAAAGAATAGGAATGATGCAGTGTGAACAAGACGGTAGTGACAGAGCTTCAGCCGGAAAGTGAATAATAGAAGGTGTTTGCAATGGCCAGCAAAAGGTGCTTGCGGTGGTTTTAAAAGTTGCCAAGCAATCGTTAGTGTGGTCAGCTGCTGCTTGTTAGCGCATTCAAACATTGCTCTTGCAGAGCATGGGCTGTCATTTTTTAGACACCTCGTTGTACATTGTAGCCGTAAGATGCAAAAGTGAAGTGCCTGGGCAGCCGCTGCCGTACTTTCAGTGCACGAGTTGTTCTAGACCAGATCAAGCAAAAAAAAAAAGCCCATTCAGATGAATAGGTGACTGAACGTGGTCTGATATGACCGGTGCTCAAAACATACCGCCCTTGTGGAATAACCCTTGTGCTGGCGTTAGGATTTCCACGAACCACGAGGAGGCTGCCATTGATGTAGGGTCCAGGACGTCATCAACAGCGTGTGACCTCCAGTGGACCAACCACGGGGCGCTGCTAAAGTTAATAATATCGGGACCCCTAAAATTTGGAACATGGCCCACTGTCGAAAATTCCCGAGGACGCCAAAAATTTTTGAAGAAGGCCCACTCCAGGAAATGGATTAAGGTGAATTAGTGAGTCGGATTAGTATAATATCATATAACATTATAATACCCATACGACCCAATATAACCAGTACCTAGTATAATACGCATATCTTCAGGTATAGGCGTTGTGCCGTACGTCTGTCTTTAAGGAGGCGCAGCAGACAACGCGCGAGACATGTAGAAAAGTGCGACTGCAGTGCTCCAGCGACATCCACGGCAGCCGCGCTAGCTAGCGGCTGGGTATGGGCAGCAGCGAAACCGTCTACTCTAAGAACTTTGCCTATGAGATAAATGGGCAACAGCGCGGCGCGCTCTGAAGCGGAGCCTCTCGCTCTGCAGTGAACTTGTCGGTGCTACTGCGTTTTTCTGCACGTTAACTGTCTATATATACTGGGTAGAGGGCATTTGCTTTGTCTTACCAAAAACAAAATGGATGGATGATAAATTTTGCCTGGTTTTTATTTCTTTGGCCGATTCGGCAGCTCCTATGCCTAAGGAGAAACATCGGATTGTTGCAGAAATGGTTCACTTTATGAAAACCAGATGGCCCCAGTATCACCACAGTTGTCGCGTCTGCGTTTGCGTACACTGAACGAAGTGAAAAAAGGAATACTGTCCCACAACATGCTTCTGTTTACTCTGCGAAAACGTGCATTCGCAATTCTAGAACTCTCTTTTAGCTCCCGGAGCGTCCCGCATGATGGTCATGTGAAGTGTCTGGCAGCATGAACTCGCTCCTCATGTGGACGGTCAGTCGCCAGCGACGTGTCACTACGCCGGCGCGTTTGGCATGCCAGAGGTGGCTTTTCGGAGTCACAGTTCTGGATAGCCACGCTGCCGTGGCTCTTCTGCGTTGAGCGCGTGAGTAGGCTCGTAGGCTAGTTTACAGACATCAGTGGGTATAGTGCGTTTTACGCCATGGTGAACCTCAGAATATTCGTCTGCGAAGTCTCCCAACGCATACGAGAAGCGAAACACAAAAGCAGTTTTTAGCTAATCCCTTTCATTTTTTTTAATGAAGAAAAAAGAAATGGCCTACAACGGCATCTTGCGGTTCTTGCAGTGCCTGCATAAAAGGAAGAAAAAACAGAAATAACCCTCTGCACAGAGGTCCGATCACAGTAGCAGCTTATGTTTAGCGATACTGCGGACGACAAGTCGCCACGCCGACTTGCTGCTTCAGCTCGGCAGCGAATAGCCATTGTCTGCCGAGAGACCGCAGGCCACAAATCCTTTCCTCTCCTTTATCCCCTCGAGCTAAACGTGAAACACTGAGTGGCGATCAGTGGCTGCAGCCGACGCCATCTGTCGCTGCAAAGTAATGAGTAGCTTCATGCATTATTTTCTTTTTTAAGTATACACTTCCAGCCTTTACGTGCAGAAAATAGAACCCAAATATTGTTCTTATATATTGAAGCCCACTGGATGAATGAAGCAGTTTTTTGTTATATTTTTACGGTGGCATCTGACGCACGATCAAAAATATGGCTGAATTTTTCTTTTCTAGTGTTCATTTCATCGGCAAAGAGCAATGGTGCTGCGCGTTTTGCAGCGGCAACTGGAGCGCAGTGACATTCTGTCGCCGCTCAAAGCCGAATCAGAACTGACATCCGCTTCTGGAGTTGAAATGACTTCAGCTTGTTCACTTCTGAGGCGTTGCATTTCATATTTAGCCGCATACTACATCCAACAGCACATGTGACCTCCGCCGCACGTGTGTCAAATCGTACACCACATGCGCCGTACGAACGTTTGTGCCCTTCATGCGTGCATAGCGCGTCCGTACTCTTGCGCCAAAGCTGTCACTGGCGTGTATCCTCACCCCCCTCCCATCCTGTTTTATTTTTTACGACGAAAACAGTGAGTGTGCGTCGTGAGACCAACTATAAAGTGAAAGCATAATTGCTTGGCTGGCAGTATATGTGCGTCCAGGCCATTCGGAGCAGCTCGACCTCATAGTGCTGGCGGTGACGAGCGCCGCAGGTCTGACTCGGAACCTCCGGTGACAACATCAGGGTCAAAAGAACAGCTCACCGACTTCGGCGCAGGTAAATCTCTTGTGATCTTGGAGGGGTTTGTTTTGCAGGGACTTCCCCGGGGCTGAACGACGTCACCCGTCTGTGTAACATGTCGTACCCAGATACTCCAGGGCTGGCAACGTGTCTCAGGAATGGGCCATTGCCAGTCCGACAGTCACTGAAGTGGGCCCGGGAAGCAAGGTTGCGATACATTGTGGAAGTTTTGCCGTTTCTTTTTCAATGTTGACTGATGTTTTGCATGATGGGAAGAAGGAAAAGCAGCTGGCACATTTTCACCAAAGATATGTTGCCGGCTGTCATAACTGTGCTTGTTCTTCGAAATAAAAATTAGTTGACAGCCACCGCCCGTCTCGAGGCGCTCCGCTCTGTCTACGTCCTCCCCTTTTATTGGCAACAAATGGCAGAAGTTGCGTCTGGCCTCTGTGAACGTGCCTGCGGTGCCTGTACACTAGCTTCGTAGGAGCAAGCGGCGAAACAGGTCAGGGCCGAAGCGATGGGAGTGGTCGAGCAGGTTGGAGCTTTGTGCTAAGGGGCAGAAGGTTCCTAGTTCGATTCCCGGCATCGGTAACCGCATTCTGCAAAAAAAAAAAGCCAATTCCAATGAGTAGTTACTTCCTTATTGCAAAAAATAAAATACAGGTTCCTAGCCTCCTAGCCCTCCTTCAGGACAAAGAAGTGACAGCGACAGATGTACAGAACCCTTTCTCCATCGAAAGTGCGCCTCCTTCAAGGACCAGTTCAGGCGGTACAATGCGACAATTCCACTTCAATTCCATTCTATTTTATCTCTTTTCTCGCTCTTCGCCATTGGCTGAAGCGACGCCACACCCCCGACATCGTGACCTTGAGATGATGATGAAGAGGGAAGGACGAAGAATGGAATCGAAATGAAATAGTTATATTACAACGGCTCTAGATTGCGTCAAAGATGTTAGGAAGCGCCCAGACCTGGGCTCACCCGGGCGACCTCATGGTTGCGACGTACGACGCCGGCACCTATAAACGTCGAGGCAACCTTTAATCCAGCTATGATGTGGGAAGACGCTCAAGTACAAAGGCGTCGATATACGTTAGAATTCCATGGTAGTCCAAATCAGTCCCGATCAGTCTAAATCAGCCTCTGTCTCTCTGTGGAAAGCGGAAACGGTTAATTATAGCGCTAGGGTTGCCGTCAAAGCCATCATAACTTTGGTCGCCCCAGTAACGGGGGTAACGTCCTCCTCATCCAACGTTCCCCCCCAGTTCCGGGCACAGGAGGGCCTGCTCCACCGGATGCATGTTTACGGCTGTTCGTATAATTCAGCGCGCAAAAACCGGCACCTGTGCGTAAAGTCAATGCACGGGGATGATATCAACTACCTATATTATATGATGTGCGGGCACAGAGGGAAGCGGCTATCGGAGGCGCTTACTTTACGCAGATGAAAAAGAGCCCTGAATTTGTTTTTACAATCTCAGTGGTGCACCAAATGCAAGTCGTGGACGGGCTTTCAGTTCGTAACGGGGATACACAGGCTATGGAGGAAGTAGCGATAGCCCTAGCCGCAACGCACTCCGCATCGAAATACATAGGTACAGATTTAGACCTTTTTCAGGTGCGCGCGGCCATCTTTCGACAGCAGCGCCGTCTTGCGTGTGGGCGATTTCTCCGCCATGTTGGCTTGGGTGGCCGCCGCTGCAATACAGGCAGCGAGTACTCGCCGCGCCGTTCAGCCTTATCCGAGTGTTGATTTTTGCATGATTTTGACCTGCAAAGTGTGGCACTGTATGCACTGAGCAACTGTGAACAAAATGGCCCGTGCTTCGGCGAGTGGCGACGCAGATGTTTCCCTGCAAGTTGTGCCAAAAATCGACATTGGAGGTGCGCTTCTACGCAAGTCTACGCAATTCATTTAACGGCTTTCTGGTATCTATAATGGAGGCATTTATTAATGCGAGCACGAAACTTGCTGAGCGCTTCTATGTTGCAGTTATAATTATAAAAGAAAAATTCAGGGGTACTTTGACTGTCTAAAGTGCGTAGAGGCGAAAGCGTTTTCCGCACCACTATGACTGCTTCTGTGGCACTGGTGGCGTCACATGTAATTGAGTACTAATTACTAAGTGACGACAAATCACTAATTAATGGTTAATTACTGATTTGTGCCTGAATATTAATTAACTGCTAATTAATGACGCTTAAGCTTCGCCTTTAGGAGTGGAACGCGACAGCGTGTTGTAGCACTGCCAGGGAGTCCACGGAACGCCACCACCCGTTCGGTGCGATGCCTTGCCCTTTGAACGCTTTTTGAGGAAAGGAAATGGCGCACATCTCGGTGGACACCTCAACCGCACCATAGAGGAAGGGAGGAAGTGGGAGTGGAAGAAGAAAGACAAAGATGGCCCGTAATGAAGAAAATGAAAATTGTATTTGAGGAAAGGAAATTAGGTAGTAACTGTCTCACACATCTCGGTGGACACCCGTCAAAACTCAGAGGGGCACTTTTTTTTACCTAAAGTGCGGTCACTGATGTGTGGTTAAGATGTTAAGCTTCGCCTCTAAGAGTGGAACGCGACAGCGTCTTGCAATGCTTCCACGAGTCCATAGAACGCCATCGCCCATTCGGTTCTATGCCTCGCTCGTCGGTAAATTGGTTTTTGAGGAAAGGAAATGTATCTGTCTCTCATATCTCGGTGGACACCTAAACCTCGCCGGAAGGGAAGGGAGAAGGATCGAGTGAGGGAAGACATCGTATTCACTAGACGCACCTTTGTTCTTCCCAAACCATAGAGCTGGCATGGCGGAGTGAATAGCATGCTCGTATCGCACTCCGAAGACCGGGGTTCGATTTCCGAGCTCGACCAATTTCTTACTCGGTTTTATTTATTTATATGGCCTGACTAGAAAAGTTAATTAGGCTAATTGAGTAATTAAGCAATTAACTAAGCTCAGTCCCACTTACTTGGAGCATCACTATACGATCCCTTCAATTGGTTGCCTGGGTACTAGCCAAAGTACAATTGGCCCCGTTTGAAATTCGCGCACTGTGACGTCACGACCGTTCCGACCAACTGAAAAGCGTGACATTTCTGTCGACAACTACTGCTTACAACGATGAGATATTAAAGGTTTTCGCCTTAAAACCGCTCCGTTCCAAGCTACTGTCAAGCGCTCAAGCGGTCTGCTCTGCGTTGCGCCGGTGACACGAACAGATTGAAACTGCGTTCTTCCGCGTCTTTCACTACATTTTCCCTCTGCATTGTCCTAAAAAACGATACTTTCTGTAGTGCTACATGGAGAAGGCACCGCAGGAGCGCATAAGCGCACAGAATTCTGTTGCGGCTTTTGGCTTTGCATAAATTTCTTGATTACTTCGTACTAACGGTAAAATAACTGGTGAAGCGTAGGGTGGTGGTGGTGAAAAACTTTAATCAAAGAGAGCTTGAGGGTAAAAAAAAAACAAAAAAACCCTGCTGCATGGTCGGTATCCTTCGTAGGGTGGTCCACTCTTAGCGTGAACATGCGAGTGTGTGGCAGCGCTCTTCGGAGCGCCAGTGCATCCGTCGGCGCCGCGCGTCGAAGCAAAGTGTCGCAGAAACAGAGGAAACTGGATTTGGAGCATCGCGCCGTCTGACATTTCGCTAAACTCGGAAAAAGGTGTAGTAGAGAGGCATCTGGCCTTCGAAAGCGTTGTAACTTATACACTCGAAACTGGTTCACCTGCTGTGACAGTTCCTGAGGGGCGTATCTGCTTGGTCCGTCTCGGGTGCGGCCTCTGCTTAATGGCGAAAGAGCGAGAAAGCGCGTGCGTGTGGTCGGGTAGGCATTGCGTGCCTGCTGATTGCACGTCCCTAATAGGCACATTTTTTTTAAACAATCGTCACTTTGCCTTATGGTATCAGTTGAAAATAGTATTTGATCGAAGCATGAGGTGTCACGATGCAAGGTGTACACGTCAAAGCTGCGGCCTTCAGTTTTTTAAGTCTTGCTGGTTTACCGGATATTTACTGCAAGCAAACAGCTATGGCATTTGTACAATGCATCATGACTTTCAAGTACTGTCAAATAGCTATGTTTACAGTGCCGTTGTCGTTAATAATCAGTCGCCAGTGTCGGCAGTTATAACAGAAGTGTTTCACGTAACCCGTAGTGCTGCTGCATCAATTACCCAAATTATTACTTATGTTTTGATTTTGCAAGGGTCACCGACGACACATATCTTAAAGACATCAGCAGTAGGTGCTCGCGTGTAATGTATGTGTAACTGAAACAGCCCGCAACCGCACTGCCGCCGTGGCTCTCTGTGTTCTTCACACTGCTCCGCTTCAAGCTGCCTTCGCTTCCGGTAGTTGTTTGGACAGCAGACGACTGCGCAGTGGTTTCCCGAAGACCTCGTTTCAGCTTTAATCGCACATACTCTCAAATCGGGCTACTACAGCTAAGCAACCGCATACAGTAAACACGGAGAACCGCAGAGAACGCACGGGATGCACGGACACCGCCTTTCCGAACCAGCCAGAGAGGAGGAAAGCAGCATGGCGGTGTTCGGCGCGCTGGGAGCGAGGTTAAAACTTAAAAAGGTCTATAGAAACTATATGCGTGGCAGAATCACGCCGCTAGCCTGCAAAATTCTTAGTCAATGTAGGACTTCAGCTGAACGGAAGGAATTAATATGGGTACCAGGTCACTAGGGAGTTGAAGGAATCGAGCGCGCACACGCTTCGGCCCGAGCTTTTCTTCCCCGGAATCCTTCTACGTCCTCCCTTACTGATTCAGGCTCCCCCTCTCCGTTAACAACATATTAAGAAATCTTACAACATTTGCGCCTTGAAAGGCAGACACTCTCGAGGCCCGCTAAGGGTCATAGTAAATCAGAAGAATGTCACCTTCGCAGGCTACAAACTATGTCTTTCAATAATCCAGCTAGGCTTCACGCCATTGAGCCCGAGTCCTTTTCGGCACAGTGCAAATTTTGTGGGTAGAAGGCAAACTTATACCATATGGTATGGGCTTGTCAGAAAAATGACAGCATTGACGTCATAAATCAGCCAATGCGGGAGGGCTGGGAGGCGGCCCTGTCCAGCTCGGACCTCGAGGAACAACGAGCCCTGGTCGCCAGAGCACAGGCAGCGGCTTTTATCAACGGCGTCCCGGACTAGGGACCCTATCAGCCTTCCCTTCAACCAGTGTTGTCGGTAACGCGTTACTAGTAAAGGCGTTACCGGTAACGCGTTACTTTTTTTTGGTAGCTTAGTAACGTACTCGTTACCATTTCGGAACTGTAACGTCAACATTTTTCGGTAACGTGAGGTGTCACGTTACTAGTTACTTTTTATTTCAATTGTTTCTCTCCGCCTCTTTTTTAAAAAACAGACGCCGAAAATAATTTTCCAAATAAACAAAATCTACCGGCTTTCTCAACGACCCTTGATGCGGCTCGCATGCATGCCAAAAAACACCTGCCCTTGACGACGCACTCAACTAAAAAAAAAGCACGAACACGCAATCACACACCTGTCTTCACCCCAAACTACTCACACACACAACTCTTTAAAGAGTGGACGCATGCCGAGCCACCAATGGATCATTTGCAGAAATCTGTAAGTCAGTTTCTGCGTAAGCTTGTTTTTCAACCAAAAGGTCTTGTTCCCAGGCGACACTCTCGCATTCATGGTGGAAGCAGTTCCCTCTTCTGAGCGAACTCAGGAATGTAGCCAGTTTACTTCAAGATGGCCCCAAGAGAGCGCCGAAAGAGTACAATGGTACAACCCGGAAAAGGGGATTGCAGTCAACCGGCTGTTTTTATCTGCAACTGCGGCTACGGTTCTGGTTATTGAGTTCCTAAGCGAGCGAAGCTGACCTTGAACACCTTGACGGAAACACTCGCATTTTTGCGATAATTATGCAGGTTCAAGTAAAAAAAAATTGTTTATGTTCGCAAATATATATTTTACAGAACTATGACATTTAAGCATTTCTTTATTGATACACAATTTCCGCGTAATTTTGTAAGCAGAAGCACACCTGAATTACTATAAATTTGTTGAGTTCAGCTATGTTTTCTTTGTGAAGTTGGAATTATATGAAGTATGAGCTTTATAAAATTATCTTGAGTTCTTACAGCGAAGACGCTCTGATTAAAATTTATGGCCATGGAGTAACGGAAAAGTAACGTGCGATACTTTTTTTCGGTAACGGTAACGGTAACGCGTTAACATTTTTTGCAGGTAACGTAGGGCGGTAACGCGTTCTTTTTTTCTTAGCGTAACGAGTAACATATTTAGTTACTTTTTTTCGGTAACGCCTACAACACTGCCTTCAACTAAGGCATTGTGGCTTTAAATAAACGTTTTCACCATCATCATCAGCGAAAACTGTTAAGCGCCCGTTCCTGAGTTTTGTGCCCTTCTAGTTGCAGTAGTAGTAGTAGTAATAGTAGTAGTAGTATTGGAGTAACCATTCACTCGCCGGAAAAAGGGACTAAGAGGGGGCGAGAGGTTTGTCCTTTTGGGGACTAACTGAAGGTCTAACTGTTGGCCCCCTTGGAAAGCGGTGCAACAGTTAGCCCCGGGAGCAGACGTTTAATGAAAGAAATGCAAACGACGAGCAATTTCCAGCTTGATTTAGAGCGGGATAGTTCCCGACAGAACTTTACACATATAACAACGATAAAGGAAACAGAAATAAACACACATGAAAACACCAGGATTCGAACCTACAACGTTTGGATTAGGAGCAGAGCGCGCATATGGCTAGGCCACTAGAGAAGACGGTGGGAGGTAGAAAACAAAAGCCTTATATGCGAAACACACACACTGTCTGTCTCTACCACTCGCATTGTTGTCAAACTGATTGCTCTTTAGAGCACAGTATGGTGATTTTGCTGTCATGATCTTGTAACCAGCTGCGGTAAGCTTTAATGCGCACGCACAGTGCTCTAAATCGCGTTCTTGGCCAAGAAAGAAGTGCGGTATTGTGTGTACATTACGACCGGAACTTCACAACCGCAACAGTTATTTTCTTTTCGTTTCTTTTTTTGCGTATTAGGTGGTCTGATTTCTGGCGTTGGAAGCTGCACATTACAACATGTAGTAAACAAATATATAGGGCCGTGGTCCACTTATTTTTTTGTTACTGGCGGACAGCGTTGACAGGGAAATGACTGCTTGCCACTCACCGTTTCGCTAAGTGTCGCCGATACGTACACAACATCACATAAGCTCGTAAACAAACGGCAACGATATGAAACTACGTGTACTCGCACAACCCTAACCTTCACAACTCACATTCGACAGGTATTGAAGTTCGTAGTATTTGTTTATGCAGCTGCCCAGCTGCCAGCCGTTTCGGTTGCACGGAGCCCTTTTCTCACGCAAGAGACTATCCGCTCCGTCACGGGCAGCGGCGGTGCTCCCACTGGCCTTAGACGACGTCCTGCGCTTCAAAAATCGAGTGCTATTGCAGTCGAGGTCTTCTCGCCCGATTTTCGCGTGCTGCTATGCTGCAATTCACACGCCGTTAGTCTCTTTCTCGGCAGTTAGTCCCTTAAGTTCGCGCACGGCGCGCATTTGTGGCAAGAAGAGTGTCGTGTGCAAATTTAGGGACTAAATAATCCGTTTTGACGACCTAAGTTTCCTTTGCTCCCTCCTGGGCCGGTTTTTTACGTGGAGTGTTCATGAGAGCACTCCCAAAGTGGTTACCGTGGAAGAAGGGAAGTATGCGGAGAGCAGAGGAATGCGTGACCAGTGGGTGGTCACCACTGGAACCTTCCGCAGGGTAGTTACCATGGGAGAAGGAGGATATGGCGGGAGAGAGAGAGGTATGGCGAAAGCGCAAGATTACGCATACAGAGGGTAACTACCGCAGAAAGAGGAGGATATGGCGAGAGCGAGGAATGCGCAACCGCAGGGTGGCTGCCACTGAAACCATCCCAAGAATGGGTACCGTGGAAGGCGGCGGGATATTATGGCGAGAACGAGGAATGCGCAACCGCAGGGTGACTGCCACTGAAACCATCCCAAGAATGGGTACCGTGGAAGGCGGCGGAATATTATGGCGAGAATGAGAAATGCGCAACCGCAGGGTGGCTGCCACTGAAACCATCCCAAGAATGGGTACCGTGGAAGGCGGCGGGATATTATGGCGAGAACGAGGAATGCGCAACCGCAGGGTGGCTGCCACTGAAACCATCCCAAGAATGGGTACCGTGGAAGGCGGCGGGATATTATGGCGAGAACGAGGAATGCGCAACCGCAGGGTGGCTGCCACTGAAACCATCCCAAGAATGGGTACCGTGGAAGGCGGCGGGATATTATGGCGAGAACGAGGAATGCGCAACCGCAGGGTGGCTGCCACTGAAACCATCCCAAGAATGGGTACCGTGGAAGGCGGCGGGATATTATGGCGAGAACGAGGAATGCGCAACCGCAGGGTGGCTGCCACTGAAACCATTCCAAGAATGGGTACCGTGGAAGGCGGCGGGATATTATGGCGAGAACGAGGAATGCGCAACCGCAGGGTGGCTGCCACTGAAACCATCCCAAGAATGGGTACCGTGGAAGGCGGCGGGATATTATGGCGAGAACGAGGAATGCGCAACCGCAGGGTGGCTGCCACTGAAACCATCCCAAGAATGGGTACCGTGGAAGGCGGCGGGTTATTATGGCGAGAACGAGGAATGCGCAACCGCAGCGTGGCTGCCACTGAAACCATTCCAAGAATGGGTACCGTGGAAGGCGGCGGGATATTATGGCGAGAACGAGGAATGCGCAACCGCAGGGTGGCTGCCACTGAAACCATTCCAAGAATGGGTACCGTGGAAGGCGGCGGGATATTATGGCGAGAACGAGGAATGCGCAACCGCAGGGTGGCTGCCACTGGAACCATTCCAAGAATGGGTACCGTGGAAGGCGGCGGGATATTATGGCGAGAACGAGGAACGCGCAACCGCAGGGTGGCTGCCACTGAAACCATTCCAAGAATGGGTACCGTGGAAGGCGGCGGGATATTATGGCGAGAACGAGGAATGCGCAACCGCAGGGTGGCTGCCACTGAAACCATTCCAAGAATGGGTACCGTGGACGGCGGCGGGATATTATGGCGAGAACGAGGAATGCGCAACCGCAGGGTGGCTGCCACTGAAACCATCCCAAGAATGGGTACCGTGGAAGGCGGCGGGATATTATGGCGAGAACGAGGAATGCGCAACCGCAGGGTGGCTGCCACTGAAACCATTCCAAGAATGAGTACCGTGGAAGGCGGCGGGATATTATGGCGAGAACGAGGAATGCGCAACCGCAGGGTGGCTGCCACTGAAACCATCCCAAGAATGGGTACCGTGGAAGGCGGCGGGATATTATGGCGAGAACGAGGAATGCGCAACCGCAGGGTGGCTGCCACTGAAACCATTCCAAGAATGGGTACCGTGGAAGGCGGCGGGATATTATGGCGAGAACGAGGAATGCGCAACCGCAGGGTGGCTGCCACTGAAACCATCCCAAGAATGGGTACCGTGGAAGGCGGCGGGATATTATGGCGAGAACGAGGAATGCGCAACCGCAGGGTGGCTGCCACTGAAACCATTCCAAGAATGGGCACCGTGGAAGGCGGCGGGATATTATGGCGAGAACGAGGAATGCGCAACCACAGGGTAGCTGCCACTGAAACCATTCCAAGAATGGGTACCGTGGAAGGCGGCGGGATATTATGGCGAGAACGAGGAATGCGCAACCGCAGGGTGGCTGCCACTGAAACCATTCCAAGAATGGGTACCGTGGAAGGCGGCGGGATATTATGGCGAGAACGAGGAATGCGCAACCGCAGGGTGGCTGCCACTGAAACCATCCCAAGAATGGGTACCGTGGAAGGCGGCGGGATATTATGGCGAGAACGAGGAATGCGCAACCGCAGGGTAGCTGCCACTGAAACCATCCCAAGAATGGGTACCGTGGAAGGCGGCGGGATATTATGGCGAGAACGAGGAATGCGCAACCGCAGGGTGGCTGCCACTGAAACCATTCCAAGAATGGGTACCGCGGAAGGCGGCGGGATATTATGGCGAGAACGAGGAATGCGCAACCGCAGGGTGGCTGCCACTGAAACCATCCCAAGAATGGGTACCGTGGAAGGCGGCGGGATATTATGGCGAGAACGAGGAATGCGCAACCGCAGGGTGGCTGCCACTGAAACCATCCCAAGAATGGGTACCGTGGAAGGCGGCGGGATATTTTGGCGAGAACGAGGAATGCGCAACCGCAGGGTGGCTGCCACTGAAACCATCCCAAGAATGGGTACCGTGGAAGGCGGCGGAATATTATGGCGAGAACGAGAAATGCGCAACCGCAGGGTGGCTGCCACTGAAACCATCCCAAGAATGGGTACCGTGGAAGGCGGCGGGATATTATGGCGAGAACGAGGAATGCGCAACCGCAGGGTGGCTGTCACTGAAACCATTCCAAGAATGGGTATCGTGGAAGGCGGCGGGATATTATGGCGAGAACGAGGAATGCGCAACCGCAGGGTGGCTGCCACTGAAACCATCCCAAGAATGGGTACCGTGGAAGGCGGCGGGATATTATGGCGAGAACGAGGAATGCGCAACCGCAGGGTGGCTGCCACTGAAACCATCCCAAGAATGGGTACCGTGGAAGGCGGCGGGATATTATGGCGAGAACGAGGAATGCGCAACCGCAGGGTGGCTGCCACTGAAACCATCCCAAGAATGGGTACATTATGGCGAGAGCAGAGAAATGTACCAGTGTCCGTCTGCGGCGCCCGCGGCGACACGTACCGCCCAAGGCAGAGCAGCGGTGGCACCGCGCGCCTGAACGGCAGGCAGAAGAGCACCGCTGCTCGAAGAAGGTGCATGTATGGCAAACTAAAAATAGTGCAGCATAACTGCACAGATATGAAGTCGATCTCATAATCTCAACCTCAATGTACTGACGCGTGCTCATGGGCGAGCGGACGACGAGGACGAAGTGGGTGTTGGTAAAATGTTGGACGAAGTGGGTGTGTGTGGCTGGGAGTGAGTCAGCCACCTTGTCGGAGAGCAGTCTTATGTGCTGTCCCACTGCCATTGTGGCAAGTGCTCGTTGCGCTTTCTAATGGAGGGCTGTTGGGCACATTCCAATTCCTAGCTCCTCACCCCCCAGAAGGTGGTGGTGGTGAAAAACTTTAATATGCAAAGAGAGCTTGAGGGTAAAAAAAATTCGCTGTGGCTTAGCTTGGTTAAGCCCGGTAATTGCGAAAGCAATATCCATACCTACGCCATGGTTCAGCTGGTAGTGTAGCTGGTGGTGGTGCTTGTGGTTAGACTTGTGGCGATGCATCTGTTATACAATCCAATCCAATCCAGTGCAATGCAATCCAATCCAATGTAATCTAATGTAATCTAAACTAATCTAATCTATTCTAAACCAATCCAATCCAGTACAATCCAGTCCAGTCAGGCCGCCGTTCATGTGCACCGCCGTCGCACACGGACGGCGCGAGTTCGCGAAGCAATGTTAAGCCGCTGGTGGTTGGCACAGCTACTGCTTTCTAGCGACGTGAGTCGAGCCTAATCTCTTCAGCATAACGCCACAATCGCGCTCCTAGCGGAGAGCGCACGAGTTAGGCGCCGGTGGTGGCACCGCCGCGGCTTGCGACGGCGCGAGTCGGTCGCCCTTCTCTTCGGCGTGATGTCACACGTGACGTCACACAGAGGTCAACTAAAGGTCAATGGTGGCACGGCCGCGCCAAGCAAAGGCTGAAAGTGCAAGTAGTAAAGCTTTCGCTTTAAAACCCTGCTACATGGTCGGTATCCTTAGTCCGGGACACCGCACGACGAGGCCCCGTCTCGCGCCCGCTTTACTAGAGCCCTTTGAGACTCCAGTGTGGAGCAGTTGAGGAGGGCAGTCTCCCATGCCCCTCGGGTGGGGGTGGGGGAAGGGAGAAGGTGAGGATTCTGAGTACATGCCCACACCATGTGAAAGATATCGCAGATCTCTCCACAGCGCGGGCAGCGCCCATCTGTGTTCGGATCGAAGTGTTTTGCTATGGCAGGACAGAGAAGAGTTCCTGTCTGCAGGCGCCGCAGAGTTCGCTCCTCCGCCTTACTCAGCCCTTTGGCAGGTACTGGGTAGAGACGGTGGCTGTCGCAATAATGAATTAGGATTTCGCGGAACCGCAGAAGCGGTTTATGAGCTTCTGAGCCAGGAGGGCTAGGATGAGGAGCCCGGTGTGTGAGCGCTCGGGCGGCCGCATCAGCGGCCTCATTGCCTCGTAGACTCTGGTGGCCAGGAGCCCAGATCACTTTTGTGCGAGTTGGATCGGCGGGAGCGTGTCTCAGAATTTGGGATGCAAGAGGTGATATTTCGCCTGCAAGATAATGTTCACAGGCCCGGCGAGAGTCTGTGATAACCGTTCTCGATTTTGGATCGGCGGCAGCGAGAGCTATTGCGACTTCCTCCGCTCGTGTTGAATTTGGGGCCCGAAAAGATAGTCCATCGACATTCATTCCCCGGTGGACTACGGCAGCCGTGAAGAATCCCGTGGGTGACGGCCCTGTGATGTCCACGTAGTAGAAGCCCTCTTTATATCCATACTGCCTCTCAAGCGTGCGAACCCGCGCTTGTCGTCTGCCTTCATGTGAAGCCATGTCCATGTTACGCGGGAGCGGAGCGACCAAGAGCATGTGGCGCCACAGCACCGCGATGTTCTCCGTCCCCTCTGGTATGCATGTGTGTTGGATGTGTAAGCGGTTTAGCAAGCGGCGCCCAGGAACCGTCTGCGATAGCCGCGTATATTGGTTCACGAGGTCGGCCTCCCGCAACTCCTGATAGGAGTTTACCACTCCCAACGCCTTCAGTTTGGCGTTGGAGGTAGCCACCGGGAGGTCCAGTACTCGCTTTGTTGCCTTCCTGATGACGGCGTCAATGCGCTCGTCTTGTTGTTTGGTGGTGCGTAGGTACGGCACGGCGTAGAGGATCCGGCTGGTCACGAAGGCATGGGCGAGCCGTAGCGCGTCCCTGCCCCGCAGACCACCCCGCCTGTTGGAAACACGGTGGATCATGCGCCCTACCTGTTCACCTATATGCTCTTGAGTTTTGCTATAGTAGAAGGCCGGTCGCAGTGCAAGCCGCCGACTGCAAATTAAATTGGCAAATTGGTTGGTAAATTGGTTTTTGAGGAAAGGAAATGGCGCAGTATCTGTCTCACATATCTCGGCGGACACCTGAACCGCGCCGTAAGGAAAGAGAGGAAGGTGGGAGTGAAAGAAGAAAGAGAGAAAGAGGTGCCATAGTGGAGGTCTCTGGAATAATTTCGACCCCCTGTGGATCTTTAACGTGCACTGACATCGCACAGCACACGGGCTCCTCTTGCGTTTCGCCTCCATCGAAACGCGGCCGCCGCGGTCTGGTTCGAACCCGGGTACTCCGGCTCGGTAGACGAGCGCCTTACCACTGAGCCACCGCGGCGGGTAGACTGCAAGGTCATTAACCCGAGTTTGGGCCCCTTGTCCCCTACGACCAGAGCTCCAGCTGCTAAGCAGAGGGCGGTTGCGGCAACTGCGGCTAGCGGCGGAAGCGGACCCGCTCAGCTCCTGGTCCTCCAGCTGCGAACGCCGCAGACTTTCCATGGCGAAGTGTTCGAGGGCACGGACGACTTGAAGATACAAGATACAAGATACAAGATACAACAGCTGGGTTGCGGAGCGGAAGCTCCACAGTGTTTACGCGGACGTGGTGTGAGAACCACGAGGCAATATTACATTCTTGGGAGCGGTTTCGTAGCCAGCTGCTGGCGACCTGTGCCAACACCGACCGACGGGAACGAGCCGAGTCTGCGTTGCAATCTAGGAACCGCCGACCGAATGACAGCGTCGCAGTGTACTATGAGCACATCACCCGCCTGTTCAAAAGGGCGGATTCGAACTTGACCGAGGACAAGAAAGTGCGCCAATTGATGCGTGGCATCACGCAAGAACTAATGCCTGGATTTGTGCTCAACCCACTTGGCCCCATTTTGGAATCTCTAGCGGTGGCCACCACCATCGAAAACACCTTGCATCAACACTCTCGCTAAACCCCGACGTAAACACCATGTCACCAGCCATCTTTACGTCAGGCTGCGGCGGCCCCGCCGACTCCCGGAGGGAGCTCGTCCGTTGTGTTGTGAAAGAAGAGCTGCGCTAAGTGCATCTCTCTGCACTGCCACCGACACCGCAGTTTCCGTCGTTAGCGGCAGTTATTCGAGATGAAGTGATGCTGTCGGTCCCTGAACCGGTTGCGGCTGCTGTCCTACCTCCGGCGCTCATCCCGCAGACGTACGCGTCGGTACTCCGGCAGGACGGCGGCCACAACTCCTCCAGTGCCAAAACAGCTGCGTTCCAGCCGAGCCTTCCCCACCCCGTGTCTCTCCGCTGGCGTTGTAGGTACGAATTGCGCACAAAAGACACACGCAGGAAGAAACACGAGGAAGACTGAAAGAGCGCAAACTATCAACTGGTTTTTGTTCGATTCAGTGCCGCTTAATAGGCAGTGTGCACACGCGCCTACAGAGAGGGGACAGAGAGAATAAGGAGGCAAATCAAACCCTGCGCGACAATCCATCAAAAATGCTCAAAAAGTTCTTTTCCGCCTTGTACAATGAAACGGAGGTGTCACACAGTTATCGCCTCTTGCCTCGATGTGGTATGCTTCTAAAAGCTCACGGGATATTTTGTCATTGCTCCTGCCCAGAATTCTGATATTTCTAAGCAGTGGCTCACAACCGGTGCACAACAGTATGCACCAACTCGCCCAACAAGTAGTTCTTAACTCTACGCTGGCCGAAGCCAGACTTCGGAAGACTGCCGTGCTGCGGGAGCCCGACCACCTTCCCCTCTGTTACGACGGCGGCGAGGCTGGAAATATGTTGTGGCTATGTCCTTGGCCTTCGTCAGTTTCATCCGAGGGCCCCGTGTCTGCGAAATGGTGAACGTCCAGGCGAAATCAACGATTACCTGTCGACGTGCCGGGATTACACTGATCTCCCTCGTCCTGAGCATTGCTCACCTACCTCCGTCCGCTATCGTTTGCCGAGCCCCCGTCGGGAAAACTAGAACCAGCAGTCTGCGCAGGTGAGGCCGCTGACGAGCGAAGAGTCGAACATCCTCCATCGCCTCTCTCTTGAATGCGTATGCTTTCAACTGAGGTTTACTGTTCCCAAGAGCAAGAGTTTTTCGAGATTGGTTTTAACAGCACGACATGATTACCGCAGATGACTGCCAGCGTCGCTATCAGCCGAGCTGTCGCAGCACCGCTGGAACCATGCAGCTGTTGGTGCTGCTCTCTCCGGATTTCGAAGCAAAACTCCGGTGTTTATCGGTTTTGTTTTCCTCCGGTTTCATGAGAACGGCGGAAGCATTTTCACGGGGAAGAATTTTCGCCTAAACACATACGTACTATACTACATCTTGCGATCGTGTATGGTGGCTATTCTAAGGATTTTACTGAACTTTACAACGTTTATGCTTTCAAGATTAAAAGCAGACGTCAGATTAGCAGGCGCATCATATCATGCACCACCGAGGCTTACTTTGGGGGAACTGCAAGCATGACGCTGCTGCCGTGTAAACGGCGGTGGTAAGCCCTTGTATCGCTAAAGGACTCGAGCGTAGTTCAATACAGTGACCATCTATAGGAGACCTCAGAGCATATAATCCCCATATTTAGGAGCCAAAATTAACCTTTCTTGAAAGTTGTTCTGTTCAGTGTCATTCGACAAAATAGTGATTCAGTAAAAATTAGAAAAAAAAAACGAATTCCTTTGAATCGTCCGCTGGACTAGGCAAAGTTTGCGGTCGCTATGACTTTAACACCGAGACACTTAGTGACTGCTTTGACATGCCTACCCCAAACCCTTCAGTGCACCTGCTTCGGGCAAAAATCAGCATGCAGAATATCGCTGGCGAAAAAAAAAGAAAGAGAAAGAAACGCGTTGATGTAGCCATTAACGGCATGCATACCAAGTGTAATCTAGAAGCACAGACTACAGAAGCACATTTAAGCACTGCGAAATTACTTGGGCTTAATGTGAAAAGAACAAAGCTAAGAATCACTAGAGATAAGTATGTATCCTGAAACAAACGTTGCACGAAAGTTTTCGGGGTGCGTACACAGGTATCGACACAAAATCAACTGAAAAACAAAAGTGCTCAGAGTGCCTTTGAAGCGATGCGCATTTTATTCGCTGTAACCCGCGAGAAACTCTTACCCGGAGAAATTTTTTTAGAGTACAGTTACGTCTCACAGCTATCCTTAGGGAGTCACTACAGGAGCTTTGCGGTTGTATTCTGTAGGAAATGTATCCCCACATGCCGGCTCATTTATACGCCGCTTGGCATTGCGGAAAAAAATATTTGACCCTTATTCGGGCATCGACAGTTGGCTACCACGCTTGCCATCTGGTCTGCGCAGTGAGTAAACATCAACCAACTTTACATACGCTACGAGCATCAAAGCTGCACTGCGTTAATCAAATTGAAGCTTGCTCGGCAAAGCAACGAACAAATTAGCCTCAACCGGATTTGCCGCACTCGCCCATCGCTTGAATTCATCTCTGCAGACGCTCTTTTACGTGCATCCACGGCGGAAATAAGTAGAAAACACTTCTTTCATAGCTCTCTGCAATTTGGCACGGGCAAAGGACGCGATATGCCGGCGGTTTCGACGTTTTTTCGTTTGCCCTTCTGCACTGACAGCCGCGGTAGCAAACTTCTTCTCACACGGTTAGTTCGCCGATGGCTCCTAGGGTGCGCTAGAAGAGGTCGGGGGGCTAATAGCGCTAATATCAGCCGATATAGAAGAAGTAATCGAGAACCGCCCCATGGAAAAGTGGGATTATAATCAGTTAGAACTGCTCATCGCTACAAAAATGAAACAAGTGAAAGGAGTAAACCGCTGGAGAGGAAAGAGGAAGCCACGAAGCTGGTGGAATATGGAAATTAAGGAGGCCATCGAACAACGACGGGTGGCTTCAACACAGAGAAGCAAAGAGGGCGCAGTTACCTGAAGAGGAAATAGGCGAAAAATGGGAATGTTATCGACAAAATGAACAGCAAGTTCAGGTCCTAGTCCAGGCTATAATGAAGCAGTCCACTGATAAATGGCTGGCTGAAGTTCCCGAGGCAAATAAAGGGGGGCCAAGAAAATTCTGGAACCATATAAGCTTGTTGAGAAAAACAAATCAAAGAACGCAGAAACAGATTATAGATGCTGAGGGAAAATGTTTAGAGGGAGGCAATGCTGTGAACTACATTACGTCATTTATAGCTGCGTCTTTTAGCAACGACAATGGGGTAATCTCCCCAAGTGAGGCGGCAACACAGGACAGCACAATAGAGAACAGCTTAGAACTGACTAGTCTTAACTGGGAAAAGGCGGAAGCGAATATTCCTAAAACCACATCCGCAGGGATAGACGAAATTCCAATTAAGCTGATTAATGAACTTGGCCCAAGAAGCAAGGAAGCGCTGATAAAAGCATTGGATACAGTCATAACAAATCAGCAAATTCCGCACAGCTGGAGACAGAGTAAAATGAATTTGATTTATAAAGGGAAAGGAGATAAGATGAACATAAAATCCTTCCGTCCGATTACGATAACATCTGTTATGTACAGGCTGGTAATGCAGGCGGTGAAATTAAAAATGCAGTCATGGGTAGAAGGTAATCGGATACTTGGAGAACTTCAGAATGGGTTCAGAAGGGGTAGGCGCTTAGATGATAGCCTGTTCGTGCTTACCCAACGCATAGAAATAGCTAAGGCGGAAAACAGACTTCTGTTTTTAGCCTTTCTGGACATAAGCGGTGCATACGATAACGTGAACAGGGAACTCCTGTGGAGCATATTGAAAGATTTAGGTATCGGTCATGAGGTAATTGATTTTCTAGAGGAAATCTACCGAGATAATGAAATTGAAATTACATGGGCAGGGAAAAAAAGTACCACAACTGTGGGGGTGCACAAAGGATTAAGGCAAGGTTGTCCTCTATCAGCGCTGCTGTTCATGCTATACGTGATAAATATGGAAAGAAGACTAGAAGAAAGTAATCTAGGTTATAATCTGTCGTACAGATTAGGCGGAAATGTAGTTGAGCAGCGACTCCTGGGTTTAATGTATGCGGACGATATTGTACTGTTAGCCGATAGCCAGGAAGATTTACAAACTTTGGTTAATTGCTGTGGAGACGAAGGAGACGCTCTAGGATTCAGTTTTAGCGCAACTAAATCAGGTGTGATGATTTTTAACGATACAACTGATCAGGTTCTTACAATACAACGCCACGAAATACCCAAAGTGGCCGAATACAAATACCTCGGGATATGGCTAAACGAAGGGCAGATATACATGGAAAAGCATGAACAGGGCAAAAGGACGAAGAGACGCCGGGATAATGAAACATAGGGCATTATGGGGGTACAACAAATATGAAGTACTAAGAAGTATTTGGAAAGGAATAATGGTGCCGGGACTCACTTTCGGCAATGCGGTTCTCTGCTTAAGGGCAGGAGTTCAGTCGAGATTAGACGTAAATCAGAGAGCTGTTGGAAGATTAGCACTAGGTGCCCACGGCAAAACCACAAACGAGACAGCACAAGGGGATATGGGCTGGGCATCGTTCGAAGCACGGGAAGCTAAGAGTAAGATACTATATGAAGAACGCCTGAGGAAATTGAACGATAACAGGTGGGCAGCTAAGGTATTTAAATATTTATACAGAAAGAACGTTGACTCGCAGTGGCGGAAAAGAACTAGAAAACTAACCAGTAAGTATGCCGGTCATGAGGACGTAGAAAGAAAGAGCATTAAACGACAGGTTAAAAACGCGGAAGTTAAAAATTGAATGAATTCAATGGAAGAGAAACATAGTGTAGAACTATATCGATACTGGAAAAGGCAGATCAGGAAAGAATTTTTCTATGACAACTCAAGAGGCTGTGCCCTACTTTTTGAAGCTAGGTCAGGGTGTCTTAGAACGCGCAGCTACAAAAA
This sequence comes from Amblyomma mixtum, assembly GCF_055824585.1. Taxonomy (NCBI): domain Eukaryota; kingdom Metazoa; phylum Arthropoda; class Arachnida; order Ixodida; family Ixodidae; genus Amblyomma; species Amblyomma mixtum. The sequence goes on from NC_143013.1 coordinate 316,723,389, forward strand.
GAAATTTAACGAAGCAGATGACACATGTGCAGTGTGTGGTTGATCTGTGGAAACAATTGAACACTTCATAATCAAATGTGATGGTATCCATCCGGATGTCGATGCAGGCACAGTCACTCTTCCTGAGGCCCTAGGGTTTAAAGATAACAATGGTCATGTAAATAAATCTGCAGTGGAAGTTAGCAAAAAGCGATTGGAGGATTGGTGGCTGAAAAGCAGAGATGTGGCATAAGGTTAGAATTGTAGGAAACCGTCGGTAAAGACGATGGCGAATCTTAATGAGAATTGCCAACACAGTAAACAAAAAAATAGTAAAGAAAGAAAAGCTGAGCATGGTGGCAATTGCCACCCAAGGAGGATATATAAAACTTGCTGGAGTGGAAGCCGCCTATACGCGCCTATGCGGGAGAGTGAAGCCTTGGCGGCCATCTTGCCAGTGGCAAAAAGCAGCAGTGCGCAACCGCGCTCGTGCTTCTTCGCGCTGCCTATGAAGTTGCTCGCGCTTACAAAACAATGAAAGCAAGCGGTTGGGGTTGTAAACGTTTATTTTTCATCCATCAGCAGCCAACTGGCATGTAGAAAGCAGTTAACCTGAACAAATATTAAGGAAAAAAAGCTTAATAATCAGACGCACAGTAAAAATAATGGTGAGAGGCAACCTACTGGTGATTGAAGATAACCACCCTTGACAGAACTGGTCTGACTGATCGATACCAATCCCGAAGTGTTCGCTGTGACGGAAGGGCACCATTGAATTTGGATCGGACGTACTCGTATGCGGCTGGAGAATAAAAATGTAATGTCAGCGTGAACGCACGGAGCTCAGGTGGGTACTTGCCCTTTTGTTCGTTGCTTGCCCTGCACAGAAGTTGTTGAATGTCACTTGAAAAGGCAGATGCAAACACGTGCGAGCCTTCCTCGGACAGGAGTTTTCGTTCTCTGATTTCTTTTATGATTTCTTGTGCTGTCTCATTTCTCTTCGCAAGCCTTCGCTTCGTTTGCTGCAACATCTTAATTTTCTTCTTCAACTGTGTTATCTCTTCTTCAGAGGCACTGACTTTGTCCTTGTACCATTGTTTGCTCGGCGAAAACGCATTTGATGGCTCTCCAACTTCAGGCATTTCGCAGTCTTGATGCTTGCGCTCTGAACGCTTCCTTTTTACCTGAAATGGACACCACATATTTTTGTTCAGTCTCAAGTAAGAGAAAAGTGTAGCTGCGAAAGCAAATGGGTTTCATTTCTTACCATGAACTTAGTGCTTCATAAGACGATTTTACAGAAGGGTGAAGGGCGCTTCCATATTACCACGCAATCACAATAACTGTTACCACGCAATCACAATAACTTCTTTTCAACAACGAAGCAAAAAAATAGCGCGCACGGCACTCCTTTTTTCCACGAACACAATTTTTCAGCACAATACTAAAAAAAAAAACCACTAGCGACAAGAAGCTCAGACGTTTCCTTCCATTTGCTTCCATCCACTATCCGACAAGAACCTTCGTCGAATCTCGACTTCGGCAGCCGTATTAATGCCACGAACACTTCTCACGTGAGAAAGGCGAATAATTCTGCCTAGTGTGTCATGGTTTAACATTCTCCAGTAATACTCACGGGCTTCTGTAGGTGCTGCGGAAAAGCAGGAAACACAGAAGGCACACTTCCCGCGCGCAGCCGCGTCGTCTGTCCGGTGCGGTCAAAGCACTCGAGCGCGAAGCGTACGGAGCACAGGCGATCTCCATCTTTTGCATGCCATCTTTCACGGCGAACGGCCCGCTCCCACAGGCTCCGCAGCTCGGGATCTTTTGGAAACCTGCCAGTAATTTAGGCACTATTATTTGTTGCACACATCTACCACATCAGTTTGCGCCGCTCGACAACGCGCGCGTAGGGCTCAATTGAACACGTTTTCGTGTACTTACAGGTGGAATGTGAGGCCACAACCCTTCTTCAGCCTGTTTGCACATCCGTAGGCAACGCAAGAGGCAACCATTATCAAACCGTTGGTGTTTGCATGCCCGTCGCGTCAGCTTGCACTCAAACAGCGCGCCAAAGCAGCAGCGCGAGCCGGCGTTATGCCGGCGTCAAGCGCGCTTTCTGCCACTGGCAAGATGGCGGCGGCCGGCTTCACTTGACAAGCGCCCCCTCCACTCCAGCAGTTTTATATATCCTTGTTGCCACCAGCCCGTTTCAAAGGGGGCGCTCATATCCATCCATCCATCCATCCATCCATCCATCCATCCATCCATCCATCCATCGGGAGAGGTGGGGGGAACTTTAGCACAGGTTCCGTGTAGAACTCCGAGAAATTGTTCCGCAGTGAGCATATGCTCCCTTCGTAGAGCGAGAAGGCAAACTTCTGAGTCACTTGCACCGATATCCAAACAATGATGATGATAGCGACTGTACATATAGCGGACGACACCAATCAATTATCAGCCCTACCGGCTGCGTTATCACAGAGACAGAGGTGATTTCTCTAAGATACAGGTACTCTGGAGTAAGAAACAACGTCACAACAAATTCTTTTGTTTTCTTTTCTGTATCGACAGCTGCCGATAAGGGTGGAGGTGTAGCTGCACACGTCGGAAGCATGCCTATTCGATTCAGACGACAGCAAGCGTGCTGAGCTGAACCAGTTTCAGGAGTGGCAGGACGTGTTCTGCAGCTAATCGGTAAGCGTGACCCGACATCGAATTAATGGCGTATTTAAATCGGCGATTCTGAACAGGCCTCTCAGTCTGTAAAAAAGCAAGATGTCTAGGGAGTCTAGGGACCATACTGTCGTGGTCCAGTCAGAACTTGGCATACGAATCCGAATCGCCGTTTGAAACACGCTCTTCGGTTTCGAAGAGCAAGAAAACTTGCCCCGGATCGCCGATTGAAGTACACCATAAGAAAGGCACTCGACAATAGCGTGTAGTTGGGTTAGTTGATGCCTATTCCAGAATATTACAAGAGAGGAGTGAGTTAACGCGAGACACAGAAATAGGCGACGCGACACCGTGTCTCCTATTTTGTAGCTTCTTCTTATGTCCGCAGTAAGCACAACCCGTAGTTTCTTATCAGGTTCTTGTATTACGAAACTACCCTTTCGAACTTCGCTCACTGGGTGTCGAGCTTCCACTTGAGCCTCGTCGTATTGGCACTGTGTTAGAAGGCAACACCACCCCTTCTTTGTTCTGACACTCTTTTAGGAACTAAGAATACGTACTACTATTGTACTTAGTTCTTCGACATACAATTGTAGCCGCAATGTTCTGCAGCATTTGCAAGCGATCTTAAGTAAGTTAGCTGCAGAATATTACGCGAAACAAAAGATGTCTGGCTAATTGGTGCACTTTATGAAAAGCTGTGAAGATTTGCGCGAACTGTACGACGTACCGGTACTCGGGACGAGCTGTCAAAGTTGAGCGCACCCAAGCAAACCAGGATGCTGTGTTGTGCTGTGTTGGATTTCATGGCAGATAAGCGACTATGGCTAGAACACAAGGTTAAACTGGGATACTGGGTTACTCATATCCACAACTGAAAAGCTGTTATAAAATGTGCTGCCCCTCCCGACCAGCAGTGTTATTTGCCTTTCTAGTCAAATGCTCTAAAATAATGCAAACAAATATTTTTATTTTACTGCAGCGGAAAAACTTCTTCATATATATGGCGTTGTGGGATACCCTGCCCATCGTTATTAAATATTCAAATGCATCAAGACATTTCAAAAAGCAAGCTAAAACTGCACCCGATCTTCTCAAAATAACCACGTTTAGTATTATTCTTTTCTGCGGTTTAGAGGCACGCGGCGTGGTTCTGGCCTTGGTTGATGTAGACGTTTGCTTTTATATTTTTCTTTCGTTCTTCTTAGCAGTACTGTCGTATATGTTCGAATGCTGTTAATCTGACATAAAATTACAAACAATAAGACTTGATACCAACATTGTTAGATGGACTTCTATGTCTTCTAACGCACCTTCAGCAATATGTCACCACTAACAACGTCAACTCCTCGATGCATCCTGTACTTTCGCGCGTTCCCAAAGGCACCGTCCTCGGGTTGGTCCTCGCTGTGGCCCAAAATATTTTGACTATTTCGACAAGTTACGTACTCTGGAGGGGTTGCTTTGCCTTGAAAGCGCATGCATTTTGACGCGATATGTAGGTAAAATTTCTTGGGCCACAGCACTGAGGGTAATTGCGGTTGCGAAATTCTAGAAACTGGCATAGATATTACTTTCGGCAGGCTACACGCCTCTCAATAAATGAGGAGACAAACAGTAATAGTTAAAAAATTTAACTATTCAATATTAGTTAACCAGCCTACTAGTTAGCCCGTCTGAGCTGCATTCTGAAGAGCTACACCGCTGACACCGCTGTGCCGAAAAAAAGCGGTCTTCTTAACCAAAAGACTATTTCAAAAGTTACAGAACATCTTTGGTGAAACACCCGCTATGTATGCAAGGTGTTCTACACCAACATTGACCGTGTCCTGCCATAGCGGCGGACGTGGGACAAAGTAGGATACACAGCTACCGGTCTAATGTTTCTAACAATGCACCACTGGTGTACTTTCGGGGCCATGTTGTGTTTGATTGCTTGTTTCTTTGAAGCCTGCTTCTTGGCAGGCTGCTCCCCTTCCATTGGTATGTGGGCAACCTGCCCTGTCAAGTGTGGATGTATGTGGATATATATATATAGCGAAGTACACGCTTCGTTAAACGAAACATATTTATTCGACTCGACGTTTCGATCAGAAGACCAATCTTCTTCAAGAGTGATTTTACATTGCTGATGTTTCCCCTTTTATAGGGGTGGGCACAGGACAGGTAAGTAAGAAACACAAAGCACATGTGCTTTGTGTTTCTCACTTACCTGTACTGTTCATAGGGAACATTCGGGGGTGTGAGTAGAAGGAAAGAAAAGCGCAAGTAGGGCTTGGGAGGGAAAGTGCGAGCCTGTAGTTGTCGCCAGGTCGTCTGTTATTGTAACCCGGCCGCAGCGGCCGCGTTTCTATCTAGAGAGAGAGAGAGAGAGAGACAAAAAACAACGAAACGAAAAAGGCGCCAGTGTGCTGTGCGATGAGAATGCAAGTTAAAGAACCACATGTGGTTGAAGTTACACCGAAGCCCTCCATTACGGCACCCTTTTCTGTTTCTTCTTTCACTCCTACCTTCCTTCCTTCCTTACTACGGGGAAGCTGGATAGGAATAGGGACAATAAAACCAGTTTTCAAACCAAAAGACAGAGTTGCAGACGACAATCAGAAATAGGCAAACGAAATCTGCGAGCAACATGACTCAGAGTGATTTTTATGTGTCACCAGTTATGCTTTAAAATAGAAAAACGTTGTGTCGTGTGCTCCGTAGAATTTATTGCTTTATATAGGTCTCCACGGGGAATCGAGGAAGGCTTTTACCTCCCTATCCTTTTCCTGTTATTCTACCACTACCAGGGCAAGTGTTGGTGTCAACCGGATATAACAAGTGCGTAACACATGCGCCGGTTGTTTAGCCAGAAAAAACAGGCTATTTACCCAGACGGGCGTCTCATCAGGTAGGAGAACGTGTAGCGTTGAGCGAAAGCAAAATAGCATGCACATCCGCAGTTAACTCACGAGTCAACCCAGACAGACGTTTAAATTGAAGCACAAAATACCGACGCACATACAAAAAGAAAGCGCGTAGCAGCCGGCGACCGTACGTGGAAAAGTAGAAAGCTGACATTGTCGACGAAGCAAGGCTAACCACGCGGCATTCAACCGGTGCCCAAACTTGTGCGTTTTATGCATTTAGTCTTGGTGGTCGCAGCGGGTTACACAACTTGCTGACACGCTGGTGAAGGGCTTGCGCAGCGATCCTCTGGTTTGGATTCTGTATATATAGCGTGCCTTATATCATCGCGCCTATGACTACAGGCGCACGCAAATATCAGAATCTGCCAAATCCGTACTAACATATTCTGATTATTATCTTCTACAACCGAGCAGCAGCAAACTTTTTCGATCACGATTACTACCCGGCTCTAATGTCGTATTCCTGAACCTGCTCCTCTACCTGCCCAAATCTAGCATGGCGATAGATACTCTCCCCTCTGTGCCCGTGCTATGCTGAACAAGAATCAATGGAATATTTTCTGATCTCGTGTCGTGTGTTGCGCTCACCGATAACAGGGTTCCTGAAAATGCTGCTCCAGCAGATTGCGTTAATCAAGCTCCCATATTGTTATCTCCATTGAGGCAACCTGTCGGCCTCTTCGAACCCGGCCGCGGCGGCCGCGTTTCGATGCGGCTTCATTTCGATGGAGGCAAAACGCCAAAGCGCATATGTGCTGTGCGATGTCAGTGCCCATTAAAAATCCCCAGGTGGTCGAAATTATTCTGGAGCCCTCTACTACGGCACCTCTTTCTCTATTTCCTCTTTCGATCCCACCTTCATTTCTTCCGTTACGGCGTAGTCTACAGAGTAATGGTACAGTAATGGTCCACCTAGATATGAAACAATTACTGCGCCATTTCCTTTCCTACCGTATGCCGAGGACGCAGTCTCTCACCTACCTAGAGGCATTGAAGACAGACCGTCCTCGTGTTAATCCAGTGAACAATACGTTCACAATTAGTACTCTGGCGGGTACCACACCACAGAAGTATGTCGCCCTGAAGAATCTGCAACTCGAAGATCAGATCTTCGAGATGAGAGCCAGCTTCCCAAACACTGAAGACTCTGTCCGAGGAATCATCTACCAAGCCCACAGCGGTGAAAACTACAGGAACATAGATGGCCTGATCACCTTGAATCCGACCGTTCCGATCGTAGACGCCCGGAAGCTGCGAGAGACCACCTCGATCAACCCCGTCACGGGAACCAAGATACCCCGGTCTCTGCTTCCGAGGAGGCATGTACACCTCCCACCCATTCCATATTAAGGTAGAGTCACGTTTCAACTGTGGTAACACCGATCGTCGCATCGACGTAATTCCGAAAGCGAAGACGAATCTCTCTCACTGATGCGGGAGAAGCACACACCGAAAGACGTCCCGAGCTGCACGCCGATATGCATCATCTGCTGTGGGTCCCACATCACGGAGAACATGAAACGCGCGTCCGAAACCCAGCAAGAGAAAACAGTCAAGACCGAGATGAGCTATTTTGTGAGGGCGGCCGACGTTCCTCGTCGAGAGGAAACCTGTGCAGTAGAAGATCAAGATCCAGCTACAGGCAGCGGAACCAGACACCGGACCATGGCTACCGGATGAGCCGGAGGCGATCTACGTCCTTCCCGCCACTTTAAGGAAGAAAATGGAGACAGGAAGGACCTGCAGCGGGCAGGTCGAAAGACAAGCATGTGAGCGGGGCACAAGTAGCCTCCCACTTTAACCAAGGTACATCTTCACTTTCGTCGCAGGAAGTCCTAAGAGGCTGGAATAGGCAGCGTGGGGCTAACTTATACGCAGAATACGCTGAGCTCCACATGATCAGGGGGAACTCATCTTCCCACCGCAGCCCTGCTTACGAAAAAGACGGCAATCTCAGCAGTTAGGGTAAAGGAAATAGACTTCCTTGAGGAGAGACTAGCTCCCCTCTTTCAAGCCTTCGATTACAAGATCGAGGAACTCCTCACTGTGTTCATAGGTCACGTCAATGGCCACGTAGACGAGCGTTTTAACTCTTTCCCAGTCCAGATTAGCGGCCACGTGGATGCTATAGAAACGCGTATCAGTAATACTCAGGCCACACAAGCCACCTCTGTAAACGAGGCAAAAGCCCTGGAGAATAGAGTGCATGCCCCCTGTGCTTCGGAACCATTCGATCCTCCGCCGACTGGGGGTCCCCATCCCCAGAGAGCCAACCCCATTAACCAAGCCAATCTCCACTATCGCGGTAAACCATAAAGTAATAAGAGCATATGGCAGTGGCATTGCAGGGGTTTCGCGCTGAGTGCGCCAATCTGCAATTTTTTAACAAGAACCTTGGAGCAGAAGCTCCGCACGTGATAACTCTGCAGGAGGTCCGTTGCGAGGTGAAGCAGTCGGGTTATAAGCTATTTTCCCCCGAGACATAGTTAAACCATACAAGGGTGTCCTCGTTCAGAGGAATCTGATCGCGATCGCATACCCGCTCGACAGTACTGACTTGGACTGCCTCCTGACTGAGCTCCTACCACAAAACAGAGGCATCTTTTCCCTATACGTCCTTAATGTATACCGTAATCCGGAAGCTGACCACGTCCCAATCATCGCTGTCCTAAATTAGGCGGTCAATTGGCCAGGCCCTGGTCCTCTGCACTCATGGTGGTGGGGGATTTCAACGCATATTACACAGCTTGGGGGTACAAGAGGAATAGTAAGACGGGCACGCATTTATGGAACCACATATAAGACACAGGTTTCACCCGGTACACGAACACCGCGGCGTCTACACGGATAGCAAACAGTGTAGGAGCGAACACTTGCCCGGATCCTACTCTGGGCGAGAATATTTTGAACGTAGAGTGGATCAACACTCTGATAAATTTTGTGAGCGACCACTACACCATCATGCCCGTCATTGCGCAGGGTTCACTGAAGGGAAAGAACAGGAGACCGGCCTCCGTTGCGGACTGGGATCGGTTCAGAACTTTAAGGGAGCGAACTGCTTCTGAAATAAACGACAGCCTGGAGGATTGGGCCTCGAGTCTGAGACAGAGTGTGGAGATTCCCACCGAGAAGACTTACGCTCCGGAAGAGATCTCATCGGTAAACTGTTGTCTCCTCCATATGCGACAAACATACGAGAGCCTTCAGCAGAGATGGCTCATTAAAGAAGACAAATTGTAAGCTACTCCTTCGAATATATTGCTCGACTAGCTAAGCAGACCTAGAGCCAAGCGTAGAATGGGGCCAAGTCTGTGATCAATTTAGCGGTAAACCGCCGCGGTGGGTCATTGGCTATGACGGTAGGCTGCTGACGCGGGTTCGATCCCGACCGCGGCGGTAGAATTTCGATGGAGGCGAAATTCTAGAGGCCCGTTGTCGCGACGCCGGGCGGTGGGCCCGAGTCGAGGGTAGCGAAGACCAGCGAGGCGTCGAGGGACCTCGGAGGCGAGGAGCTCTCGTAGGCGAATTAGAATTTATTTACATCTTTACAGATGGAGATTTCAGAGAATTCTGCCTCCTACGAGGCGGAAACACCGGGTTTTAAGCCTTGTAATGTCCCTAGGTCCCTAGGCAGGGAATTTGTTGTCCTTAAGCACGCACCAATCGAAGAGCACAAATTGTCATTCTTTTCACACAGCACCATAAAGGCCCGCCCTCGAATTCCTGCACGTAAGCCACAGCACGTGAGCACACACACCACCAGCCTTCCGCCGGCAACCGCTGTTTCTCACGCTGCGAACTTGGAAGATCGTGTTCTCGGCGTGTCCGCTCGTCCTGTAGGCTTGCTTCTCAGCGATGTGTACGTTTCTCCAAACGGCGGGTTTCGGTAAACCGATCCCCGCGCGAAGCCAGCGTTGCTTGCGTTATGCCCACTCCGTCGCACCTGGGCGAGGTCGCCGTTCTCGGGTAGCCTTGTGTTGCTTCTGCCTCATCCGGACACTCGAAACGATGCGAACTTGAGCTCCGTGTACGGCCACGCGCTACGGCAACCCTCGTCGACGCGTGCTTGTTTCCAGGCCATCGTTGCTATCCGCCTTTATGCGCTCCACGGTATACTTGTCATCAACGAGACGCACCGGCGCCTTCGTAGACAGTTCAGACATTACACCGTGTAATGTGCGATGCCAATTCACGTTAAAGAACCCCAGATAGTCGAAATTTCCGGAGCTCTTCACTACGGCGTTCCTCTTAGACTGAGTTGCATTGGGATGTTAAACCCTCAATAAAACAATAAACAAATTTAGCGCTAAACTGGAACTGAAGGATGGTATACTTGCCGCGCTATCTTTTAAACCCATAGAACTGCAATTCAGCCCATAGGAAGAACATAATGCGCATCCTTCACAAGAACCCCCTTCCTGAAGACGATCATTTCGAGGAGCTGCAAAACACACTTAGACAGGTCCCCAAAAGGCCCCTCTCGAGCTATGAGGGTAGCGCCAATCATGGACTGGACGAAAAAACTACGGAGTCGGATGTGCCAGCAGCCTTTCACAGACTTCGTACTTCCTCCGCTCCTGGCCAGGATGGAGTCACTAACCTCAGCCAGCGCCACCTCGACAAGAAGTCAGTGAGTGCGCTCACCAACTTCATGAACAAGTGCTGGCGTGAAGGGGAATTCCCTCAATCCTGAAAGCACGCGAAGGTTGCCGTCATTTCGAAACCCGACAAGAAGCTAGCCTTGGATAATCTGAAACCCAATTCACTTACATCATGCATAGGTAAATTGGTGGAGCACGTGTTCTTCAACCACGTCCATAACTACATGGACGCCAACAATCTCTTCCCAGACACCATATTAGGCCTCTGACCCCATCTCTCGACCCAGAACACTATGCTTCGCGTTTCGGAAGAAGTGCTTAGCCCAGTCCATAAGAAGAGGATAAGGGCCATTCTGGCTCTTGATATCACCAAGGCCTCCTACAATGTCGACCACGAGGCAATCCTAACCTTCCTCTCCGACCTCATTGTAGGCGAACCAGTCCATAGCTACATTTAAATCCTTCCTGTTTGACGACGACTGGAATATAGCTGGTATAGAGTTACAGCGGCTGCACTCGTTTCGGTCCGCCACCGCAGCTGTAAGCAGATGCAAAACGCAGCAAGCAGAATTTTGAGAGCAGGCGCTCATCCCTAAACCTCCGCGTATCACAATGGGGCCATTACTCACGCTAGCATTGAAGTGCCGTTACAGAAATGGCGTCGTTGTACATTTGTTTTGGCATTCTACAGCTATCTAGTTTAAACGCATCAAGTAAGACTCCACTGCTCCCTAACCTGGAACAACCACGCAGAGCAATTTTCACAAGCTGATTACTTTACAGAAGCGAGTTTTGCGCATATTTGAAAACTACCATAGGCATCCCCAATATTTAACGACAGATCCATTGCGCAAAAAATATTCACTGATAAAGGCGAACCGGTTATACTGTTGTAGGCTTTTGTAACATGTCCAGAACAAACTTTAGAGCATAACAAACTCGCCTGCATATTATTGCTTCCGTAAACAAAGCAGAATTCCTATAGTTAGAACAAATTACCAGAGGCAACACGTACAGCTTAAAATACCTTCTTTACTAAATCGCAATGAAAAACTGCTAGATTTCAATAAGCCAATTCTAAGCGAAGAATGTAATAATGTAAGAAGATCTTGAATTCATTTCATTAATTTTTTTTCTAGTGCTTTGTCAGCATACATGGCGTTTCAGTGTTGCTTCTTTTATCCCTTTTGTCCCGCAAAAAAGGAAGGGAAAATTTTCACACCTACGTAATAATTTCACTGTGCATGCATGACCATGCTTATTTAAAATGGTGCTGCCAATTGAAATCTGTTTTTTTTTTTTTTTTGTCGGGCACTTTGCATGTTTTGTTCGCCTGAGAAGGTTCCTTGCCGAGTGTTCTTAGGTTTTTCCTAGATTTCTTGAAACAAGGATCTAAGGCCGTTTGTAATGCATGCACATGATTTGTGTTCGTAGTTGTGGTTTTATGTTTCTGATGCCTATGTGCTGAACTGCATACGGAGCAGAGGCCTTTGTCAGGCTTCTTGCCTTTGCTCCGGTTTCTGTAAACCAGAATGAAACAAATAAAGGGGAAAACAGAATTAAGTGCTTAATGAACGCGCTTAGTGAACTCCCCTCGCGTAACGAACGCATCCCATCTATGGCGCGCAGTCTGCTGCTGGTGATAGGGAAAGCTAGAAAACGCCTTTTTTGAGCGCAATAATATAAAGCGCCGTATGTCCTATGTAAAGACTACTATATCTCCCTTTACAGGACGAACAGCCAATAAAAATGTTCAGCGATGAATCCGAGAACCGCAAGAAACAACGCCTGGTCGCTAAGAGCTCTGCCATGTTAAGGATTGTAGAAACTGGCTGCAGCTAGGCTTTGTACTGGATGCTGAGTGTTGTTCTAGAGTGAGGTCTGATTGCTCTCTCTTCAGGCAGCATTATGGGCCGCTACTTCAGTTATAGTAAATGCGCGCTTAAGATAAAATATACTGACCATACCCTATAGCACGGAAGCCTTGCTGAAGAGTGCCTTTCGTTTTATTAGTTTTAGCGTAGCCCGAAAGCGGTCCGGCAAATGCGGCAACACGTTGCCGTTGCTACCGTTGTCAGGCTTGCCTAGTCACATTTGCCGTACGGTGGTGCTTGCCGTGTTTACCGTACGTTGCCGTTTGCAGTTGCCGTGTTTACCGTGCAGTGGGGCTAACAACTCTCGATTTTTAAGATGAATCATACCGGATGAAGTATTTGTTCCACCAGCATACTTTATGTCCCGTTTTTACCGCTTCATTATTTTTCTGAATATTTAACCTAACATTACGAACGCACATCCCAAATATTCAAATGAACTCATTTCCGCTCCGTTGGCTCAGTATACCAGGTGTTTCAGAGAAGCCCGGCACAAATTTTTAAAATAGTGTTTTTGACCTTCGTCTCAACACAACTGCAATAAATGGGTTCGCGGACTTGCAGTCGACCGCGATCCTGCAGCGACATCCTCTGCGGCATGGTTGCGGGGCAGGTCCCTCGGGTCGCTAGAATTTGATCAAGAGCCACTGCGTTCATCCGCTTCTCCTTTCGTACAGCGCCTTCAGCGTCTATCGGTGGATTAGAACGCAGTTCTTTGGCGCCCGTTGCTGCGTTTCGCGGCGTCGCCGTTGTCCCTCGTAACCAGCTCCGCAGCCGGGGCAGCGCGCTGCTCTAGCTGCGCGCTCTCCTGGCGCCATCATCCGCACGCCCAAGCCGAAAGGCATAGCCGCCGCTGTTCGCCACTGCGTGTACCCCCTCTAGCCCATCATGGCGTTGTCGGCAGCGGCGAGCAGTCTTCTGCTATGGCGTATCACTCGCAAAGCGATCGCTTTCCGCAAAACGCTTCCTCCCTCCCCTTCATCAGGCTCCATTGCTCGGCTTAAGCAGCTGTGGCGGTGGCGGCATTGAAATCCAGGACGATGCAGAAGCGTACGCGGACACGACGAGACGCAGGCCTGACAAGAATGTACATGAATATGCAGCGCGTTCTAATACTCCGCGAGCGTGTATACATCTGCCTGCCAGAGGGGGAAAAGGGCCTGAGCCAGGGTTGCCGTTGGGAATTTTTCAAAAAGAGCCAGAACTGAAGCTAAAAGTAGCCAAAAGTAGCCACGCCACCTGATCTTGGCGCCAAATTTGTAGCCAAGTAGAAAAGAACCGTTATTATAAGCAACTTTTATTAATGAACAATAAATAATATCATTTTGAATCAACACAAACACACAGAGTAAATAAAGAGCACGGAATTTTGGGCCTCTCGCTCGGCCTTCAAGTATCAGGTACGTTGCAAATAAATAAAAGTTCAGTCCGCGTAGTTTATCTAGAGTAGATAGTATTCTTGCTGGAGTAATTTTGGCACATTCTATTCAACAACTCAGCAGCAACGTTAAACGATGATGCTGTTTTTTCTTGGAATCGTAGCCCAAATTTGATTCACAGAATCGCCATAAGCAAGTCCAGCTTCATTTTGTTACGGATCTCTGTTTTCGTCAAGTTCACGCAAGAGAGCACGCGCTCTGCATCAGCATTAGAAATTGGAAGGACCAAAATTTTCAGTGCTCCTTGCGCCAGGTGTTGAAAAGGGCATCCGCCGCAAGTGTCCTTGTACGATGCCGCTGCGTGCCAGAAAGTCAAACATGATGTGCGATCAAGTGCACCGCCAATTCTCTGCTGCTGGCGTATTTCAGACTCCAGTTCGTTGGAGGAATATATGCATCGAGGACGCGCGCGCGCATCAAGGGGACCAGGACAGCAATGAGGACAGCAAAGCTTGGAAATAATTGTTATGTTCTGTTCTTGCTTGCTATTGTATGTGCAATTGCAAAAAAAAAAAATGGCTAGTAAATGCGCCAAAATAGAAGTTCAAAGTAGCCCTCGCCGAGGGCGCGCATCCAGGCACCCTAGTGAGTGCTAGAGTTACTGTATATGCTACCAAAGGTGGTAGCATATACAGTAACTCTAGTGAGTGCAGTACCGCAGCGCCATCCTTGGGGAGGCCGCGAAAGCAGTTTTTCAGCCGAAAGCCGTTCTCGCCCTGGAGCTCCCCTCTTTCTCTAAGCGGCCTTCTCTCAAAGCCCCTAACAGATCACGTATGACAACGAAGTGTACTGTGGCATGTATGTGCTTTTTGCACGCGTTATTAGAAATCGGAAATTATAATTCCGTGCATTATCAAATGCCCAGCTCGAGTGATATCTTGATGAACATTGAGAAGACACTGGCAGCAGTTATTTTTTGTGACTCGTTTGGAGAGCAACCGGCGCTTGTATGCCGGTCCCGTAGCAGGGCTTAGAGAGTCTCGTTGAAACTGGTTCATCTCGTACGGTGCCCGCATGATCTCGTTTCACTCATTCATGGTTTAAACTGCGCGAAGGAAACAAGGACAGAGACAGAAACACACGTACACACTGAGCGTTTCACTGCCCGGATGAGTGGAATTCAATGCCTGGATGTTGGCTCTCGGTCTCGGCGTGACGTCACCACACTGCCGACAACGGGAGCTAAACGCATTTCATGCTTAATACTGCGTGAGTCAGGCGTCTCCCCGTTTATTTTTTATGGTTGTGTAAAAGTAGTAAACAAACTTCATGTGCACGGCGCAGCTGTGACTCCTGTCGGCTGCCCTTACTTTCGGCGCCACATTCTTCGGCGCGCCCTCGTAGACGCCGCCGCCATAGACCCCAGAAAGAGGCGCTCGCAATCAGAACAGCCACGGCAGGAGTGCGGCGGCGAAGGCGGCCAGCCGCTTAGACCGAGCCGACGCCAGGTGCACGAAAGCGATGCCGCCTCCTCTCCTTGCGTAGTGGTGTCACGTCCGCACGGGGACGTCGGTTGCTCGTACACGGTTCGGCTCGCGTTGCGGTGACACAAGACGTCTCAAAAACAAAAAGGCACGCTGGCACGCGAAGGCCTTCTTCCCGCGGTCGCGCTTACAAGCCCCGTCCTCCGTCCACACGAGCCAACGAGCGCGCGCAGGGCTTCCATCCATCCGCGTGCATGTGGTTTTGTGCGTCATCGCCTGCGCCCCGCGCGAGGTCTTCCACCCTGGGTCGAATGAAGTGACCGGCGCGCAAGCGCGGTGTGCCCTCACCCACTTCTTCCTCCTCCGAGCTGTCTCCGGCTCCCGGCGTCTCACACGGCAGGTTAGTCCAGCGGAATCGAGCGTTGAGTTACGCGCGCAACGCGCGGCTGGCCGCATGTGTTCAGCATCTCCTGACTGCACGTTAGCGATTTGAAAAGCAGCGCGTGAGTAGGGTAGGCTCCAGTCGCAAAACAGCGTGAGAACGGGCTACCTGCTTAAAAAACTGATAACGACCAATGCACGCTGACTGGCTGCAGGTGGACGGCAGCATACATGCGTCACGAGACGGCGCTGCAGGCCAGGCTTGTCTGTACCTGCCGCATGCTATCAGACTGCATAGTTTGAGTCAAAAACATCGCTACTTCCGTGTATCACGCTGACCGCTAGTGTACGATCGAAATCTGCCAGAGGGCGCCTGCTCCTGGCCCTGTGCGACTGGAGCTAAGCCAAGGAAATAAACGGGCAAAAAAAAAATTGTAAGAACATTCGGGACGAAACGAATTCATTTATCTTTTTTCCTTTTCTCAGCGCAGATCGAACAAGAGAGACAGGTTGGTTAGAAACAGCGTTAAAGTTAAAGGGAGTGCGTTTTTTGCTTCCCGGCTGTTCTCCTCGTCCAAATCGCGTTGTTTTCGAATTGTACCGACCAGATTCAATGTCCGTCCAAAGCTCGAACAAAAATGATGCTTAGCCTACAGCGAAAGCATGGTCGGAAACATGAACACGAGCAGGTCAGTTTGATCACGTTTCACTTTAAAATGCAGCTGCCGCAGCCGGGACTAACCTTGCGTTGCGTGTGGGGGGAGTGCAGGACGCGACTATAACCGCTGTGCTTCCCTCCTCGTCACAGCGTAACGCGTGATGCTGCGTGGTGTGACACTGACTCCGCCGTTGTTTAGATATCCCCCTACGTTTAGATATCTGACAAAGCTTTTACAGCTTTCGCTGTAAAACACACGTTACACAGCATGTAGGGTGACGCCTCCTCTTGTACCCAGTCAGCTGTGCGAGAATCCCAATGGAGCATTCGATCCAGCACGAGATTAGTGAAAATGAATCTCCGAATCGCGTGCCTTTGGCTATACTAACGCTTTTATATCAAACCAAAGCGGCGATAACTAGGTTCATCAAAACCACGCAGGTCTCTTCTAAGGTGCGCGGTGAACAACTGGGAAACTTTGCGACAGGAAGTTTTCTGCCACGCGGTAAACGTGCTCCAATATTCCACTTGTTTCCTTATGCGCCTCAAGCATCAGAAAGTCCACGAGCGTGGAGAGACATCGAAACCATTCTGAATAACGACTAAAACTATAGCTCTTTCGCGAGATCAGCATTTAATCTATATATCTACATGGAAACGAAACTAAGAAGAAAAAGAAAAACCTTCAGCCTCTTTCGCCGCCCATTACTCAAAACTGACATCGACCATCAGATCAGGAATCTTATTCTGGCGATTTATTTGGTGGTGTGTGGTACAGAGGGCAAAACACCTATCCAGAACGCCTGCCTACGTTGCATACTCCGGACCCTGAAAGCAGCTGCCAAAGCCGCAAGTTTAGCCACACACACAAAATTTCTCAATATTACCTAGAAGCTAGATGGGAAAGTGGCGCTGTGGACCCGCCGCGGTGGCTCAGTGGTTACGGCGCTCGGCTGCTGACCCGAAAGTTGCGGGATCGATCCCGGCAGCGGCGGTCGAATTTCGATAGAGGCGAAGTTCTAGAGGCCCGTGTGCTGTGCGATGTCAGTGCACGTTAAAGAACCCCAGGTGGTCGAAATTTCCGGAGCCCTTCACTACGGCGTCCCTCATAGCCTGAGTCGCCTCGGGACGTTAAACCCCAATACACCAAACCAAACCAAAGTGGTGCTGCGAGAGTTGATCCACCATGAAGAGGCGCAAGTATGCAGGAAGATAAGGTTTCATGTTTGGCTTGCCTATTTAAAAACGTGTTCCACAGAATCGGGAGTACGACACAACAACAGCCGACGAGCCAGGCAGCTTGTCCTCCTTGACCCCGTCTGGTGAGTTAGCGCGACGCACATGAAAACACGCGACTGTCGCATTCATGAGGACGCGGATCACGTGCCGCCGGCACCATCGCTCTAGAGATAATGCGCTACATGTAAACTCTAGCGCGTCGCATTACCCGTGATGTTCTAGGAAATGTCATGCGCTCCTGTCGCCTTCATGTAAAGGCGGCTTATGACAGCAACAACTGCACTCTCTTTCAAAGAGCTCAGCTGTCATGCACTGATAAAGTGAAGTGCGCGAGGAACCTCCAAGTCTGCCATAAACGTCAGATGATGATGCGCTATCATTCGAAAGCAATGAACGATTACATTGTCGAACCTCGACCCTTCATAAGCGCTACGCTTTGCTTCAATGCAAGCGACGACACGCGCATGCAGATACGACAGGCGAGCAGCAAACGTGCAGCGGCGATGCTGGCGTAGTGTTCCTTTTTTATTTCTGCATATCTCTTCCTCTCGCAATATCTGGGGAACGTGTGCGAGTAATGTTTTTACGGCTAGCGTGAATATTCTCAGAAAGCTACGTCCGCATGCAGATACGCGTCGCGCTCACCGGTGAAACTGGAGTCAGCAGGATGGCTGCAGACTGTGACGACGAACTTCAGCAAAGAAAGAAATTATTTGCGCAAGCCGTGTATATTGAAAACACATGTGCACGTATGGGAATTAACAACCGAAGGCACTCAGCTAGACCGCAACGCCGTCCATTTTGTGGTGGTGGCACTGTCGACGGGTTCCAATATGCGCTTCCCGGACGTGGCCATATTTCTCGCCGGACCTTTGTGTGCATCTAGCTCCAGTGCAATGGAAGCGGCAGCAGAAGCGGTTTGCAACAGCCCAGAGAGGAGGTGTTTTTTTTTTTACATCTTCGTGTGCACGATCGAAATATTTGTACAAGCTGGCATGGAGGCCTAGCTGGCGACAAGGGCGTCCGCAGAACTTTTTCCAGGGGGGGGGGGGGGGGGGGGGGGGGGGGCCTGCACCCGATGTCCGGGGATGGGGGAGGCGGTAAGTTTGTAGTTGTTTTCAACTAGGGCATAAATAATATCCGAAAAATTCCAAACAAAGGGGGAGGGGCGTTGCTCCCCCCCCCCCCCCTTTGCCCCCCTTTCCGGACGCCCATGGCTGGCGAGAAAAGGTCGCTATGTCTTGCCATGCCGCTCCATAAGCTTTCAAGTACGGGGCTATCACCCTCAACGCCGTCATCGGGCCGCCACTACAGCTCTACAGCTGTAGGGTTGTCCGACACTGCCGCGGTTTGTTCTGTCGCGTTGTCGGCGCTCGCGGTGTAGGACGTAGCGCGCTGAGCTTGTAAGGCGCGCATGCGTGGCTTCGGCAGGGCTGCAGGGCTTTCGTTGTCTTGGAGGCGCGGAGCGACTTCAAGCACTAGAGCATCCTGTCTTTCGGTCTTCTTCCACCAGCTCTTGCCGCTTCGTGCTTTTGTGTAGAGCTATAGCAGAGCGCCTATATTTGACAACTTAATGCGAACGGAATATTTTGCTGCATTCGGTTTTGGTAATGTGTATATTTGTACAGCCGACAGCAAGACTGAGGTCGAATACGGCGAAGCACTGCTGTCACTTCTGTGCTGTGTGTAGGTTCAGAGCGTTCGGTAAACCCCTTAGCATAATGTTAAAGAAGGAGAGAGACCGTTGTATGTTATGTGTGATGCATGATTTGTTTGTCTTGTTCAGTGCAAATTATTTCACCGTCACATGTACTCATTCTATCA
Organism: Amblyomma mixtum; assembly: GCF_055824585.1. Classification (NCBI taxonomy): domain Eukaryota; kingdom Metazoa; phylum Arthropoda; class Arachnida; order Ixodida; family Ixodidae; genus Amblyomma; species Amblyomma mixtum. The sequence goes on from NC_143013.1 coordinate 316,742,396, forward strand.
CCGCCCGATTTCGACCGAAGCGGCGACCTTTAATCAGGTACGATAGTATGGACGCCGGGACACGCGGGAGTAACAGGGAACCAAGAGGCGGACAGGATACCTCGAGGGTACACTTATTACCGAGCATCCAAAGTAGGCGACCTCGAGGGGAACGAACCTGTACCCCAAGATTATTCGGCGATACTAAACTATTACAAGGGCTGCAGAAAGCGGTATCCACCACCACACAACTTAGCAGAGAGGACTCTGTCGCGTGGAGGCAGCTACAAACGGGCTCGTACCCGAACCTACACGTACTCAACAAAATGTATCCCACACAATACACTGACAAATGGCCTTGGTGCCAAGAACCACCCGCGCTGTACCACATAACGGGGGCATGCCAGAGGACAAGCGTGGTATTTTTCCCAACAGCGCACGAAACACGGACAAAAGGGGGAGAATCGACAACACAAGCGCTGACTTCAACTGAAATTTATTACGGAAAAGGAAGAGTATATATACATCTTCGAAAAAACAAACAAACATAAACGGAACCGTCATACAAGGCGTGAGCCAATAAGCACGTGTTCAACAACAAAAACAAAAGCACACTCTGGCCAGAGGAAGATAACACAGGACGCGTCCTTAATCGCGCTAACAATCAAGATGGGCACCCTTGAGGAAATCGAGTTCATTCTGTGACATCACTATAGAAGGCCGACTGACACAAGTGTTTCCAGAATTATGCATGTGATAAGCTGCCATTATTTCTCTAGCCAATTGGTCTTTGTGTCTAAAAAGAATGGTTGTGGCACAAAAAGCAGGGGTGCAACCGCAAGAACGGCGGTGCAGTGCGAGGTCAATAGATGACTTTGTCGAGTTGTTATCGCAGGAATTGGAGTGTTCTTGAAGCCTTCGCATCGTCCAGTCTGGCCAATATAAACGGCACCGCAGGAAAGCGGAAACTTATAAACAACTCTAACACTGCATGAAACGAACTTCGGTCGATGCTTGACCTGACATCCACCCGTTTTTCCACGTAGGCCAATGTCAGATCTCCTTTTTTGTTGTGCACAGATGCCACTCAACGTATTTGGTGCGGAAAAAACAACCTTCACGTCGTATTTGCCCCCTGTCTTCTTCAACCCATGGGACAACCTATGGACATACGGGACGACAGCAACCTTTTTTGGGTCACTGGGAGTCTGTTGCTTTCTTGCGCCACTTTTTACCAGTCTTATCACCCTTTCACACGCTATTGTTATGAGGTGATCCGGGTACCCAGTCCATTTCAGCCTAGCCAACTGCTCAGATAAGCTATCATTGATCATGTGGGCGCAGGACTTGTGAACGGCTGACCGGATACAAGACACCAAGATGCCATCTTGTGCTGGCAGTCTCGGCCACGAACTGCGAAGGCCTCGTTAGATTTTAATTCAGGTCACTCTAAGCTTGTAAAAGATGGTATCTTGGTGTCTTGTATCCGGTGTCGCTGTGCGGATAAATTGTGGGGCTGGTTTGGTGAGCATACCGATAAAGATTAGATCTTTAGAGAAGAACTAAATACTGGGAAAACTCTGCGCTTGTAATCACTGCGTGACAGTGCCATCCTTCTTTTCTTTTTCTTCCAAGGCAAACAGCTAGCTTGAACCTAACGTACTCCTTGAAAGTACGGTTTGGCTGGTCTGGTTTGTGGAGGTTTAACGCCCCAAAGCGACTCAGGTTATGCAGGACGTCGTAGTGAAGGGCGTCGGAAATTTCGGCCACCTGGGGTTCTTTAACATGCACTCACATCGCACAGTACACGGACTCGTGAAAGTATCAGCGGCACATGTAGTAGCCTAAGCCTATCTTCAACCGCATTCCATGTATGGCGCCTGCAATCTCGCAGGACGTTCCACATCCGCTGTCATGGCGTTAAGTCTTAACCAAAGCCCTAGATATAGGCTTGTTTTTTAGAAAGCTTATCAAGGTACTCTAGTCATTTAGTCACAAGCAGCGGTGCCAATTAACACACTAAGTGTATACGGTTACATATGCTTGTACACATATATACGCACCCAAGGAACTACACGGATGAATATCCACTGCTGTAGTCCACTTGGTAATAGACCACCGGACGGGAGATGCTTAGGTCGCGGGTTCACTCCCCACCCAGGGTGTTGTTTCTCCGCTACAATGAATTTAGCGCATCAGACAGACAAAACAAAATGCAGTAGTTTCCATTTTGCAATAACATTTTTATCTTTACGGGTACTTTTCCTGATTTCAATAATATTTTGACCTCTCTTTCTCGTGCTTGGATATTTATAACAACAAACGCTCAATAAATAAGCTCAGAAATGTAACCTAAGAGGGTTTGCCGCATGTCTAGTTGGTTGAGGCTAATTTTAGTTCAAAGGCGCCTGTAAGGGACAAAAAAGAAATTCGACAGAATGCAGTACTACGCGTAGCTAATTTTGTTCTCACATACGCAGAAATCTACCGTAAAGCATCAGGGTGAATGTATTCAGACTGTGAGCCATTTTAAAGGGACAGCTTTAAGGGTCCCGTTCAGCGTCAAATCCGGTGTGTTGGGAGTGTCGAAAAAAAGGAGGTGGCCCACCTACCACCAAGGCCACGTGACCTTGTGACGTCATCACAACCTGCCCACTGTGGTAGGTGTCAGCCTGCCCACTGCTGTGACGCTGTGCTGTGTGCTGTGAGCAAACTGCTTACCGAAGCTAGTGGCAGTTACTTCAATTATCGGTCGCGAGTGGTTGCTGGGGAAGAGCGACCTGCGTCTCACGAGCCTCGCCGGTGACTGTGTTCGGGAACATCCACCGGCGCGTGCACTGGCGCATCGCTCAACCGCTGCACCACTGCGCCAGGAGTGGTATAGATGAGGACTCCCAGGGATCTATGAATGTAAAGTAGAGAAGGACCAATTCCGTATATATGTAGGCATGTAGGCAGAACCTAAGCGACAAAGAAGGAGTACTTGCGCGGAGGGGATCTTTAATGCTATCGCATTGCATTATTAAGGGTACGATAAGCGTTACGCGATGGTACGTAAAGGAAAAAAAATAGTACCCGTGTCTGTGAAGTGATACGCAAAGAGGACCTCAGGCCTCTGAAGGGACCCATTACAGATATGGCGTCATACCCTTAAGGCAGAGTTTCAGAGTACCCTGAAGTTTTTGCGCCCTATGGCATCACCACAGGTCCCTTTACGAGGGACTTTTGCACAAGGTGTCAGTGAGTCTTCCTCCGCCCGTTTCTTTGTTCATAAGCGCTACCACATACAGTACACAAAATAGCCCACATCCTGAAGGCTGCGAGCAAGCAGGGTACATGTGCTGCATGTTTTCTCAACACCTAATAAGCACAGCCGGCCTTTGCCCTCGCACTGACAGATAATGAGGAGCGAGGCTGTGGGGGAAAAAAGGCACAGAACCGTATTTGAAATTCCAAAGCTGCAGTTTGCCGTCAGCTCAGCGTTATCTCGTCACCTGTTACTAAGCAGCGCATGGTCACACAACTGGTTTTCGCGTTCATACATTCCAGACTGTTTGTCTAACCTGCCTTCGTCCGTCAGTGTCATTCTATTCACTGAGGACCGCCAACATGTTGCACTAAACTCTGCAGTTTTTTTTTCTATTACTTTGTTCAACTCCTAACTCGCTTATGGAGCTTTCGCATCGCAGACGTGATGGAGGCAACATAGAGCAAGGTAAACGTTTCCTATACCTGTACGAGCGACCTGGTCATTGTTCTGACTAAATGCGCCAAGCGGAAGAGAGATGCTGTTCAAAACTTCTATTTGGAAGCGAAACCTGTGGGGATTGTGGGGACAGTGCCTCTCAAGCAATCCGAGCGCACAAGACTGCAGCTGTTTTGCTTGTTATAGGCATGCCCCGGGGCGGCCTTTCTAGTGGACTCCCTGCTAGTGTCCCCATTGGACCACTCCGAGTGACGTACAATACTGCTTCGACACGAAGCCGCACTCGGGGATCGACGGGGAAGATCAACGCTGACCTGAGCAGCAGCGAGGTGCGTAGGGTTTCCCTGCAGTCTTCCGGTCTTCGACAGGAGGGGTCTAAGTCCGCCAGTCACGGCATTTTCGCTGATTGCAGACACGCGTACCTTGTATGTTTGCTCCAGTTGCGGCCCGAAGGACGCTTGTCGCTCGCTTGTGCGGGCACGAACGCTTTGGTGTAGGGAGGTCTTGATATGGTCGGTTCGTCCTCGCCAGCCATTTCCGACGGCGATGCGCGAAGAACACCGACACCTGTGCCCTGCACACATCCCTTGCCCCCAATCTTCTTATAGTGTGAGCCTTTTAATGCATATAATCGCCACAAAGCTTTTCCACAACGCAGTGGGAGAGCTTCATTCGCTGCCAGGGGCTGCTACACCACAGCGCTAGAGGCCGCTAGCGGGCACTGGACAGACGGAAGGCCGCCGCTGGCACTACGACGCGATATCACAATGGACTCACACGTATAGTTTCTGGCGGCCATTCTGATTTCCACTATGTTCCGTGGTATACTGCGACGATAGATGCCTGGGGTTCGCTGCCTGCCTAGCTGCTGTGTCGGCAGAGGAGGAATAGAACCAAATGTCTTGCTGGTCACCGCGCAGATGGTTCGCCTTGACTAGCGACGGAGATGGGTGCGAAGTGTTGAAATGGGCCACGGCGGGAAACCGGGGGCTTTTCTTTCGAACTTCCGCGTCTGTATAACAAGCATTTCACGCAAGTTACATCATCAGTATCATCCAAGGTGCCGTCACGTAGGTGCGTGAGAGCAGGAGAAGCTCGCTGTTTGAAATGCAGGACGGATACTGATCAGGTGAAATTCGAAGGCCTCGCAGCGTACTTGTAGAAGTCGGAATTGAGACCTCGGCCGTTAACGCGACGACCTGCGCAACGCCGTCGAGAGTCCCCACTTTAAAATGACGCAGTTGTGCCGTTCATGAACCTCTCCAACATAAGTGCTACATGAGACGGCAAGTAATCAGGGCAGTAGAGGCTGTTCTCTTTAACTGCTCCCTTACCTCATCATCGGGACTGCGCCCTTGACACGCAAGCTGACTGTGCTATAGCTTTTCCTTTTATTGTTCGAAAGATACAGAGGTGAGTACGCAGGTGTAGGATGCGACATGCCAAACGGAGAATATGCATATATGCTGCGCCTGAGGACTGAAGCAGGAGAAAAGGCAACTCCGATACGTGAACAGCGGCATCACCACTACAAAATTCGGCTCTCAACACGGACAGTGCAATGAAGCATAGGGAAAACAGTGCGCATATCGCTAAGAGCTCCGCCGCGCCATATGGTGGTTTTTGTTATATACGAGGGGGTACCCAAAAGAAACCGGACTTATTTTTGTTTGAACTTCACATTTCAAGCATAGACCTTCAATCTCCTTCAAAGTATTCCTCACTTGCAATGATACGCTTGTATAATCTTTCATTCCATTTTTCAAAACAATGTTTAAATTCATCTTTTGTGATGCTTGACAGTGCCTCCGTAGTTTTTTTCTTCACCTCAGCAACATCAGCGGAACGCTTTCCATTCACCTATTTTTTCATTCTAGGAAACAAAGAAAGTAGCACGGGGTAAGGTCGGGAGAGTATGAAGGTTGAGGAATAGGGGTCATACCATTTTTGGTCCAAAATTGTCGTAGAGACAGGGCTGTGTGAGCAGGGGCATTGCCATGATAGAAAAACCAGTCACCCGACCGCCACAAATCTGGCCGCTTCCACCGCACACTGTTGCCCAATCTTTCTTTTCAAAACATCCAAGTAGAAAGCCTGGCTAACTGTCTGACCCTGCGGAACAAATTCTAAATGGACGACTCCTCTCACGTCGAAAAAAACAAATCAGCATTGTTTTGAGGTTTGGTTTCACCTGACGAGCTTTCTCGAGGTGAATTTGAAGTTTTCCATTGGCATGATTGTTGCTTTGATTTAGGATTCGATTCAGGAACACTTGAGTTGTTCCCATAGCATCGTCCTTGTACGTCTTTCTTAATATTTGAAGAGTTTCCATTCAACTTTTTCCGAGCAAAAATCAGAATTTCACCGCCGCACGCTGTTCACGAAAATCAGCCATTGCAAAAACGACATTCACACAAAACAGTCGTCACTCTAAAACTCTGCCTAAACTAGTCTGACCTCCTTCAACGATGGCACTCGGCTTACTGACTCTGGAATGTTCGTTCTATGCGCTCCTAGTGGCAAAACGCGGTACCACAGAAGCTTTGCCGACCAAAAAATTTAGTCCGGTTTCTTTTGGATACCCCCTCGTGTGTATATATATATATTCGGCTGCTGACCCGAAAGACGCGGGGTACTGTGCGATGTCAGTGCACGTTAAAGAACCCCAGGTGGTCGAAATTTCCGGAGCCCTCCACTACGGCGTCTCTCATAGCCTTAGTCGCTTTGGGACGTTAAACCCCATACAAATATATGTATATAGGTTGCTTACTGATACCCTATGCGCTAAAAATAATTGAGTGGCAGGCATCTGATATATACATGCATTTTATTCGATAACTCTTATATGCTTTGCTCGACTCCCGGTTTCGGCTCCCGGTTGTGGATATTTATTTTTTTTATCTACGTGCTGTTACGACCCATCTTGAGACCCGAGATGAAACGGAGGGAGATTCAACGTAGCGGCAATTTTGACGGGTCGTTTGACTTCAACTTGACCCCACGATGACCTCACAGAAAAGGGTGACTTTCTGGGAAGTGGCCGATGAGGCTCTTCCCACACTCGGCTCGGCGAAAACGGCCTCTCCTTCGAGAAGCAACCGACGACAGGAGAAAAAAGGGTGTCCCTCGTCTTGAAAAAAAAAAAAATCCCCGGAACGAATCAGAGGAAGCCTGCGCAGCTGTGGCTGTGACGTCAACAGGACACAATGCTATAGGAATGCGGACTTAGCATCTTCCTCGCCAGTTCCCACGTGCGGGCTCTCAACAGGTGTCTTGGCCAGCTGCGTCTGTGACGTCATCCTGCCACACCTGTGTTTGATGGACGCGAGCGGCCAACTCAGTACTTCAGTGGTGCGGACTTATCTTCATCCTCGCCGGTTCCCACGTGCGGGCTCTAAACAGGTGTCTTAGTTGGCAGTGACGTGTGGTGGCGATCTTTTGTGCCACGATGAGTTACCGCCTAGTGAGGGGGCTCAACAGGTCTTCAATGGCGGTGCTAGTGCCGATCTTTTGTGTCGCGATGGATTGTCGCCTGGTGAAAGGGCGGAGCCTAGGGCTATATAACCTGCGACCAAAGTGGGCACGAACACTCTGGACCTTCGGTAATAGGTTCATCCAGTGGCTCAGGCTCATCCAGACGCTAGACGCTATGAACTCTTAAATTCTGATTCCTTGTTCTTCTTTTTGTAAATAAGTGTCTTAGTTTCTTGCCATTAAATCTGTTTGTTTTTGTAATCTCAAACTTCGAAGCTCAGACCGTTTCCGTCATCCCGGACGAGCCCCCTTGGTGTCGTAACAACTGGCCACGCTACCTCGAGCCACAACAGTGCGTACGCAGGTGGCAAGATTTTTGGTCGGTTTTCGCGAGCTTATAAATGTTTCCGTACTAAAATAACTAGGGCGCCTCAGAGCCGTGTTACACGGTGCGACCAGAGCGAAAACTTTCGGCGCAGTCGCCGATATCGCTGTGCGGTTTTTGGTGAGCGTTTTCACACGAAACGCATATCCAGCGGATTCTTCGGAACGACACGCAGGGTTGCTTGATGTTTAACAACGTGCGGCGCATATCACGCGCACTGCTTCCACCAGTATAGCTGCAGTTGCCGCAGGAAGCAGTGTGGAACGCCGCACTGGTGAGTCACTTAACGAATACATCGACGCTGCGATTCAACTCCAAACGGACGGACACCAACCGCTAGTCGTCTGCAACTAGACCGAGCCTTTCTTTCTCCAATCGCATGTGCAGATATGGAAATCGCAGAGTCGGGCGGCGAAAACCGCAGTATGTGCCACGCGCTTCAGATGTGTTGCAACTGAACGTTCACATCTGCACGCCCGTGTAATTCCGCAGTAACTCTGATCACGCAGTCGGGGCAAATTTTTACCGCGAAACTGCGTTACTCGAGGGAGCTCAACCAGACTCTGCCGATCCTATTCCTTCTAAACGACCGCGTTTAGAGATTAAAACAGCTTAAAATGCTCTCATTGCTGCGCTCCAGACGAATGCTGTAGGAGATGTTCATGCGCTGGCAGCGTGCGCAGTTGCTTCCTGTGCTATCAGGCAGAGCACAGATTTTCAGTCGTAAACAGCGCAGCGGCTGCACCTTATGCAACTGCAAAGGGCGCGGGGGCAAAACAGCCGTGCTTTTGAGCGCCGTGTTTTGGCGCGGCCGCTGCCGCTTCGAGGGGAACTCGTTGCCTTGTTCTGTACGGCATCGGGCTGGTAACAGTTGGGAGAAATAATATTCACGAAATATGTTACCGTAAAGCGTATATATAGCAGAATACTAAGAGAAACGTGCACGGCCACCAGTACACACTGCGTTGCTGAATAATCATCCCTTTATTGTGGCCGAAGTCTCTCTACAAGAAGGGCTGGGCCCGATACTTCAAAAAAGTATCTTCGATACCAATACCCGATCGATGCCCTGAAAAACTGTATTTTCGGTAACGATACAAGTTACATTTAGGGAATTGATTTTCGATACAGATACTCGATACCGCATCTTTGATACATTATTAAAATCGTTAATACGATGATTAGCTAATTTCGCCATGGTTTCTAGGCTAGCCCGGCCGCACTAACTTAATTACGCTGCAATCTCTTCAAAGTGCACCGTCGGCGCCGCTGATTTTGTTAAAACTTAAGCACTGGACTGACACCATATTTAATTGAGCAGAAAAGGGAAGGAGCATGAGAGGCCATAACTATAGTAGACTAGCAAAATCTTTGTTTTTTTTTTAAGCTGATGTTCTTCCTACGAAGTTGTCTGTGGCCACTCAACCCCAATCGTTTCAGCTCTAAAGTATTTTTGGCGCTCTTCAGTCGTTACATGCAGTATTCGCCTCTGCCTCTGCTGTGCTGAAAGGTGCAAGATCCTGCGTTTGGGGAAGCCGATAAGTTACTTTTCCGGAAGTGGGTTTAGCAGATGTTTCAAGTTTAACGTTCAGTGTATAAAACTGGAAAGAATAGAACCAAAATGAAAGGTCTGAAAGTATTTACTACGGGAAACTTATTGAAACGAAATATGAATTAAAAAATCAAACATAAAAATGATACTTCTAATCTCTGTGGTTACGATGTTACCTTTACTTAAAAGTCTTAATCAACAGCATTTGCTCAAACCATCGGTCGGAATGAGCTCCGCGATTCGGACTTGCTATAAGCGAAGCAAATAAAAGCAGCCTTTCTAGAGGAGCACATGGGCACGGTGCCGGGTTGTACCTGATAAAGACGCGTTTTACCTACGGATAAGGGTGAAACACGGTAACGTCCTCTCGAGGATCTTGAAGGTATACTTAAGAAAGCCTAGTTTCACTAGCTCCTCTTGGGAGCTGTTGCGCTTGCTGGTCCAAAGAACTAGTCAGCTCATGCCTTTGATTCCGCAACAGTGTGTGTGGAAGAGTGCGTGACCTAACTCGAGCTGGCCAAGTCAGCAGTAGCTAGCCTGTTCTGCGAGCTCCTGAGCGCGATTACAGAAGTCTTCCATTTCTGCTGGCAGGCATCGCAACTTGAAATAGAGGTGAAGAACAGCGGCAACCATTGCATCCTTTGCGCTAGGTTTTAGCTGCAAAAGATAGTCGCACCTGTGCGGGTACAGACATCCGTAACTGCCTCCAAAAGTGGCCTGCAGCAGGCGTGGTCGGCTTCAGCATTTTCGTGAAACTTCTATTTTACTGTTCGCACAGTTCGTAGCAGTATCCCCATAAAAGCAGTCAGCTTCAGCTTGCAGCCGAGACAGTGCACATAAGTGCTATCGCATATCAATTCACATAAATTATTTAACGAATAAAGCTGCTTCTGATCTCGGTTATTTAGGCGAAATTTCAGTTTCATACCCAATGGACTGAAACAACAATTGTATTTCACTCACCTACGGTTTAGTTTGGTTTGGTTTACGGGGGTTCAACGTCCCAAAGCGACTCAGGCTATGGGGGACGCTGTAGTAAAGGGCTCCGGAAATTTCAGCCATTTTGTTTAACGTGCACTGACATCGCACAGTACAATTTCGCCTCCAGCGAAATTCGACCGCCGCGGCAGGGATCGCACCCGCGCCTTTCGGGTCAGCAGCCGAGCGCCATAACCACTGAGCCACCGCGGCGGTTCGCACATGTACGATTAACACTCGAGGGCGCATGTGTATGCTGGGACCCTGTAGTTAACTACCAAACTTGAAGAAATGCAATTGGATTAAAAGGCCGCCAGGTTTGACCTCGGAAACTATTACAAAAAACTCAGCATGACAGAGGATAAGCATATTCTCCAGTGGCCGGACTTAAAGACGGGGAGAAGAAACGTGCGTCTGAAATTCCTTTATAGCATATATGATTCCCAAACCTCGGGTCTGAAATTCCTTTATAGCATATATGATTCCCAAACCGCTATAGTCTAGAGAAATACATGGAACTACCTTCGTACGACCCCCCCCCCCCCCCCCCCCCGAAAAAAAAAATGAATCACCACTTACAAATCAAGGAACTTGCTTTTAAAAATGACGTTTTGCGGTATTCTTCTACTTCTTTTCCCCCCCTAGAGAGCGACTGCCTGGAATCTTCTACCTGATGTCGCACAAATTACATACGTTCATACTTTTTATCATGCTTTGAGCGTATAATTTTTTTTCAAATGAAATCTCGGCTGCCGTAATACCTTAATGGCGATGAATGAATGAATGAATGAATGAATGAATGAATGAATGAATGAATGAATGAATGAATGAATGAATGAATGAAGTGATATCGCATATAATATCGCACTAAAAACCTGATGCGTGGTCGGTCCGACTTCCGTCCCGTTAGCACCACCGGGTCGTAAACATGGGCCCTAAGGCACCGAGCCAGGAGTGTATTCACCAACTGGATAGACTCTCTCAGAGGTGATCGCAGAGAAGCTGAAAGCTGTCACTGGGAAGGTGCATGAAAAAAAGAATGATAAAAGAAAAAACTTGCTCCAGATGAGTCGACGCTCGCCTTATCAACAACTCGGGCAGTATGGGCCCTGAGGCACCGGGGCAGGTGTCCACCGGTTTGGTTCACGAGCTGACACTTGTTTTTTTTTTTTTTCGCGAGCGCATGGTCAAAATGAGTGTTTCTGTTTAATGAGAGAAGCATTTAAATGCGCAGACTCCTAAATAACAGCAGGTGTGGCTGGGCAAGCACCTCAGCGCCAACGCTGAGTTTTTCTAGCCTTAAGATTGTAAGAGCGATATGTCAAGTAATGGCGTATTTTCTTTTCTAATGCTGAGCAAGTAATCTCACAGGAGTTTATATTGATAAATATTGTTTACAGAAATGATCTGGAGCTTTCTGAATGTTTCTGCACTGGAATGAAAAGTTGGGCACATCACTAATGACTCGTAAAATTCTTTTGCATTCTTAAGAGACTGGTAAAGGTTTTTTTTTTCTGTCGTAGTGCCCCACACTAAATGAGAATAACATATGTAGGATGAAAATAAGGCGTAGTAAACAGCTAGCTTTGCGCACATGGAAAGATGTGACGATTTCGTTTGAGTATGGGGATCTTATGCGATCACATAAAAAGGTGGTAAGGTTTTGACGTAGTTGAATCGAGAAGACGTGCGAAAGCAAGAGACCTTGAGGGCATCAAGGTCACCATCAAGGTCACCCTCCCATTGGCTACAGCTAGCGCGACGCTCCTCCGAACTAACCCGAGCTTACCCGAGTTACTTCGAGGCTTCACAAAAGATTTTTGATTGAAACTACGTTAAGTACTGCCTTCGCACTGAATGTGTCCGGCGTAGTGTTGTGTACACCACGTGCCACCTACCACGGTTGCCAGCTTGCAAAGTGAATATAGTGAAATCCCCCTCTCCGTTTGTAGGGGAGAGGAGGGAGAGACCAGAAGGTGGCTGCCACGTGAAGTATCCAAAAGTGAAAGTGACTAAAAATAACTCAGCAGAAATGCATATGAATAAGAATGAGTCGGCAAAGATGACCCGCCGGGGTCAACGCGATAACGTCAAAGGCCCAGTTCAGCAGAAAATCCGGTGTCGGCGCTGTGAGCTAAAAATCACTGGCATAGTTCTGGCAGGTGGTCACCAGAGAGCAGCCTACAAGGTAGGTGGGCCACCTAAATCACGTGACATTGTGCCGTGATTCCAACCTGCCCACTGTGGGAGGTGGCAGTTAAATTAATGACTGGTAGCTCGGGAAGAGCCACCTGGGTGGCATCATCCCCACCGATGGCAGCACCTGCCATCGCAGGGCAGCGGCGCATCGCTTAACCGCTGCACCACTGCGCCAGGAGGGGTATGATGACTCCCAGGGGTCTATGAATGTAAAGTAGAGAATGACCTTCTATATATACATATATGGTAAATAACACAACACACTATCGCGTCATACCCTTAAAGGAAGCTTATGCGTCCTCCTCCGAATTTTTTTTTCTTTTTTTTGAGAGGGAAGCTCGCTCTTCATTTGTAGGGCAGAGTAGGAGAGGCCGGAAGGTGGCGCTGATTAACGCGCTAATTTAACGCGCTAATGTGATGGTATCCATCCGGATGTCGATGCAGGCACAGTCACTCTTTCTGAGGCCCTAGGGTTTAAAGATAACAATGGTCATGTAAATAAATCTGCAGTGGAAGTTAGCAAAAAGCGATTGGAGGATTGGTGGCTGAAAAGCAGAGATGTGGCATAAGGTTAGAATTGTAGGAAACTGTACGTAAAGATGATGGCGAATCTTAATGAGAATTGCCAACACAGTAAACAAAAAAATATTAAAGAAAGAAAAGCTGAGCATGGTGGCAATTGCCACCACCCCGTTTCAAAGGGGGCGCTCCTATCCATCCATCTATCCATCCATTTAACAAAGCCTGTAGACGGGCAAGGTGGCGCATATCTTTTGTAAAACATAGCGTAATGATAATTAAGTGCCACCGTAATATTTCTGCCACAGAAAAGTGCATTAGAATATAAGTTTTGCACCAGTGCCTGTCGGTAACTGCACAAACAGAAAAGCTCAAGAAATGGTCACAAATGCATACGACAGTGTTTTAAAGGAGCTCTGAAAGGGGCTGTAATAAAGTTTCGGTATACCTGGGATGTTAAGCACGCCGCTTGACGAAAAATGTCCAGCAAGAATTTTTTTTTTAATGCGCTTTCTAGAAACTGAGTTATCGGTCGTCAGATTTTGAATTTCACCGTCTTCGCGTCTTTCCCTCTCCTCTCGTCACTTTCTGCACGCTGGAAGGTCGGCGCACCTCCGCCGGCTCCACCTCCCGGGGCGCAGCTTCCTGACCCCCCTGAGCTACGCTTGCCGCGGCCACGGTAGCTGCCACACGCCTGAAAGAATCTAACCAATAGCGTCTCCCAACTTGTATACGCAGGTGCCAGCGACGGAGGAAGGTGGGAGCATGAAATAGTCGCCGGAAAGGGTTTGCCAACTTTCGCGCGTGATTGTGGGGTTTTCTGCTGCGTGTAGAAGTGTGTAATTTGGCTCAGGTTTTCATCACAACGCAATGCAGTGATTGAATTACGCGTCCGGTGCTCTACCAACTGAGCTACGGCGGCGGCTGTCAAATCTTCTGTTTTCGGGGGTATTTATGTTTACAAGTGGCCTAACCTTGAGAGTGTTATGTGCTCTCCTCGGAAGGTGTTTCAGAGCCCCTTTAAAGCAGCAGCCCTATGCCATAACACATCGATGCCGGCGCCGCTTCGTTGCCCCTTCATGGAGCAGCGACACCAACTGCACCTGCATCCACAGCAGTGCCCCTAGCGGCAGCTTCTGTCCCTACACCAAATTTTCGTGGAACCTTCGTGACCAATAAAAGTAATCCACCAGTGCGAATTTCAAAACTGACTGATCGGTCGAACTTCTCCTTGGGTTACACGACACGCCATGAAAAGCGCTGCGAAACATGCTGCGAAAGCCAGCACTAGCTAAATGTGCAACAACAAATGCATACGAAAAGCCTACCCAATGAATTCGCTACCGCGCACCAATTTATTTATCATCAACTTTCTTCGCCGCATTGCGCTCACGTTTTCGTGCGCTTTAGCTGGCGCGAGTTGCGGTGGTTAGTGTCTGCCGCTTCGCGGTTGCGAACCCTACTGTCCTGGCGGGCCGTACGTTTCTGCGGGCAGGCACCCTGAGCCCATTCGTGCCGTGCGTTTGCGAATAGCGTCGCGAGCACGTGCTTCGAAGACCATGCTTAGGGGAACTTGGACTCCTTCTTGTTGTTGGGCTGTGCGTTTCCGATCTGAGCTTCTAGCTTTCGGACTACGTCGCGAGCGTGCTGCACAAAACCGTTACTTCTCGTCTATCTATGCGCGCGTCTGAGCCCGAAATGCTGATACTCTGTTTTACTAAGAGAGCTTGAATGACCGTCGAAGGCGGTGTTCTCTGCTCTCCGCTACTCGTGTAGTCACCCGGGTCCGCTAGCCCGTTACTGGGTGCTGCGGCAGGGCAACGGGATGTGCGGAACTCTAAGATGTAGTTCAGCGCTTTAATGCACCTTTCTGTTTAAAATATACGTGCAGTCTCTGTTGAGCGCCTTCCTTGCATGGAGTGAGGACACTCGCACGTGGTAAGGGGTGGCGTAATCTCCAGCCTCGCTGTCTCGAACGTTGTGGGAAACACTCTCACACACGCTATCGTTAACCGTCCCAGTGATAACCCACGAACCAATACAGAAGTATGCTGGCCACAGCTGTATGAAACCCATAACAGCTCGTAGAGTGGCGCTCCGGTAATTCTATTTTCAGCTTGCCAAAATAAATGTGACAAGTACAGGCTTTGATTCTCGTGCGAAGCAATGCTGCGGCTTACGTGTGTGCACATGTCTGCCAGCACAAGGTAGCGAGTGTCGGACTTTGCGATTCAGTTTTACCAGCAAGCAACGCAGTGAAGCTTTCTATCCAAACTTTGTCAGGTCTGACATACACAGCAGCACAATAGTACAGCACCCACAGCAAACGACTTTGTTACATTCTTTTAACTTTGTTGCCTTTTCATTCTTTGTGAACGCAGAACTTTTCCCTACAAGACATCGTCAGCCCTGGAGCTTGGCAAGTTCAACACACGTCGGTGCCGCCTAGACATCGCCGTAACACAAAGCCTTCTCTGTTGAAATATATCTGGTACACAACGGACGCAGCGGAAGATCAGAGTATTTTCGATCCAGCATCTGGGGACCTTTGGAGCTTCAGAAGAAAACAGAAAAGCTCGAGACCACATCGCGTCTCTCTGGAAGCCCCCTGACAGCTGGCGCACGCGATAAAATGGTTACTGTGCCTCCTTGCGAGTGTTCCTGTTGACCAAAACGTATCTCCCTGAGCTTCTAGCAAGGGGACAAGTCCATCCCCACAATCTCGCGGACATCCGTGATAGCGGAGCCCGCCCAAACCGCACAACAAACTCTCACGTGCGCCAAGGCCCAACCGGGGCTCCTCCGAGGCCCGAAAGAAACAACTTAATTGTCACCGCACCGGCCTTCCGCGTATCTTTGCGCTGCAAGCCTGGGGCCATAATGATAGCGACGGCCACCATAAACGGGCCCTTCGTGCCCCAGCGGCAGCAAGACCCGACGCCGTTGAGGAGACTGAGTCCGTCGCCCAGACGAGGTACGGCCACTTCGGCGAAGCCGCAGCGGAAGCATCGCCGGTCGTTACCAGCACAGACAACGCGAGGGTGCAGCATCGTCGACGCGAAGAGCCTACTTCGAGTGAAGAAACACAGAGCGCCACCCGCTGCAGGCTCCATGGGGGTCATCAAGTACAACGTAGATCAATGGGTTGAGGCCAACAAGACCTACTTCCTGCCGCCCATCTGCAACAAGATGATGCACAGCGACGGCCAGCTCAAGGTCAGTGGGAACTCTGGGGGGACACATCGAGGGTGAAGTTAGTCTTGAAGGCCCTTTCCGTGCACTGCATATCTGGACGGTCGCACAGAGACACTAGTGGAAATTGCCAAGAAAGAAGTCTAGCCGAGTTTCTTTGCATGTCAAGGAAAAACAAAAACAGAAAAAAAGACGCCTCCAGTTTTGAATCCAAACAAATGAGTGGCACTTCTATTTGTCTTATAGGTCGGGATAAAAAAAAACGTGGACGCTTTGGGGAAGAAAGGAAACCTGGCTAACAACACGGCACTGCCGTATAGAAAACTCACTTTCCGTCAGTTGGCCGCCGCGGTGGTTCAGTGGTAATGGCGCTTGACTGCTGACCCGAAAGACGAGGCTTCGATCCCGGCCGCGGTGGTCGAATTTCGATGGAGGCGAAATTCTAGAGGCCCGTGTACTGCGCGATGTCAGTGCACGTTAAAGAACACCAGGTGGTCGAAATTTCCGGAGCCCTTGACTACGGCGTCTCTCATAGCCTCAGTCGCTTTGGGACGTTAAATCCTCATAGGCAATTAACCGTCAGCAGGAGAATTTAAAAGGCAGTTGAAGTGTGTTTGTCTCTACCGTTTGGTCTGCCCTGACTGAACCACAATAACCGCATATTGAAGATGTTAGGAACACCTTGGTGCCTGGCGCGGACACGAAAACGCAATAAATAAAGAGCGATGAATCGGACCGACTGTAATGAGTGCACTGCAGCCACTGTTTCGATTTGACGGATGCGCGACGCCGCGTGCGAAACGGCTTTTGTCTTGCGGCGCAGGTGTTCTACGTGGGCGGACCGAACGTACGTCCCGACTATCACCTGGAAGAAGGCGAGGAGCTCTTCTACATGCTCCGCGGGGACATGTTGCTGAAGGTGGTCGAGCACGGCCGTGCCAAGGACGTGGTGATCCGCGAAGGGGAGGTCTTTCTGCTGCCTGGCAGGATACCGCACTCGCCCCAGCGGAAGGCCGACACTGTGGGACTCGTCATCGAGCGAGAGCGGACG
The DNA here is from genome assembly GCF_055824585.1 of Amblyomma mixtum. Classification (NCBI taxonomy): domain Eukaryota; kingdom Metazoa; phylum Arthropoda; class Arachnida; order Ixodida; family Ixodidae; genus Amblyomma; species Amblyomma mixtum. The sequence continues at coordinate 316,759,431 of NC_143013.1, forward strand.
CCCCAGGAGCTGGACTGCATGAGGTACGGCGCAGCGTTTTGTCGCACATTTGTAACAAGCGACATGTCTCAAAATAAGAGTAAAACACAATGTGCGCATTGTCTACTCAAATGCAATTTGGATTACATTTTTCGTACGCAAAAGAAATTTATGATGCAGTCAGTGTTAGCTGCAGACATTGGACTTGCGTTCTGACTATACTGCGGGCGTACAGTGGTACGAGATGCTGAGCCACCACATTTATTATTGCTGATGCCGGGCCATGGATGGAGGCGGTGAGTCATGCACCAAGGAGCACTTAAGCACTCATGCACTGAAGCTGCGCGCTGGACAGCAAAATGGCGCCTGCAGCAAAGAATTGCGGAAAAACGGGATCGTTTAAACACATTCCGGTCGCAGATACAAAGGCCTTATGATTTGGACGTGGCGCGCGACATCTAGGTTCTACCTGGACGACAAATGCCAAGAAGTGCTGTACGAACGTTGGCTGCACTGCAACGACCTGACCCAGGGACTGGCCGACCTGCTCCACGAGTTCATGGGTTCCGAGGAGCGGCGCACCGGCAAGCCCGGCCCGAACTCCTTCCTGAGGCAGCCCGCCTACGAGCCGGACAGCCGCGTGACCCTGGACGAGCCCTTCAGCCTCGACCGGTGGCTGAAGGAGCACGGGGACGAGCTGGACCGAGACGGCGGGCGGAGGTGAGCGATTGATTACAAGTCAGCTACCTAGAGATGGTAGCATGCTGATGGGGGGCTCTTAAAAGTACTGTAGCTGACAGCGAGTTTAGGGCTAGAGAGTAGAATAACCAAAAGAATTACCCTGCCGGCATTCGCACGGGGGACAGAAACACAGAGGGTGACGAAAAGGCTTGAAATTAAACCGCGGACCACGCAGCCAGATGAGGAAAGAGAGCAAAGTGGGTAAGTGTTGAAACAGCAGGTTAAAGAGCTGAAATCAAGAGGAGGGTGTTGACATGGACAGGGCCTGTATTAAAGAGAACAGACGACATATAGTCGCGGTAACATGAATGAGATAGAGGGCTGCGGTCAACTTTTTTAGGGAAAGCGCAAAACCGCCGAGGAAGAGAGTAGAGGATGAGTCACTCCCTTCTTTCTCAAAACCTGCTCTTTCTCTCGAAAAGCCGACTCAAGACGCATTCATGCAAACGCGGCTTATGATTCATGTGGGTAACGGAGCTGATTCCAAGAGAAGTGTAGCAGTGGAGGGAACAAAATCAGGTGGGCAGATGTGCGCGCATACCGTGGCGTAGCTGGTGCAGGAGGGGCAGCTTAAAATCAACGGCAGATGCCTTCGTCCTGAAGCAGAATCGTGATAATGACGAAGTTCATGGGCTGCAGATCGTAGAACAAGTTGCGTGGGACTAACAATTAAACGATTGGGTCGTGCTCTAGGTCTTTCTCGTGTCTGTAAAACGCAGAAATGAGAAAGCGTAACATATTCATCGGTGCTTGTGTGCGCTCTGCACAACGTAACAGCACAAAACACATTCCATCGTCGTCCATCGTCGTAGCACAGTGAGCCTACGCCAGCAGGAATCTCGGCGAGTTCACCACTTCGAGATCATGCTAACTCCTGACCAAGGACAAGGGAGCATCGGCTTGTTAATTTGCATCCACGCGCGGGCTTGGGAAAAAACTCCGCAACTTTTTTTTTAGGAAGAGGGGGGGGGGGGGGGGGCAGGACTTCAAGTTTTAGCTATCAGTTTATTAATTCCGTGTTTTATTTAATTATATTTATTAAATTTTGCTTACATTTAGTTTATACTTTTTACATTTCACAATCGAATAGTGAGTGCATTTGTTGTGGCATATAAAACGTAAATTGAATGTGCAGCTTCATAAAAATTTTATAAAATTTATAAAATTTTGCGTATAGTCTGTTTTCATTCGGCTAATCATGCTCATGAACAGCGTCAATCAACGGCTCCTGCGAGGACATGATTGGTTTAGGTTACTCAAATTAAATGCTTCACGACTGGATATATATATGAAGCTAACTAGCTCAGCCCCACTGTGTTTTACATTACAACGTCCTATAATTGAAGCCTTTGTCAGAAACCTGATATAAATGTACCACCTTGAAATGATGTGCACGTTGGTCAGACATGATTTGTAGTGCAACAGCGCAACGGCACGAGGCCACAGGAACGGGGCTACAGCGCTGTGTCTTGCACCTTCTCTTCCTGTGGCCTCGTGCCGTTGCGCTGTTGCACTACAAATCATGACTGATACGAATGCAAGCAGTTAAAGACTGAAGCGGGGAGGGGGGACGCCCCTCTGCCCCCTCTGTTCTGGAGTCTCTGGGCAATGTATGCGCCTAAAAGACGGCCCTCTCAAGCAACGGTGCTCTAAGGGCAGGACAGCGACCACTGTCATTTCTTCGTGCCGGGGGGTGAGGGCGAGAAAGTTGCAGCGACAGCTGGATGCCGCCCTAGCCATGTTTCTCAGTGTTTACGGCGTCGTCGTATTACGTTTGCAGCGCAGACAAGACAAGAACGTAAGCAAGTAATAAGAAATGCAAGGCGTTGAACTTGCAACAGGTGATGGGCCAGGGACCATCTTTTGGTTTGATTTTCATCATCATCAGCTGGCTTATTACGTACAGTCATCCACACACTTGTCTAGAGCGCTTGAACGGCACGCTCTGGTGTGAATTTATGAACTTTTCGCGGCTGCCCTGCAGGCCCGATGCAGGTTTTAAGGCACGATCCATGGGAATGTGCGCATGCTCAATAAGGTTGGGTTTCAAGCCCTAGGCCCCTTGTAAATGACACGTGTACTCGCCGGTGAGGCGTTCGAGCGCTCTAGAAAGGTGTGTGGACGACTGTAAACCTAGCAATGGCAACCTCTGCAGCAAAAAATACCATTCCAGTGCAACCAAGCCATCACCGTGCTTCATGAGTGGTGAAAGAGTGGAGAAAAAGAAACTGTATTAGCGGTCAAGACCTTATACCTGCTGCTCCGCGGTCGGAGTAATGAGGTGTCGTCTAACGTTCGCGTAGGGGCATTGTGGTAGGCTGGGGGTGTGGCGGAGGTAGTGTCTGCAGCGAGTGCTGGAAGTGTGTGCACGTAATATGTAGCTTCAGGGTCCTTTTGTGAAAGTTTGCCATGTCAGCTATCGACGTTTTCATTTTGTATTCACGCGGCGTTAGTTGGAGGCAACAGCTTGGTTTGTTCTCAAAAGACCTTAAATCACTAATGCGTACTTCGGCGACGTTTTATGTCTGCTCGAAACGGCGTGCGCGGCTTATCTGCAAAGTTTCTCGCCATGGTTAAATGCCGAGCGGGAGGGAAAAAGAGTGGCTGAGCGGTCTAGCTAGTAATTCATTGCTTAATTTAAACGAAAAAAAAAAAACAGCGCCCTAAGATACAAGAGACAACCATCGCGCTCTTTTCTTTTACGCAGATGCAGTATGCCATAGTTCGCGCGCGGCAAACGGCAACAGCCAGAGAGAAGTAAATTAAGGGACAAGAACACATAAAATGATTCGAAGGACTACAAATATAGCTTGCAAGAGTGACTGACTGGGTTAGTTGGCAGTCACTGCATAGTTTAAATAAAAAATCTCTGCCTCTCCCGTAACCGAGAGTAGAGTAAGCATGAAATGTTTACGGGCATAATGCGAAGCGCGCGCGGACACGACGAGACGCAGGCCTGACAAGAATGTATATGCAGCGCGTTCGAAACTGTCCGAAGTGCGTAGAAGCGAAAGCGTTTTCAGCACCACTTTGCGTATGTGACACTGGTGATGTTACCACTGGATTACGTCACACATAATTCATGACGAAGTAATGACAAATTACTCATTTGTGTGTAATGACTGATTAATGACTAAATACTAATAAACTGCAAATTAATGACGCTTAAGCTTCGCCTTTAGGAGTGGAACGCGACAGCGTGTTGTAGCGCTGCCAGGCAGTCCGCGGAACGCCACCACCCGTTCGGCGTGATGCTTCGTCCTTTGAACGCGACGCTTTTTGAGGAAAGGAAATTACGCAGTAATTCTCTGCCATCTCGGTGGACACCCGAGCCGCACCTTACAGGAAGGTAGGAACGCCACCACCCGTTCGGCGCGATGCCTTGCCCTTTGAACGAAACGCTTTTTGAGGAAAGGAAATGGCGCAGTAATTCTCTGTCATCTCGGTGGACACCCGAACCGCACCATACAGGAAGGGAGGAACGCCACCACCCGTTCGGCGCGAAGCTACCGGCGCTTGTATGCCGGTCCTGTAGGAGGGCTTAGAGAGTCTCGTTAAATCTCGTACGGTTCCCGGATGTGGCATGTATGTGCTTTTTGCACGCGTTATTAGAAATCGGAAATTATAATTCCGTGCATTATCAAACGCACAGCCCGACTGATATCTTGATAAACATTGAGAAGGCACTGGCAGCAGTTATTTTTTGTGACTCGTTTGGAGACCAACCGGCGCTTGCATGCCGGTCGCGTTGGAGGGCTTACAGAGTCTCGTTAAGTCTCGTACGGTGCCCGGATGTTCTCGTTTCAGAGCCCGGATGAGTGGCTCTCGGTCTCGGCGTGACGTCACCACACTGCCGACAACGGGAGCTAAAAGCATTTCATGCTTAAAAAAAAGAAAAAATGGAGGGGACACACTATTTCCGCCTTAAGGGTATGACGCAATATCGTTACTGGGTTAATTACTGCCCATACATGCGGAATTGGTCTTTCTCGACATTCATAGATCCCTGGCAGTCATCATACCACTCCTAGCGCAGTGATGCAGCGGTTAAGCAATGCCAGGGGTGGACAGCGCGAGAAACTTCCGTCCCCGCTAATTGGAGAACTAGAGAAACCTCCGCTGTATAGCCGTAACTGGTCCGCCATCCGCTATGGGCGTAACTGAAGGAGGAATTGGCGCTTCTGTAAAATGAGCAGACCTAACCGCAAGGAATTTCTGAAAGGAGAAAAGATATCTCCTTCTCTCTATCCCTTTTGAATTTCTGACTCGCGCGCCGGTTACAACTGCCGCGCAAGTCAGAAATTAATCCGCGCATCCTTTGCGTGTTTCGCGAACTCCGTCAGTCGCGTTATCTCGGGAGGTGTTGCCTGCTTTGCAGCGCTGGCCACAGACACTTTGGCGTCGTTTTTCTTCATCTGTTAGTGATGTCGGTGCTACGCCAGCTACGGCGGTGTTTGGTTTCGTGCTCGTGACCTTTGAAATTGCTTAAGTGCAGCGAGAACCGCACGGATACGACGGGAACCTCTACCTGCGCTCGCTTTCTCTGGAGCCACCGCTCTTTTCAGCACCGTGGTCCACGGACTATGATTTAGTCACTGCTGCTGACGAACCAGTAATCGTTTTTGGTCTGCAGAAGAGTCTGCACATCGTGGGAACCGATTATGCAACTGCATGTTACTGAATTCCAGTGGTGTCGCATATATTAGCATAGACAGTGAAGGCCATTGCGTGATACTGGATTCCTTTCACGTGTTTACGCAAAAACACTGAAACAATTATCTACAATTGTAATAGGGTACATTGTGCATGCATTCAATTGCGTGCGCTCACTGTAACATATAGAAATGTAGTCCATTTTGAGATATACCTCTTTTAGACAAAGTAACAGGAAGGGCATATGTGTCAATAAAACCACGGAAAATATGATCTCTGTTCTCCGTACGTTGGCTCAGCGCTGCGCAACCAATTTTAGCATGCCACAACAGCAAAGAAATGGCGTTCGAAAACCTAAGTAAAGCGCGGCGCACGGCCGCGCTGAGCAGGCGGACAACTACCCGCCCACCACCCTTATCGAGCCCCATTTTTTACCAGTCCGCGCGTGAAGCAGATGCCATGAGAACTAGAACATTATCCAGTGACTGTAGCGCGACCCCTCCGCGTCCGCACCTTTCAATCGTCCGTTGTCAACCGCTATGAACGTAACTGATGGAGGAATTGGCGCTAGCGTCTATCATTCGTGGCCGCTGGGAGGTATAGTAAGTTTCACTTCCCAGGCGATGCCCCACTGCTTTGCAATGGCGGATGCTGCCACCGGTGGGGCTTGTGCGATCCAGGTTGGTCTTCTGATGCGGCCAATCATTAAGTCCACCCGCCTATGTGGTCAGTTTGCTCACAGTCCAGTGGGCAGGTTATGACGACGCCACAAGGTCACGTGACCTAGGTGGCCCAGCTCTTCTTCGGGGATTTTGTAGCGAGATCTACACTAAGCTACCCAGTCGAGCACTTCGCGAAACCAGAGAGGAGCAGCAGGTGCGCGGTGGTGGTGGTGAAAAACTTTTTTAATACTCAGAGAGAGTTTGGGGATCAGAAGACCCTGCTGCACGGTCGGTATCCTTAGTCCGGGACACCGCACAAGGCCCCGTCTCGCGCCCGCTTTACTGGAGCCTTAGGGACTCCAGTGTGGAGCAGTTGAGGAGGGCAGTCTCCCATGCCTCTCGGGTGGGGGAAAGGGGAAGGTGAGGATTCTGAGTACATGCCCACACCGTGTGAAAGATATCGCACATCTCTCCACAGTGCGGGCAGCGCCCATCTGTGTTCGAATCAACGTGTTTGGCGAGGACAGAAAAGAGTTCCTGTCTGCAGGCGCCGCAGAGTTCGCTCCTACGCCTTACTCAGCCCCTTGGTAGGTGTCGGGTAGAGGCGGTGGCTGTCACAGCAATGAATTAAGATTTCGCGGAACCGCAGAAGCGGTTTGTGAGCTTCTCAGCCAGGAGAGCTAGGATGAGGAGCCCGGTGTGTGAGCGCTCGGGCGGCCGCATCAGCGGCCTCATTGCCTCGTTGACCCTGGTGGCCAGAAGCCCGGGTTACCTTTGTGCGAGTTGGATCGGCGGGAGCCCGTCTTAGAATTTGGGAGGCAAGAGGTGATATTTCCCCTGCAAGATGGTGTTTACAGGCCCGGCGGGAGTCTGTGATGACCGTTCTCAATTTTGGATCGGCGGCAGCGAGAGCTATTGCAACTTCCTCGGCTCGCGTTGAATTTGGGGCCCGAAAGGATAGCCCATCGACATTCAATCCCCGGTGGACTACGGCAGCCATGTAGAATCCTGCGGGCGACGGCCCTGTGATGTCCACGTAGTAGACGCCCTCTTTAGAACCATATTGCCTCTCAAGTGCGCGGCGGTCCACCGAGATATGGGAGACAGGCACCATTTCCTTTTCTTAAAACCTGGCGCGGTTCGGGTGTCTAGGGTTGCGCCCCTAGGGATGCGCGCCCGCGGAGAGCGGGCGCGCATCGAGGCACCCTACGGGTGTCCGAGATATGCGAAAAAGGCATTTTCTTTCCTTAAAACCAATTTTCATACGGCGCGGTTTGGGCGTCCACCGAGATATGCGACAGGCGTCCTTGCCTTTCCTCCGAACAAGGGTACCGAGCAGAACAGGCGATGTTCCGTGGACTCCTCAACAACCCTATAACACGCTGTCGTGTTTCACCGAATACTTCTTCAATGCTTAATTAACATTATAGTCACAACAAGCTAGACAACATGGTTTGGTTGGTTGGTTTATTGGGGTTTAACGTCCCAAAGCAACTCAGGCTATGAGGGACGCCCTAGACAACATGCGTAACGAGGGGGGAACTGTAGCTCTCGCTGCTATATGTATATCCTGGCACTGCCAATTTTTTTTTTACTCACATCCATGAGGAGGACAACCCAGGATTTTCTGCGCAGCTTTAACTCTATCGCGTTAAACAAATTTCTACAAGCCTTAAAAAGATTTCTACGATTATGCTTTCGAGCAGCGCAACTGTTACATGTGTTGCATCATCCTGGCCTCCGCTGACCATCAAACCTCTATCACCAATTCTGACCTCTTTCTCATCTTTCATCGAAGCAGCCAACTTGCGCTAAAGTAGTTCAACCGAAATATCATGCCCAAGGGCGTCCGCAGAACTTTTTCCAGGGGGGGGGCACCCGATGTCTGGGGATGGAGGCGGCGGTAGGCACAAAAAAGGAACTGGTGCATAAATAATATCCGCAATTCCGGGGGGGGGGGGGGGGGGGGCACCGCCCCTCTCTTGCCCCCCTTTCCGGATGCCCATATTCATGCCGCGTAGTCACATGACCTACGAGGGGCTGGGGGAGTGCGCTCGGACGCACCCAATGAACCGCCTTATTCCGACTTCCTCATTCCGCCGCTTCTTCGAAGTGGTTTCACTCGCTCCATGTCCACATCCTCTTATAAACCAACCTAATTACTCCTTATCTGACCTCCTCCTTCATCATCTTCTTTTAAGCGCCGCTCCATGTCCACATCCTCTTATAAACCAACCTAATTACTCCTTATCTGACCTCCTCCTTCATCATCTTCTTTTAAGCGCCGCTCCATGTCCACATCCTCTTATAAACCAACCTAATTACTCCTTATCTGACCTCCTCCTTCATCATCTTCTTTTAAGCGCCGCTCCATGTCCACATCCTCTTATAAACCAACCTAATTACTCCTTATCTGACCTCCTCCTTCATCATCTTCTTTTGAGCGCTTTCTCTTCCACGGCCTCCTCAACCACCCTCCTCTTCTGGCACAAGTTCCTGCATTCAGTCGATGGCTTTCTTGTCCAGACGCCTGCCTGTCGCCACTGACATCTGTTGGACGTGCTAGGTCTAGGACATTGTAGAGGCAGGCTGACATTGGGTGTAGCGTTCATCCACGTATGCGACAGGCGCCGTGGCCGACACACAAGACTATAGCTGGCACACTGATAGGCATGCCCTCGTTTCTAACGTGCGCAGGGACTTGTTCGGAAAAGGCCATCAGTCGACAATCGTGGTTCTCGGCCGAGGTGTCCACGAGACGCAGTGCTCCGGCACGGAGACTTTCCTCTGGCAGATCGCGGGGTCGGCCAGCGTCAGCGTAGCCGGCGCCTCATTCACCCTGGCCGCCAACGACACGCTGCTCGTGCCCGCTCCCGGATACTACACGCTGGTCAATCAACTCGGCGGGCGCACCCTCGCTACCAGCATGGCACCCAAGAACAGCTGATCAATGCAGCAAAGCAAGTTTTTCTATGCAAAGTCGGCTGGAATAAAGGTACAGCTTTTCTTTGCCAGACATACTGGACACTGCAGTGGAACGGCCACAGCGAAAGGAGTTGCAAAGGAGGTGTATTCACAAGTGAACCATCTAATTAGGAAGCATATTAGTGCGAACTGAGTGACGAAAGACTATATTTACCGAGAACCTAGCCTTTAGAGCACGCATCTACCCAAAATGCAGCGTTCACCTGCGGGCCACTCAAACTTTAGAGGTGAAAGAAAAAAAAAGCATACTATTTAGGTGTGCAGACGTACTATACACCAAAGCACATCATGCGTGTGATACCGACATAAATGGCCGTGGGAAAACGAGAGCTGTGCACGAAATGCCTGTCGTGGGATAGAGTCTGCAACCATATGTAATTATAGCAGCTTGGAGCAAAACGTTTGGCCAAGCTGTATCCTAGTAGCCATGTTTGAACTAAATGTGCTTGCACACTTGCACAACACATCCAGACAAGAAAAATTTTTGGATCTGGTGAGAGTTCTTATATATGAATAAATTAGTTTTTACCCTTGTGGTTTTCCAGCTTTATTTTCTTTTGCCCATAGATGGCCACATACTGTTTCAAAACTGGTTTTACACATTAAACAATGCCGGTACGTAACGTTACGCTACATTGAGAAGCAGTGATCTGGTCACCATAGCAGTGAGCATTGATAAAAAAGAATCTGAAGCAATCATTCCGATTGATGCGATGGGGTCCGTGCTAGCAGTGCGATTATGGTTCTGTGGTGTAGCCGAGTATGAGTCAGTGGCGACCTTAGTGAAGCCCATGCATCTGCTGTCACTGACCCTCTCTCCACTAGCCCCGAGGATCCACAAGAGCGCCAAGAATGCCGGGACTTTGTGAAATGACATGACCACTGCAACTCTCTTAAGAAAAAGATCATAGAATTCATTAAGTAACTACTAGCCAGTTCACTGTCGCACAGATCACTACCTTATTAGTAACTAGAGACAGAAGAACTAGTGAAAGTTGCTACTTCAAGAAGGCAGTGAAGACCACTGAAGTCACAAACAAAAAGCTAGTAGTATTTACTAAGAAAACGCACAGAAACTTTTCGCACATAATGCTAGGCTCTTCGTACAGTGGGCTGGCGAGGCTTGTTAAATTTGTGCACAGTAGAAAAAAAATAAAAAGCTGCAAGTTCAATTTGACTAATTCCCGACGCCCACCACAGCTACCAGACCTTCCTGGCCGTAAATCACACACTTGGGCTTAGACATATTGTACATTACATGTACAAATTATGCAAAGTGATAGCCTCAAACAACCTTACTGGGCACATGCAAAGGTCCAGAATGCAAGAAAAGCAAAAACCAGAAATGGTCACACATGCGTCACACACACACTGTGCGTGCACAGGTAAATCCTTCTACGTCTTATACACTCTGTAAGTCCGACTCTCAGTTGCGAGTTAGTGACTCTTACCTGTTGAGCTAAGACACCAGCCTTAATTATGAAGCTGCGATTGTAGAAACAGGTCAGTCTACCTAACCGCACACCCCTGCAGAAATGTTTAAATACAAAACCAATTTATTCTTACAACAGTCTGTGTCAATTATATTCCTTGACTTTTTTTGAAGTTAAAGGAACGGTTACTAAGCAGGTATTAACTAGCGACCACAGTTCGTAAGAAGGTACCAAGATTTACTTTTTCTATCTATACCTTGAAGTGGGTAGTAAACAGTTAGTAAAAAAGTAGTAAAACAAAGTCACAGTTAGTAACTGCTGCACTTACTAACCTTCTACTACCTTTTTCTCTAAAAGTGTAGAGTAGCAAAAAATTGACACACTATTACAACAGTCGGTAACGCGAGATTTGAGAGCAGCTCTTCACACGCCACCTGCCGCCGCTGGTAGGGGGTGTGTTACGCTCCAAGCCACCCTCCGGGATCTTCCAATGGCATCCATCTTCCAGGTGGCGTTTCGCTCTACTACTTGGACAACCGATTTCGCCGACAACGTCGACACTGACGAAGCGGCATGCAGGAACGGGTGCCTAAGAGCTGTGCTCTAAAAGACAGCAGGCGATTACTATACTGAAGCCTCCACTGATACAAAAATGTAATGTGGCAAGGTTGTGTAACAATCTGCAAGATGTGCGCTTCATGTGAATATTCCACGAAATTTTGCTTCTATTGCTCACTGTACTGAACACCTTGCGAAGTTACACACAATGTTTTCCATGCTTTTAAAGGTAAAATTTTGGGTCGACACCACCTGCACAGTTTGACCAGTGCGAAATGCCAATATATGATCACTACTGCAGTGAATTTTTATTCACTTGACACTTTGTCCACTTTTTTCGCAGCAGTTCAACTTCCAGCAGGTAAGACAACTCCACAAAGGGTGTGTATGCTTGAACTACCGAAAGCAGAACTGGAACTACTCGAAAGTTATGAGTGGCGCATCCATGTCATCCTGTGAAATGCAGAAATGAGCCCCAAGCTGCTAACGCCCCACTGCTGCGAAAATGCTTTTTCTGTGTTCATGAAAACAATGGAGCTTTTCCACCGAGAACAGTGGAGAGCATCCTTCAATTGAAGCACTGCAACTCAAACAAGTTAAAAGCCAGGCACGGAGTCAGGAATTTTTTTTGCAAGGGGCCAACGGTAATTTTCAAGTACGCATTTGTTGCTACCACAATAAAAAAAAACAAACTTTTTTTTCAGGGGTGATTTTAAGAGAACTTCACACAGTGTGTGCACACAATGTACGTTTCCAAGAAAGCGCTTTTATTTAGTCCGGAAATAAAATTTTTGAAAGGCAGAAAGTTTTTTTTGTACATAAAATATACAGTTAACTTCTGGTGCTCTGGTTTACGTGTGAAAAAACTTGTAATTTCAAACTTAAAATGTCAAGGATCAGATATTCTGAACTTTAGAAGATTGCCCACAGGCACAATAAGAGTGCCATTAACCAACCGATAACCAGCGATAACAACGAAACATTTCCTAAACTATAGGGTCCTCTTTTAAAAGCAGACATGCTCCAAGACACTACAGTCAACGGGACCACTACATTCAGCAAGAATTAAATGTTTTCCCACCAAATCAACTTGGGAGCATTATGATACTACAAAAATTCTCTAATGCACAAGAATATTTCAGGAATTCACTAACTGTACACATTATCAAACAATTGTTGGAACTTAATCACTGCAAGGGAGAGACTACACTTCAGAAGGGACAGCAACTACCCTCGACCACAATTCATTAATGGTTAATGTTGACTCAGAAGTAATCAGAAGTAAAAAGTAAAAAAAAAGTAACAGGGCCCTTTCAAGTGGTGGCATACAGTATATGTTAAAGGTGCACTGAAGAGGATTCTGAACTTGTCTTTTTGCCGCGGGAACTCGATCTACACATTCCTAGCATTCTTAGAAACAGTGACTTATTGCCCTGTGTGGCCGATTTCCCCAATTAAATCGAATTAACGTCCGGCTCCCGCCTTTTTTTTTAAAATTCTCCCTCGTATGGTGGGCGGAGTCGACCAACGCGTGGAGCGCCTTTCACCCAGTCCCGTGGAGGCTTTGCTTTCGCTTTATTTTGTTTTTTAGGTTTCCATGAATAAATAGTTTCATTCGCAAATAATATAGCCACAAAATAAGCCCGAAGAAATAAAAATACGCGCGGACTATTTGCTACTACGGACTACTAGGTATTACTCCGCCGATGGCAGAACGGCAAGCCGCCACGGGACTGGGTGAAAGGCGCTCCACGCGTTGGTCGACTCCGCCCACCGTACGAGGGACAATTAAAAAAAAAAGGCGGGAGCCAGACGTTAATTCGATTTAATTAGGGAAATCGGCCACACAGGGCAATAAATCGAAGTTTCTAAGAAAGCTCGGAATGTGTAGATCGAGTTCCCGCGGCAAAAAGACAAGTTCAGAATCCTCTTCAGTGCACCTTTAATACTCATGACCAAAGTTGGTGAACACCACGTTTTTATTTCTGACTAAGATAGAACAGTGAAAGTCTCTATAATAAAATAACAGTGTAGAGAGGCTTGTTTCCTCTAAAACTGAATGGACAATCAAGGGAGTCATCTAAAAACGGCGCACAGAAAAAACACGAAAAACACAGGGAGAACGGACAGGACAGGAGCGCACTAGCAACTGATGCGTGGTCGAAGAAACACCTCTCACTTGGTGAGCATGAACCAGGAAATTCAGTACGTGTCAACAAGACTGATATCAAGTAACTGCTAATTATCCCAGCACAGCCATATGGCTACAAAGGAAGGCTGTGCAGCTATTTCTGAATCTTTGCGATCGAAGAAAAATTTGTCGCAATCCAAGGCTGTGTGGCTGCTAGTGATGCAAAACTATCGGAAAATTGACTATTGAGAGTATCGATAGTTTCTTTAAAACTATTGACAGTGCAAAGAAACTATCGATAGTACTACAGTATTATCGATAGTCTACTATCGATAGTAATACTATCGATAGTGTTGCTATCGATACTATTACTAGCCATAGTACCGCTATCAATAGCAAGACTAGCGATAGTGAAGCCGTCGATGTAAGAATATTGATAGTAACAATACTGATATTATGCATTTGTTGGCCAGCAATATAACCAAAAAATTTGCGATACCTGATTGGTTTCATGGTCTCATGAGGCTTAACGTCCCAAAGGGGCTCAAGCTATGAGGGATGCCGTAGTGGAGGTCTCCAAGTAAATTTCGACCAGCTGTGGTTCTTTAACCTGCACTGGGACAGTTCGGAAAAATACCTGGAACTGCATTCGATGAAAGAACAAACAGAAAAAGTTGTGCTGGCTTGCACGACACTATCGTGTACTGCAGACGTCTTGCTGACGTAACCGCTGCAGAAATGCTTTTCGCACACATAGTTCGCAGCTAGGACATTCGCACGCTAACATTTTATCCAGCAACTTTACGTAGGGGATGTCTGCAGAGCTTGGTGACGCGTAGGCTGCGAAAACTAGCGAGTCCTGTCAGTTACTCATACCATCACCTCTGTACCACACACTCAGGAATCAAGTTTAGGATGCAGTTGGTACGAGTGGTTGATTTTATAGAATCGATAGTACTATATATAACAAGTAGAATCGACACGGCTATTGATAGTACTAACAATAGAACTATCGAAAGTACTATCGATAGTGACTCAACTATATCGATAGTACTATCGATAGTTTTGCATCACTAATGGCTGTACTCAGATGGATGCACACGAGTAATTACTCCTTGACAAATCTATTTTACCTTGGGGGGAATTCCACCAAACACATAACAAGTAAGTTGCTCCTGGTTAACTGCATGTATCTGAATGAGCCAAAGAAGAGTCATTGCTCATCTCAGTGCCACTTTCATTTTTTTGAGGCTCGCCCACATCTGTGACGTGAATAAAGAACTTGAAACTGAAACTAGCAAGGTAAACCGTACAGTAAACCACGATATATTAAAAGAGAAATCATGTAACTACGGATTTCGTGGCCTCTTTTGTATCTCGTTATAAATTACCTTTGCGGTCGAACTAGGATGGCAGTACTGGAGAAACTCAGTGATGCCTTTCCAACTCAATACGAAGTGTCTCAAGGTTCTGTCTTAGCACCACTTTTACTTATTTCTGTATGTTAATGACTTAGAAAGCAGACTTGGTCACTGTAGTGACCAAGCTAATGCTAATGATTCGCTTTTGATATCTCAACATGCTAACTTTGATGAGGCAATTCTTAATCTAAAAGAAGACTCACAACAATTAATAGACTGGTGCTATAGTAACATGACTAAGATCAGTAGTTCGAAGACTAAGCTTGTATGTTTCTATAATCTATAAAATCCATTCCTGCTATTCCGCCATTTTTTCTACACTCGGTTTGGTTTACGTTTATTTTATGGGGTTTAACGTCCCAAAGCGACTAAGGCTATGAGAGACGCCGTAGTGGAGGGCTCCGGAAATTTCGACCAGCTGGGGTTCTTTAACGTGCACTGACATCGCACAGTACACGGGCCTCTAGAATTTCTCCTCCAAAGAAATTCAACCACCGCAGCCGTGATCGAACCCTCGTCTTTCGGGTCAGCAGCCGAGCACCATAACCACTAAGCCACCGCGGCAGCTTTTTCTACACTCATCCACCTTCTTCAGTTGCAGCTGTTCTGCTATTCAATACATACCTATTGTAAAATATTTCGGAATTTTTCTGGATGTGATCTGTAGTGGAATATCCATTTTGCCCATGTTTTTGTACCGAACTATGCAAAACCATCTGTTTACTATACTCAAATTGCTGTGACTTTTCCAAATTTGCAAGCAAATTGATCATGCCTTAGCTTACAGTATGGTGCAGTTCCACATATATTGCTTTTATATTTGTGGCAGTGTTTGGCATGCAAAGGTCAATTCAGTTTTAGAGTATATTGAAATCTGCATTGCATGGCACACCTAGAGACTGCTGTACAAATGTGCTCAAGTAGTATTTGCAAGTGCCAGATTTTTCTCAATTGTTCAGAGTTATCGTGGTTCTGTGATAATGTGTAAACAAAATTTTGGCATCAAGCATGCGTCTCCTCCAACAGCTCCCACCATGTGAGCAGATTTGTGGTGCCTCATGTGCACACTATACTCCGTTTCATCTATCAAGTACAATGCTGTCAAAGCTAGCGCTCTTATTTGCGATGCCAACATCTGCCATACAAAAGTAGTGCATTCCTTGTAGTTCATGAAAACTAGTAAATGCTTTGCCTGTCGGCTTATTACATGATACATTTGTCATGAACTTGATTAAATGTGCTCTTATTGTTGATGATATGCTGTTGCTTTCTCGTGCCTTAGGCCACTCGGCGACAAGCGTGGAGTAAAACGCCTCCCTTCATTTTTTCATGTGGACTACTTCCGTACCTTTCACAGCGTTGCACCAGATGTATGAAACAGAGCATAGGTATGAAGAATGCATTTATGAATATTATGTTCCTTTGGCTTTGCACATCTTGACAAGAGAAATATTTTTCCTCAATGGCCGAAAACATTTAAAGATGTTTGATCTGTCCAGACATATTGCAAATGTTGCATATTGCTTCAAACCACACTTTCAGTAACTGTGCATGTGTGCCAAGCACTGCCCTTCAAGCTCTTGTTTCACTTCAGCAGGTTAGAATACACAAACAATTATTATTTTTATAAGTGGCAGTTGCTCAAGGACACATGATGCTACGACATAGACTTCCATAGACTAATAGCATTCCTTTGATGTCATGCCAGCAAATTACTTTCCATGTGTCATTTCACCTGCATTTAGTTGTCTTTCCCGCTATTTAACCGCTAGGAAAAAACATGTTGGAATTCCTAAAAAGCAAATCCCATAGTCTTCGACTCAGCCAGTCATCACAATAATTCGTTTCCATTATGATACTCAGTCAGATAAACCCTCATCAAACTCCCAGCTACAGTGTCTTTTACTTAACTCTTTCGCTACCGCCACAGGCCATCGGACATATATGACTGACAATTTAAACCTGCCGCCAAAAAATTCGTCAGTGCTCCTGGACAAGCTGTGTCATATAGTTTGCTTCTATAGTGCCAACTCTTTGATTTTAGTTTTGTTTTTCCATTTTCCAATGCAAGGAGGTGACATGAAATATGAAACTTTGACCAGACGTAGTCTGCCGCTCGCCTATCATGGCATCCATTTCCCCGTGTGCTACTCAAGGTGAAAGGCTACACCGAGCACTTTAGTTGGTTTCGATGCAGTCTTATTAAGGTGAAAGCCTTCTATGGCTCATGAGTGGCGTGGACAAGATGTGTCATGTATTCACTAATCCATAGCCATCCAACAAGCCAATCCATAATCCACAATCCAATCAATAATCCAAATCATAATCCAAAATGGCATGAACTATCAATGAAGAAAAATAAAAAAATCAAGTTTGGGTCTAGGCGGGAACTGAACCCGGGCGTGCGGTGAGCGAAACGGGGACGATTCCACTGCGCCACGATGGCTCAACATTTGCAGGCGAATAAAGGCACGTCCAGTGAATGCAGAGTTGTCTTAGAAGCGCACATGAGTAATTATGAGCATATAAATTACAGAAGTCGCAATTAACTGAGTACAAAAGTACGTTTCTGGTCGCTTCCTGCTAGGCGCATTGTAGTGCCATCACATGGCACCCACTGAAAACCCCCCTCGCAATGTACGACGCTGGCCCAGCAGATGGTGCCATAATGCAAGCACAAATGCTTTCGCATTACCACATATAAGTCGTCGTAAGTACCTCCTTGAATTTTTTTTTTTTAGAGCAGAAGTGGTGAGTTAGACAACGATGTGGAATTATGAGGATTTCAGTTCCGATAGCGAGACTTTGTCTCAGAGGTCTGGAACATCAGCGTCTGCTCACACATTTCATTTTACCATTCCCGGGACATCAGCGTCTGCTCATGCATTTTATTTTGCCATTCACGTTGGATTTTATGTAGTGCACTCGATTTGTAAATGATGAGAGTGGTTTTATTTGGTGTTTAAGAGACTTTGCAATATACTGCCAAGATATTGTTACGTGACTGCAAGCGATGAAGACAGGACTGCATGACCTATGGTGATGATATGATTTAATGTCTGCGAGCCTAGCACGGGCCTCCTGCCCATGCCACTGCCCGCTTCGTCATCTTCTAGTCCGTCACAATATTTTACCAAATGTGCCAGCAGAATCTTGATTATGATGATGCCGAGGAAGCCCACGCACCCTTTTCACCCACAGAACCCATTCATTATCAACTGAAAAAAAGAAAAAAGAGCTGCAAGCTCTGCTATAAAAACATGAACAGAACTCGGAGCAAGCGTGATGTGCAGCACATGTCAGATCTATCTCCACCTCAAGTGATTGGTTACACTAATGGCACAACAGTCATATTCCCCACCCTGAAAACCCACAGAAAGTGTGGTGTATTGCATATGTAGCTGAAAATGATAAGAATGGTAGCTAAGAACATGTGCAACGTTTTGTATATATCATTTCCTTTTAATGTCTGGCTGAGTACAGTGACTTATTTTTGTCTTGCTTGTATTGTTTCTTTGTGTTACCAGCATATTGAACCAATAATTTTTCGCAAAGTTTTGCACACACAACTGGTGTTCTTTTTCGTTCAGAAGTATAACTAATAAGCTACAGTTTGATGCCTTTCAATGCACAATGCATTTTACACTTCTTGAAGAAATCATTTTTAATTTAAAACACTCAAAATCTGTCATTTTTTCGCAGTAAGGAAAGAGTTAAGAAACCTCCTCGACTTTTCGCTGCCCTCGGGGGAGGAAAAGGTGGCAGCAACAGCTGTGGACCCCCCCCCCCTTCTTCTCTCTGCCAAACCAATGAGGGGGCCAGGCCCAGTCAGAGCACATGTCCCCACAGTGCCCCTGTTGGGCGTGCTCACCCTCATCCCATCCAGATAAAGGCCACTGGCCAACAACTGAACACAGGAGTTTTTCGTCATGACAAAGTACACTTATGGTCGAGGCACCATTCACTCCCTGGTAAGAAACCTGCAGTTTTCACTGTAAAATCCGCATTAAACCCTCTATGGTGTATTTTCCATGCTGTTCATTTCAGCTGGTCACTTCATGTAGTGTGGCTCAAACAGATTTAAAGGTGTACTGAAGAGGAATCTGAACTAGTCTTTTTGCCGCGGGAACTCAATCTACACATTCCGAGCATTCTTAGAAACCTCGACTTAATGCCCTGTGTGGCCAATTTTTCTAATTAAATCGAAATAATGTGCGGCTCCCACCTTTATCTTTTTAATTCTCCCCGTACGGTGGGCGGAGTCGACCAACGCGTGGAGTGCCTTTCAGCCAGTTCCGTGGAGGCTTTGTTTTCACTTTATTTAGTTTTTAGGTTTCTGTGACTAAATTGTTTCATTCGCAGGTAATATAGCCACAAAATAAGCCCGCAGAAATAAAAATGCGCGCGGACTATTTGCTTCTACGGACTACTACGTATTACTCCGCCGATGGCGGAGCGGCAAGCCGCCACGGGACTGGGTGAAAGGCACTCCACGCGTTGGTACACTCTGCCCACTGTACGGGAAGAATTAAAAAAAAAAGGCGGGAGCCGGACGTTAATTCGATTTAATTAGGAAAATTGGCCACACAGGGCAATAAATCGAAGCTCCTAAGAATGCTCGGAACGTGTAGGTTGAGTTCCCGCGGCAAAAAGACGAGTTCAGATTCCTCTTCACTGCACCTTCAAGGTTGCTACTGCAAGATCTCCAGAATGCGCAACAATTTTGTGCTTATAAAACCTGTTCACCGAAACAGTTATTCACACAACACTTTCCTTAGAAACCTTGCTTTGTAGTAGTACTTCAAAGGCCTACAGGCAGGCGTAAAGCGTAAGCATAGTTCCAACTGCACATTTTGATTGCAGTATGTTGCAGCAGTACTTGATTTATTATTCACTGATCCTAACTGGCCATCGATTCTCCCTTGATTTCTTGTTGAAATGGCACAAGCTAATTAAGTCACAATATTCATATAGTCGAA
This sequence comes from Amblyomma mixtum, assembly GCF_055824585.1. NCBI lineage: Eukaryota > Metazoa > Arthropoda > Arachnida > Ixodida > Ixodidae > Amblyomma > Amblyomma mixtum. Next base: position 316,778,973 of record NC_143013.1, read on the forward strand.
TTAGTTTATACTTGAATTAGTAAATAAACTCACATCTGCCACCAGTCGCTTCCCCGTTATTATCACAGTAAACGTTGAAACAAACCAGGTGCTACAGGGACTTTAATTGCAAACCATTTCACATTGAATTCAGTTTGTAAGTATAATCCTGTCGCAAAAAACACAATCTGCATGGCCTTACAGCAATACTGCATATATTTACCGTATTTTCCGGTGTATAAGGCGCACCCTTGCATAAGACGCACACGCCATATATGCTGGCTGTCATTGAAAAAGTTGGCATATAAGATGCACCCGTGTATAAGACGCACCCCAATTTACCCAGTTAGGCTAGTAAGGCTTAATTAAACATGCTTGTGCGACCATCGCGAAATGCACCGCACTTGTGAGAAGTTCTTGAGCAACGCTAAGTGATCGAAAAAGGCAACACTCACGCCATACCCGCCTATGTTTTAGCAAAAAAGAAAAAAAATTAAAGAACTCTCTTTATGTTCATAACAAAATTTTATTTTTACTTAAAACCTTCGAAGTCTTAATCTTCGGATGCGCTATCAAAAAGTTAGCCCATTTCTGGAGGCAATGCGGCTGAAACATTCTCTTCACGCTACGTACATACTATGTACACGGAGCAAACAAAGTTGCAAAGGGTGAATAAAAAAAAAACGCTGGCTTGTCTTGGCTTGTCTTCACAATGGCGAGAAGCGCGATTGTCGCCATCGTTTGGCATTTCACATTACTTTTGCTTGCGGCCTCCGAAACGGCCGCATGTTTATGAACTCAGACGTCGTCATCCCCGCCGTTTCATGATAAAGTTCACCTAAAAAGGTTGTGCATGGCAGTCCCCGTAATGAAGTATTAACCGTGTTACAACTGCGTCATTGGTAGTGATATTTTTCCTGTTAAAAAAGCTTGAACATGAACCTGAGTAGTTTCTGAACTCGCAAAAAAAAACCAAAACGAAAAATTAGCGTACAAGACGCACTCTTGTATAGGATGCACCAGCAAGATTTAAAAAAAAAAAGCCGCGTCTTATACACTGGAATATACGGTAATGCCATTTCTGGTGCCTTCTTTATATATCCATGTTGTAATGATTCTTTAAATATTTCTGATTAAGATATACAGACATAATTCTCCAGCAGAAGCAGAGGGCATATCCACATGACAACACACATCTGTGTACTGATGTGATACATGCTTGACTTGACATGCTGAAGAAGGATGGCCAAAGTGCAGGTCTCAAATAAACCATTGCAGTGCATCTTTCTAAGGCATCTGAATTCTGTTTCAATAACGGCGGTGCATGGCACGCATACAACTTTCTTTATAAATATGCATGCTAACACCAACCATTAACCCCACATGCTATTCATCTATGAAAAGAAACCTGCACCTTGTTTCTATACATGTTCCCCTGGATACACCCAAGTCTCCCATAGTAATTGCAACATGTTGCCCTTTTTGTTCAATGGTGCATTTGATATTAATGCTCGCGTGATCCATCCAGTATGAAGAGATGAATTTTGCTGTGAACTTCAGTTCCTATAAACTTAAGCAGCTAGCCAAGTGCACCAATGTCCCCATTTGTGAGTAAAGAATTATACGACTGTTATAAAAAAAGGACTAGCAGGGCTGCTCGCTCTATCCTGGAAGATGGCAGCACCAGTTTGAATAACAAGTTAATTTTTCTTCGCCTCTGTTTTGTACACAATTGCCATTTTTGATTTCTACCTGAAGAATCAAGTAAGTAAGTTTCAATGCTCAGTGCATTGTTTAACAGAACACGCCACAAAATGAACTAGAAAGAAAGTGCAATGCCCTTATACATGACCTTACAACTATGTAGAAAGTATGGTGCAGAGCAAGCACTGCATCACAACACACAGTGAACATGCAGGGCTGCCAGTTCAGTCGCTCAGAGCTTGAAACCAGAGTGAATGGCAGCAACTCCATTCATTAGATTTTCATAGGTGACCTCCTTGAAACCTGCTGCCTGGATCATGTCCTTGAAGAGCTCCTGCATCCATGCAAAGAAAGAAACAACCACAGTGACCACCTGTAACAAAAAAAAACTACCTCAATTTTGTTACCTAACGATACAATATATGACGCCCAGTAGGTACAGTAAAACCTGGAGCTGACACAGTTACAAGCATGCAAGCACATGCGATCATGGCATGGATATGGCAATATGAATCAGTACTGCCGCATGCCCTGCAAGCTTGGAACCCATTGACCACAGCATAACTTTCCAAAACAGACAGCACACCAGTGTGCCAAGGCATGTGCTTGGGTGCTCCCATTCATAGCATTTGTGCTGACTGCATGACATATTTGTTGAGTGTGAACTCTGGTCTACATTTTTTGTACCACTTTTTCGAGTGGGTAGGTCCAACCACTGCACTTTTACCACACTCCGACACTGCTGCCTTAGGAAGAAAATTAATTATGGGGGTTTAACGTTCCAAAGCGACTCAGGCTATGGGGGACACCGTAGTGAAGAGCTCCGGAAATTTCGACCGCCTGGGGTTCTTTAACGTGCACTGACATCGCACATCACACGGGCCTCTAGAATTTCGCCTCCACCGAAATTCGGCCACTGCGGCCGGGATCGAACCCATGTCTTTTGGGTCAGCAGCCAAGCACCATGACCACTGAACCACTGTGGCAGCCCTTAGAAAGAAAATGAAATCACTGACACAGAAAGAGTAGAAAGAGAGAGCAGCATCAACTATAACAAGTCAAATGGCACTACTAAAGAAAAATCGCATTAATTAGGGCATCAGCATGCTATTGCTAGTGGTAGGATGATTTAAACAAAAAAAGCACCAATAAAAGTACGTTAAATTAATTTTTTTCGATTATGATTTCGATTGAAAAAGATCAGGATCTTTGAAATGCGTGCCACAATCAGCTGGCTATTTGGTACCAGTTACAGCCAGTCACAGGAGAAAATTTTAGCGCTAGAACTACGAGCACAGTGACACAATGGTATTGCTGGATTAAGTACCATGGTTATGGGTTTTAAAACATTGCTCTGCAAAATCAGTTGCACCATTGCAGATGTGCAGGCTACATCTCCTGGTCAAGTACTATATCTGCTCACAGACTGTTTAACCCTTTTAAGGCTCTCATCTGGCCCACTCACTGCATGTAAGGACACTGGCAACTTTTGTAGCCACAACACGCCACCATCAATATAAAACCCTGCATACACTGAAAAAGTGTGCTGAAAAGCTGTTTCGTTGAACACAAAGTGCAACCAGAACAAACCAAGTGTTTAGAACTAAAATATCTTTCCCGTTCTTGTCTCCTGGATCTTTACTTTTTGTTTCAATGACAGCTCCTTCTGCAAGGACACTGGATTCCATAGTGCAAAAAGCAGTGACAAGACAGAACACAAGCGCTAACTTCCATTGAACGCTTTATTGGCACTTAGAGTGTTTAAGAAGGTACGGTCAAGAGCAGGGGGGACCATATGAAAGGTTATCAGGCTGACGGTGCGAAATCAGACATCTCGAAAGCAAAAATCAAAACTAAGCTAACTGCCACCAAATAAAAACCTAAAGACATGTAAGCGTGCTTCACAAGTTCACATAGTGCCCTGCATCCAAGAAGGCAATGTCTTTTGCTGATAGCAATAAGGATAGACTGCTTACACAATTTTCAATCCCAACCTTTTCCATCGCAAAGGCTTCAATTATCCTTCTCATTTTTTTAACTCCGTCTTTCCCTATCACTAGGCGTTCTTCGAAGCTAGGTTTTTACTTATGAAAGCGGCACTGATGTGCCAAATAGAACATACTCGCAAAGGATACGTGTGCTTAGAAAAGAAAAACCCTCTCCCCTTGGTTATTAAAGAGACACAATGAAGCAGTAAAAAACGGAAAGTCAAACTGCTGGTTACCACCACCTCCCAACGTATCAAGGAAAAATTAGAGAACACACTCACAAAGGATATGTGCGCTTAGAAAAGAAAAACCCTCTCTCCTTGGTGAATTGAAGTAGGCCTGTATCCATAGACCACCAAATAGTAACGAAAAAGACAATACTTTTGCTAAAACGAAGCTTTTATAAGCTAAAAAAGCCAAAAAATGAAATACCTACACTCGTGCCTCGTCAATAAGGACACTTTGGCTCCCGAGCAAAGTGTCCATAAAGCGAGTCAATGAATTGTGAAGAAAAACAAAAAAAAATATTCAGAAAAAAAAATGCTTTACGAGTACGGACTGCTTTTGTGCACAGTGGCGGGCAGCGAAGCGGAAATCAAACAACCTTTGAAGCTCGAGATATATTACTGTCATTGCCATTATCATTGAAATGGTGCGGTGCAAACTGAAGCATGCTTGAAGCGTCTGATGGCCCATGAGACGCGTACTGGCACCTCTTGGTATGATGAAGTGTCTCCTACTACAGCTGTTCACATCCCAAGAACTCTGAACTCACTGGGTTGACAGCTGCCAAAGGTAGCTTTCAAAACAGCGCACAGAGAGAATTTTTTTACAGATATTTATGCAAAGCGGGAAATGGTAAGGTGCGTTGACCGGGCCTCTCGCCATAACAATGCATGAGACCACAAATATACAAAAAGGTCATTACTACAGCGTCTGCCCTTTCTCACAGCCTTTCGCTGGTGTTCTGCACTAAAAATGCAAGGGGCGGAGCACCTCGCAGAGGCCCTCGAGATTTTTTTTCACATTGCTGTCCATATTAAAGAGACAAATAAACATGGGTCCCAATGGGCTCCGTGCAATTTCACCCTATCCATTGTCCGGACAGCGAGTTTTCATATTAACAAGGTGCAAATACATTGAAAAAATATTGCTGAAGGTTTAACTCTTCTAAACCTAGTGATACAAAGCAAAAGCGGCCGATATCCGCGCGGGGGGAGGGTCAGATGTCGCTTGCTGACGATGTTGCAAGGTCCTCTTTGTAATGTTCCGAGATGGCTCAGCTTCGCTCAGATCCATGGTGAAGCGCGCTGTGCCTAGGCGAGCGGTGCGCTCCTCTTTAAACCATGGCCAAGCACGCGACGAGTCACGCGGTCTGACAGCGGGATAGCACATGCGCAGCAGCTTCAGCTGTGGCGTCAGAACCACCGCGGCGAGTGAAGTGGCTAGTCATATGGTCGAGCTAGCACAGCTCTGGAGCATCAGAAAATAGCTGAAGGTCAAAGCGACGGAGTTGGTGAAACTCGCAGAACATGGCACAGTAAAGCTTTTGCTTTAAAAGTTTGGTCCCCAGGAGAACTGTACGCAATTTGAGTCATCCATAATAACGGGGGTCGTATTAACAAGGTACGACAGTACAGCTGTCAGCATCATTGGCCGATTCTGCAAGTGAACTGCAAGGCGCTGACAGTTTTTGGATGCGGATTCCTGAGGGCAGGCTACACCTCCATTCACTCCAGCATGGAGATCATGGAGCCCTTTTTTGGTGTAGAAGTCACAAGTTTGAATCGAGTGGTGGGAAAATTAAAGTGCCATTTTCTCAGCAATGAATGAGCTGCTGTCAAACAACTGCAAAACACCTAGAAATAGCCATCGAACCAATTTTAGAGCGCAGCTCTTTGGCGTCCGTTCCTGGGTTTCGCGTCGTCGTCGGCGTTGTCGTCGGCCTCGTAACCAGCTCCACCCCCCTTTCATCCCCCCAGCGCTAGCAGCGACCGACTGATACCGCTGGATGCCGCTGACGCCGCTAGAGAGTCAAGATAACGTGACTGCATAGAACACCGTCGCCGCCATGCAGAAAGAGGAGGAAAGGGTCCCCCCCCCCTGTTCTTGTGTGGCGGATAGGGTGCTCTTCAGTTGCCGACGCGCCGGTTATTTCACGTAGGCCCCGGCACGTCGACGAATACGTGACCACCTTCCCACGGCTAGACCTGGTTCTTAGCGCTGCGGAAGCGAGGGTATCATATTGTTTGTGTCGGCATCGGCGGCGTTGTCCCGGAAACCAACTCCGCAGCTGGGGTTGACTCACTATCGGCGTCAGCGGCATCAGTCAGTCGCTGCTATCTCTTCCCTCCTCCCTTTATCGTGTTGTCCGCTTGCTGCGCGCGCTTCTGCCCCATCGTTTGCCGCTGGGTGTACACGTCGCCCCCCTCCCCCCTCTTCCTGCGAGTCTCCGGTTGTCAAAGCGGCGGCTCGAACTTAATTCCTTTCTTCGCTCCTCCTCCAATGCAACCCCTGAGCGGTGGCAATCAGAGACCCAGATCGGTGGCGGCGGATCTGTATATGTGCACCGCCCGAGCCGAAATTGCCGCTGCCATTCGCCCTGTGCGGTGGCAATCAGAGAGCCAGATCGGTGACGGCGGATCTGTATATGTGCACCGCCCGAGCCGAAATTGCCGCTGCCGTTCGCCACTGCGAAATTATCTGCCAGTTCTTTCTGAGCCATGAGCGAGACGACCGATGGAAGGAATACGTGTGAAAAATAAAAAAAAAATTCTGTGATAGCGCATACATGTGTTGCTCGATTTCTTTGCCTCAATCTATCGAAAAGGTGAAACAGCTTATTTGCTGCGCTCAAATTTCGCATTAGGAAGTAACGTAATCGTCGGTAATTTTTTACTGAGAACATAAATTGGATGGAGTAGCCTTCAGTGTCCCTTTAAGGACATCATAGATCAATGCAACCAGCATGATGCAGGTGCACCTCAACCACCCCTCACCTATTGCACATCATTTGCAGTATGTGGAGCAGAGTGCAGCACAGTTCATAAAAGATTATGCGAAGATGTGCATATGGATGATTATGTCAAGAAGCATTTCTTGTCCACATCTGCTTTGGTGTACTAAACAGGAGCTGAATGTCATGCCTGCAGCGTTTCTAGTGATATATCTTCGGCTGGTCATCTCAAAGCGCTCTGGAGCGCTCCGAGAGGCGACAGCATGTTCGGCTCGACAAAATGAGGAGCTCCGACTATATTCAGCTGGATCATTCAGAGCGCTCACCTCCAGCTCAGAGCGCCCCGAATTTCTTCTCCACAGTGGGTCACGAGAGTGCTTCCCATCAATATCAAAGTGGTGCCCGCATGGCAGCAACATACGATGCAGTGGGCACCGGTGGCTGGCGACGAAATGGCTCTGTGACAGTGTTTTGATGTTTTTGAACTTGAGTTGTGCACAAGCTTCAATCCAACAATGTAAATCAGTATCTGCCACAGTTTCGGAGCATTTCTTCGCTGTGCATAGCAGCAGAGGTCACCTCGCTAATGTCCGTGACTGCACCAGCAGCATTTGCAAGTATGGAAAAGGCCTAGTACGAGGAGCCTCCTGCGGTGTCTTGGCATGTGCATTCTCGATGAGACAACTTTGCAGCTCCGCTCTAGTGCCTGTGCAAATGTAGTGGAGATGTTCATTAGGTTGTATGCTGAAAAAATTTGTGTGTGCACAGTGACAGTGCAATTTTCTTCTACCTTATAGTGGCAGTGTTAGCCGGCAAGCTTATCTGACGATGACAATGCTAACCAAGCTGGAAAGCCTTGTTTAGGTGCCAATGAAACAGCTCTTTGTCAGCGAGTGCTCTGCGGATGGAAAATGGATGTGCTTTGACAGGAAGATACGGTGCAGAAAAAAAAAAAATGCACCGAATGTCACTAACAGTCGGTGTCAAGAAAAATTATGGCAAGTTTTCTTTGTCACGTTACTACTCTCAGAAAACCGCGCATAATATGGCTTGACGGCGCCTCCTCCGACTTGGATTCGGGGCTTGCCCTATCTGCGTGCACTGGGCCAGAGGATAAGAGCGACCAGTAGAAGATACTATAAATGTGCCACTCCGGTTTGAGCCCACAATTTTGAGCAGCTGAAAATTAAAAAGGCACAGCAGCATACCACTCGAATTGCGTGAATAGGCACCACAAACAACATATTAGTGCAACTTGGAATGCATTCACAGGAGGTATAAACACCGCGCAGTGCATTACAAAACCATACCTGGCATGGGAACTTGCGGATACTCTCAACAAGATACTGATAAGATTTCCAGTCCCGTGCAAGCAGCAAGCCCATGACAGGTATCACTTGGAAGGAGTAGTTGTCATAAAAGCTACAAAAAAATAAGAAAAAATGGAAGGAAGGAAGGCAATATAATTACCAATCTACAACAGAAACCTACCACTAAATGTATAGCGCAACAGTTCTCACAAGCATTGCAGAAACTCAAGTGATTATGCACAGTAGGGGCCTTCAGACTAAACCCCACAGGGCATACCCCAGACACTCTGCACAATGGCTTGTGGCTAACAGCAGCTGCCATAATGACACCAAGCCATGAAATCTCAGCTATCACTGGTCGTGTTCCTGCTGTTGTGGTTGCGACCCCTTTTTCACTTTTTGCAGTTGGTGCACCGCCAAGTGATCCAAACACCTTGTTTCTTCCTTTGTTCAAGAGATTCAACAACAGTTGTAATGAAAATCCGTCAGTTCCAAGCCTTAAAAAAAAACGTTTTAACTTCCAGATCACCCTCTAAATATGGTCATAGTTCGCTCAAAGAAAGTACAAAGTAAATTAGTTTGTTTTGGTGAGTAACAGTGTGAACCTGGCTGTGCTGGACAGACTGACTGAAGCAAGGCTCGCGCTTTCCTGCAAAGAGAGCTCAGAACCTGAAGAGTTGGTCATCATCATCATCATCAGCCTGACTACACCCACTGCAGGGCAAAGGCCTCTCCCATGTCTCTCCAATTAACCCTGTCCTTTGTCAGTTGCCGCCACTGTATCCCCGCAAACTTCTTAATCTCATCCGCCCACCTAACTTTCTGCCGTCCCCTGCTACGTTTGCTTTCTCTTGGAATCCACTCCGTTACCCCTAAGGACCAGCGGTTATCTTACCTTCGCATTACATGCCCTGCCCAAGCCCATTTTTTCCTCTTGATTTCAACTAAGATGTCATTAACCTGCGTTTGTTCCCTCACCCACTCCGCCCTCTTCCGATCTCTTAATGTTACACCTATCATTTTCCTTTCCATAGCTCACTGCGTTGTTCTTAACTTAAGCTTAACCCTCTTTGCTAGCCTCCACGTTTCTGCCCTTAGGTGAGTACCGGTAGGATACAGCTGTTGTATACTTTTCTCTTCAGGGATATGGGTAAGCTGCCATTCAGGATCTGAGAGAACCTGCCGTATGCGCTCCACCCAATTCTTATTCTTCTAGTTATTTCCCTCTCACGATCCGGATCTGCGGTCACTACCTGCCCTAAGTAGACATATTCTCTTACTATTTCCAGCACCTCGCTACCAATTGCGAACTGCTGTTCCCTTGCTAGGCTGTTGAACATTACTTTGGTGAGGCAGTGCCAAACATTGCAAAGAAAATTGACTCTCGCAATGAATGAATAGGTAGCATAGAATGTACAACATTAGACAGCTATCATTATGTTGACCAAAAGCCTTACGCAGCTGTTTGCCCTCAGAAAACTTTTGAAGTGAAAAAAGGGGGCAGGACCTCTGTCAATCTTCCGAGCTTTTAGTCCTGTCTCCTTCTCTAATATAGAGAAAATAAAAGGCTTATTGATTGATTGATTGAAGCGCTTCACTTTGCCCCCACCTGGTGCTATACACCTTAGTGTATCTGTGACTTCACTTGCAAGCATCAGAGTAATTCTAACAAGCAAAAAGCAGCAATGAGTATCAAGTGGTTATCATGACAACTTACTGTATAAACTCAAATAAGGGCCGAACTTTTTTCTTAAATTCGAGTGTGAATTTTTAAGGCGCGGCCCATACACAAATTTTTAAAAAAATAACTGTATTTTTTTCCTCAGTTATCAAGTCCAAAACAGGAAGTGTGGCCCATACACAGGTGTAGCCTTTACATGGGATAATATGGTACATGTCATGGATGCTTGGGTGACAGAGCCAGTGGCTGATTTCCTCTTCATTTTTTTAGAGGGTATCACTCTAAAACTGTGGGATTGAGAAATGCGAGATCAAATGGCTCAAGCTGAAACCATGAAATGTTCAGTTTGCCCTTGATTGACCGCTGCTGAGAATGCACACAGCACGACTTCACCCCAACTGGTTCTGACTGGAATCAAGTCAAGTGAGCACATTATGCATGAAATGGACAATCACCGTTTGACCTTCAGCTCGTCCCAGGTAAGACCTGCTTTCTTCAGCTCGTGTCCAACTAGGAACTTTTTTTCCAGTTCCTGACACTAGTTTCATTGAGCTTCCAGCAGATCTCCAGTGGAAGTCATATGACCCGCAGCAGTTCCAGAGATGGGACTGGCTACTTTACAGAGGGTGGCACTCAAATGAGACTTCCGTGCACAGTTACTAACTGGCACCACCAGGTTTTCAGTTGGTGCCAGATGATCCCAGCTGGTAGCAAATGAAACCAATCGAATTCTCAGCTGAAGATTCTTCCGTGGGTATAAAAGAAAGCTATCAGCAAGATGCAATATCCATCACGAGGTATGCACGCCTGGCAGAAAAGAGAGCCACAGCTGGACACAGGGATGCTTTAAGAGCTCAAACAGGAGAAAGAAACAGAAGAATGGAAATATCTTTTTTTCCTGCAATACTAAATATCATCCGACATACTGCTGCTGAGGAAAGATCTCACAGTAGGACATAACATGTCAGTCTTCGTGTGGAGCTGTTATGGGGAATCACCAATTAATTACAACACAATCCCAGCAGGTCTAAGAAACACAGTATTTCACATGGGTTGCAAAAATACGAAAGACAAGACAACAGCCCCAGCACAAAGAACTACAGAATTATTGAGGTTCATAATGTCAAACATTGAGCTCTGCACGTGCTTCTTAAAAAAAAATAATGCTTTTTTTACAGCTCTTGCTTTTAAATGTTCTATGTAATTGAACGTTCAACCCAAAATTGAAGTAACATTTATTTATTTAAAAATGCAAAATAATGCCAAAAATGTCAATCAAGGTTTCTTTGCAAATGACATACAAATCAATGGCTTTACAGGAACCTAGAGTGAGAAGCTCAATAAAAGTTGTTGAAAAGGGACTACTTATCAACGAAAAGTGCGTAAGTGCATGAGCAAACAGGGGAATCTGCAAACCTCATTCTAAATAACACAAGTTTGAAGAAAGAGATAAGATTACAGCCCTCTGTAAATAAAACAAAATTCAGCTCGCTAGCTTACACATGCAATGTAGCATCTCAAAAGATGCAAACAAGGTAAACTCAATAATGCAAAGCATGTTGAGTGAAAAATGGTTAAAACAGCATGAACAACACATATGGCGGCAAACACAGCATGAAAGTGCCTAAGACGGAAAGAGAGCACAAGCAATTAAGTCAGGCTTCCACAAAAAACAAAATCCCTTACCTGCGCAATAGTGGATTCTCTACTCTGCTGAACTCTAAGCACAGGAACCTTCCTCCAGGTTTGAGAACACGATACGCCTCACTAAGGACCTGTTTTTGGAAACACAATGCAGCTACTGGTAAAAGGCAATTTGGAGCAATTTTTGGAGCACAAAAATTTCCAATCTAGAGCACTTTAGAGCAGCCTGGAGAACTAAGATTTCGAATTTCGAAGCAATAAAACATTGATTTAGAGGCATTCTGGAGAATGTAGCTTTTAGTTTCCAGATCTCTTAGGTTGGCAAAGAACGCTAGAAAAGTGTGAGAGCAATGTAAAGGTGCGCTACACCATTTAAGGTTGGAACATTAAGATTGTAATTACTGGCACATAGTTACACCTGAGAGGTCTTCAATTCTAAGTTTACACTGTATGAATGAAGAGGGGACACGTTTGCGAAATATGTCATACAGTATTTAGCTGAACAGCCCATACATACACTGCACATACTTTCGAGCATGGTAGCTTAAATGCGCAGATGTGTGGCTCTTCACTTTTCCTTACGAAGGTTAAAAAGCTTTAAAGGGACACTGAGGAGAGCACTATTAATATTTTTTTTGCAGTAAAATCCGATAGTTCGGCATGTCATGGTTTTGTTGCCACTTGGCCGGCAGCGAAAGATGCATTTATTTCTAAGAAATTTGGATTTGAAGTTGAAAAAGTTTTTCCCGCCGCTCTGATTCAAACTTGGGATTCTCCTATGACGACACAGGACTAAGTGACGTGAAACATGACGTGCGCATGACGTACCGCAGACTCCGTGATTTCTGGCGCCCAGCAGTGCGGCCTAGCAGCAGCCGAAAAGAAAGCTACCGCCGGCTGCACGTTGAAGGCATCTATCGGCTATTGCGGCCATCGCTACAGTCGCTTCGATTACGTTTGCACTGGCGTTTTGCCAGCGTTACAGTGTATCTCGTTCTCGAAGTCGTCAACGAAGTTCTCGCAAATAGACACCTTTAACATACCGTGTACCTTGTTACCGCTAGCGGAATACCGGGAGCCCGCCTACCGCCGGAAAACAGGCGGTGATTGGTCCCGATGCTTCAGGAGCGCGCGTAGCTGCCGGGCACGTGGCGCCATCTGGTGACGTCAAGGACATTTGCGCATGCATTGGCTGCGCCTCGGGGATTTGTGGCTTCTCGGGTCCTAGAGTTGCTAGAACCATTGGTTGGTTCTAGCAACACTGCTTTGTCCTATGACGTCATCACGCTTGTACTTGCGACTTTGGCCTGTGGCGGCGATACCTGTATTTTGGTTCTTGCTCTTTTCTATGTTACAAGAGCTTTGTTGTCAGTATGAGTGGCGTTTTTGTAATCAGGAGCCGTTATTCTGTCGATACAAGCCAACTTCAATTTCTCCTCAGTGTCCCTTTAATATCCTCCACATCAAAACACACCCCGAATCCCACATCAATCCCTTGGTTTTTCATTTATGACTGCCACTTCAGTCACACTTTCTTGAGCACTTATGCTTGTCCACTCAAAAGCAATTATACTCGGTCCCCTCCTTAGCCCTATGAGACAGGCAAGTTTTGATCAGCTGTGCTGGCTGAGGCATCGTCTACTTTTCTGCCAGTAGTGCCCACATAGCTTGCACTAATCATTCTTCCCCCGGACCGCGAATGACTGGAACGGCCTTCCCCGAGAACTTGCTGCTATCACGTGCCAATCATTGTTCATCGAAGAAATCACGCGTGTACTTGCTCAGTGATAATCTTATATTTGTATAACTTTCAACTTATCTGTTAGTCATTCTGTTTTTCATTTCTGTGTGCCCCACCCCTTATGTAATACCCTCTAACGAGGGTCTTTAAGGTATTAAAGTGAAGTGAAGTGAAGTAAGGGGTATAGGGCTCCATTTTTTAAACAAATGGCAGAGCACCAGGGTCACCATGTTGCACAACTGAAACAAATGGCAAAGTACCAACACCATGCCGCTGTGCCCATTTATAACGAACACTGGCCTAGCACGAATGAGATCGACACGGCAGTTACAATGCGCATTGTGGCTATGGCACTGAGCCGGACAGGTTGAAAGCCCCCGATGTGGTGATAGGTTGGAACAAAGGTACAGAAACCAGAGGCCCATGCACGGGAACACGCGGCGTGGCTGCGGTATTCGTCGCAAACATGAGCATCAAAAGCATTCAGCGCATAATGCGAGAATGACGGGCATAACATATATGCAACAGAAAGCAGGAAAAAATCCTCCGTGCGAGTCCAGCATTGCCCACTCTCGCAAGACCTTCAAGCTCACTGCGAGGCTACCCGAGTTACGTGTCAACCTCGCTGCACTAATGCAGAGTTGATCGACACTACAGTAATAAAAGCTCGTTTATTTAAACTTCAAGGAACCGGAAAAAATGTCCCAACATTCAAAGTTCAAATTATCGACTGAACCCGATGAAACTGATAAAAACCATTTTATAGAGGCAAATTTTTTTTGGTTAAGGACTGCACAATGGTAGTCTGCTGTTGAGATGGGCCCAACGCGACAGTGACTACTTTTCATGTTTCCATCAATGCTTTATTGCGTGCCCACTGCCAGGAGTGTCAATCGCACAACAGCTTCAAAATGATAAAGGCCCCGCGGCACCTTTCACGGTGCAATGCGGTTAGTGATGAAGCCCTCTCACAAGCAGGCAAGCCACGAACGAGAAGGCACGCAGTTTTGGCACCCTCACTAGAATCACGTGGATGGAAGCGAGCGGAATGTGCAGTGGTGTCAATCAGCATCTGAAACGGGCCTGCAGCTGTGCTCTGATGGCTGGCTGATGCGTGGCCAACAGCCGCTGCTGTCACTGCGGGCTGGCACAAAGCTTAGAAAAGTGGAACCGAAACTATGGAAGTGGTCAGGACTACTCTTGGAAAAGGGGCAGTTCGTGTTTCATCGTGCCTGCCACAGTGTGCACATCAACAGCGCGCCAAACACCACAATTCAGATTTTAGCAGAGCTATATTGCCACGCATCAGTGTAGTGTCCATTCGTTCGCGCAAGGCCCCAGGAAAGGGGTGTTCTCGTTTGTGTTCGTGACGCGAGAAGCGACCGGACTAATCTCGATTGATCACAGCCATGCCGAGCTGCACCTACGTGTTTCCAGATTACTCTAGATGATCTTGACCTGTTATCTCGAAGTTTCCTTGCCGGCTTTAAATTGAACAATGCCGCGAGCAGCAGGTATTCATAGTTCGACGACCGACGAGCACGTTTGTTGCTTACGCCGCCGCCGAGTGATTCAGTTCTTTTGTGGGCGCAAGTCAGCCCAAATAAAGAGCTTCGTTTCCAAGACTGGTTGGTGTCTTCCTGACCACTGGACTGCCGTCACTACAACGTGACAATATTGATGATCCCTAGCCATGTTGGTAACACCTGAACACGGCCTCCTTTTGAATTGTAGCATCCAAATGAGCGAGTGTCCAATGCCGTAGACTGACATAGGTGCTGGCGGAGACCACACTGGCAGTTAGAATTACAAAATTTCCGAATTAACGGTGGTTGAATTAACGAGCTGTGACTACAATGCTTTGCCAACGCTTTTTGCAGTTCCACATCTCTTCCTTTCCATCGTTTGGCTCAGCTAGGCGTAATCAGCCGGCCAGTCAAGATCACACCGATGAAAGGTCGATTCTCGAGACACGCAAGCAAATTTCGGTGCCTAGGAAAGAATGCCGCATGACAGTCATGCTCATTATAAGTGCGCTTTGCGCTTCAATGGACCTTAACCTTTTGAAATGGCAGCAACATCTAAGGTTATGTCTGCCTGGATAGTCAGTGCATGGCGCCATCCAATTCGCAAAAAAAGAGTGTTTGGAGCAGTTTGGCTCAATTTCCGTGACTTTTGTCAGGATGCCGTACCTTATCTGGTTCAGAGAAGTTTGGTTGTCATGAAATTTGAAATGCCCTACTCAAGTCCGAAAACCCTGCATCTCTCTCCCCAAAATTGCATGCATCATAAAGCCAGCGTGGCATGCAAAAAAAAAAAAATTTGCACTAACATGTCCAGCAGCTCTTCGCTGCAGCTCCTCTAAATTGTGTGTATGTAGACTAGAACAGATGCCAAAGAATGACCTGTTAAACCTTTTCAAAAAAGAATTGTGAAAGTCACTGCTGCCTCACATGGAAGGAGGCTTCCATAGCCAACGAAAAAAAGCTAAAATTTAATTCAATTTAAAATTTAGGCCACTCTACCTGGCAGATTATTTTTCTTCATCACTTCTCCTAGTAATGTGTGGTTAGATTCTCTACTTCCTGAAAATCCAGGCTCAAAGGTCTTTTTCTAGCAGTGAAAATCACACAGGTGCACTCAGAACACGGCACCATTACGGGCCTCGTAAGTCACCGGCATGTACGCCTCAATCCAGCAGTGGAAATAACGCCGGTGGCTGCGGAATGTGTTCTTACGAAGAAATGAAAGGTAGAAAAAATACATGCTGTGTTATGGATTTCAAGAACTGCGACAAAGAGTTAAAGGTGGGTGATGCGATCGTTTGTGAGCTTCACGGAAAAAAACTGCGCAAGGATGTACTGCCCCTGTTCGCGCACGCTCGCCATCCACCCTTTCAGAACGGGCGAAAGCGACAAACACATTCGGCAGCGCTAGATAGCCAATATAGAAAGAAAGGTTTCGACCTTGGAAAATCTATGAGGGTAAGCGCACAACATATCCGCATGACAAGCACCGACACTTCGTGCTTTCATTTGCTGTGTTTTGTGCTGAGACCCCATTGCTCGTAAGTTAAGGTGTGCGACCATTCGTAAAAGGAGCACCCGAGGCCGAATTAAGCACAAAAAAAAAAGACGACTTATGCTCCAACATACAACTACTGTATATTGTGCAGTGCACAGCAGTGCGAGCGGACTGAACTTACCATCAGTCTGTGTATTACACGTCGTTTTGGTGCTACTGTTGAACTTCACTCCAAGTAGCGCGATTTTCGTGGACCCTAATCGCAATAAAGCATTTACGTCACAGCTGCTGTGCTTAGCGGTAGGCACTTCCTCGCGGTCCGTGCGAGGCAGTCACTAAAAGTGACTCCGGCTCAGAGTGAAGCTGATTACTTACAACCAAAGAAACCTCGAACATTTTCATTTTCACATATCGAGCATGGAGAGTTCCATAATTTTATATGTGAGGCTTACACAGTTGTGAACTTCGTGTAGTATGAACGCGTTGCCATGTGCACATTGTAACAATTATATCGCGGAATCCTTCGAAACGACTGCACGCCAGCTTGTGAAGGGTGGTTGATGCGTGGTACTGCTTACATGATTAGTTACCACTTGTGTGTATATGTTTTTGTTGCCTTTCTATGTTTAGCAAACCAGTATAAAATATTTTAGGTTTCCTCAGCACTGTTAACAGGTTGTAAACAAATGCGCACGGTGTGCAGGTGAGCATTTTAGAGCGGAGTGTGCATGCATGTAACAATACGACAACGACCTGCGCTGCCGCAGGAGCATCAAACCTTGCAGTTTCAGATAAAAACAATAAAAAGCATTAAGCAAAGCCTTAAGCGGATGCAAAGACAAGCATTTAGGCGATCTACCCATTGGCTTGAACAGGCGGAGAGCTGAGCGGCTCTCTGTGACATGAAGCCCGATCACATTTTCATGCCTAAAGTGATCAAATTAGGATTCTCGCATGTCCTTCGAAGTTTTAGATAAACCACAGTGCCATCTTCCAACTCCTTTACAACCGTTTCAGCCATAACACTGCCTGTCGGAACTGAACCATGAGACGCAGCAGACGTCGCGACGAGGCACGCCGAGCGTTCAAGAGGCGTGTAATGGCGGCGTGATCACGTGATCAAACATGGCAGCCCCCGTGATACGGCGCTGTAAAGCATCTATAACACACAACCAGGAACACTAAGTAATGCCGTCAAATAAGCTCAGAAACAATGTAGAGCTTAGTTCAACAAAAGTGTAAAAGCTTACCATGTCAATATGTGTGACATTACGAATCCCAAATGCAATTGTGTATGCGTCAAACTGATTATCGCCAAACGGGAGCTCCTCTGCATCTCCTTGTGTCCAAGATATATCTGAAAAAGTTTTTTTTCTTTTAACAGTGAGATGAGGGGCTTACATGCATGCTGCTCTTTATTTAGTACAGCAAGCCTTCTGCAGGCACCCAGTGTAGTTCACATGTGACCATGACAAAATTAGCAGCCCAATAGCACCACAATCAATAGCTGTGAAGACACGTGAAATATATATGAACCAAATTTCCAGCCAAAATTGAACCAGCATGTGAACCAACATTGTGAACCGAATTTCAGCCAACCGTACAGTAAACAACCACCGACCTGGATACAGAAGATCATTCCGCCGTTTCCCAGCTTCAAGCATTTCTCTGTTGATGTCTACAACATGGGCACGTGCACGCTCGACAAACATGCCATCTGCAATATCCATACCATTTACTTGAAGCTCCTGGTATCTCACAGCTTGGATGAACCTTGTAGAAATGTCTCCTGCAAAGTGACCAGAAGGTACTCCCTATGAGCAGCTTCAACAAGAAGGCACAAAGCAACAAACAAAGAAATGAAACCACAATGAACTAATACCACTTTTTCAGTGCTGCTTACTGTCAACACTCGAAAACACGGGTAGAGAAAACAGAGAACACAGTTGGTGGCGCTGTATTTTATTAGCACTCGCAATGAAAAGACTGAGACAAATATTTTGAAGGATGCATCGGCAGCACAGCGCTACAACCCCCCTCTTCTGTCTACCCAAGTTTTACAACTCATTACGCTGCCACTGCCCATGCGTGGAATAAATCTAAAAAAGCCCAGCTTCCCTCCAGACTGCGTAATAAAAGTTTTGCAGCGACTCACTTCCGCTAAAGCAGCCGGAAACACTTCGCGCTAGGTGATAGTTCGAGTGTTCGTTCGTTCTAGCTGCCTCAGCGTAACTTATTTGGCATCAGTGTGGGCTGAAACTGCATTACTTAAATTCTGTTCGCGACAGCTGCTAGTACAACTTTTCAACATGCTTTACAACGGACCTACCAGTGCCTCCAGCAACGTCAATGAGCTGCATGCCTGGCAGCGGGCCCAGTACAGAGATCAGTCTGTCTTTCCAAAGTCGATGTATTCCCGCGCTCATGGCATCGTTCATCAAGTCATATTTTTCGGCCACTCGGCTGAATACTTGACGAACTGCGCAAGGACGGCGAAGCTCATACAAGGAAGTCAGCGTAAAGGTGCAGACAGTCAACTGATGCTAGAAACGCAGTGCAGTACAGCTCTCACCCTTTTCGGCCTTCTCGTCCTCCGAAACTTTCTCATACCCAAAGTTTGTGTTGTGCTCACGCAAGGCATCTTCTGTGTGGGGAAAACTCTGCGGGCCTCCACTGACAGACCTCACAAACGCGCCGACTCGACCTTTTCCCGCGATTCTCCCTGAAAACCGCAGCCAACAGGAAGCGGCCATCTTAGTAGCTGCCCATTGTTAACCGACCAATACGCGAGCCCACCAAAGCACGCAATGAATATACCGGCATCGCCCTTGAATGGGGCTTTTCTTGCGTTGACGCATTATTTTCCAGCAGCTCCCCACTTCTGAACCGAACAGTGGTTTCAGCAAAAGGCAAATTCACCGTTACTTCTAGCCTGATTTAAAAAAGTTCCAGACGTTCGAAAACGCTTTTAGAGCGTTAACTCTACCGGTTGCGTCTCAAGCCTCCGAGTTATGCCACAACAGAGGCTAGAAGATTATTGAACAAATAAATATGTTTTCAATCAATCAAATTAATAACCTTCTAGCCTTCCACGGATAGAGTTCAAGATGGCGGCCTCAATAGGTTCCTCCGCCGCGGCGACACGATTCGCTAGCATGTGAAACAGGCTTTAAGCTCTAAATATACTTCTCGCATTTCTGGTCTCAGCTTTATTTACGCAAATCGTAACCTAGTAGTTGCCATGGTAACCGAGGTGGTTACATGATGGAATAAAATGACAGGCGGCAGCGTGATGTCCGAGCACCACGATCCGGAACTAAAGGACGTCGATCCGATATATATATATATCCGTCTGGCAGGCGTCAAAGTTAGCCCACTCAGTCCTGACATTCGTATAAAAATTGTGCGCCAACAGTTTACCGCAGGATGTTCTGGTGTCATACGATTCGGTAGCATGAACTTGCTAGTTATGTCTTGCTCGCGGCAGCGGTTCGAACCGGCTAACATGTTAGGTGTACTAACGCTCAATATTCGGTTTATGGTGGCTTAAACGTCCCAAGCAACTCAAGACTATTAGGGACGCCGTAGTGAAGATTGCTGCCTCAGCGTCTGCGCATTTCTTTGCTACACCAGCTTAACAGCTCACCGTGCCCTCACCGCATTATCAGCTTTCCCGCTTTTTTTTTTTTTAGTGCGTTTGGTAAAAGCTAATACTACTTCGGATTTGCACAACCAAATACCACCACATTGTGCGGTTTGCAATGGAAGTTTGAGGCATCAGAACGCAATTTAGAACAAAAACTCGCGAAGTAAATTTATTATGCCATATACACACACACACACACTCACGCACTCATTTTGTGTAAGCTGCTATACAAGAGTAGGAGAGAGAGAGAGAAGGAAAAGTGATGAACGCTTGACCACAGCAGTACATGTTCTCTGTATGTAACAACCAACAAAATGAAATATTTTGCATGAACTGTTCTCACTTTCTAAGTAAGAAACACATGAAAAAGAAATGATCGTAGCCTTGGTGGCTAGCACAGGTCTGAATGTCAGAACGGAGGGAAAGGAAGGACAGGTGAGCTGTTGAGCGCAGCCATACTGTGGTCGCAAAGTGTACAAGGCGGGCAAAAGAGACAGCAAAGCAGTCTACAGGGACATTAGACTGGGTCAGGGACAGGACAATTTCATTTTCTTTGTGCGGCACAGAAGACCATAATAGCTGTGTTACATTATGAGAGAAAAGAGTCAAGCTGCTGTAGTGACAGTGGCCAACTGCCAGTGACAACCCCTCCTCAGAAAAGACCGGTCAACATCTCTTGCTCCCATGACAAAAGCACCAGCTTCGGTAGCACGCGACAAGGCCACAGGCAGCAAAGCTGCCTTCAAGTCCCTGATGCATCCAGTCCTGTCATCCCTTCTTGAGCCTCCCTTCCCTGCCGGCTTCCACTTCCACCCATTGCTGACTCAGCCAGACTTGAAAAGCAGAATGGCCACCTGGCCCAGGTAGAAGTAAATGAAGTGCTTCGTCTCATGGGTCACATAGGAGCCGAAGTTGCGCCCAACGATGCAGTGCCAAGTGGGGTTGTACTTCTTGTCGAACTCCTTCTTAATGTAGGCAGCAATGTCCTTCTCAATGTTGTACTTCTCCAGGGCCTGTGTGGCCACATCCACAGCGTCCTGCTGCATCTCCTCGGACATGTCAGCATTCTTGATCACTGCCTTTTTCTCAGTCATCCTGCGCCAGTAAGAGAAAAAAAAAAAGTGTTGTAAACAACAAGTTTGAGAAAAGGGGGCAGCCAGCACCTCCCAAGTGAAAGCTTCAGGCTTCTAGAAGAAAAGTCACTCAAGCCACCACCAGACCAAGTGGTAGAAATCTGGCATAGTTCCCAAGGCTTTTGAATGCACTAAAGAGCAATGGAGCAGTACAGAGCAGAACAATGGAGTTCCAGGGCTACCACAGTGACAAACTGCCACATGGTTTGGGAAGAACTAGTTAACATACAATTTAAACAAGAGAAAAGAATATACTACTCGCCACAGCATACTATGAAGGGCAAAAACCAAAGGTGTTTAATACCCGTCACACGGCATTCCTCGCGTGCCTTCTCAACAACAGAACCTCTTTTCACAAAAGGACTGAAAGGAGCAGTGACGCAGCTACACTGGGCAGCCCAAAGGTGAAACAGACACTGAGGCTTAGAACCCGCTGCTGTGTTTAAAGCAGCTAAAGTGAGTTTTAAAATTGAAGTGGGTATTCTGTTCATTTGTTGAGCTCAGACAATTTTTTTATTCTGACTGCTCCCTTAAAAGAACTGCAACAGCTAATCTCATCAGCAGCAGCAGGCTTTGTGTGTTGCCTTGGCCACCAGGGGCACTCTGTGTTGCTGCAACACTTTTACCGTCTTAAAACCTTGGCATAAAATATAAACCCCCATGAAAAAAGCAAAACCAGGCAAAGCTTTCATATCTTTAAAACATTTTTTCGAACACTTTTGGCTGCATCTATATTTTCTTTTTTGCTTTCATTTTTTGACGTTTGACGGCACTGTGATCGCAGGTTCTTGAAGGCCGCTCGCCTCCGAGGCCCCTAGCGGCAAAGGCGCAACATTTGTACCGCGTAGCTGCACTCAACGCCTTTGGATATAAGGACCTGATTCTCAAAGGCCTTTCCAGTACCCATCTGACAGGGGTATGAAACAGAAGTCAAGTGGCTACAGTTACTTAAGACCACTCAATGCTACAGTTTTGTTTGCGAAGGTTTTTTTATTCTCCAATTAGCAAACTTAATATTGTATGGTGTTGGTGACAAATTGACGGGGCAGCTTGACAGCACAGGAATACACCAAACAGCTTGGCAGCATGTCCTTCAAGAGGGGAGCTACATTGTTAGTATTTATTTATTTATTTATTTAGACCTCAAATGACCCTTGGACAGGGGTTTTTATGCAAAACTGCCAGTGCTCAGTCAATCACGAGTGAGTGCACCATTCCATTTTTGCTATTTTTAATGACGTGATCCTTTGTGCTCAGCTGTAGAAAAAAAATGCAATTGTAGAAACAAATGCACAAACAGCCAAGAGATTTTCCAGCGCTGCAACAATGAACAAATGCTATTTGCATCGATGCAAGGACATGATTCTCACAAGGCTTAAATCAGAGAAGCCCCTTGGACACTTCAGCCCACATTCGTAATGTGACTTGGTCACTACTAAATGCTCATTACAAAAGACGAACTATATAGAGAAACATAACCAGCAGGATGTACTGAAATCTGAAAAATATGCAGCGTCACATGCAGGCAGACTAGCAAATGGTACGCAAAAAATCTTTACGATTTCTATCTATGACTGCCTGCAGTTAATTCGTTTTTGCCAGCTTTTTTTTTGCAAACACTTCCACTTCATATAAAAATTAGTAAAAAAAAATGTAACTGAAACCTTGAAAGCAGCATTAGTCACGACGCGGCCAACACATATGAGACCCAACAAAAGCTGCATAATTCAAGAAGGTGGCACTTTTTTCTGCGGATCTTGGCGTGCACCTTGTAGAAATCAACTTCACCGCACTGGATAATCCTGAAGAGAATAAATCAGCTCCGTGAAAAATTCAATAAAGCACCGGAAATTTGGCGGGAGCGTATTTCTGCTACACTTCGCTGCAGCAAAATAAAACTGAAAAATTTGAATAACTATTATTTGTATTACTCTGGGAGCAATTAAACCGTAAAAAAAAAAATAACTAATGGACGCAGCACAAGGATGCAGGCAACACTGCCCGTCACGCGTCCCGAACTTCACAGGGAGCTTCGGAGTCTCGAGACAAAAAAGATCACCCGAACAGTGGCCGACGGCCCTTTTGCCGCGTAAGCACCATCGCATGCGTGAGATGGCAAGGAATGCGGGCTCAACGCAAAGAGGCGTCTCGATTCGTTAGATGATGCCGCTCAAGACGCTAGTCAGGACGTGCAAATAGGCCTGCCAAGCGTATCGGTGCGACCAGGCAGAGCTAGAATAGGCGATGCCAGGTAGCGAAATATCTTCGCCAGCAGGAGTAGATCTCCATCTACAACTCCTGGCGCCAGTTACAGCTCGGCGCACAGCACGCCCTCTCCTTACATGGCCACACACACCACCACAATACCTACGCAACACCCGCGTTAGCGCATCGTGGCTGCATCTGCGGCGAATCAACCGCAACCATAAACAAAAACGGAATGCAATGGGCACCGACTTCATTTTATTACAAAGGCAGCTAGCATACCAGCAGCTGAGGTTTGTCAACGAAAACGCCGGCTAAGGCGAGCGACGTCAGTACGTGTCAGGAACAACGCGTCACTGCACGAAAAAGGCCTACATATGACTTAAACCACGCAACCAGTAGATAGTGTATATACTTCCTCTCAGAATTAAGTCATAGCATAAGCGCACGGTGATGAGAACATACTGAAGTTCAGGGTCAGACGACCTCACGTTGTATTGAGGCACACGTCGGCTCGACGAAGCGAATGCGCTGCCGGTCTTCTTCCTTTGCGAATCAGTGAATAGAGCTAAACAGAAACTGCAACATCAACTCACCTGGCGTCGTTTTTCTTTCACGCAGGCGTGAAGATAGGCTTTTCGAACTTGAAGCGTCTAGCAAGCAACTTGCACAGCTTCCGACCGCCGGTAAACGCCAAGCTCCTTCGAACACAGAGTCTCGAAGCAATGTGCACGTCCTATTTCCTACGGGGATCCCTGATTGGGCCACAGAATGAGAGAGCGGCCTCCCGATTGGTTTGCAGCTGGACTTCTGCCCGGACTTCTATCAACCCAGAAGGCCTTGCGGCTATGGAGTTTGCTGGAGTTCTTGTTTCGTTTTTGATGCTTCACCGCTTATCGAGAAAGAAAATATCTTTTTGATGCGTCAGAAACCAAAAAAATATATTGTTAACTTCTGTTAATAAACGAAAAATGTGAACTTTTATTTTACTCACGTCGCTTTGAATACATTTTGCTGTAGTTTCAGTAAAGCCAGAGCAGCCCTCTATTTTTCCAATGCCTTCCGAGTACAGCCGATATGTGGGGGAAAGTGCCATCTGAGAGGCGGTGACAGCGGTTTATTTTTAAAAATAAGAAAATAAAAAAAGGTGAAGCAAAAGAGCGTTGCCGGCCGCTTACGCACCCGAGCTGCAACTGGCGGAAATGAAAGGGAAAGAGAGAGGATAGTGAGGAGAGTATAAAGGGGAGTGATTGCAAGAAAGGAAAGGGAAGAGCTTTGTACACTATTTACAAAATATCTGAGTGGCGCCTGATGACGAAAAGCGGACGAATACAATTCTTGAAACGTTCTCTCTCCATGAGGAGGCGCTCTGCAACTCTCATCATCATCAGGCTGCCTGTCAGGTATTACAGTGAGTGCACTGTACAGGTATGTTAAAGCTGTTAAAGTCCCTAGAAGAGCTTTTTTTAGGAAAGCTCATACAGAGACTTAAGGTATGTATGGACCAACGTTACTAGATGTATGGACGCTCGTTCTTTCCTTCCTCCATGTATGGACGCGTCAAATCACGTGCCGTTCGTGGCGCTGCCAGCGCTGCTCATCGTGGAACCGCGAGAGGCGCTGGTTTTGAAAGGAGCCACAGTGAGCCACAGGGAGTGCGGCGCCAACGTTGCGGCGCAGCGGGGTTTGCGTTGCGGCGCAGCGGGGTTTGCGTTGCGACGCAAGGCTGCGGCGGCTTGTTCGAATCATGTTGGTCTTTTAGCTCCAACGCTGAAACATAGTGTTTGGATATAAAATCTTTTTTTTGCATGTAGGACTGGAGTCTGTCTAGTATGACGTGCTGCACCAGTTTTCCTATGCAAAAAGCCTGCTTTAGACAACATTTATCAACAAAGGATACGATGCTCAGACTAGCAAACGAAGTCCCATCTCAGGAGCAAGAAAGGAGCACCGGGGCAATCCTAGCTGCAGACTTAACCAAAGCATTTGATGACGTCAAACACAAGCAATCCTAGAATCCCTTTCACCGTTGAATGTAGGTGAAAGAACTATAACTACATCAAGGACTTTCTCTCCGAAATAACGGCTAAAATCCAAATTGGCGCAATCAAGTCCGACACCTTAAGATCAGGAGACAGAGGAGCGCCGCAAGGATCGGTCCTCTCCCCCTTCTTATTCAATATAACCCTCATCAAAATGGCACACGAACTCGCAAAAATCCCAGACCTAGTACACTGTTTGTAAAAACTAAATTGAACCAATTTTTATACTTTAAATAGTTGGATAAGTTGATTAAAACATGCTTAATCAGGAAAAAAAAAAGGTTGTTACAGTCCTGGCTGCTGATTTTTTTTTAAGCAAGCTGAGGTAGCTTGCTTTGGCTGCAGTGCAAGGTATAAATTGAAAGTAAGAATAGTGCCGAAATAACAATGCAAATCCTGACCAAAGTGACTGGCATTTTGAACCACCTCTGTCCAGTTGAGTCAGAAACCTGATGGATGTGCATTCAGATTTGCCTTTACTACTTCCAATAATTTTTCTTTCTAGGCAGGATAATGTTGCCGTGAAGCGAGTACGAACACACGCACAAAAATACAGGCAGCGCTGGTAATGCCACGAATTTGTAGTCAACAGAAATTTCCAACTTTAAATGCAGCAAGGCAAGACCAAATATCGAATGATTGAAAAATGTGGAATTCTTTAATTATAACGTGTTTCCATTCCCAGGACATCACAAGTGATATTTACCAAGAGTCTAGGTTAAGGCATATAATATCGTGGGTACGTCTGCAGCTTTTCCACGAAAAAAGGTTCGTAAATAAGACGTATCAGAGATTATGCCTCGGTACGTAGATGTTTCGACTTAATCCGGACGTTTCTGGGAGGTTTGTGGTTTGCTGGGCTATGCAGCGTAATCGTCAGAATTCGGTGGCCTCCGGTTTACGTTTGGCCGCACTGGTCTCCACTCATTGAGTTACTGCTACCATGGCTGTGCAGCTCTGGAGGCCTCTCCCTACCTCAACCACCCGACCTACACCGGCAGACGCCGACTCCGGGCGCCTGTGTACGTTAGTGTATTTGATTGTCACTTTTATAGCGAGAATACCGCTGTGTCGAAGTGTCACTAGGCTCTGCGTGTGTTTCTTGTGCAGCAGATAATATATTTGTGTTCTTGTTTGGCGTAAAAGGCACCCGTGTGCTATACGATGTTAGCGCACGTTAAAGATCTCTAGGTGGTCGAAATTATTCCGGAGCCCTGCACTATGGCACCTCTTTATTCCTTTTTTCGCTTCCACCCTCCTCACTTCCCTCAGGGTGTGGTGGAGGTGGCCAACTAGAAGCGAGACAGTTACCGGGCCCTTTCGTTTCCTCAGTACCAACCAACCAATTTGGGTGTAATGTCTTAATTATCGCAGCCACCTTACTCTCTGGGGTTAAACATTAATCAATTGGTGAATGAATGAATGGATGAATAGGCTCCTCCAATACGAATTATAAACATTTTTCTAAAGAGACGATTTTTAAAATTATTTCTCTTGAAAATTAATGTCGAATATTCAAGTCAAGTGAAAAACTGCTTAGAAAGCGGGAAAAAGTGCGCCCGTCATACATATTTGTGGAGTAGTAGTAATTTTGTTGCTTTTCGTATTGCAGGCACCTGCACTTTCTTGTATCGCCCGGCCTCGTTGATGCACGACATCCAAGATCTGGACAACATAAACCGGAATGGCAGATGTCGGACTTCTTCGCTCGTGCTTCCCCTATCTCCGATGCATACATCTTGTCAATAACAGCAGTCTAGGAAGCAGGTAAAGACGGGCATTTTCAGTTATGACATACAGTACGGAGGCGGAAGCGAAACAGTAATTACCCCGGAAAAGGACGTCCCTCGTTGCATTGCTGTTGTTTTAGAACGACGTCCTAACAATGTCGGCAGTAGGCAGTGCCGCATAGCGGTAGCAAGGCAAAGAAGCAGAAGAAGAGGCAGTCACGCGGAGCTCTGTCTCGCGGCTTTCTGGTTTGCCGACCAGCGCACCGTGTAGCCGTGCCTCGGAGCTCCTTTTCCAAGATTATTGGCGAAGCCACACGATCCTCGTCCTCCTCCTGACCACCAGACGCAACGTCGGCCATGGCCTCGGAGGTCGCCCCGCCGACGATGTCTCCGAGCAGCGAGCGGTATAATCCAGGTGCGATATTTTATTTGCCGCCGGCTGGTTTCAAAGGTGATGCACTCTGCCTCAGAGTCATTTCTTCGAGCTCGTCCCAGGGTCTGCGTATTTCAGATGTGCGAGAGAAGCAGTCACCTCTAGCTTCTTTTAATAACAGTAACTGTATGAGCAACGTTTTACGGTTTAACAGCGCTGTTATCGCCTGAATAACGTCATCGCTCCGCTGCCACGCGTTCAGATTCTCTGCATTTCAATTGAGCGTTGCTGAGTTGGCCTGCAGGCTTGTGATAACACCTCGTCGGTGGTGTCATTGAGGTAAGCCTCACCCGTGTGTGCCGTTCCTTTAGGAAAGAAGGGTGTCAAGTGTGATGAACCGGTTTCTTGAACTGGTCTTGGGTCTACGCTGGGCATGAGAAGAAGGAAGCGCATACTGGAGAAATGGAGTTTAGATAGATTTATTCAAGTCAACTGGCTTCAACTGGAAGATATTTGTGAAGCGGCATCCTTTGACACCTTAGCTAGGCATACCGCAACATTATTGAGAGTCCCTTTCTGAGCCCCTTTAAGGGAAGGATTGTAGGAGGGAGAGCAAAATGAAACAGAGAAAGAGGAGTCGTATATAGTCACGCTGCATGCAAACGTACGTTACATTGATTATAATCTTAATGTGACCATAGCAACGCACAAAAATGCCACGACGCTGCACAGATGGAATACCCAAAGGCGTTGAAGTATATGTATTGGCCATCTGGCTACAGTCGCTGTTGAGCTAACAGAGCCGGTAGGCTCCAGGTGGCCCTCTGGGTGCTTGCTTGCGCAGGCGACGGTATCAAGAGAGGCTCGACGACTCAGGAGGCGGAGATGCAGCGGAAGGATCGCAGCTTCCAGGATTGCATTGAGTTGCTCATGCCCGTCTACCTGCTGCCTTTCGTCTTCGGAGACAAGGTAGGAACAAGAATGGGTGATGCAAGCATAGACGGTTAACTTTTTTAGGGGTTCAGTATGAGCGTGCATGTAGTGCCAGAGTATCTTAGTAGTACTTATAGGCGAATTTGGAATCGACACTTGGGGGCGCTGCGCAGAGCACAAGACGGCAGGGAAAAGGACGACGCGTCTTTTGAGTCAAGCAAATTTGTACTGTTCGCTGACTGAAACACGCAAGTACTGAAAAAAGAAAAACATGGCAAGCATAAAAATCTAAACTTCAGAAAACGAACGTAAGCCTCCTCTTGGTTTTTTTACATATGGGATAAAGGGAAACGAGCATGGCGGATATTGCAGCACGCACACAACCCCAAAATATAATATAATAAGGGAGTAATTACTCATTGACACCCACCCAAGCGCAGCCATACGGCTACAACGGAAAGCTATACAGCTTTCTCAGAAACTTCGCAGTTAAAGAAAAATTCTACTCCATCTTGGGGGATTCCCCTAAAAAAACATTTGAATGTAATATAATGCGTATAGTCCACAACTCTTTGCAAGACAAAGTCATCAAAAGGCCCCGGGAGCCACTGACGGTCTGGTTAGGACATAAGGATACAAAACACATCAAGGAGCCAATATTGAAGCCGCAGGAGAACTGTGCACACAGTTACCATTTCTATGAAGCACGTACCTAACAATTCTGGACAAAAGCATTTTTGAATGGGAAAGAGTTATAAGCGGAATTTTTTCATATATTGTAAGATTTCACTGCAACAATCAACATGACCGCAGATCTTCTGTCGGCAGGCTTGAATTTTTTTTCCTATTAACGTTTTTGCTATCGTCAAAAGTCTCTGGCAGTCTTAACTGCTCTGCGTTAGTGATGGAAACACTATAAAAGAATGTATTACTACAGGACCAAAAACATTAATATTTCTGTACCAGTAGCTTAGAGTTTTCCAATATTCAAAATTTTGAATGTTGAACATGATGGCGCTAAGTAATTTAGCGAAGGTTGGCTAAAAGATTTGCTTATACATCCGGGAGTTCACCGGTTACGATCCCTTCTCATGCATGAAAAGTTGCGTGAATGGTGCCGCTGGTAAGATGACTAGCTCTAGCCCTACTCTTCGGTTCTTGGACAGAGATCTTTTTCAGGGTTTCTCCTGAATGCGAAGCATTTGATGTTTCAATCATGGCAAGAGCATTCGCTTCTGCTCCCCATTCCTTGCTTGGAGAATCTCTTGGGTATGGAACGGAAAATAGGCATTCATGGACAAAATAAATGAGGATTGAGGTGCAAGTACAATGCAGGGCGCAATCGAGGGAGTTTGCTTTAGATTAGCTGCACTTGTGAGAACGAAGCATGCGTTCTCTTACAATACAATGCATTAGCGCATTTTCGGGTGTATTTTAAAGCTGCGGTGCCTAATTCAAAACATAACAGAGGGAAATTAAACTTGGTAGGATTACTCACTGCGAACATGACCCGTTTGAATTCCATTGCGCACTCATGAAGAATTATTTACAGGATTATAAAGACGCTAAGACATAGGTGAAGGTGCTCGCCAATATACAGGTATTGTTACGTCGATTACGCTGCGTGGCGCTGCGCGCAGGGTAGACGAGAACGAAGTTGAAGCGCGAGGACTCGGGCTGTGGTTAGCCTGACGCTGCCCGTTCCCTGCTTTCACCCATTTTTTCGCTCATATTATAAGCAAACCCATCTCCGTAACAGTATGCACCGCTTAGTGAAATATGCGACAGCTTGCGCAAGACAGGCGTCCTAAGCTGTCCACATAACGTATAGAGAGCATGCAGTCGCAAAATGGCAGCGCGCATACAGCATGTTTCGGGGCGCACGCAGGCGGGCACCTGCATCTACTGCGTCCTGCTGACAGTGGTGGGCCTCATGGGCCGCGTTCTGCCGTCGGCCGTCGCTGCCATGGTGCCCGTCGTCGTCCTGCCCTTGGGCGACGTCTGCGGCGTCGACCAGCTGGCAGCGGCCTACCTGGGCGTCAGTATATCAAGTTATGGTTGCACTGACTGCACCACCGCAGCAAGTTTTATTACACCGATGATTCTGTGGCAACGCGTTTAGTATTTTGCATCGGGCACGTGAGTGCATGACCGCCATCCCTTTCAGTCTCTCCCCGCGAGCCCCCACGTGAGGATGGATGGAGAAGAGGAGGTTACGAGCGCGAAACGAAGACCAGCAGCGCAAGTAGAGGTCCTTGATGCCCGCGCCTCCGCCCATCTAGGCACCCGAGAGGAAAGACGATGGCAGCTCCTATGGTACTCGTACAGCTAAACATCGAGTGAAGAAATGCGAAGGTCACTGAGCGGGGGGCTTCTGTGTCATTAACCGCATCTTTCCTTACAATCTCCTCATCCTCGCTGAACGCACCTCAGCACGAGTGCCCGAGTGCGCAGCTGAGTCATAGTACGGCAGGCGCGGAGGAGGAGGAAGAAGAGGAAAGGCAGGGAGGTTAACCGGAAGAATAATCGGTTTGCTAATCGAATCACACTTTTGGAAGCCATGTAAGGCATGAACCCTGTCGAGCAGGCCTGCAAAGAAATTCGCCGAGCTATGCGTCAAGAACCTCCTGAGTATCAAAGGGTCGCTAATTTTTATTATACCCCTTTTGGTGCAACCCGCCGTTCACGTTACCATAGCTGCCGCGACGCCTTGCGTGGACAACCTCCTGTGGTCAGCGCCAATTATTACTGGGGGCAAACGATTGCGAAGAAAAAGTCTTTCACATCAACGCCTCAAGGTTCGGAGCGTCATGAGCCACGGGTGAATATGATGGGTACAACGCGAAATGAAGAAGCTGCGCGCCCATTAGGGTCGTTACCGATAGGATGTACCATTAAGATACAACTAAGCGCGAATGGTAGAGTATGTGGCTTCGCTGGCATTTTGCCTGTATTAGTGCATTTACTACGGCCAGCCATCACGGTGTGCGTCGCAGCAATGGTCGCATGACCGAAACGTAGCACGACCTCCAGAGGCTAGGTTAGGTTATTATATAAGGACGGATATACGTACAAGTCCCTCCAATATGATGACTCAGTGGTTGAGGCGCTCGACTATTGAGCCGTAGTACCCGGGTTCGAGTCCGGCCGCGGTAGCCGTGTTTCGATGGAGGCGAAACGCAAAACGCGCCCGTGTGCTGTGCGATGCCAGCGTAAGTTAAAGATCATCAGGTGGGCGACATTTTTCCGGGGCCCTCCGGTACGGCACCTCTTGTTCTCTTATGCATGCTCAGCCGCACGGATAGTTGCGTGGATGGCCACAGTGAAGCGCCGACACCTAGATGGCACAATGTGGCATATGCGAGCAATCCTCATATCACTGAGGCGCATAAATGTGACAACATAGCGCAAGTTCGGCATTTTATTCGGCTGCTCAGTTTTGCGACTGACAGAGAGCTCAGCGCTAACACATGTATGTACAGTCACGGACAAAAGATTACGGATCGAATCCACGAAAGAAAAGAAAGAACTGCGTGGCATTGCTAGCCAGTCAGCTGGTGATCGTTCCAATAGATAAACACGCATTCTCCTTCATGCTTCTATGCTTTTTATTGTCTTGGTTTGCCTGATCGCGTAGAAATAACTTTTCCGCGAATCTCATAGAGCAATCTTTTTTTCTATGACTGCACGCAGATAATATTCGACAAAGACGTTCGGTGGTAAACTTCCTCTCTTGCAATACGAGCTTACACTGCGATATATGCTATGAACTATAGGCGTCACCATCGTAGCTGTTCTTCTTTAAGGGCACATAAATGCTTACTTCACTATAACTACGGAGGCGCATCCTGTTCACGGGAATTGTAGCGCCGAAATTTAGATGACTCTTAGCATGCTCTCCCTTCAGGAGCGAATTTGCATATCGCGAATGTCGAAAACCGAAAATCTCATCCAACAAACCATTCACGTCGTGCTTCCACGACGACACCCGTCTTGAACCACATCTTGACGACACACGCGCCGTCCTTCATCGACGGTCGGTACGCAGGCTGCTCTCGAAAGACTGACCTCGGGGTCATCGGTACTGCGGGTGATCATCATTTTCATGATGTAGCCTTCTCTGAAAGCACACCCGTGAAGGCCTTGTCGGATGGCATAAGTGTCGGCCGGCAGTCCATGCCACGCATAAAATATTTCATCATGCTTATGCATCGCCGTCCATCTCGTCTCGAAAAAATTGACTTGAAAGCCGTTGTCTTCAATCATTGGTCTTTCCCGAAGGTTCAGTCGGCACTAACAGCACTAATAATAGCGAAAAGGCTGCATAAGCACTCCCGAATGCGTACCGAGGCGTGAACAGCGGCTGTGTTTTCCAACCAGTAGGCGGTGTCTTTATTTCTCCGATGGATGGCGCAAGTTATTTTGCAAGTTGTCAATTTCCTCGTTAGCGTTCTGCACACTCAGGACCCGTTATTCCGCTAAGCACGCAATCACCCAAAGCCCGCAATACCAAAACTCTCTATTAACGGGACAGCGTTAAGGTTCCCGTTCTGTAGAAAATCCGGTGTCGTCGGGGTCGTCCGCGTCGTTCGCGTTGTGAGCGAAAAATCCGGATTGTGTTACCTGCCCACCGGATTAGGAGAAAACTGTTCACCCTGAGAGGTGGCAGGTACATTAATGATTGGTCGTAACAGGTTCAGGAAGAGCGACCGGGATTTCATAAGTCACACCGGTGGCTATGTTTGAAACAAGGTGCAGCGGCGCACCGCAACCGATGTACAGTCAGGAACAAAAGTCTCTGGACCACGTGTTCCTCAAACAAAGCTTATAGCTCTACTATCAGACTGCGGCTGGAGACCGCACTTGTGAAGATCAAAGAACAAAAATTTAACTTGCACCTCCACAAGTGTGGTCTCCAGGCGCCGAATAATAGCAGAGCTATCGGCTCCTTTAGAGGAACACGTGGTCTGGAGCCTTTGTCCCTGACTGTACCACTGTAGGAGTGGTATATACGAGGACTCCCCGCGATCTGGATGACAATTATGCATATAAATGCACGTAGGCAGAACCTTGGCGATAGAGAAGTACTTGCGAGGGAAGGATCTCTAATGTTATGGCATTGCACTCTCAAGGGTACGCTGAGCGTTGTGTGATGATGAAAGAAAGAACAGTGTCATGTCTGCGAAGTGATACGCAAGGAGTGCCCCAGGCCACTGAAGGCAGCCATAAACGCTATCCCGTCATAGCCACAAGGCGGAGCTTGAGTGTTCCCTAGAGTTTTTCTCACAGATGATGGGGCACAGACGTTTTCTTGTCCTGCAGTGTTTTTTTGTTTTTCATAGATGTGCATGCCCAACAGGACAGGAATAAAGTTTATTGCCCGAACTGGTATTCGGCAAAATTTTGTCGTTATCTGTACATGGGATGGCAATACCTAGTTGTGACGTCAGTGGCGATGTCATAAAGAGCGTCGCGTGGACATCACTTAGCCTCGTGGCGTGAACCAAGGTGCGCAGAAGGTGAACGGGGCTGCAGACCAGCGCGCTCGGAACAGCGATTTACGCTGCATTGCGCAAACATTACGTAATTTTCTTCCTAATGAATGCACCCAGTTCCCTTCAGGACCTAAGAGAAATCTCTCCGTAGAATTACTTCGTCTTAATTCGTGCAGCCCCGCGTCCTGTCGGTTTCCCTGCTGTTCGCCGTTGCCATCATCGGCGACGAGACGACCATCTTCTTCCGCCTGTGCCTGTACGCGCTGGAGCGCTACGCCCTGCGGATGCAGCCGCTCTTCGTGTGCATGCACCTGCTCGTCTTCGCGCTCAGCCTGATCCTGCCCAGCACGCTCATCGTGGTCTTCAGCACAGTATTCATCGAGCGCTTCGTCACCACCATCCACGACGAGATCGAGGGGCCCGACCAGCGGGGCGGAGTGCGCATCCGGGCAAGCTCGAACTGCGCCGACGCTGCCAGGCGACCGCGTTGCGGCCGCACCGCAGGCGCGGGTGCTTCGGGGAGGAGGGTCCGGAGTGTCTCCGTCGTCAGCGAGGCCAGCGAGGCGTCCGGCAGCAGTTCGGTCGTCAGGCAGTTCAAGATGCATCCAGACTTGCGGAGAATCGAAGCACAGGATGCTCCGCGGGTTAAAGTAAGTATATACGCAATTCACGCTGGAAATGTCCGTAGTTGGGGAAACAGAAAGAAAAAAAACTTATAAACTAGTCAAAGCCGTTTGCTGCTGTGCACTATTATCTTGCGTTAACGATATATTCGAAATAAAAAAGAAAAGAAATGGGCATACGTAGGGCATGTAATGCGAAGACAAGACAACTGACGGTCATTAATAGTAACAGACTGGATTCTGTCAAGTGCGTAGGCAGGAAATGGCAGGGTTGGGCGGGCAGATGGAATTGGGAAGTTTTTAATGATATGAAAAAAAAAAATGAAAATTGGTTTTTGAAGAAATGAAAGGGGGCAGCAATTGTTTCAAATCTCCGTGGACCCCCGATCCGCGCCGTAAGAGAAGGATGGAAAGCAGGAGGGAAAGAATTCGGAAGAGGGAACTGCTGTAGTGGAGGGCTCCAGAATAATTTCGACCACCTGGGGTCCTTTAACTTACACTGACATCGCACAGCACACGGGTGCCTTTTAGTTTCGCCTCCGTCGAAACGCGGCCGCAGCGGCAGGGTTCGAACCCGGGAACTCCGGCTCTATAGCAGAGAGCCCTAACCACTGAGCCACCGCGGCGGGCAGCTATTTGGTGGCCATGGGTTTTTGAGGAAAAGAAAGACGCAGTAACTGTCTCACTTCACGGTGGACACCTCAATCGCGCCCTGAGGGGAGGATAGGAAGGTTAGAGTGAAAGAGGAAAGAGGCGCCGTAGTACGGCTTCGGAATAATTTCGACTACCTGGGGATTTACGTGCCCTAGCTCACATCGCATAGCACATGGGCGCCTTTTGCGTTTCGCCTCCATCGAAACGCGGCCGTCGCGGCCGCAGCTGGTACGGGACAGGGTTAATTGGAGAGTATGAGAGCAGCCTTGTTTATGAAAACTTTATTGTTCACAAATGCAGAGGGTAAGAGTGATGGGGTCAGGCGGACAGCAGTCCTTGGGCCCCGGCGGCTGCCGCTTTCTGAGCTGCGCATCAGTGCCTCCCACTGCTCCATATTTTCGATATTGCTATGCCCTTTTGGGAGATTTCAGCAACCCCTCATGATATTGATGAGGTTGGCTGACTCAAGGCAAAATTTCTAGATGCCGGTGTATCTATGTAGATAAATATGCGTGAATATATTGTGGGGTGAGGGTTTATGTTTGTCTGCAACCAAAGTCCGGTATGTTGCTGGACCTTGATAGGTATTTGTCACCAGCGGGCACTGTTTGCTTGCGTAATTTCTTTATGCGTGGCCAATACATCCTTGTGAAAGGACAAAACCGCTTTCTCTGTCTCCTGCTGCCAGGTAAGCTAATTCTCGGGCAGTGTTATGAGCGGAACCGTTGCCTGGGAGAGAGGAGTAGGCGGGTGCCCAGGCGATGCTGACTGTTTGAGCAGGGATCAAGACTCGGGGGAATAATCTTGCAGTGGATGCAGTTAGGCTAATGATGATGGCTACGAGTATTAACAGGCGATAGCACTTGCGATGGCACAAAAAGACTATATACGGCCTAACACGATGTCGAAGTAACGCTCGTAATTTACTAATACCCTTTTAATCGCTCGTCCACCCGCTTTGTACAGAATATGAAAGAACTACTTGGCGCACCCGGTTATTATCATTGCGCAGGTAGTGAACTTAGTGTGTGTATATTTCAACAAATGAATGCTCACTTGCGCAGAAAGACCCTCGAAAGACATCATTCGGCGTTTCGGAGCCTCGAAAGACTTCATTCGGCGTTTCTGAGCGTCCTCAGCGTGGCGTTGACGGTCGGCCGCTTTTCCTACCCGTGCGGCGCATCCGCTCACTCAGCATGCAACCCAAGCGGCCGTCCTCCATCCTCAAGCGCAATAGCTCTGCAACACCGCCGCCTCCAACGCCTCAGTCGTTACCGCCGACTCCCCCGTGTCCGCTACCGTCGCCATCCGCAGTAGCCACAGGCGCAGACGAGAGGAAGAGCTCCTTTCCGACGGCAGGCTTCCAGCTGACGCCCCCGTTAGGTTTCTCGGAGGGAGAGGAGAGCCACGAAGTTCGCGACCAGGCGCCCATGTCGACGACGCGCTCACCGCAGTCGTCGTCGGCCGTCGCGTCGCCGTCCGCGCCATCTGCGTTCACGCCGCTTCAGGTTACTTCTGTAATGAGCCCCGAGGCGAGCCACAGTATCGTGAGGGATGGTTCGCTCGCAGCGTTGACTTCACCAGTGGCCGACCGTCCCAGCGCAGCCCTAGCGGGAGTGTCTTCACCGTCAGCCAGACGCAAGGGCGGCAAGCATCGTTCCCCTTCTCCAAGGAGGTCCAAGGCCCGCTCCAAGCCAGGCCGCGACCATGAGGCCGATGCTCCGACGAGGACACGCGAAGAGAACGCGCAGGTACTGCAGCCTGTCACTGAGCATTCGGCTCGCATCTCGTGGAAGTAAAATGCCTACGCTTGGTACGGTGGCCTGCGAGCAGAAGGCGAAGCTTAATTGTCGTGGAGCAGCCCAGCGAACAACCTTCCTCAGTGCAGACCCCCCCCCCCCAAAAAAAAAAAACGAAAAAATCGTGAGGTCCACCGTGTGCTTCGAGTCATACCTACTGCATGATGAATATGTAGTTGTGTTACATTAGTGCCACAGTCGCCGAATCCACCCAGTAGCGAATAAGGCCCGCAGTTAGATCATCAGTACACGGTTGGTTGAAGGAGTCACCGGAAATGCGTTCACGATATGCGCATGCACGCAGCGAGCTTCAAAAATTAAGAGAGATAAACCACCGCGCTGCAATATTAGGCGTAAATAAGAACAGAAAGGAAGGCCAGAATTAATGTAAGCGTGAATAACTGCCAAAGCAGCCCATGAGTTCTTTTTCTAACATAATCGCCTGAAATACCTGCCCGCACTTATTTCAGGCACTCAGCCCGGTACAGAAGGATTCGGCGATTAACAGCCCGGTGCCTGGCCAGACCGTTCATCACTCGCGCGGCTTGAAGGCTATAGGGACTAAGCGCGAAGTGCGCGAAGCACCCTATACGTCTAAGTCAAAGGAAAAAACAGTGCCCGATCCAGATCCGGAGAAGAAACCCGACACAGCGCCGGCGCGAAAGCCTGCGCTTCTGTCGGAGCCGAGGACGAGGCAAGGATCCGTTGCAGTGGAGAAAGAACAGGAACCACGGCCGGAGGTCCGCGGAGTCCTGAAGAAGCGGTGCCCGTCCATCCAGCCCAGCACCGGTAGCCACAGCGGCAGTATGCTCAGCTGGAAGCGACTAACGCCGTTCGATAATGACATTGGTAATCCCGACTCCAGGACCACACCACGCGGTGAGCTGAGCGTGAGGAGGTTGGCGGTTTTGTGAACTAACCGAAAGCGCATACGGAATGTGGTTCGAATTTGCGTCAGTGAATTCATTTGCGCCACCTTGTGGCGTGTTTTCATAATGTGTAACGCTCTTCTTTTGACATTCAGAGTAACGAAATGAATGCAGCGAAGTGACTAATAATGCAACGATACTGTTTTCCAGCATGTCGTAGCAAACCTGCCGTCTTGCAGAAAAAAAAAATTGGTTCTCCCCTTGGTATCTCCTAAAGCAGACATTGCAGTAATTGAATTACTGTAACTTAATTACCTTTCCGGTAGTTTTTAACGTAATTAATAGACTTCAGCTCTGGTAACTTAGTAATGTAACGAATTACTTTAGAGCAGTAATTGTGCAGCAAAAGTAATTACTTAATTTCGAAATTACTTTCATTGAAATACACCACTGATCTTTGTATTGGAAGAACTTTGGTCTAGAGCGACGAGCGGCAAGCCTGGTTTAACGTAAAGGATCGGCAAGTACAGACAGAACTTAGTAGGACTGTGCGTCCGAGACCGCCGATGTCCTCTGTAGTCGGGTGTCTACCGGCGCCTATGTTACGGAGCTAAGTTGGCGGGCCGACGAGCTGATGGCCTTCAACCTCTCACATCCGCACAACTTAGAATTGGTTTTCTCCTGTTGTTATTATGCAAGTGGTCCATCCGGTCGTCCGGCAGTTTTAAAACATATTGAAACTGAGGTACAGCGGCGGTTAGGCGACAGCCAGGAACCAAGAGCA
Organism: Amblyomma mixtum; assembly: GCF_055824585.1. NCBI lineage: Eukaryota > Metazoa > Arthropoda > Arachnida > Ixodida > Ixodidae > Amblyomma > Amblyomma mixtum. The sequence goes on from NC_143013.1 coordinate 316,817,286, forward strand.
TGGGAGGTCGCGTTGTTGCCGAAAAGCGGAGCCCACATGCGGGCCTCTCGGGTTTGTAGAGGAGCGTGGGTTGTAGCAGATCGACGGCGCACCGCGCGACGAAATACTTATGCTCAACAGAATGGAAAGCTGGGCTAGTTGTAGGTTGTTCATGACGAAAATTTGTGGGCGCGAACAAACAAAAGACAGAGAAGAAACCACAGGACAAGCGCCTTAAGGCGCTTGTCCTGTGGTTTCTTTTCTGTCTTTTGTTTGCTCGCGCCCACAAATTTTCGTCATGAAAGAGTTATGCTCAAGATATTCACTTGAAGCAGGGGAAGCGTGGTTCCACACGTGTGTGCGCAGCTCCGGATGCATGTTAGTACTGTTGCTGTTGTCGATGTCCTTTTGTGTTTTGTGCTATATGTTGTAACCATGACCTGGAATGCTTAACAGCTTCGTATAATGGGAAGAGAAAATGCGCATGGCATGATGCCAAGCGTAAGCTGCGAGGTCGTTTCCTGGGGCAACTTTCAACCTTGGGCTTGTGCAGATTTGGGCGTACTGTCATATATAGCAGTATTCGCATAACATGGTCATATATGATCTCTCCCATATATGCACTACAGCGCCCGATATAGCCTGATTCGCACCAGGATGTCAAAATCCAACAATACAGATGGATATATAGGAGTTGTGCATATTTGTATATAAGAACATATGGGCCACTTTTATGTATGTCTTGTGTGATATCTTTACAGATATGTATATTTAGCAAGAGGGCATATGTGTACCTGATTTGTCCATGCATACGTATCTCTCAGATATGACCTCTTCGATTACGCATATACCGGGTGTTTTTTTAACTGTTTACAGACATTGATTTCAAACCTTGCGAGAGATAGGTCGGTGCGGTCTGTGCAGGCGGATTGCACATGTACTATCAGCGTCAAATGAAATGTGAACAAAACACCTGAAACGCGAGCACAAAAAATCAAGCATATTAGAGGCTGGAGGTGGAATACAGGCGTGGGCTATTTACATTTCAGAAGAGCGGTCTTTTCGGCTTCGATGGGAAAATCAACTGCTCATGTATTTTGCCTCCCTAGTATAATATCTGCGATTTGTGCAGTTCGCGTTTCAATTGGCTTGTTCGCGTTTCAATTGACGCTGACAGTACGTGATTGAACTCAGGGATTAAACGATTAATTGACTAAAATTACCTTATTAACCTCTTACTTCTTATTTTAGGGGTCAACATTACATTAAGTAATTGAAGGCCGTCAACATGAAAGCTGGGTCCAGTTAAATTTTCTTTATCGGCAATGCATTTCGAAATATTTAACGTCAAAAACACTCATTTTTTAGCTCGCAAAGTTGGCTTCACGCAATGCACATTTTTAAAATGGCGTCGCTGGCGTTTCAATTACAACAAATATGGGAGCAGTTTGTCTATTTTATGCCGTAGAAGCAGTTGCCATGATTTCTGCGACAATACTACACCTAGCGACGCCATTTTAAAATTGTGCATTAGGGAGAGAACTCAACGAGCTAGAAAATGCGTATTTTTGACGTTAAATATTTCAAAACGCATTGCCGGTAAAGAAAATTTAAAACTGGACTCAGCTTCTATGTTGATAGCCTTCAATTTCTTCATACCATGTTGACCCTTGAAATCAAAAGTAAACAAGTTGATTAGTTAATGTTAGTTAATAAATAGTTTAATCTTTGAGCTCTATCACATACATATTGTCCGCCTTGCTGTACAATTCACCGACACAGACCGCACCGATGTATCTCTCGGAGGGTTTAAAATAACTATCTGTTCACAGTTAACAGAAACATAAGGTACAGGGAATTGTATATATATGGTAATAGGTGGCCTGCATAAATATATATGCTCGTATACTCCCAGTGCCCTATATCGATACTTTGACTTTTTATTTAAAACTGGATATGGCGTTTTCGCATGATACACGTCACGTAACTAAGCGGGGAATTTCTATCGCATTAAATGGTAGGGGTTGTGTTGGCCCCATTGACATGAGGAGTAAATGACACGATATGATACCAACGAACGAATATGATCGCTAATTAACAGAGGATAAATATTGGTCACTTTCGGACTTTAGCTGCGATTTGTGAATGTCAGTCTTTGCAGCGGGATTAAGCGTATCCATGTGACAGCATCGCTATCGCCTTCTTGTCTCGAACCTCTCTCAAAGGATTCATGTTGCATGCTTAACATTTTCGCTTTTATTGCGAAAGCAACACTACGCGAGTCACCGAGGCCATACTGCGCATGCGCGAGGAGCAGTGACGTCACACGGGGCACAGCTGGCGCGCCGCTTCCGTCGCTGCGCGGGTGACTCAGAGGTGCCGCCGCCGCGCTCGCCAGTTGCGCATGCGCAGTAGCGGCGCACAGCTAGCGTGCCGGGGCCGCCGCCGCTGCCGTGCGCTCTCCATCGCCTCTCTCGGTCTCTCCTCGTTGCTTTCGCAATCCTCCAGGTTTAACCAGAGCTAAACCACTGCCAATTTTATTTTCTCGCGATATGAGACACTATTCTTGAGAAGTCCTGCAAAGTGCAAAGCTTACGTTGAGCACGAAGCATATTATATTCGATAAGAAATGAAGCATACGTAACGCCTTCTTCTCCTGACCGTTCGACAACATGTCGATTCTTTCTGTCGCAGGCGCCATTGGTGCCGAGCAACAGACATCGTCCCTGCGCATGCGGGTGTAAGTATAACTTAATTGTTCAGTCAAGTGTGGCTTCTGCGTTCCCGAGTTTCATCCTTTACCTGCAGCCTCACCATGGTAGCGCGGCCAGCGTTTATTGCCGGCGCCACCTACACTGCAATATTCGGGAACATCGCCAGCTTCAGCACCCTGCCGACGCGCGAGACTGTCCTCGTCACCCTTGACTGGTAATGAGCTGCCACTGCCTTTCTAAAACAAGGGCGCTGGGCGAAAATGAAGTTTAATGCTTTTGCAAAACGTACACGACCCCCGCAGCATCGCCTGCAGAAAAGAATTTTCGATAAACTGAACGATAAGACTGAAACTCGAAACATGTTTGCGTTGAACAGTGCTCTTGGGAAGTTTATTACAGTGTGTGGAAGTATGCGAAAAAAAAAATGAATTGCTTAAGGCATCAGCGCGACTGTGGGTTTATAGAACTTTAAAAATGAAGCGGGGAAGTAAACTGTACAAGCTCCTGTTTAAACTTGTGAAGACAAAGTAAAATATAAAAGTTTTAATATCGCGGGAAATCGGTGCTGTGCTAGCGTTTGCCAGCCGAGGTTTTCGGTAATTACTGTAATAATGCTGATGTTTTAATTATCAGGAAATGAGCTTGGTAGATTTTCTGTAGTTACTCTAATAATGCTGCAGAAGTTTTATCAGAAAAAAAAATTGGCAGCGCGCTTTGGATGCATTTGACTTTTAAAGTTTTTTTACATTTCTGCACATGACGTAGCCGTCTTCGTACGTATAATCGCACATTGCACTGAAGCGCTTGTACAGTATCAGTTATACAGAGTAAAAATAACAAGGACCCGAAGACAGATCTTTGAAGCACGCGACAAGCCACAAGTGAGATGAGATTATCAGCTGTATTGATCAAAACATGCTGTCTCTTTCGTCGTCACTGCCGATTCGAATGAGACACAGAATTACGATGCTCGCCCTGGTGCAGTCGGTATCTTTAAGAGTGAGGATTTAGCAAGAACAGGATACCTACAGCAGGATTTAGCGGAAAATGTGGGTCGTTTGTGGGATCTGACTTGCCGGGCCACGTTGCGCTAGTGCAATTCGCCTTCGCCAGAAGTAGTAGGATAGTAAAGAGAGAATCTTCGTTGAGAAGAGTGGGGGGGGGGGGGGGGGGGGAAACACCGACTTATAAAAATGGTAAATAAAAACGTGGTGTGATCATTTCGACGGGACCTGGTGCGACGGCACAAATGATGCTGTTGCTGCGAAAATACCAAATAGAGGCAGCAGGTGCATTACCTTGCCGGGGAACCAACCCATAGAGGGAGTTAGCCAGCGTGGTGTTTTTCTCGTGACCTCAGCAGCGACGACGTATGCCCGGTGAACTGGCAGAGCTGGCTAGCCGTGTCCTTTCCCGTGGCGCTGGTGTGCTGCGTCATCTGCTGGACCTCCATCTACTCTGCCAGCCTCGTGCGCTGGTAAGCACACACCGCCATTTTCTTGAGGATCCAGTTATAGCGCAGTTATAAACCCGGGATCTGTGACAGTGCACTGTTAGCAAAAAAAAAAAAACACCCAAAAGGGAGTAAATGGCTTGTCCTCTAACGCACACCCAGAAGGAGGTTTTTTTTTACTCCATATGTATGGAGTTTTTTATTTACTCCCTTATACAAGGGAGTTATATTGGAGTGAAAAGGGAGTACATTTTTTACTACCCACAGAAATGGAGCCCAAAAATGGCGTCATGTTTATTTATCCTCATTCAGGCTCACTCTTACAGCAGTGACAGCGGCGGAAACGGGCAGTAGCTCTGCGGGCCTCCAGCAACCCAACTTGGGAAACTGCGCTGGCCTAGACCCCGCGTCACGCATTCTTTCCGCTGTCTGCTAGCCCAACGGCGGCGTACGCGGCAGGAGTCGTCTGCTTGTCGTCTCCTTTTGCTGTACGAACTCGTTTCGTTGGCCATGTTCGTAGATAAAGGGATGTAACATTATAATCAGTACTTCAAAACTGAAAAGGAGACGCTGGGAAGTTTTCACGGTCATGCACCACGCTATATTTGACCCAAAACCAGAGCAGAAAAGATGAAAATACACCTGATGGTAGTTTGGAATGGCAGTGTCTGCTTTCATATTCACTTCATTAAGGCTTGGATTTTAAACATGGCTGAGGAAAAATGTGGCCTCATGAGCTCAATCAAGAGCTCAGCGTTCACACTATGTTCTATCACAGTTCCCTGTTCATGCAACACATAATCTGCTGCAACACATTGCGAGGACCACACTGAAAAAAAATTACCGACGATTACGTTACTTCCTAATGCGAAATTTGAGCGCAGCAAATAAGCTGTTTCACCTTTCCGATAGTGAGTCAACCCCAGCTGCGGAGTTGGTTTCAGGGACAACGCCGCCGATGCCGACACAAACAATATGATACCCTCGCTTCCGCAGCGCTAAGAACCAGGTCTAGCCGTGGGAAGGTGGTCACGTATTCGTCGACGTGCCGGGGCCTACGTGAAATAACCGGCGCGTCGGCAACTGAAGAGCACCCTATCCGCCACACAAGAACAGGGGGGGGGGGGGGGGACCCTTTCCTCCTCTTTCTGCATGGCGGCGACGGTGTTCTATGCAGTCACGTTATCTTGACTCTCTAGCGGCGTCAGCGGCATCCAGCGGTATCAGTCGGTCGCTGATAGCGCTGGGGGGATGAAAGGGGGGCGGAGCTGGTTACGAGGCCGACGACAACGCCGACGACGACGCGAAACCCAGGAACGGACGCCAAAGAGCAGCGCTCTAAAAAGCCTGTGAGAATTAGGCCTAAGCGGGGGCTGTAACGGGTGGGCGATACAAACACAGGAAAGTTAGGTATGGTTAGAGCACTGGAGGCTTCACAGGAGCAATTCAATTATGTACGTACTGTAGCGGAAAACGGCGACAAGCCGGTATCTTGTACCGCGGCTGGCGCCCGTGAAGGAGCAGAAGACAGCAGAGATCCGGCGACGATGGTAACCAAGCGGTCTTCACTCACCGCCGTTATCAGACGACTGACCAGAAGTAGACGAGACGCTAGGTGGCGGGGCGGATTGCACAAAATGGTGTTTTTTTACTCCATTTCGGCACTGTTGGAGTATTCGGCACAATTAACTCCCTTTCTAGTTTGGAGTAAATGCTGGCAAATCCTCATTTTTACTCCCTTATTCCCTCATGGGAGTAAAATGGAGGACAGTCCACCTTTTTACTCCCCACTCATGGAGTAAATGTTTTCACAAATGGAGTAAAAAGGGTGGCCGCCACCCTTTTTACTCCCTTTTGGGTGTATTTTTGTTTACAGTGTGGGATGAGTAAATGCATTGCTGCTCAATTACTACCGTTCACAACCAGAATACAGATACCTTAAGTAAAAGGTTTGTGGGTTTCTAAGTGGACACAGGCCACCACCCACCGCGGGTTCGAGCTTCGCGCGAGCCAAGGGCCCCGATCAGCCGTCACCACACACACACTGGGACACCGATGCGGTGCACTCAACCTCCGCTGGGAGGAGAGCGATTCGCCGCAAAGAAATAGGCCTCCAAGTTCACAAAGGAGACGTTTATTCACGTCGTCCTTCAGCAGTACACACGCACTCAATCGTCACCCCGTCCCGGGGGCGCGCGAGGAGCAAGGCTCCGCTGCGCGCACGAAGCGACTCGAGCAATATGCGCCGCTAGCACGCCGCTGCAGGAGAATGTCCCCGCGGCAGTGCTGTGATCTCTCTCGTGCCGACCGTTGGGCCGGTTGCGAGAGAGAGTGGGCAATCAACGCAAGGTACGCCTGTCAGAGGTCGCTGGACCCCGCTGGACAGGCTCGAGCCGCTGCAGGTCAGAGGACACGTGCGGGCGAGCTCGAGTAAGCACTCGTCCGAGCGGCAAAGACCGGCAGGGACAAACAGTAACGTACGCACCTTTCGCTGTCTCGGAGGGATCCCTCTCTCTCTGGGCCCCGCTCGGACGGTCGCGCGGCGCGCGGCCGCCCAAAGCGGGGTCCCGAATTCCCGCCAAAAGGCGCCAATGGCAAAGGCCCTTGGGGAGCCGGGGCGGAGCTGTGGCTAAATGACAGTGATTAGTCACCCAGCCGCCTCTCCACCGCCTGAGGCGGGAGCAAGGGAAAGAGGAGAAACAACGCGGGAGGCCGGCTAGCCGCGCAAAGGCGACGGCGAAAGCCAGGATTCCCACAGGTTTTAGGTCGGTTAGCTAGTGTGGCACACGAAACACTGCTACGTGATTAAAATGATCGGCATGTGGTATGATTATGGTCTTTTTCGCGTTTTGTGCTCCTACGGCATCTGGTAAATTGGTTTTTGAGGAATGGAAATGGCGCAGTATCTGTCTCACATATCTCGGCGGACACCTAAACCGCGCCGTAAGGGAAGGGAGGAAGGTGGGAATGAAAGAAGAAAGAGAGAAAGAGGTGCCGTAGTGGAGTTCTCCGGAATTATTTCGACCACCTGGGGATCTTTAACGTGCACTGACATCGCACAGCACACGGGCGCCTCTTGCGTTTCGTCTCCATCGAAACGCGGCCGCCGCGGTCAGGTTCGAACCCGGGTGCTCCGGCTCGGTAGACGAGCGCCTTACCACTGAGCCACCGCGGCATCTGCAATTATTGATTTCGTATGCAGGCCAAGGGACGCGCGCTAAAAACGAAGAGCTTTAGCCAGCGTCTACCATTATACCATGATGTCTCGAAATGTTCTCAGTTGGTGTAATGAAAGGAAGGGATGAAAAGAAAGCCTCGTTAAACGGTCTTTACGACGTATTGATATGCACCTAGCCATTGATGCTTACGCGACATCGCAAGATTGGTACTAGGATTTCGCAAAACACTCGCCAAGACTGACATGTAAACCTCCCACTTACCCCAGAAATATGCGCCTGTCTTTTTCTGTAGGGACGAGGACACTGAAGAACGCGTGCACAATGACGTGTCAAAGTGTGCTCGTCTACGTCACCGAAACATGAAGAGGCACACGTAAGTTAGGTGGCTCTCCTATATACGGTCTCTTCACTAAATTTCCTGGTATGGAACTGAACATTTCTAGTACCCGAGAGGCCTTGGTTTTCTACTGGCTCATGGGGATCCCTGTGGCCTCCAGCGCATATGGAATCCAACATCCTGAATGGTGAGTACCTGCAACAAGCTCTGCTTATTTTTCTAGATCGGATGACGGTAAGCCGGAAAGAATGCAATAGCCGAAATATATTGTAAAGACAAACACCAGCGCTTGTGCTTCAGCGCACAGTTCATTGGCACTGAACAGAAGCTGGCGCATTCAAGCATTCGAGGCTGCGCAGGAGAACTATAGAGAAGATTGTCTCTTACACCATGCTGTTTGATGTTCTGCCTTCACGCAAACACAACAGCCTTACTATTGCCTGTTAATCAAGCGCAGGTATATAGTGCATGGGAATGGTTTGGTTTGTCTCGGCTATTGAAACCACTTTTTATTTACAAATACTGCTATCCCATGAATTGGGACATTGCAGTAGTGGTACAGAGGATGGAACATATAGATAAAATAGTAGGAAAGTGCATAATTACAAGTGTGAATCAGGGATTTTACATAAACAATAGTGTGGTATTAATAAGAAAATACATGATTAGGCAATTCTTGCGCAAAGCGGTCAACAGACATCTGACGTAATGTGACATCCATATCATTCCATAGTTCTACTGTCGAAGGAAAAAATGAATATTTGAAGCAGTCTAAAAATGGCATAAACGGCACAATGTTAAGCGGGTTGGTACGGCGAGTGACACGTGCTGAAGAACTGGCGAAAGAAAAGAATAGCGGGGTGTCAACATAAATGCATTTGTTGATGATCTTGTGAAGAGTGATTAGGCAATCACATATGCGTCTGTGTTGAAGTGTGTCAAGTGATAAGGTGCGGGCATGAGCTGTGGGAGAGAACTGGCGGACTTCGGTGCCAACAGATTCCGCACAGTGGACGCCTTGCGGTGCGGTGGGTTTCTCAGGCGCGTTCATGGGCGTGCAGGCACCTGGAGGCGCCCTTCTTAGGCCTGACCGTGCTGGTACTCAGCGTCGCGCCCGGCTCACTTTGGCGCCACTGGTGGTCGAATCGCGCGCTCAGCTGGCGTTCCCTGTGCTCGCGAATGCCCTGGAACATCATCTTGATGCTGGGCTCCGTCATGGCACTCAACAGGACAGTCGAGGTGAGAGGCTTCTTTCATCGCATCCACGACAACTTGCTCAGCGCGAAACGACACGTACTCTCGGCAACAAAATAAATGCGAACAGCGGAGCGCCTGGACAAAGGTATAGTACATACATTTGGCGCCTTCGGTCTGTCGCCATCGGAGATAGGCGCGCTCTTGCGGTCTGCGATAGTCCCGCTTCTGTTTTCTGTTAGGTTGTTCTCGCTTTGCCACTGGAGCGCCACTTTCTGGTGGCAGGTGGGCGATAAAATTTTGCTCACTGCCACGAGCAATCGATTCACCAACGGCCACGTTAGACACCGACTACCACCCGGCCGGTCTTTTTTACTGTCAGCATCGCAGCCAGACGCCGATAACCGGGTGATGAAATAAACAAAATCTTCTTCACAACTTTCTTGCCGACACTGGCCTCTCCCTCAACCTCTCCAAATCCTGATATATGTCCATGTGGGCAATAAAGCTGGCCGCCGTATTTTCAAAGCCACTCCGTTTGTGCTCACTATTGACAATGCACCACTTCCTGAAGTGGAACATACCAATGTTTTGGGCCTGCACGTTCATGCTTCAAGCAAAGGCACGGCTTGGTTGTCAGCTATGCACAAGAGTGCTATAAACACACTTTGCCTCATCCGCAGAATAGCTAATCGCTCTGGAGGGGCCCGTTCAGATACAGCTCATCGACTTGTTCGCACTGCCTTTCAACTGCGGCTCCTATAACGGGCTCAGTTTCAACACCTTACGAAACGACAGTGGTCCACAATTAGCACTCAACCACGAAGCCATGCGAGTCATTACTGGCCTACCCCGAGCAACTCCTATTTGTCTGCTGCACGAGTATGCGCAGCTCAACACATTGGAAGATTTAATTACCCAGAGACAAACCAACAGACCACGTAAAGTTTCTCTTAGTCCGATATTCGAGCCTCATCCACCTCTATGGGACTACTGCCACATTACATCAAACAAGCCTGCTCGTCATAAGAAGTCGGAGTTCTCCTCACCGCCGTTACCAGAAGCTTTTTCTACACAACATGATAGCTTTATTCTTTACACAGATGTCGCCATAACCCCAACAGGAGGATAAACTGCTTTTATAAGCCCGGCACACCCTCAACTCTACAGCCCACAAACCTACTGTACTGCAGAAGAGGCGAAATACGGGCTGGTTGGTACATGTTTGAATAATTGGATAAAACAGCGTAACGGAAGACGAGACAGATGTACAAGTCCAGATGCACGACTACAGATGTGTAATCTTATGTATACAGGTTGAAAGCAAGACCAATGAGGTCATCTGTTATCGTGAACTGTCTTCACGAAGCAATTAACCACCCCTTGTGCCCTCAGTTTGTTCGTGTACGGTGTATGGAGGCATGCAATGAATGCAAGGCTGCTGTGATATACTTATTTTCATTCAATCCTATTCCGTTCTTGCCATCCGTCCGCCTGTCTGATCCCAGCGGCAGCGAGTGCATTGAGCATTCGAAGTGAAAAAGCAATCAGAATAATTATATATCACTCCCTTCTGTGGATTAGAAAGCACCATGTCACCATATACGCCTCTGCAGCTGCAGGGACAGTAGCACTAAATTCATCGCGCTTGGAATGCGGCATTTAGAGGTGCTCGGCGATATTTTTTAACACGTAGCGCCACGTATTTACATAGAACCTTCTGGCCAAGGCAAATAATGTTTATAGAAATATTAGGCTGTGTGCCGGATTTGAACTCTTTTGTCATGGTCCCACAGGCGTTTTCCTGCAGCATGGAAAACTTCTGTTCGCATGCACCCTATGTATTGCTGGCACCCGAAAAATCACGCGATGACAGCTATCTCGTTAGCTTAGAAATATCCATGCATCGTCGTAAAGAAATACTTCTGCAATAAATTCTGACAGTGCCATCTGAATCTGCTGGCGGACTGCTCTGACAACGGAGGAAACGCTGCTGTTCCGCGCGCCGATTCATCTCAGAATAAATCGCGACGCTGCCGCACGTGGCGTCGATTTCGTGAAAATGGACGATAAAGCGCCCGACGGTCTGTTTTTGTCGAGCCAGTATGAAAAGCGATAAGTATTAAATACGGTTCTGGCAATTATTCCCGTATGTTTGCAAGGCAACTTCAACGTTATAGAGGTTTTAATACAGAGCCATCGTTAACGGCAATTTCTTGATTCTAGCTGTGCGCATGATCCAACTTCAGCGTAGGATAACGCGTGCGCGTTGGATGCACTCACGAGCGCAATGGTGGCGCAGGAGTACCGCCTGGTGGAGTTCGGTCTGAACAAGCTGGACGACCAGTTCTGGGCGCAGCGATCTACCAGGTCCAGCCAGTTTATCCTCGTCAGCGTGGCCGCTGTCCTCTCAGAGCTGGTGGTCGGCGAATCCCTCGCACAATCCATGGCTACTACTGTGGTCCGGGTGGTAAGTGCACTTGATTGCTTTTTATTTTATCGGCATCTAGCCCAACGAGGCTGTAGACATCATCTTATTCATGCCAGTTCACGGTACGTTCCATCTATTCCTCCCCCAAGCGCCTCATTTTGCACCACTTCCGCGGCAGAACCTGCTCGCCACGTTGCTCGAGATGGGAATCCTGCTCCGTATGTCCGCTACACATATTAATGGCACTGCCATGCGCCGCAGATTTCGCAACCTCAGTTACCCCCTCCCCTTCCTTCCCTGTTCTCGTAACTTTCTGGGAAGTCTGGCTGGTTTCCGTCATTCTACAGCTCTTGCCGTAAAGATCAGCCATGCCATGGAGGGTCTCGTACGAGACGTAAGACTGTGGCAGAAGCCAGCCGTTGCCACTGGCAACGATGGCCTGGACCTAGGCTATTCAACCACTACGTGGCGATGATCTCTCTCTTTCTCCGTTTAACTAGCGCAGTTCGCTCTGGCGTAAGCTAGTTCCAGCATGCGCAAATCAAGAGCTGAATGTACTGAAGCGTTCCAACGCACGTAAAAAAGATGCACTGCTCGTCAGTTGTTACCCTACAACGAGCACTTGCGACGTGTTGGAGCAGTTTTGCGGCCTTTGTTTCAGGCTGCTCTCATATCTTCACCTAATACATTTAGAGTACTGAAGAATTTTTTCCTTCAAACAGAAGCGTCTCAGTGAAGCGACACTATATGCGTCTGTGGCGTGGCATAATACCACTAATCTATTGAACGTGGCAATTTGAATGTAGAATGACATTTATTTTTTATTTGGTTATATGAATGTCATACGATAGTGTTTCAGTCTGTATTTTGTATTGTATTTTGCATTGCAATTGTCTCATTCTACACCGACAAATGTTTTTTTTTTCCTCCTGAATCGTCAGTAGACTTATTTGTATTCATTTTGGGATCCACGACTAGCCTCTGGCTAAGGATCCTTGAGTGTCTTCATGTAATTACATGTGTACTTTGAAAAAAAAAAGAAAGAAAGAAAGAAGAAACCAAGGGACAGAGGATGCACTTCTTGGCGCTGTGTGCATCGTACTTTGTCCTTATCTCCTGTCTCGCCCGGGCAGTTTTCAGCACTGGGGATTCTGTTTGCGAGGAGGTGACTCCGAGTTCCCGCTTCCATCCTGCTCCTTCACTATCGAAAAGAAGTGCAGCGAGAAAGTGTAGACGGTCGGTGCGATTAGCGCGGCAGAAATGCGTTAGCATTAGGCAGATTCTAGGCGTACAGTCGTGTCGTTCACAGACCTGTCTATTAAGCGCTCGAACTCCGTGCCGTATGCGCTCTGCAACGTGCAGAGTGACGTCTAGTGGCAGCGTCTGGTTCGAGATAGTGCGTGTCTGATGCTCAGACGTTGCTCAAAATACGAGACTTTGAAAAAAAAAAAAAGCAGAACACATTTTTTCATTCAGCAGATTTATTTTGTAACTCAGAAATATGTAAAGAATTCTCACAAAGATGCTCGAAACGTTTTCAGGAATAGATGATGATGTATTGCATGCAATACAATCGACGCAAAGCACTGTATCAGACCGATGGGTCACTGCTGGGTAGGGAAATGCTTGCTTGTGCCCCTTTTCCCACACTGAGTTTCGAGTGCCAGTGTATAAATTTTTGCACGAGCTCACCCACAAGATTGCTGCTCCACTTCGTATGAACATTATCAAACTGCGATCAGTTCCTTTCACATGACGCTGACTAAGGGGGAATTCGGAGCAGCCGACATGGGACTGACGTCAGCGGCTTTGTTGCTACAAAGACCTTGCCGCCACGTGGGGTTTCAGATGCTGAGCACTCTCCAAAAAAGCTCATTTAGACCATATCTTACAGTGCAGGCGATAACGTGCCAAAAAATTCGATTACGAAACTGGCGGTTTTTTATCCTTTTTCTGGGCTAAGAATAAGACCGAAAGAAAACGCTTTTTTTTGTCCGAATTTTCAAGGTTTTTTTTCAGGCACTTACATCTTTAGTTGTAGCAAAGCATGTTGCTTGCTGAGTGTCATTGAGTGTTTGCTGAATTTTTGGCTCAAATCCTAGAGTTCAAAACCCAGCCCAGGAGCCCAGTACATCGTTCTGGGCTAGGCCTTGATGGTCTACTTCTTGGCTATGCTGAGGAGGGAAGTTTTCTCTGTTAGCTAGTGCAGTATTGTTTTTCATTCTGCCTAATATGTTTTAAATTTGTGCAAGCCTTCTTTACATGATAATTCCGTTCATTCTCATCACTTCCCTTTATTGAAAATTGTCATCACTGCACTATCTCGGACGGGGCACCTCTGGTGCGGTAAGAACCACCATTATTTCCTGGGGGCTACTCAAAAATACGAGAAAAAATTAGCACACTGTTTAGCATAGCTAACCGCGGAATATTAGGCAGTAGCACTAGTTACGGCGGTCAATTAAAATCCTTAAGTGCTAAAGGCATTTGACCTAAAGTAATTTATCATAAAGGCCTTATAAAGGCCTTTACCCGGAAGGCATTTACCATGAACGCCTTCATCGTAAATGCTTTAGACATAAAGGCCAGGCCTTTGACTACCACAAAGGCCTTTTACCTAAAGCCCTCTACCCTGAAGGCATTTACTTTGAAGCCCTTCACCCAGGTGCACGCTTCACCCAGGCCTTCACCCAAGTGAAGGCCTTCCAGGTGTAGGGAAGGCCTGCCAGATGTACGCACCTGACGGGCTGCCCACGACGCGGTGGGCAGGCGGGTCAAAGCACAGATTTCTAGCTCACTTTTAGCCGCAGGAGTTGAGCCTCACGTCAGTTTTGAAGTAAGAAATGTCATGCGCAGGCCGTGGTGACGGAGACACCGGTCTCGTTCTACGTGGTGCCGGTCAGCATGGCGGCCTCCATCAACGTCGTGCTGCCGGTCTCCCTGCCGCTGCTCGTGATGCGAGAGTACCTGCACACAAAGTCCGCCCAGATGGTGAGGGTGCGATGGTGAGAGTAGCTTTCGGCGCAACAGCTGGGATGAGCGGGAAGCCTGCCTAATACAACGCTTACAACTCATGCGGTGACATTTTTTATCAGCTGCATGTCGTCCAGACCGTGTTCGCACCGACCCAAGAAACGGCCGACATTTCTCGGGAACCTCATTCCTTATGGGTCAGCACAGGAAGTGTGCTGGAAGCAGGCATTCGCTGGCCCGCGGCGGTGCTAACAAGCTGCTGAGAAGTGCTGAAAGACTGCATCAAAGTTTATCTCAAGTTTATCTCAAGTTACCTGATGTTCAACCATGAAAGTGAATACATGGTTGATAACGCCGGAAAAAGACAAGAGGTCGTTATGATGATTGCGTAAACTGCGGGCGTTAAATTGTATTAGCGATAAAGCTGATAAATTTTCCTTTAATATCGACGTTAGCTGGGGGCAGGGAAATACACTGGAAGCAGCCATGGTGAAGCTTCAGGATTGAAAAATAAGATCAAGAGCAGAAATGAATTACGTAAAAATTCTAATATCCCTCACGCTTGAAATGCGGTAGACACGACTGTCATCGATCTTTCTGGCATGGACTGCGCAGTTAGTCGTTCACAGATGTTTCAAACTCTTTTCTTTCTTCAGTTTAAGAGCCTGTGCAAACACGCATTGCTTTTCGGCCGTGAGAAGATCATTGAAGAACACAGGTTGGTCCTTTAGTGACTTTTAGTGAAAGTTCTTTAAATCCCCTTGCTGACGTGGTCACTAGCGCTATTCTCTCCTTGTTAGCAAATTCCATCTTTTTTGCTCTCGAGCAGAGCCGTGCAATAATGTTGATTCCTTTTCTTTGATAGGACATGGTGTACTGTGTCAATAACAGTGGTTGAAGCAGGGCACTCCTCTTTTCCACCGATTGCCTGAACTATTGCGAGACAATAGCCCTGGTAGGTGTCTGTATCGTCGAACGTGTAAAAACGACGTCTCATGTATTCGGAGGGCTGGCAGCGGCGGAGGGGATGTTTGGTGCTGATGGTGTCTGATTATTACCGCGTCTACAATATGTGGATGCTTCGGTTTGGGGTTTTTTGCCCTCTGCCTGGGGATGTCGGAGGTCAGTGCGAAACCTGTTCCGGCCTTGCGGGTTAGTATTTGTGCTGTGCTGGCCAATTTATAGTTTACAAAGTTTACCAAGCGTGTCATTGTCACGCGTGTCCTCCAGGTGGCGTACGGTGTCTTCCTCAAGTGCATCGCCGTGGCCGCCATATTCGTCTCCATGAACACCATTGGCCTCGTCGCTTTCCAAGGCGACCCGCTGCCGAAGGCGCCAGCAATGCGCACCCTTCACAATTCCACTGACATCAACAGCCTATAACACCCCACAGTGTTCTCTGCTTTGTATATAGTTCCCACGTTTAGTTCTTTGTATTCCATTTAATGTCATATGCATTAACGTAAAACTTCTCGGTGTACCTGCTGCGACAGTCACAGTTTTTTGTCCGATCACGTCCGCTGATTATCGCCTTGATGTCAACGCTTATTAACCCGTTTGTTGAGCTCGTGAACTATCACATGCATGTAGTTTCTGAGCGTGCAATATTTTCTCGTCATGAGACATTGCTTTTTTCGATTAAGTGCGGTGATCACCTTTGCGTGCACATATGTACACCTTGTTCTGCTTTTGTGATTTGTCAAGCTGTGCAAATTTTTGTGTATGCAGCATCAGTGCAATGTTCTACCCTGCTGTCCTAACTCTTGTAACAAAGAACTGTACAGCAGTGACCTGTGCGCCGCAAATATTTGTCACGGGCTCCGTACGACTTTGAACACTTAGAGCCTATATAAATGACGCAGTCTTGTGGAACGCTTTGAAAACAAGGTGTCGGTGAACTTTATTTTCAGTGGAAAGGAAAGCGGAGTCGCGAAATCACTGTTTAAGGCTCGTAACACCCGCATACCAGAGGTGATACCCTGACAATTCTCTGTGTGGAGGCCAGTTAGCACTGTCACGTGCACAGTACTCCGTGAGATTGACTATCCCTCTCAAAATATTGTCTCAACGCCATAAATATCTCGCTTTAAGCGTTGTGGAGTGTTAGACGGTAAGTCACAGAACCCGAGATCAGCAGAAATAAATGGCGTAGAATCCGTTTATGGTTTATGGGGGTTTAACGTCACAAATTGACTCGGGCTATTGGGACGCCGTAGTGAAGGGCTCCGGAAATTTGGACCACCTGGGGTTCTTTAACGTGCACTCTCATCGCACAGTACACGGGCCTCTAGAATTTCGTCCCCATCGAAATTCCCAGCCGCGTCTGGGACCGAACTTCCGTCTTTCGGGTCAGCAGCCGAGCACCATAACCAATGAGTCACCGCGGCGGTCTCCGCGTTGGAACGAAAGAGGAGGTTCATGACATTCAGTTTTATTAACCCTGTGGCTATAACCGCACTTAAAATGTTAAAATTGTTAAAATTATTTGAGTAAACTTCGCGTATCTTAGGAACATGCACCCCCACCGTGACCAAGGTCGCAGGAAGGCGCGCACGGCAGCGCTGCACAAATGGTACGGGCATGAACCCGATGCTGTTTCAGTTGATGCCGCCTGCGATGAGCACGGTGCCACTGAGATTGTCCACAACCACTTTCGAGCTTCCTTCAGGCACCACCTCTGAGGAAGCCCAGGAGACTGCTATAGCCATTGCTCTGGCATTCACAGATGCCCGTTGCATTATTAGTGACTCTAAAACCGCCATTCTAAATTTTACCAGGGGCAGGGTTCATCCCCCTGCACAATGCTTGCTGCACATGCCCCCTCTCCCCGAAGCGCTGAGCTCATCTGGGTGCCTGCGCACTCGGGAAACATTGGCAACGAGGCAGCCGGCTCCTTAGCCCGAGGGTCTAGAAGACTGCCACAGGCGGACCGCGTCAGGGATTTCTCGAAGGAGCCTATGCACTCGTTTGCTGAGCTCACCGCAAGCTCCCACGCTGAGCGCCTAATCTACCCGCCACCCCACGCATCCCTCACTACCAGAGAACAGTCAGTCTGGCGTCGCCTGCAGACGCGAACGCTGCCTATACCAGAAAATCTTTCTAAATTTATTCCGGTACCCCCCCATATGCATCTTGTGCTCCCACCTCAAGGCCACCCTTACCCACATACTCTATCTAGGCCGGTGCCCCTCCGAACCTGGGAGGACTGGGAGACCTCACTGTGGTCTAGTGTCTACGTCTAGCGTCTTCGTACTGCCAAGATGTAGGGAACACTTCTTGAAGGACCTGCAGTGCTCTACCAATCGCACATCCTCGTTGTTCTCTAAAATTTTTCCGTGCTCCATTATTGGTCGTAGGCGCATCTGCCAGATCGGCCGACAAAGGCTTTTTACGCACGACAGTGGTATCTCGTACACCACTCCTGACTGCCACTGCACATAGAGACTGGTATGCATTTTTCCACATCCAGTATTCGTGGTCTCCTTGCTGGATATACGAGTGCATATATCGGTCCTTTCACCTTCCCTCGTCGTTAGGCTCGTTGTGCGCTCCTTCACTTTAAGGCGAAAGCCTTTAATGGTTCATACTGTCGTCCGTTAACAAAGCGTTTCACATGCGTTTAACTCGGGAACTAAAAAGGATAGAAGGAAACCAATGGTTGCTTCAGATAGAGGAGAGAAAAATGAACCCAGAATTCGTTTGATGACTGCATATCAATTAGTTCATAAATTATAGGCAAAAAGGTCGAAATAGCCTCGAAATAGCACGGACGTCGATATAGCCACGGGACGGTGTGACGTCATATCCACCGGAAGTCAAGGCAGAGTGAAAATTTTCACAGAATGGTCGGAAACACGTCGGATTTATGTCAAATTAGATGGAAAAATATGTAATTAAGCGTAATTAACACTTAAGATCCCCGAAAATGTATAATTTCGGTATCGATATAGCCACGTAAACGGTGTGACGTCACATCCACCGGAAGTCGTCACGGCATAGTGTCCTCGGCTTTCTCCTCGCAACACTTTAGTTGCCAAACTGTCCTTGCAATTTTTTTCCGAAGGGTCTCGGCAACAGCCGCTACGACCGACGGAGCGTAACCCAAAGCCAAATCCTTGGCAATTGGCTATTAAAGCTGGCCTGTATTTTATGTACGCATGATTTCTCAAATGTTGATTCCAGGCACAAGTTCACAATGCATATTTTTCAAACCTTTGCATGTGCAGAATTAGAAACAAATGGTCGCTCCGCGTTGGCCTAACATACACGATCCTCACCAACCATCATACGGACAGCCTTTGCCAAAAGTAACCAGGCTGCATGTTTTGCTTCTGATTCGCATAGTAGAGCGCTTACAGCTTCCCTAGAGGTCAAGAAGTCCTTCGAAAATGAGGACAGGGGTCCTCCTTACCATACAGAGATTTAGAGCTTGAGGGCTGGCATAATAGCTTTAAAATATGACTGGGAAGCAAACTGTGCAGCCTGGTTACTTTTGGCAAAGGCCGTACATGTAAAAACTGAAAGACATTCTGATTCGGTGCTCCACAAGTGAAAGTCGGTCCCTTTGGATGCTGCTTTGAAAGCGTCCAAAACTGTATGAACAGTTGCGCAATAGTGTAAAAGGCCCTGCATGTCCAACATGATCAAAAAATCATGGACGTATCGGTATGCTTTTATGACTTCATCCGGATTAAAAAGGAGGCTAAAATCTGGTAAAATATAAAAGTGTAAAATATCCCATCACTTAAAATTGGTGTAATGCACAACCTAATACATATTCGTTTAGTTTTCAAATAGTGCTGGTTCTTAAAATCGATAAAAGTACATTAAAATTAAAATTCTAAAACTGGCTAAAAAATTGTCAACAGTCATACCAGCTGAATTCTTGAACGGGGCGACGCCAGTGCTGTAAATGCATTGTTTCAATGATGTGAACAGCTCTTGGTGATGCATGGGACGAAAGAAATCTACATGTACAGAGAACGCGAAACCAATTTTGGGTTTAGTCTTTAGGAAAGGGAAACTGCATACGTTTTAGAAATCAACGAGCTTAAGAGGGTCGAATGTGTGAAACTTGCAGGTAAAGCATGCGCAGTCTTTTTGGGCTAGCACTTGAAATGGTGACGTAACCGCTGAATAAAATCCGGGCGCCCTTAAAGCTTCTCCGCAGCGCACAACGCCAAGTGGGGGCGCATGATGACGTCATTGAAGGTATCGGTACATTTCCAACGCACAAACGCCTGTTTTAAAGGAAAAAAAACCAACGCCACCGAAGGCAAACCCCTGCCGAGAGTTGTTTGGCAGCGTCTAACGACTCAGAGCAGTGTGTGGCGGACGAGAGTGGTAATTTGAGATCATACCTCCATGACGTCAGTCACCCTGAATTTCTCTGCACTGCTTTGGTGCACTGAGGAGAAGCGCAAAATTCAATTGTCGATTACGTCACTATTTTAAATGCTAGTGCAAAAACACTTGCTATGCTTCACCTATAGCCTATATAGATTTAAATTCTCGAATATCGTGAAATTCTCAAAAAAGTGCTGCAGTTGCCCTTTAGGAAATTACTTTTTTTTTTTAGAATTCTTAACAAGGAAAGAGTCACTAATGGTCAGTTGTTTCAAGATTCTCTCAGCAAACAACCATAAAGGTTGAGCTTGGTTGTTTGAGTAATGAGTAGTTACTTTCCCACTGTAGCTAATTTATTTAGCCGATGCCCCTAAACTCATTTGGACAAGCTTTAAACTCTGTTGCCCGTCTTCTGCGCACATGTGTGTGCAGGTGACCAAGCTTAGGAATAGCCTGCACGACAACACCGGTGGATGAAAGTACAAGCATCGTGGGGAACCAGTTGTAGCCCCTGGTAACTCGGATGGTTCATTGTTCGTTCAGCGGTACCGCTGCCGCTCCTAGGGCAGAATATGAACCCTCGGTTGCCGCCACTGGAGGGATTCTTGCCTACGCATCCACTGGGTGCGGCCCCTAGCTTCTGCCTTGGCGTCAAGCTCCCTCACCGCAAATGCGTTGAGAGAACCACAAGACCGCTGTGCGGCCGCGCTGTCATTCGCGTCTACGAATGACACTCTTTTCGCTGAATAATGTACGGCTTAAGTTGATAGTGTTAAGTTCGAAGCAGTATATGCCGGAATAGTTATGGCGTTTCGTTTTCGGGTAAAACGCTTTTAACCCGACTCTTGCACCCTTCGAAAGAGTTCTGCAAAGGAAGTTAAACACGATTGCTACTGAAAAAATGCACCTTCTAGATAAAGTATTTTTTCAGTGCACAAAGCTGAACACACCACATGAGAATTAGTGGATATCTTGTGCTTATTTCAGAGGTGGTGTGGTGGCGATGTGACACTTTTATTAAAACAGCCTTTATGTTAGGCGTTAAATAGGTCCTGGGCCAAGGTGACGAGGGCGCGTTGCATTTTTAGATCCAGGGATGCGAGCCAGATGGGTGATGGTGGGGGGGGGGGGGGGGGGGGGGAGGATAGGCGGGGGACTAGAAGGCTACGTGGCACTGTGTAAGGCAGTGTTATATGTCTACATATGTGTGTGGACAGTTTGAGCACTGTGATGTGGAAGTGTACCGGTACAGATAAAGTTTGGGTAGTGTATGTAGAGATAGATTAAACTGTATTCGGCGAAGAATGCGAGCTTCACGGATCGATAAGGATGGGTGTGGCGGTGGTAAATCAGCTAAGCCCAATTTTTCCTGCGTGTAGTATTCGTCACAGGAGTGCTTTCAGTTGACTCACGATTTGAAACTACCTCTAACCCTCACTATTCATGACACATATTAATTCGAGGGTCACCAAGAAAACTAGCTCACAAGGCGAAAGAAGAAAACGCGGGTAGTGGCCAGGCGTCCAATTGGCATCGCTGTACCAAGCGCTGCCAATGCTATCGCAGCCCTGCTTTCTCTTGTGAAGATGTTTTCGCAGTGTAGAAAAAAAAAAAGGAAGTCAGATCGTGCACAGACGCGGTATTGGTGCGCAGATGGTGATAACGCACGCGACAAAGTAACTGTAACGAGACAAAAGATACATGTTAATTCGCAGTCTGTTTTGCAAAGTTTCTCTGGTTACGTGTATGAATATGACCAAAGCAAAATTTTGTCGCATACAAAAACCAGCGCTTATAGTAATTTTCTTTTGCCGCAAAACATGGCAAAAACGCATAATTATGAAAATTCTTTGAATAACTCTCTTGCACTCAAATTTGAGTCCAAGAAATATGAGCAGAATTTTACTCCCTGAAATCTTAACAAAGGACAGTATAGTTAGTTCATGCCACCCCGCGTACTTTATTCTAAGTCACAAAAGGCGTCGGAAAAGAAACACATTCACGAGAAGACACACGCTCAAGACGCTTTCACCTCTGTCAGTTTTTTTTTAAAACCATGCACCATCTGGCCCAACAAGCAAAGTTTAATTCTGCGAGTCGGATCAGGGCTGTCGCTGTCCATCCCATTAGCAGGATACAGACATAGGTCCTGGTTGTTGTACTAACGATTACTTCAAGGTCTCATGTGGAGCTCTAAAAGACGCATTAGTCCTGAGCATCTCACTACCGAGACAGTCCAACAATATTGCATCCGAGGTACATAAGTTCGCAGTAAAGAGGAGTCCGACAGCCCAAACGTGAAGTGTGAATGCCTGATTTAAGTCAGCATTAACAAACTTTCTATGGACAATAATATGCTGGTCGCCAGACGTTATACACAACACTGTAGGTCCTTGCCGACATCATCGTTCACAATATGCAAAATTATCTTCAAAGGATTTCGAATACCAACAAGACGCATTTTATAGCCTCCTGTAGGAATAGGAGCCACGCATGTCAAGCTGAAAAAACTTTCTTCAATTATGTTATGTATGCAGGTTCAATACAAGTCAAAATACCTTGGGTTCGCGCTGTGTTCCATTAAGAGAACAATCGCAAAACTGTTCAGTGTATTGTATTGCAGCCGCGCACATAACTGTCCGCCTGGGCAAAAAAAAAAATCTGCTGCGGAAAGTTGTCCACACGTTCACAGCATTAGAGTATCTACACAGTGCATATGGGAGTTACATCGCCTTCTGAGTACACGAGGGAGTACGTGCTCGGTTAATGTTGTGGAAAAGCTAAAACACTAGTAAAGATTTCAACAGATAGTGCAGAATATTTAAACACACTCCTCAAGGGTGTCGAGGAAGACGGAGATATAAATTAAATAATCCTGGAAGTGGTGCTTTCACCAGTGGGGCCCACTGTGCGGTGCTGGGGCGTCTGACCGCTCCTCCAGGTCGGTAAATTTCGGCGCCAATGTGCGGCTGCGTGACAGCGATCGGCCCGATGACGACGACGACACTGACACAGACTTGGACCTTGACCTCCGTGAGGAGCGCCTGGACGACTGGAAACCGCTCTTGGGACTCCCAGGGGGCAACAGCGAGGCCAAGATCTCCGCTTTCCTCTCTTCCTCCGTCAGAGCGCGTACCTTCTGGGGCCTCTTCCCGGCGAATATCTCCGGCAGCCATTGGATGGCCAAGGCACTCAGGAGAGCCAGAAACGCAGTGGTGAAGTCGAGCACTACGTCGGCGTCGCGCGGTGTGCCGCTGTACTCTACAATGAAGGCAGCCGTGAGCACGGCCAAGCGGCCAAACATGTACGACACGGTAAGCCCGATGCTGCGAATCACAGTGGGGAACACCTCGGCCGTGTAGCCGTAGTTGAGACTGAGCGCCGTAGACGCGAAGCTCATTACGACGGCGCCCACTGCAGCCGACAGTCGTGCTACGTCCACGAGGGACGAGCAGGCGTGCGCGACCGCCGTGACGCAAAGCATTCCCAGCAGCACAGAGAGCGTCCCGCGCTGGCCGTGGCTTCCGATGAAACAGCAAACGCCCGCGTAGAGCAGCGTCTGGAAGACCACTTGTATCGCGCTCCAAATCGTCTGGTGCGGCGAGTGGCGCAAAACAAGTCCGTAGTACGCAAGATTGACGCTAAACCACGAGATGATCACCGAGACTGCTTTCCTCTGGAAAGCTGGGTGCTGTATACAGCTCTCATTGCCCATGGCGCTTCCTGGGGAGTGGACTGCAGCATCGTGCTTCAGGATTTGAGTCTTGAGCAGGTGCAAGGTGTCTTGGGCTTTGGACAGATCTACGCCGTTGCTTTGGGCCACAGACAGCACAACCTTCTCTGCGGCACGAAATTTGCGCGTCGCGAAGAGCCAGCTGGGTGACTCGTCCAGCAAGTAGCACCAAAACAGGAGCGCGGCTGATGGGAGCAGCAGAAAAGCCTGTGCCAGGTGCCACCGTGGCTGCAGAAGCGCCACCCCGTCCAGCACGGGGGGCACCAGCGTCGTACCGATGGCTGTGTCCAGTACGCCGTACACGGCCCGCTTGTGGCTGGCGGTCACCTCGTAGATGAGTATGAAGACGAGCACCTGGACAGAACAGCTCGCCGCGGACACGAGGAACCGAGCCACCGTGAATACGACGAAAGTCTGCGCGACGCTGGCGATCACACTGGAGGCGAGCAGGGCCACAGCGCTTGCAATGATGACAGGCTGGCGGCCGACAATGTCGGCGGCGTAGCCCGCGGCGGGAACTAGTAGCATGGCTGCCAGCATGTTGGCCTTTGACAGTTCGAACATCCATCGGCTGCCGCATACCAGGTTCCATCGGCTCACGATGCTGTCGCTAACGTCCCTAATATCGTAGTCCCACCGATGGCAGCGAATGGCGTGGCGGTCCTCTTCACCGTTTTCTGGCTGAGAGAACGAAAATAACCATCAGGGTCAGCATGGCAGTGAAGGTCTAATTAGTCTGATAATTTTCTTCCACTGTCACAGCCGCTTTGTTTATTGTTTCAGCCAATAAAGGAAGCTAACGCAAAAATGCAGTGACACCACGCAAGATGTCATTCGAATAACGTGAGCAGTTGGGCTAGTTTGTTCGTGTTCATCGTTAACAAGCGAAAAAAGAAGACGATGGTGAAGGCTACAACACATCACAAGTGCTCCGTCATTCCATGCCTATGTGATCTGCTCACACGAAGATTAAAAGATGACTTGAAGTAGACACGACTGTGTGTCACAGTATTTCTGAAAAAAAAAAAATCTCAACATGTTCAAACGGCACCGCGATGCCTTTCTCAGTACGATTAATATCATTAAATAGATACATCATGCGTTCCAGAGACCAGTGCAAAAAGAATTATTGAAATCGGAGCATGCAAACGAATGTTATTCCTCTTTGAAAACTCAAAATAAAAAGACCAGACGAAAACGCATTTCACTCACTCATTTCCCTCACACAGTACCGAGATTCGCCGCTACCAATCAGAAACACGCCTAACGCACACACAGCAGAAGCTTGCAGGGAGTTGAACACCTTTGTCGGGGCAGCACACAGCCGCTCATTTTGATGACATCGTTCCCCCGTGTAAGCGGCGCCGTGGACAGGACAGGGATGTCTAGCAAAAAAGGAGGCTCCCCGATGTTTCTTTGTTTTTAGGAATGGAAGGCTATCGCCTGTCCCCCCCCCCATTTCCCGGCTCCTGTGCAGCCTTTCTGTTCAATTTTTGGGCAAGGTGGGTCGACTGGTTTATTTTTTTTTTTTTTTTTTGCTGTCTTCTTGGTGTGGTCTGAACAGCGCTGGCCCCCACGAAGGCTTGAAGCGGAATGGAAAATGTCGGCACTGGCGTTATTCACAACACTTTTCGTTCCCTTTCACTGCTTTTTTCCAGTTTGCGTGGCATGCGAAAAGCTTTCAGTACGCACATACATAATATTGAAGTTCAGAATGGCGCAAAAGACACACACACAGGAAAAATAGGGGATGACACAAAGAGCGCCTATGACACAAAGGCGCTCTTTGTGTCATCCTCTATTTCTTCTGTGTGTGTGTCTTTTGCGCCATTCTGAACTGCAATCATGAACCAACTAGCCTCAAAGCAAGTTCTTCTGCAAGACATAATATTTCGGATCCATTTAGGGAGCGTAAAGGAACAATACTCAAACTGGACGCCTCAATCAATCGGAAAGGCCGTGCCCAGTCTGGATGCCACCTCATTTCTACTGCCAAATATGGCCCTTGCGTCGCGACACCATCGGCTCAAAACTAGCATTTCTGGAGAAGATTAAGATATTAGATATTACTATTTCAGCAATCTATCTGGGCGTACAGGCGTCCCAATATCCCTTACTCAGCATACAGAGAATGCAGACAGCATGCTTTACGTCGCAGGGACCCTTTAGCCCTTGTCTCCTCTGAAATATATCATATTGTCGGTTTCCACCTGAAAGCGATTATCGTAAACACCGTGCATACCGCACTACTTTCACGTTGCAGAGCATTGTTTGCAAGCAAATCCCGTATTATAATGCATCCTGCATAATTTACTGGTGGCGAAAAAAGTTGG
The DNA here is from genome assembly GCF_055824585.1 of Amblyomma mixtum. NCBI lineage: Eukaryota > Metazoa > Arthropoda > Arachnida > Ixodida > Ixodidae > Amblyomma > Amblyomma mixtum. The sequence continues at coordinate 316,842,958 of NC_143013.1, forward strand.
CGATGCTGGAGTCTGGGTTCCAGTGGTCTGGCGTGGCGAAAATTCAGCATATGGCAACGCGATCGAGCTGCCCGCTTACCAACGCCAGCGGCGGATCGTAGACGGTGCAGCGGCTGACGCTGCCGTCAGCCTCGATGGGGATGGCCACGTTCTTCCAGACGTGCGTGGGTATGTGGCGCAGGTTGTCCGGCGGCCGGCACCAGTGGTCGACGTTGCGGCCGATGAGGATGTATGCGAACGTGTGCATCAGCAGCACGACCACTGAGAGCACGCCGGTGCAAAGCACCCGCCTCTGGAAACCGCCGTGGCCCAAGGCGCAGTACATGGACTCCTGAATGGTGGTGCGGGTGTCGCTGCACGCGAAGCTCGTCAGCAGGCTGCCCACGGGCCGCGTCCAGCCAGTGACGCTCATCTCCGGTGCCTCCTGCTTCTTCTCCGCCATTTGATGTCGTCGCACAGCGCATTCACCGCAGCGCTGCTCTACGCGATGGTAATATTCGGGCTAGGAAGAGAATGGGTCGCAATCGCTCGCTGGCTCCGAACCTCTCGCCCTCACGCGAGCTCGGAAGCATGCCACGCGATTCTAGCGCTTCTATTTCTTCGCCTCCCTGAGGTGCTATTAGGGTCATATGATTTGGAGCAGACAGCGAATAAAGGAAGCAACTGCATTCCCTTTGTACTCTGGGAAAGGAACATAAGAATGTGAGGGAATAACTTTTAGTGAAGAAAAGAAAGTGACGAAGCTGTCCTGTGTAGGAGGGCCTCATGGTTCAGCAACACTCTGAAGGCAGCCTGAGCCGGGTCCGGAAAATCAAGCTGATCTGGCTCTCAAGGTCCTTAGAGGTCCGTGGTCCGCAAGGCTTTCTCCCATGAGGATGTGATTGGGAGGGAATCGGGCAGACTGCCCTGGACACGCCCATACGTATAGTGATACAGATCCGCTGCCGTATGACGGCATTGGCTACACACAGACAGTGCGCCATCATCATCATCATCAGCCTGACTACGCCCACTGCAGGGCAAAGGCCTCTCCCATGTCTCTCCAATTAACCCTGTTCTTCGCCATTTGTGGCCACCGTATCCCCGCAAACTTCTTAATCTCATCCGCCCACCTGACTTTCTGCTTCCCCCTGCTACGCTTGTCATGGAATCCACTCCGTTACCCTTAAGGTTAACGGAGTGGTAAGTGAGTGGCAGTGCACCACCACTGTGCCAACGTCGAGCGAGAATTGAAAATTAATCGTCACCAGCGGCGGCCCACTGTTAGCGTTCAGGGAAAGCGCTACATTTCTGAGCATTAGCTTGATGTCCCGGCCAGCATACGGCCAGCGTACGGTCGACCGACTTCCCAACGCCGACATGCGACATTACAGGTTTCAGACCTGCTTCCAAGCTTTCACACACGGTCATCCGCCTTTATAACGTTGGCATGTAACCTTCGGACATTGGCATCCAATGTGACTCACTGGCATATGCAACCCAATGGCTAATCCCAGTATTCAAAGCAAAAAAGAAAACATAAATACTAGTGCAGACAGGTATTCACTTTGAGATTATAGCTATGTGAAAATTAATAAATGAAAATTAAATCGAGAGAACTATGAATTTTTACATTTTCGAGTCCTTTGATTGAATGGTTCTTTTCATGACCGGCGTCTTGGGTGTACCATTTTACTTATAATTTGTGAGGAAGGTATGCATCAAATGAAGCATCCATGTTATGACCTCGCCAACAGCATTAATAAGTAATTAAAGCAACTGCACCGGGCTTATCCGGTCGGCGTTGACACTCTCTTCGCCATCGCCGTGCCTTCCTTACCTTCCGATATGCTCCGCGTTATACTGAACTAGATAGTATTCTAGTTCACTATACTCCGCGTTTGCTCTACCTTCGCGCTGCTGCTCGTTCGCTCTGCTGGTTGCATGCGCCGAGATCGACGCCGTTCAACCCACGAAAGGGCGCTTAAGAGCTGCGCCCTAAAATAAATAAATAAACCAGTCGGTAGGTCGGTAAACAAACAAACAAACAAACAAACAAACAAACAAATAAATAAATAAATCAGCCAGCCCGCCAGTCAATAAATTTTATTTTCACAAAAAAGATGCATGGCGAAAAAGGGGGCAGGCGAAAATGCTGCTGATCAATTCGCGCTACAAGGAACATACACACGGAAACACAAACGGACGAAGCGCATGCGCTTCATCCGTTTGTGTTTCCGTGTGTATGTCCCTTGCAGCGCGAATTGATCAGCATGAAGCACCAACTAGCCCCCGCTCTTGCAGTGTTAAAATGCTGCGCAGTAGCAGCTTCACAATGCTACATTTACCCGGGCAACAATGACAGGGTTTAATTGTTTAAAGTTGAATTCTAATTACCAGGCAGAGTACGGAAAACGACGGAGCAAAACCGGTATGCAAAAATCAATGAAAACCACAACATTCTCTTGTTTCAACTAAAGATCGTTGCAGACATAACTACATAACGTCACTTTCGTTCCCTGCCATTACAGCTATGTGCTGCTTGGCGAAATCTCAGGTAGATGAAGTTGAGCTCCAATCAAGAAGCATGCGTGCAGAAAGGAGTTACGATCAGATGGCCTCGCCGCTTGATGCAGTGCTAGATGTCATGTACAAGTGCAAATAGGGATGGACGCATTCAGTTTGGCCACTGCACCATGAGGCTTTTTTTTTCTGGGTTTTCTGCATTTCCGGCGGGAGATCCTACATGAAGTCAACCAAACCCAAAAGAACTTGCAGACGGCAGGAATCAGGTTCCAACACCTCACCGTAAAGCTCAAACCGTAAAGGGTGTTCCTGGAAAAGCACCGCGTTGAAGTGGCGAAAAAGGCCATCGCCCTACCCACGGCAGTGTGAGGAGATGGGCGACTAACGCACAACAACGCGTTAGACATCGCAATATGATTTCAGAAGAAATAACAATGTCTGAATGCCTTGACCGCTTCCACAAAAAGAAGTACACGTACCTCTCAAAAGCTGTGGAGAAGGTGAGATCGGTTCTCAGCGTCATTGAGCCTGTTTCCATAATGTTTGAGACCGTTGAAACGCTTGAAACCTTGACGTGTAGTATAACTCAAAGATATGACGAGTTTTCATGCGATAAAATCGCTACAGATCCTTCGGCTGCCAAGACATCCCAAGGCGCCAGAAAGCAGCCTGATGCCACGGAGGCATGGATCGCACATTTCCTGTAATTTATCGCCAAATGAAACTTCCTTGAGTTTCATTTGAACGCATGCTCTGGCGCACAAATGCAACTGGCACGTGTGCGCCAACTGCATCATCCGAAAGGAACTTTTCCATGTTAAAGTTGGTCAAGCCGTCTTTGCGCTCCACTATGAGAGATGTTAAGCTGTCAAATTTTGCGATACTGACCACCGAAAAAGAACACTGAAAATGTACACAGTCGAACCTGGATATATCGAACTCTATGGGGATCACGAAATTGTTCGATATACCGATAATTCGGTGCATAACAAATAACAGGCTTATCTGTAACCTAGAAGACGCTAGAGACCATAGTGAACTAAAGGCCCGGAATGCGAGACGTTTTACCTCCGCCTCTGCATGTCGGGTGCATTCTTCCGCTTCGCCGCTTGGCGCAAGAAAACTGAGTCACCACTGACTACGTGGTGGTCATTTTCGAAAGCGGCGACGCAAGCGTAGGCGCTTGCCATGGTGTAGTGCAGCAGGAAGCTCGCATTTGGAGCCGTAGTTACTTCAAAACGTCATCAGTGTGCTTTGCGCTTCCACTTCCACCGATCTTCCTTGCGTCTAATATTGTTGTTGTTAGTGGCACTTTACTAATAAAAAATAACAGTGGAAGGAAGAGATGTTGCTAGCCGCGGTATCTGCCATCGGGACATGAAACACCTGAGCTGCGGCTAGCAGGGATAAAAGGACAGGGAGAGGACATGGAGAAAGAAAGAAAGAAAGAAAGAAAGAAAGAAAGAAAGAAAGAAAGAAAGAAAGAAAGAAAGAAAGAAAGAAAGAAAGAAAGAAAGAAAGAGAGAAAGAAAGAAAGAAAGGGGGAGCTACAGTAAGAAAGGACAGGGGTAGGGCGACAATATACGCGCTCAGGTTCTGTTTTATGCAGAAAAAAACGCCTGGCTTCCTCGCGCTGCACATACCTAGAAAATGATTTGATCGTTTCAAAAACAAATATGGCGGGACCTTGTCAATGCTATCGGGCTCCTCTCTGGTACTACGAAATTATATTAATTAGAGATCTAAACACTGAATTCAAGTTAATTATCTACATAGGAAGATTTAGTGCGAAAGCGCTATCAGCCTATTACCCCGAAAAATCCCCATATGGACGTGAAGCCTCTGAAACAGTCACAAAATGAGAGGAAAGGTGGATAACTGGCTCCCTGGATCAGTGGACACCACAGCCGCGCTTTCAGCTGCGTGGCGGTAGTGGCAAATGTGCGCTGCATGCGTTGGCGTTGAAAACGTTGCGTCAGAAAAGTGGCACTGGAGCTATAGACCGCCGGCGTTCATAGGCGTTGGCAACGTTGCAGACTCCGATAACTACGAGGAAAGTAAAGGTGCATAAGTGGCTCCCTGGGTCAGCAGACGCCCGAATCGCGCTTTAAGGTAGGTGGCGGTAAGTGACCCACAGTAGGTGACCCCGACAGTAATATCATATGTTCATCGAATGTCCCATAATCTAGAAAAAGTGGCGAACAAGCCCAAAATGCCGTTTTTTTTTTTTGTAGAGTGGTGTCTTCTGGCCCCTATCCCATGGTGTGGGCCTGCCCCTCCAACCCGGCCATTCCCCCCCATCCCAAACCCAACCCGGGAGGATTGGGAGGCGACCCTGCTCGGCTGCCACGATTTACAGGCCCAACAAGCCTTAGTCGGGCGCGCCCGGGCGTCGGCCACCGCCACTGGGGTCCCAAACTAGGGACCTCCCCTCCACCTAGTGCTTGTAAGGACCGATCCCTTACGGGCTGATCCTAACATACGTCCTGTCCCTTCCTAATAAATGTTGTCACCCCCCCCCCCTCTAAAACTTGCAAACTTGTGCCCCCACATAGTAAATGCAAAAACGAAAGATGTTCGATGCGGGAAGCGCCATGTTAACCCATACATGAAGTGGGCTAATGGTGTTCGGTGAACTGCGTCCTTCATGCAGTAAGGTATATATTGGACAAGCGAGCAAATGTGTTAATGATAGGGCATGCAAGCACGAGCTTTCAGTGCTGAAAGTTGCAAACCTACATCTGCCAAAGCACTGAAAAAAGTGTAAATGCAAACCAAAGTTCACCAACATAAAGATTATAGACAGAAGTCGTGAGACTGCGGCAGGTGACCTACTGGGAGCGTTTTTCATCAGAATAAGGGTGACATGTGTATCAGCGACGCCTCAGTTTGCTTGAAACTAAAATGACATATTTTGGTGGCACGAGTGTCGCAAGGATCACAAGAATGAGATCACTAGAGAGATAGGCGAGACATCAGAAGTCATGAAGCTGGATGCGAAATGTGTCAGCACACTGTCCGTTGCCATTTCGATGAAAGAGCATCACTGCCCGCTTTGCCCCAATAAATGTACTGACGAAATGTTTGCATGCTCAGAGTGGTATGAACTGATTTACATGTCACTCTTCTCTGTTTTTTCTACGATGTTGGAGTGCGTATGGCGATGCATGCTGAATAAACTTCTGCTGTCACGTCTGTCAGAGCTGTGTTTGTCCCTTCGTCTATTCTAGGCCTCGTGCCATTGCGCTACTTCGCTTGATATACCACAGCGGATGCTCAAACATTCGCAATGCACACTCGTGAACGTCCTGCGGTTTTCTTCCTCTCATATTTAAACAATGTAACCCGGAAAGTTGCGCAAAAAAATACTACCCGATGAAAAACTACTTCTCTCTGCAATTATTTCGTCGCGTGCTTCACCACCTCCTGAGCATCGATTCTGCGTCCGTGCAAGGCCTGATTTCCGTTGTTTGCACGCTGTAAAAACATCCATTCAACATGAAGAGGAGCAGGATGTCGTTCACACGGGCAGCGCTTGATACAGTGACGCCAACAGGACGTCCGACCACTACCCGTGTTTCAGCCTTTCTCTTCTAAGACGCAGTTTTCTTATTGACCCTCAAATTAAGCTGCGTAATGAGTAGCACAAGTTTAAGGCACTTTAAAATGATAAACTATTTTGAAAAAGCTCATTCGGAATAAGCACAAGAAATCAACTAATTATTCGTGTGGATGCTTCAACTTTATGTACTGGAAAACAAAGTACTCTAGAAGCCGCATTTTCGAGTAGAAATAGGGTTTATCTCGATCATTAAGAAATCTTCCACGAAGTGCAATACTCGGGTTAAACCAGATGTGTATTAGTAACAAAGGGCCATGACTATTCCGGGATTATGCTGTGGCCTTATTTAGCATTTTTAATTGTGTAGCAGAGTCCAATGAAATTCATGGCGCACATTCTGCAGCGACCAAACTGTCGCCTCATCTGTCTTGTGCGCTTTGGAATACAGCAGCACACTTACCAGTATCGGATGCTTGTTCGGCATGACTCATCTAAGAGTGTGGTCACGGTTTTCTGTATACAGGGTGTTTCACCTAAGACTTTCTGCAATTTTTAAAAATAAGCTATTTGAATTAGATGCGCGCTTTTTCTGGCATAGCATTGTCAGTGGTGTAGTACATCATAATGCAGCTAAGACGTGCTAACTATCAGGCTTGTTAACCAATATTTAATAGTTAACTTTTAAACTATTACCGTTGGGCTCCTTAATTATTGAGAGGCATGTAGCCCACCGTAAGTGATGTCCATATCCGTTTTTAAAATTTCGAGAACGCGATTATCCTCGGCGCTGTGGCCCAACAAATTTTGGCTATTTCGACGAGTTACGTGCACTGGAGAGGTTGCTTTGCCTGCAAGCTTCTCAAACCGCATGTATTTTGGCGCGATGTAGGCGAAATTTGTTGGGCCACAGCGCCGAGGATAATCGCGTTCTCGAAATTCTAAAAACGGATATGGACATTACTTACGGTGGGCTGCATGCCTCTAAATAATTAAGGAGCCCAACGGTAATAGTTTAAAAGTTAACTATTAAATATTGGTTAACAAGACTGATAGTTAGCACGTCTTAGCTGCATTATGATGTACTACACAACTGACAATGCTATGCCAGAAAAAGCGCGCATCTAATACAAATAGCTTATTTTTAAAAATTGCAGAAAGTCTTAGGCGAAACACCCTGTAAAGTACCTATCACATATCACCTCCTTAAGTGCGGCTTATTAGCCTCAGCTGCGGCAGGACATCACGGCAGTCCTGCGCTTCATGCTGCTCAAGCAAAAAAAAAATTGGACACTTTGGCAACGAAAGTATTGAGGCAAAAGCCGAAAACACTATGCCGTGACGACTTCCGGTGGATGTGACGTCACACTGTTCCCGTGGCTATATCGATACCCAAATTATACATCTTTCGCGGATCTTAAGTGTTAATTACGCTTAATTACATATTGTTCCATCTAATTTCACACAAATCCGACGTGTTTCCGACCATTCTGTGATAATTTTCACTATGCCGTGACGACTTTCGGTGGACGTGGCGTCCCATCGTTCCCGTGGCTATATCAACATCTGCGCTATTTCGACGCAATTTCGACATTTTTGCCTGTAATTAACTAATTAATCTACGGTCATCAAACTTGGCTTCTAGGTTCACTTTTTCCTCCTCTATCTGAAGCAACCATTTGTTTTCTTCTATCTTATTCAGTTCCCGAGTCAAACGCGTGTGACATGCTTTGTTAACAAACGACAGTATGAGCCATTAAAGGCTCTCGCCTTAATAGAATGAAGCCTGCTCTGTTTTAGGAGCGTGTTATTTCGCATGTACGTTTATTACACTATTTCATAAACGCGAATGAAGGCTCGGCCACGCAGCCGTCTTGAGGCTATCTCCACGCATTTGTGGCGATGGAGCTTGATACCAGGTCAGAAGCTAGCGGCCGCACCCAACGGCTGCGTAGGTAAGAACCCCTCCAGCGGTGGCTACCAACAGTCTATATTCTGCCCTTGGGGTGGCAGCGGAACCGGTGAACTTGAACGAACGGTAAACCACTCGGGTTCCCAGGGGCTGCAGCTGGCGGAGGTTTCCAGCGATCCTGTACTTGCATCCACCGGTGTTGGTGTACAGATTGTTCCTCAGCTTGGTTAGCTGCACAGACATGTGCGCGCAAGACGGGCAGCAGAGTTTAATGCTTGCCCAAATGAATTCAGGGGAATCCCCCAAGGTGGAGCAAAGTTGCAATGCGAGAGTAATTACTCATCACAACTACCCAAGTTCAGACACATGGTTACAAAGGAAGGTTATGCAGCTGTCTGAGAAACTTCGCAACTGAAGAAAACTTCGTCGTGGTTCGGGGATCGAACCCAGCACCACCGCATGGCACTGGCCGTTTGGCTGAGCTTAATTGCATTCTAATGAGTAATCACTCCCTTATTACCGATTTAAAAGCTGAGCGGTGATGCAAGACAGCAGAAATGAACTGTGTTCATAGGAACTACTTGCTTTGCAGCGTACGCTTCGGTATGCAATGTGGAAGGATTTTTGAGAAAGGTAATAATATTCTGACCTTAGTATCAGAACTTGAAAAAAAAAATTAACCCCTCGATCTTTTCAGCTCTTATCTCAGTAATCCCACTGTTTCCGACTTAGTTTGCAGCTATCGCTACAGTTTGTACAAAATATTGTACTTGCCTTCAGAAAATTAAAAGTTGGCATTTTTGTTAGCATGTAAAGTTAATTGGCGTTCTTGCCGTCTGCATAGATTATTTAAGCAGACGAAAATGTCGTTTAAATACAAATGGCGATCGGCGTCTGAAACGGCTATTCTTCGTGGCAATATACAGGGCGTCCAAGCTAACTTGGACCAAGATTGATAAAAAAATGTAAGCGTTCTTCAGGACTGAAACCGTGTGTATGTTGTCAGGGTTTATTTAAAGTTACAGTACCATTTTTTTCGCCCGTCCTATTTGAATAATTAGTCGAGATAAATAAATTAACTTTTTAAATATAGTCTGAAACATTCAGACGTCAATGGGAAAGTTGTGGAGCTCCACAAACATTGTCCAACCCAGGCACTTCCTACGAGGTAGACTTAGCGTGGCCGTGTGTATTCGGGAAAAACCAAAGCTCGCAGAGTTTAAAAAATGCCACGTGACAGCGTGCTTCGTGCGCCCGGATGCGCCTCGATTACAGCGCTGTCATCCTTGCTTTGTAAAAAACATCCCTCGCTTCGCGCCTTTCGGGCTGCCCAAGACAGAGCTTCGCGTTGTGCTTGGTTCCAAGATAAGCGCCAGTGGGTTCGGGCGGCAACTGAATAAAAGCGCGGCGTCCTGGATATTTATTGCAAACTAACCATTCCAACACTGCTATAACAGCTTCATCTCAGGTTGGCATCACTTATCTTTTGTGCACGTAATAATCGCATTGTTCTTAACGGCTTTGAATCGTCAAAACTCTTTTTTTTTAACGTCTTTATTTCTGCATTTAGTAGGCCGATACCTTGCGGCAGAACTAAGGTGCTTCATGGAGGTTGGGGTGGGGGAGTGGTTAAGGGTGGGGGTGAGGATGGGGGTGGGGGTGAAGGTCGGAGTGCGGGTGGGGGACCGGTGTCCGCTTCTTCCTCGAGGTAGTGTCGTCCCGAGGTCGGCTCCGCGAAGTGATGGCCTGGCCCTTCATCTTCCTTGAAGTAGGAAAGAAAAGTTCGCCAGAGCTGGAGTGCGTCTGATGGCCCGATGTGCGATGGCGGATCGACCCATTCCTGCAGGGTTCCAGGTCGAAGCCCGCCGAGGGACTTGAGTGCTCTCTCCCGTACTGCGTCAAAGGTAGGGCAGCTCCACAGGAGATGTTCGGCCGTGCCTCTGGCAGGGCACGTCGGGCACTGAGGAGTCGGGTATGAGCGCGGGTTTATGAGATGCAACTTCGCTGGTGATAGAAGCTGGCCGGTCTGGGCTCGGCGAAGGAGCACTGCCTCCACTCTCCGGAATGCGCTATGTGGACGGCGATATAGTTGCTCAGGGTTGGCCAAGTGCTGTAGTATGCTGCGACGATAGCGTTGTGCGCGATGCCATGTCTCCGCCCTATCCATATGGGGCGACGACGGGTGCGCAACGTCATTAGGGGGCCAGGAAGCGGAAACGAATGTGGATCCAGGCAAAGGTGCGGAAAGAGCTGCTGCGCGCGCTGCCTGGTGTGCCTTTTCGTTTCCAGTGATTCCTTCGTGTGCAGGAATCCATTTGATAATGACAGTGTAGCCCTCCTCTCGCAGGCGACGGGCTTCTGTTCGAATAGTGTTGAGAACGGCATAGTCAGCTCCCCCTGCGCGGCAGGCGGTGTACGCTGCTTGTGAATCTGTGTAGACATGGTAGGTGCAAGGAGCCGGATCTTGCCTTTCTACTATTCGAGTAATGGCAAGTCGTATGGCAATGAGTTCGAGATTGGTGACGGTGTGTTCCTCGGAAAGCCGTTGAACTACAGAGGTATCTGACACAGAATCGTGACAAGCTATAGCGGCGCAGTGTTGAAACTGAGCGGCGTCTGTGTATAGTTGGATGGCTCCTTCCTGGGCTAGCTTGTATGATGTCTTCTCGTGTCGTTTGGCGGCAGCTTTGCGCCTTTGAGGATTAGCCGAACTCATATTCTTTGGTAATGGCATACCGTCTACTAAGTCGATCAGTTCCCATGGCGGCGCAGCGGACGAAAATGGCTCTAAGTTGTCAACGTTGTAGCCTAATGCCCGCAGGATCTGTCGGCCAGCCGCCGTTGTGGAGAGACGGACTCGCTGGGCTAGCGATTGCTGCTCTGCCAGATCCTGCAGGGCATTGATTTTGCTGCAAGCGTGTAGGTTCACTACTGGGCAGTACTGCGGCAGACCAGTAACCAGCCGCATCGCCTTGCGATTGATTCGCTCAAGCTGAAGGCGTTGGGTTGCGTTAAGCCGCATGTACGAATATGCGTACAGGATTTTTGATGTTATGAGTGCCAGGGTAATCTGACGGAGCCCCACCTCCTTGATTCCCCATCCACGCGCAGAGACGCGGCGCATAAGGTGTAAAGCCTGATGACAGCTATGCATCGTGTTACGAAGCCAGCTTTTGGCTCCTCCGTCCTCGTCAATAAGCATGCCGAGTATACGGATTGTTGGTTTCCGGCAGATAACTGAGTGCCCTAAATGAAGAGAGATAAGTTTGCGTTCGACCTCGGCTCGTACTCGCGAACCATTTAAGACAACCACAAACTCGGTTTTTTCGGGAGAGGTTTCCATTCCACACTTCTTGATGTATTCATGGACGGCATAAGGCCTGTTTGTAGGGCTAGTTCTTGCTCTGCAGGGGACCCTGAATTAGTCCACAACGTTATATCGTCCGCATACACGGCAAAATTAAGACCGGGTATCGACGACAGCATTGGCGGGAGACCTGACATAGCAATGTTAAAAAGAGCCGGTGATATGACAGCGCCTTGGGGAACACCTGTTTGGTTACGTTGCCATTCACCCTGAGTATCTCCAACCATTACTGAGAAAGTTCTTTCTGCAAGAAAGGCTTTCACGAAGCGGTAGAGGTTGCCGCCTATCCCCACTTCCTGTAGCCGGCGAAGTATGGTCGAGTGGGGCACGGAATCGAACGCCTTTTTGACGTCTACCCCAACAACCACTCGGAGCTGTGCGCTGCTAGGGTATGCGAGAACGTCGTTATAAAGCCTTCTGAGAATGTCTTGGGCACAGAGCCCTCGACGAAAACCTACTTGCATAGGAGACAGGACGTTGTGCTTGTCTAAGTACCATTCAAGTCTTCTTAGAGCCATACGTTCCATGACCTTACAAAGGTTGGACGTCAGCGATATTGGCCTGAGGTCTTGTAATGTTCGACTTGGCTTGCCAGGTTTTGGAATCGGTATTACCACTGACTTCTTCCAGGCAAGAGGAAGATCACCGTTGGCCCAGTACTTGTTCATCTCTTTCAAGAGGGCAACTTTATGTGACTTGGGAAGGTTCAGGAGTGTTGAGTAGCGTATATCATCCGGCCCTGGGGCGCTATTATGATTGGAGTCATACAGGGCTGCCTCCAGTTCGTCTAATGTGAAGGGAACGTCGTAATCGTTTGATGTACCTGATACGGGGTCCGCAGGCAAGGCACCTGCATTTTCAGGTTGGGGAAAAAATACCTTCCCTGCTTGTATAGCTAACTTCGCCGGGGAGACATTCAACTTCAAGGCCATGCATTGGGCAGGGGAAATTGGCTTCTTGCGTCCAAGGATGGCTCGAAAGATGTGCCAGGCCTTCGATAAGTTAGCTGCTCCATTGAGTGAGTGGCACAGCAGCTGCCAGTCTTGGAGAGCGAGCTGCAGAGTATACTTCTCAACTTCTTGACTGATGCGAGTGAGAGCACGCCTCCGATGGGGTGTCCGGCCTGATCGGCGATACGCCTTGAGAGCACGAAGCCTACGATTCCACAGACTCAAAAGGTGGGAGTCCGGCTTTGGGGCATCAAACTTGACTGAAAGCTTCGTTGTAGCTTTCTTCTTGGCATCGCTGATCTGAGTAATGAGCTCGTCTAACCCTGTGGGAACGTTCACCGTACCGAGCATTCTACGAAAATCGTCCCACGAGACATGCTCCTCTATTCGACGGCGTTGTTGCCGCTGTAATGACTTTCGCCCTCGAGGAGCCCATGAGACCACCACGGGATAATGATCACTGCCCATGACATCATCAGCCCTCGACCATAGGATCTCACTGGGATGAGACACTAGTGTCAAGTCTGGGGAAGTGTCTTGTTGACCTTTGTGCTGGCCAAGGCGAGTAGGTAGCGTGAGGTCGTTGGCTATGGTCAGTTTCGCTCTGACAATTTGCTGCCAAAGGTGCCTTCCCCTAGCATCTGAGTGATGATATCCCCAGCTGCTGTGCATGGCGTTAAAATCACCCCCAACTACAACGCGATCCTGGGGATATATCCTTAAGAAGTGTTCTACAAAAGACATATCCACTCGATATGTCGTAGTACCGAATGATCGCGCATAAATTGAAAAAACTAAGGCTTGTTGGTCGCCATCTAAGCTAAGGCGTACTCCCGCTACCTCCTGCGTCTGCGTGCACCACGCGGAAGTATCTAGTTCAGTGTGGGCCGTGCGCGACAGAACAAGAACGCATGCCTGCCCATTGGCCATTGGAGGCGCAGATCGCGATCCTGGCCCGGGACGCCGGTGCTCTATGGAAGGGGTGCAGTAAGGTTTGTACCCTATTAAATTGGGGTTATTAAGGCCAGTCTCCTGAAGCAGGATAGCTATAGGAGGCGTTGGCGTGATGGACAGTCTCCTCTGAAGTTCCGCTTGTTTGCGACGGATTCCCCGGCAGTTCCATTGCAAGAACCATATAGGAGAGTCCGAAGCAAAAATGTCATGTGGTTTCGCGCTAATTCCTGCCATTATTAAACTGGAAGGTACGCGGGAGTGAAGATGATGTATGCCCAATTTCGGGCTCTTGATTCGGAGAAACCTGTGACATTCCCAAGAGTGGGAGCATACGCTTGATCACCTCGGCAGTGACCAGTTCGATAATGCGCGTGAGCTGGTTTTCATCTAAGTGTAGCGCACGTGAACTATCTTTTGCAAGATTCGTTTGCGCGCCGCGTTGCGTATCACGGAGTGTTTCGGCGTAAAGCCGATGAATGCGCGCTTGCTTTGGTGCCGTCGCGGTATGCTCAAAAACTGCGGCTAGAGATGAGGTGGCATTCCTTTCACTATTGCTCTCAGATTGTGTGGAGGGCTTGTGCGCGCCTTGCCGTTTAGATTTATGTTCGCTGTCTCGTGTCTTCTGCTTCGGCTGACTTTGTAGTGGAGGGAAGTCCTGATTAACAAGCACAACTGACTCCGAGGCTGATTGCTGCGTATTGACAGGGCTCTTGTGCACCGACGTCGACACCGTTTGGTTACCACGTAGAATCTCGGCTTGTTGTTTGCGTTCTTTTCGTCGCGATACTCGGATACGACGGAAAATGCCATTCCTCAATGTTTTTGTGGCCTGCCGCCGAGCAGGGCACTTTGGGTCCGTGGCTACGTGGGGACCTCTGCAATTGCGGCAAAGTGGTTCCGTCGGACAAACCTCGAGGTTTCCATGTGCAAGGCGACCGCAGTACGAGCATCGACGTTGGTCGACTAGTGGACACGAAATTGCCCTGTGTCCGATTTTGTGACAGGTCTCGCATATGATAGACTTCGGGTGATAAGGTGTCACCGGGAGGAGTATGCTGTACAGATGAATTTTTCGGGGAAGTCTGGAGCCCTCAAACGTGATTAGAGCTGCTCCGTTCTTGCCCATAGGCCTGGCGTTTATTATCCTGCACGAGTAGCACGTGAGGTTTGCCATGAGCTGTTCGCTTGTTAACCCGTTGGCACGATAAATGACCCCACGGATCTGGCCGGGGCGTATGGTTTCATAAGCTTGAATAGGTGTCTCCTTTCCAGAAATTAGGAGAGACTGCAGTCCAATTAGATGGTCTCTGGCATGCATATGCGATATGTCGACAGCAAACTGATTGCTGCGTTCAAGAGGCCGTACTTGAAAGCCAGAGTGAAAATGAATTTTTCGAAGCTCATTGGCAACAGCTTCGTGCAGCCAGTGTGCGGGGAGTGTCCCTAGTTGTCCAGGTGAGGTTAGCTTAATTATCACAGTGTATTTAACACTGATTGGATCGGCGGCTGCGGCCTTGTTCTTTCGCCTAACAGGCTGCCAATCATCTTCTTCAGTATGTTCATTATCAGCCAAGTGATCGATTCTGCCCATTGGGGTGACTATGGACGCTGAGGCACAGCCTAGCGATAGATAATGCGCATCCGTGAAGCGAGCATTTATAGCTATCGGCGAGTGGGCATGTTTTACGCCGTGTCGTTTGTTCTCAAAGCGAGTGCTTTCTTGGGCCATCCGCGAGGTGCCTGACCCCATCCTAGGTTGCTTGGCAAATTTCGAAAACGGAAAAGTGCAAGATCCTACCTCGGAAGGGGCGCTTCCCGGCTTGTTTTCCGTGGAAAGAACAGAGAATGGGTTGGAGACAGGTATCGTCGCAACCACTTGAATGGCTTCGTCATCCGCCATGCTTTCGTCGGCGCCGAGCACGGCGTCAGGTTCGGCCGCTGCGTTATCTGTGCCGCTGCAAAGCGATGTTACCGCGGCGTCTTGCCGAGGCTGCTGCGAAGCCATGTTGGCGGCTTCGGCGGTAGGCGTATCCGATGCATCCGGATGGTTTCCTGGGGTAGTCGTTGACGCGGAAGCGTTGAAACCGTCGTCCACAGGTGACGAAGAACACGATGGCGGTGGCCCATTCATTTTTGGGAGCCTAGCCCAAAAACGTCCGGGCCAAAAAGCTTGAAAGAGTCGGAGCGATGCGAACGTGCGTCTGTTCGAGACGGCTGCTTGCAGCGCCACCCATGAAAAAAATCGTCAAAACTCTTCAATGACGCACTAAATCTGATGAGCAATTAAACCTACTACTAGCAAAAGTGTACTCTAATTCTGGAAAGCAACCAGCATACTTTTCACCCATTTTGGGGTGGAATTCATTGCCATCCGAAATAAATCACACCATAATTTACATTAATTTCACCACTGACTAAGGTCTTCTTGTTTTCTACCCTGGTTTTTGCTAACTACTGCATTTTTTCCTCGCTTTGTACACCCTTTGATAATGTTAACGTTTCGGTTAAAGTATTGCATGCGTATCTTACCCGTAATATTTTCATTTTGTACTTTGCTTTATGCTTGTTTTTTTGTATTATGATGTTTTCTTAAATTCCATTCCGGTATTTTTTATATACTACCATTACCTTGCAGCTGTACCACTGTAATTTTCCACTTTCACATAGGAGGTTGCCGGGCAGTTCTCATTTAGGAACTTCCTTCTGTAACATCAATAATCCCAAGCATTGAACGTACCGCTCATTGAAATAATTGTGAATGTAACTTTCTTTCTCTTGCGGCGACTAGCGGGCTGTTTTTTCTTCAAATTTTTCCCGCGCGTACGGCAACTGCTGCTAACCGCCGACAAGTAGCTCTCGGCACTTTCATTCGCAAAACTGTGGCGGTCTGAAACTTAGTGCTATGTGTTAAATTTAAAAGCCAGTAGCCGATTGTGCGCGCCATAGGCCATCGATCGCATATAATCGATTCAAATCGCCCGCGCAAAAAAGCTCATTTTGGAGAGTCGTGTACGTGCTCCGCCATCTAGCTAGCGAGCTCAACAACTGCTCTTTCGATTGCAGCCTTGGTTTCAGTGTTTTGACATGAGGGGGCGCCGTGAAAAATAAAACTTTGAACGGCCGCAGCGGCGTCTTTCCGAACACCCGAAAGTGCAGCAGCGGAAGTTCCGGTTACGTCACTCTAAACAAAAATAGTAAGAAAACAAAACGCACTACGCGCTTATGTTTCTTCGAGTATGCAGTGTAGTGTATAAACTAAAACGCTTCGCTATTAAAATATTTTTCTTCATGAACGCTTACTCCGAGCAATGCACTATATAAATCGCCTGCGTGCGTAGCGCCATCTCTACGCCAGCCGCCGGCGCTCCTTGGCTGGGCGCGCTTGTCGAAACCCGGCGCGCACGTCCGGAGCACCCGAAGGCTCGAGATTTCTTCGGCCGAGTATCGCGGCCACAAAACCGGCGTCAACGGTGAGCACAGCTACAGTTTTCTTATAGAGGTGGTACAAAATGTAAGTGAGATCTTAAATTTTTGTTTTGCTTCTCTCTGGCAGGTTGCTGTGCCGTGAAATCGATGTCACCTTGCTGACTCGAACAAGGTGGCGAGCTGACGCAACACTAAGTTTGTTTGTTTGTTTGTTTGTTGATGGGGTTTAACGTCCCAAAGCGACTAAGGCTATGAGAGACGCCGTAAGTGCAAGTTGAGGCCAAGAAGATGAACAAAAGCACCAAAAAAGAATGACACTTTCGTTTGCTTAGCCTCATTCTCTTTATGCTGTCAAGAGCTGAGGCACCGAGCACGAGCACAATTGCCCAGTTTAAAGTGCTGATGCCCCAGCTGCACACAGCAGTGAAGTGAAGGCACTGTTCTGGGAGTACTACACTCAGTTTTCCACCTCATGAAGCCTGCATACACAGATGATAGCAGACTCTCTATTGAAAAGCATACTACACGCTCGTGGTGACTCCCTAACAGTCTTGTAAACCCACCAAATAATACCGCATACATCTGCAATGTATGGCAACGAAACTCTGCAGCACCATTGTCGGTGTACTGAAAAAACTGCAAGAAGAACTTCCCTAATATTCAGCGCGCAGTTCAAAAGCGAACTGCTTTCACCCCGGTGCCCTCTCATCGACAGGCAGCTCTGACAAGAGCTGTTTATTCACGTACACACACACACACAGAGTATGTGTTTTTTTTAATTAAAAATCTCTTAACAGACACATACACTCTAAATGTATGCAGAGCCTGACTGGCATATATTGAAATTATGGGGTGAAACATGCCAGTGCAGAGCAGGCAATGAGGCATGGTGCAGCGCAGCACCTTGGATTCGTGTTAAGCATGTGTGTTTTTGGATTTATGGAGCATTAGAAACTAAGGCTATCCATGTGCCAAGCACAGGGTTGAAAAGTGGTTGCTGCGGTCAGAGACCATTAGCTTTTAATGTGCTGCAGTTTGTTTATGATATTTCCTTCTTTTAGGAACTTAACTTACTGTAAATCTGCTGTGGCAATCAATTGCTAACAGTAAATTAAGATTCAAACAGATACTTTTATGTAGAAATTGTAAAATGCTTTTTTTTACTTCTTCGGGCTTTCTGCATAAAAACATATGTCTTACCGTAACCAATTTTGCATTTAATTCACAAACAGGTTTTCCTTGTTTTATTAGCATGAAGTTATGTGGGTTGTGGTTCATGGGGTTTAACATTCCAAAGCGACTCACGCTATGAGGGACGCCGTAGTGGAGGTCTCGGGAATAATTTCGACCACCTGGGGATCTTTAACGTGCACTGACATAGCACAGTACACGGGCCTCTAGAATTTAGCCTCCATCGAAATGCAACCGCTGCGACCAGTATGGAAACTGCGTCTTTCGGGTCAGCAGCCGAGCACCATAGCCACTGAGCCACCACGGTGGCCTGAAGTTATGTGTAAGGCGCATACGTCTGATGTGAGGTGGCATAAGTTCAATAAAGCATTCTTTGGTTTCGACGTGACTTTGATTTGCCCGAGGTTCTGCTTTACCAGGTGTACCTTATTGTTGATTGCATTATCTGAAGTGGTCCGCTATTTCTTTTGTAGCTTACTATCCACCAGCTTCAAGCAATCTATGCAGAATATTTACTTTTTCTAGTTTCTCGTCATATGCTCATGCAGCACTCCCTTCAGCTCTTTTGCTACTGCATATGCTGACTTGGCTCGGGACTCAGCATAATTTTATTGTTTTCCATGTGTTGTGGCTGTTGCTGTATGGTGCTTGGTATCTTCTAATAACAATTTTACTGAATTTTTTGGAGTGAAGTGCTTTCAGCACGCTTAGAGAGTCAATGCAGTTTATGCTGCTCTCAATGTTCTCACCTGGAGTTGTTCGGTGTGCTTTAAAATTATGTGCAGACTGGGATTTTCGTACTTAGTCTGCAAGAGAAATCCGTACGTACCACTATCATAGCCATACCATATTGCCGCCATATTCTGCCCATCACACTTTTGTGCGTGCTGCAATGTCCTATATCTTGTCAATCCCAGTCCCTAATGTAACACCCTAAAATGGAGTCAAGTCTGTTGTTGTCAAAGTGTAGGAAAATATGTATGCCTGCAGAAGCAATTGCTATATGTGCTATCTTAAGCTATGGCTGGGCTGTGACCAGCGGAAATAAAAGGGATAGGGAATATTTGCTGAAACACAGACAACAGAGATATCAAAAAAGGATGGGGGCAAAAATGTATGCAAATATGTACGTGAGACCAGGAATCAAACCTATATCCTGGTTCGTGCAACAGAATGGTTTTGCCGCTGCATTACCACACAGGCCCATTCACGTTTAAGGTTTCATTCAATTAGTTAAACGAAGCGGACATGGCAAGGAGACCAATGACAGAGAAGGTGAACACAGAAGAGCAAAAGTAGCGAGGAGAGCATTTGATGTCCATATAGCAATGACTGTATAAAGAAGCTACTTGCACCACTATGAAGTAGTGTGTCATTGCATACTAACGCTGAGCACAAAGCTTGGAACAGTGAAGCACTCTTCATGATGCTGCGTTGATGCATAAAAATCATCGTAATTAATATTGGTGAGGAATTTCTTCCAAATACCTATACTGCAATTATTATTATACTTTTAACTGCTTTATGAAAATAATTAAGCGACCTCAATAATTTACTTTTGGAGGTGACTTGAAAGTTGCATTGACAAACACTTGAAATCAGAATTATTTTATTTAACATCATGACGATGTTGGGTGTGCCGACAAAAAGCCAATGGAAAAGCTTGATGAGGCCGACACACCCTACAGAGGCATTGCAGTCGTACATAACATGGCACTTTTGGAAAACAAAAGAAACAGAAATAACAAATCTGGTATTAGGTGTTAATCATTTTGGACTCCTTACTTAAATGCCATGGGAGAGTGCAGCTCAACATTTGACAACCATAATTTGTTGGTATCCTTGGTACATACCATTTTAATGTCACTCACGTAGGGTATTTTTGTTTTCCGCATTGCAAGGCTGACAGCTTTAGCGTTGGACAATTAGTTTTGTCAACACGGGCTTTATACTGCCGTAGAAGTAAAGTTTCAAACAGCTGTGGCAAACGTATAAGTCTAAGTTCATTGAAAATCGGTTCGGAGTGTTCTAGCCGAGGAGCATTCATTACATTTCGAAAAGCTTTCTTTTGAAGGAGATACAAGCGGTTAATATTCGTAAAAGACGTGGCACCCCATACCAAAAAGCAATAATTTACAACAGAAGAAAACAACGCACTGTACAACATTTTCTTAATCTTCGGCATGAAAGATTTCAGTCGACACAAAATACCGACAACATTTGAAAGCTTGTTCACCACCACATCAATGTGATCATTCCAGTTCAAGTTTTCATTAAAAATAGCACCAAAGCTTTTTACCGCAGGGACTGTTTCTATAAAGTGACTAACCGATCCTTAAATAGAGTGGTGGCATATTTGTCAACTTATTACAAGGCCTGAAAAGCACAGCCTTCGTTTTGGCAGTGTTTATATTTAATAAATTATTTTCAGACCATTCTAGGAGCAACTGCAAACATTTTGTGCCTTGTTTTTCGAGATATGGCAACTGTGCAGCTCTAAAGTGGTGTCGTCAGCATAAATGACGAAAATTGGAAGTCTACTAATACAGACAATGTCGTTAACATAGAGAATAAACAGCAATGGCCCCAAGATACTACCTTGCAGTACATCTGAAACGATGTGCCTAGTATCAGATAAGTCATTGTTTATTTTTACTTGTTGCAATCGAGAACTCAAGACTGAATTATGCCAAGAAACTGCCCGCAGAAACCCCAGTGCTTGAGCTTAGCTAGCATTATTTTGTGGTTGATGCGGCCGTGGCCTCGTGGCAGAGCACCCGCCTCGGCTTTGGAAGGTGGTAGGTTCAACCCCTGCTGCCGGCTGGGTACCCACCAGTTTTCTCAAAATGGGTGCAAGTCATGCCCCGGCCTGGTGCTCGGCTTCCTAGGGTTGCATTGCTTGGGAAAGGAGCCTGCGCCTTCAGATCCCGTCACTGTGGGCTTGAAGACAGGTACAAAGCAAACTTTGTCAAAGGCAGAGAACTTCGTCACATTCATGAGAAAAGGGCCACAAGTCGGGCTTCTACCACACGAGGCGGATTTAGGGTTGCTTGAAGGGGGAACATATCTCTGATCCGTCAAGGCAGCTGTGGCCTAGACCCTTTTACCACGCATCTCAGCCCACATGCGCTGAGCACCAGGCCAGGGGAAATCTTGTACCCATCAAAGAAACCGGTGGGTACCCGGCGGCACTGGGAATGGAACCCCGCAACTCCCGAATGTGATGCGGATGCTTTACCACAAGGCCACCGCTTTAGTGAAATGGGTGCATTCAGGATTTAACACTCGTCATCGTTGCGTTCATGGGCCCAGTGCCCAGGCAGCACTGCAATCCATCTGTTTCACATGGCCGCTCTGTGCACGTGCATCTCGCCTCCTTGAGCTGCTTCACAGGTTGGAAACAAACCTTCATTGGTGCTAGTGCAGTTCATGTTAAAGACAGGCGCAGGCAACAGATAGTGGTTCTTGCCACTTTGCAGGCATAGTTGGCACCTTGTGGAATCAGACCGCGCCTGTGTCACCAACGTGCATTTGTTTTCAACAAATTTTTATGGGTGGCAACGAGTTTTCACGCCCTCCCTGTAAGGTCTCATGAAAAAGGAAGATTGTTTAAATGTGCATCTAAAGCCTGCTGCTGTCAGCTGCTTTGGCAGCAACCACATTATGAATGATTAGATATGTATGTTTGGCTGAAAACATCCCTTGCCTAGATGCTCTCATCTTAGCGCAGTCAGCTGGCATACATTACATGTGGCTTCAACAGAGCACACATGCTCATGCCTATAAAAGCGAGCAGGTGGCATGGAAAAGCACCACAGGTGCACCTACAAAATGCTTGCCCCTCTCGCTAGGCTGTGCTGCGGCACTGCAATCAACGCAGTAGGCTTCATCACAGGTTGCCTGTTAGGAATTGAAATATAATGCAACTACTTAGCTTCAAAGTGAACTCTGAACACACCCCTCAGCAGACCTTACACTACCTGCAACTCACATCTGGACATGTCAGTCCTTCTGTTATTGCATTTGTCATGAGCTGTTATGAGCCAAAATTTTATTTTGAGCTCGCAATGCTGAAATATTGCAGTTTTGTGTGTTTCCTATAACTTGTGCTGAAAGATGGGATAGCCACAGCTTTTAGAATGACAGCTTGCATGAGTACCCCATATGCCCTTTAACAAGGAAAGTTTTTGCTATCTGTAGTGTTCATAGTTTAGTCACGAAATATTAATACTGTTCATGAAGAATGTGCACTTCACGAGAATCAAGTGTGTGTTTAGTTAACACACACTTGATTTTCGTGAAGTGCGCATTCTTGAGGTTGGTACACTAACATTTATTTGGTCGAATGCATAGTGTGCCAGTGTTAGGAAAAACTACAGTGGGAAGGCACATGTGCAACACAGACAGGTAACTCATTTCAACTTGTTTAATGAGTGGCAAAGATGTCAAAGCATACACGCTTATAAATTGGCGATAAACAACCAGAAGAGGTTTGTATTGCATACTGCGTGCCCACAGCACAGCAAAAATTCGACCCAGCCAAACAGCACGTTCTTCAGCACAAGGTGACCAAAGCATTTTGCGGTTCTCCAATTTGAAGTCGGTACGAATATCTCACCACAATGCACGTGCTAGGCACTTGAGCATGTCCTGACAATGTAACAACACCAAAATTTAATCCACCTCGACAATGGTCCACTAAACCTTATTTGGCGTCACAGCTTCCACTACGTGCCACCACCACGACCCCCTCTGGCCACCACATCACGACGGTAGTGTTTTGCGGTGGATATCTGATGAGGGATACAGAGAAGAGTAGGTCGTGATGAGAAGTCACCAAATACCAGAAGTAGAGCACACAACAGGTCTGCTACTGGAGGGTAAAAAATAAAGCAATTGCAGACCAGCAGCGGCGGACTGTATCGCTGAAATCAACGTTTTTAGATCCAAAAACGTTGGCTGAAATCGCAATGCCTATGCGATGAAGCGCCTGTAGAACGAAAGCATTTGCGGGGGCTGACTTCACACATTAAGAAGAAACGCCTCGTCATATTACAGAGGGAACTGCTAGAAATCGCTGCTGAAAGACTGCGAAGATGCAGCCAAGCAATGTGCCATTGAGCAATGCGCATAAAAATTTTTAAGAAATGCATCTTCCACCCTGGAGGCAGCCATCTTCGACCAACAGGCCAACCAACAAAGCAAGGTCTGCCCAATTTGGCGGAGTAATAACACAAGCAGTTTTGGAACAATTTAAAAAAAAAAATGCACGCAAAGTAGTGCATCTTGTAAAATAAGTATAAAATAAAATAGGTCGCAAAATTGTAGAACAAATAGGTTACGATTAGTGCCAGTTTTCCATCGATCACGAAATTGACGCGGCAGCAACATCGTGATTGCCATCAAGTCAGACGTTGTATTCAATCCAATCCAATCCGATCCGATCGTATAATCGTATTGGCGCTCTGCAGCCTCTGCAGTGTCGGTTTAAGTTCGCTGCAAAATTAATTTATTTCCTTCTTTATTGTTTCAAAGTTATACTATGGAACTTAATGAAGCACTTACGCTTACCACGGTTTGACCCTCGGCGACTGCGATCAGCGAGTCGAGCTACGTAGGCTCGATGTGCCCCACACAGCGGACTCCATCCTCCATGCAGCGAAGAGCCCCGCCACAAGAGATGCCCGGAACGAAGCGTAGTTTTTCGCTTCGAACGGCATGTGAGCGTCATCGCCGGGACGCCACGACAGGTTCCTCGAACCACAGTTCATGTCCAACTCAAGTGTACGCGTCTGGCGACAAGGCTGCGGCGATAACCAACCAGCGAAAAGGTAACCTGTCAGAAAACCCAACACAGCCGTGTGAAAATCTAAAGCATTAAATTTCCTGCAAACTGGGCAGCGTCCCTTATGATGTTAAACACTTAAAATATACGGTGCCTCTTCAACAATGGGTGCCAACTAAGTGCGACAGTCAGAACTTGCACGCCACAAATACGATGTTGAAGCACTAGCTGTGGCAGTCGTTTAGTCGCGGATAGGATGGAGACGAAGGAGTGGAAGCACTGGCCTTAAATAAGCTAATTTAAAGGTTGGATGTTGGGAGCTTCGTTCACAGTGGGGCGTACCAGTACCTTCGACTCTGGGCACAAGCGTACGGAAGGGCGCTGTTGCTTGCTACTGCGGATGTGCTTGATGGTTTGATTAATCCGTGATCCAGATATAGCTCGCACTGCAGGTTGTTTTTGTTGTTTCCCGCTCGTATATATATTGTGTCGTATAGTTTCAGTATACACGATTCTGCCATGGGCACACTATCACGGATCTCCCCGAGAACGATCGGGCCGAAAGAATGGACTAGGCGACAGTGTACCTACACAGACGCACATTTAATCCACTCTACGCGACACAAACCCTAGCACACAAAACTTACTAACAAAGCTAACACAAAACATAAAGACTACCACTACACATGACCCTGGAACAGCCAGTCTACTAGTGTTTGGCGTATGTGCTCACGGTTCGGTGCTGCTGATGCATCATTGCATGGGTCCAATAAGTGGCATCTAGATAGCTGGAGTCGAGGCGGCGTTCGAAGTGCTCAGGCTGGCGTCGCTGGTGGCGGCGTTGGCGTCGTCGTACGAGCTCCTGGTCCAAGTGCTCGTGGAGGCGTTGCTAGCGATGTTGGCATGGAGGGCACCACCCGGATGGGTGGCAACAGTGCTGGAGGCACCCCTGGCCGTAGCAAGTGGTTCCATCAGCCGTTGACCCCCGGAACGAGCTTAGGAATGGCAGGTAGTCTACGGTGCGATGCCATAGAAGTCGAGATCACCGGAGCAGTAGCCGGTGTTGCTCTCTTCCAGCTAAGGTGTTCCTGACCCGCCGGAGCCTCCACTTCTCTGTTCTTCCCTCCCGTGCCACGTTATCCCTCGCGCTTTTATAGCCTCGTCGTTGGTACACGTCATCCTTGCCTTCGTCGTCATCTCTTCTCCACCAATACCCGCCGCGGTGGCTCAGTGGTTATGGCGCTCGGCTGCTGACCCGAAAGACGCGGTTTCGATCACGGCTGCGGCGGTCGAATCTCGATGGAGGCAAAATTGTAGAGGCCCGTGTGCTGTGCGATGTCAGTGCACGTTAAAGAGCCCCAGGTGGTCGAAATTTCCGCAGCCCTTCACTACGGCGTGGCTTGAGTCGCTTTGGGACGTTAAACCCCAATAAATCAAATCAAATCAAATCTTCTCCACCAATCAACTCTTCCCACCTCACCGAATACTTCTTCTTCATTTTCTTTATTCTGGGATTAATACACGTCATGCTTATCGTCATCCCATTCTTCTTTTCCAGATTTTAGTTCATGCTTCTGTTTCCAATTTCCTAATATATGTGACACGCACAGGCACACTCAGACTGACGTAGCAGTCGACAGTCACTTTGCAGCTGGGACATTGTCTGCCACACTGCGACACAGTGAATAACTGCGCTTGGCCTTCTTTGATGGCCTGCCTGGTGGGACACGTTTCGAGCCTTTGTGCAGGCCAGGTCGTCTCCTTGCGATGCTTGTTGGCTGCACACTTATCTTGCCTCGGCACCTTGAAACCCTGCAGACTGCAGCTGACATGTTTATTAGTGCTGTGACAAAGCTCTGCTTGTTTGGAAGGCTTTTCAGTTTTTTCGCAAGTCTGGCTGTGTGCTTCATGCATGTCTGGTTGTTGTTAACTTCAGCCTTTAGGTGCCGAAAGGCGTCTATGAGGGCTTCAAAAGGGTCTTCCTCCAGTTCCTGAAACACACACAAAATAAACTAACAGTTTTTTGCTTAAAGGCTGCTGTTTGCCTACCCATGGGCTGATTGTTATAATCTGTTGCATGCAAAGAGGAAGCTGAGCTGTGTGATTCTGATACTTGTCAAAGATACTGGCATGACACAGTTTGTTAAGCTTTCTTCCATCGAAAAATGAGCGAAGTTTTGTGATGCATATGTGGTAGAAGTAACATATTATTCATAAACCTTCTTTATGGTGCCAGTAGCTACAGAATCATGGTTGCTAAGAGGCAGCGTGCCATTCGGCGTGTGTAGGCTGTTGCTGCTGTGGGCAACAGAGAGGCATGGGAGAGGAGGATGATGAGCCATGCAGATGGGGCAAGCACATCGTCTGATCGTGGGGTGGCTTCACAAACAGTGGCATCTGGGCCTCTCCACTAAATTTAAATTTACTTCCTCCATGGTCTAAAATATGCATGAACTGTTGTTAGGTCCGCTTGCTTTGGGGGGAAAATTTCATAATTAAGAATTTCTGCAGAATTCTTGTTAGTAACCACAATTTAGTTTTTTGTTATTGCAGACACCAATCGGAGCGAGAGAATGATAAAAATGTGATTGTTTTTTTTTTTAATTCCCATGAAAGCCAGCCTATTGTTGCACAGTTTTGGTGATGCCGTGACATGCTAGACCTCTGCATATACATAAGCAAGTGAACGTGTCGAGCTTGGCGGCTGTAGTGGCAACGTGTTCACAGTCCTGTATAGGAAAAGTCATGATACTGTCATCTTTCGAAAGAAGCATTAATGGTAGTGACAAAAAGTTTCTAGTTTCGAACAATGCTCAACATCCATTCTTGGGTTTTTATCTTCTATGGTACCAGGCTTTACATTGATGAGTGAGGGAAGTCCGAGGCCAGACTAATGCACGGCTGTGCCTGGCTTGCATGCATGGTCACAACAGCATGTGTAGGATTGTGCACCATGGCAGACTTAGAGAGATAAATCAGTCACTGGGAGACATTGTGTCAAACAAGCACCATTCTTCAGGTGGAGGGAATACCAAGTATTACCTGATGGTGAACTACAACCAGCACATGCTATTTTACTGAAGGTACATTTGAAGTACAAGGGTTTTTTTAGAAATAAACGTGTATTTATTTTGTGTGTTATGTTTCCTGCAAAATGTTGCACATTTTTCTTTATGATTTCACAGAATTTTAAATTCACCACAAAAAATGTACCGTATTTTCCGGTATATAAGATGCGGCTTTTTTTTCAAAAATCTTGCTGGTGCGTCCTATACAAGGGTGCGTCTTATATGCGAATTTTTCGTTTTTTTTCTTCCGAGTTCAGAGATTACTCGGGTTCATGCTCAAGCTTTTTTCACCAAAAAAATATCACTACCAGTAACGCGGTTGTAACACGGTTAATGCTTAAATACCGGAACCGCCTTGCGGAACTTTTTTTTAGGTGAACTTTATCATGAAACGGCAGGGATGACGTCTTCGGGAGCACAAACGTGCGGCTGTTTCGGAGGCCCCAAGCAAAAGTAATGAGAAATGCCAAAAGATGGCGACAATCGCACTTCTCGCCATTGTCAAGACAAGCCAAGACAAGATGTACTCATGGGGAGCTCATTCGTTTTTTCTTTCTTTTTTGCTAAAACGTGGGCGGGTATGACGTGAGTGTTGCCTTTTTCAATCACTTAGCGTTGGTTAAGAATTTCTCACAGGTACGGTGCATATCGCGATGGTCACGCAAGCGGGTTTAATTAAGCCTCACTAGCCTAACTGGGTAAACTGGGGTGCGCCTTATACACTGGTGAGTCTTATATACGAACTTTTTCAATGACAGCTTGCATATATGGCGGGTGCGTCTTATACACCAGAAAATACGGTAGTCACTTGTCATCAATGACTATGGTTTATAATGACTCCGGCTAACATAGAGTTGCCGTAATTTGTCTTGCAAATGTATAGCGCCATAGCAAACCTGGTTCAGTGGTTGAGCACTGGAGGTTTCCCTACTTTCTGGAGGGCTGTACTGGGTAGTTGCAGCTGTTGAGGTGGAGGGAGTGTTCCAAGAACATCGGTGGGAGCCTCGCCGCACACAGCATTTTGCAGCGCTTGTGTCTTCTCATGGAGGCCTTCGAAGAAATCAATGCCGGGGCAGTTGTCTCCGAGCGCAAGCTTTCCAAGGTTGTAGCGACCTTCTCTAGTCAGCAGAGGTGCATTTGGGAAGATCCCACCAAACACTTTGTGCACGAGTGCCTGGTGTTTACAAAATGCACCCTGCTGTCCAGAGCTGCAGGTGCACAGGCCGATGTCAGAGTACACCGTGTAAAACTTGCTCTCTGGACTGCCACTTGGGGCGACATAATGCCCATCTCCGTCACACCTGATGTTGTTTTCGGTACCTTCTGGCAGTTTCTTCAGAAGCCTCTCATATTGCAGCATGTGCCCAGTGAGTGGGCATGGTCAAGTATTCTGTGCAAGAAATACTTTTCCCACACAACTGAGAGGAACTCAGCTAGGGCCACAACATTAAATGCTTTAGTTCTATGCAGGATTATGTCTTTCAGGACCCTAATCGAGGCCTCTGAATAGTTGTTGGTGTTGTGGCCCCGTGTCTTTGCTGACAGTCGGAAGAGCAGCACCCATTCTTCTTCCTTCTCCAGTAGCGCCTCAGTGAGGGTGATGAAGCCCTCGTGCTTTTGGGAGCGAAGGTCTTGCTTGGTGGCCTCTAGTGCCTCTCTACTATCAGCGTGCATGATCTGCAGGGTTGCCAGAAAAAGAAAAAAAGGAATAGCGCCGATCAGAAGCACTTAAACACTAGTGTAGTACATAAAAAAACTTCATATTTCAGTTATGAACCAAGTTATAAGAAGTGCATTCCAAACATTTACATGCAGTCTAAGAGCTTAGCTTTATTATTAGTCACTGTCCAAAATTTTCATCACTGGTGCTGCCATTTCAAGAGCGGTTGCTGTATTGCAGTCCAGCAGCAGGAGGAAACACTAGTGTAGCTTCAACGGGATAGTAAAAACTTCACTCAATTATGAACAAGAACAAAATTGCTGCAATTATTCAAACGTACATTGAGTTTGTCAATTTGGTCTACAGATCCCAGGAAGAACGAGCAGGTGCGTTAATTTTGGGCACACATTAGGAAAAGTTTCATGAAGGCCTTGGCAATGATTGAGCAAGCATTCATGCAGGATTGTAAGGCCTCTACGAAACACTGTTACCAAAATTCAACTTCTTGAATTGGTTACAAGCACGGCAGCAGATTTTAACTCTTGTTATGGGTCATTTTATTGCCATATTTGTGATCCAGATTCTGGCCACTCTTCAGAACTGGGAGGGAGTGCATTGACATCTGCATGGAGCCACATAGGGTTGTCATAAATGTACAAACTTTTTGTTCCAGGTCACTGCTGGGGCTACCTGGTGTTACACTTAGGACCCTGAGAGAAAGCAGCCATCTTCTCTGGGCAGAGTCCATACTTGCCGTGAATGGTGAGACAGGTGTAAAGTCAAGTGCATGTTCAGGACTTTCCTTGGCATCAGTGGGATTGTGTAAAAAAAAGCTGACACCAGAAGGACGAAGAATCAGTTCCACCTGCTACTGTGCCATTTTGCAGCACCTGGAGACATAACCCTAGCAGGCCTACTGAATCATTTCAAGGCTCTCTTTTCCAGATTTGCTGGTTTTTATGGATAATTTGATGCCAGCCATCTGTTCAAGTTTTCCATTAATTCACAAATCATGAATACAATCTAGCCCACTTATAACGACTGCAGTTATAACTAACAGTTATTACAAATGAGGTAGAGCTACCGTCAAAAAATCTATTAGGGCTATGACATTGCATCTTAGATAAAACGAACAACCTTGGCTATATAACTCTGTTATAACTAACAAGGAGGCGCTGTAAGCTCACTCCCACAGCCTCCCCGCTACTGTGATCTCCCAAAGAAAATGTAGCTGTCTCTCCCTCCCCCTTCCTCCCCCCAAATAAATAAATAAAAAAAGTGGATTTGAAACTTAAACTACCGGCCAGGTGTGCTCCAACAGGCTACAGGGTCAGTCAGTGCTTGCGTGCACGCCTGTTGGGTAAAGCATGTAAAGTGGAAACAGAAGCATGGTAAGCTCTAGACAGGGGCAGTGTTGGAAGCAAACTGCTGCACATGGCCGGTGCCTAGTCAATAACAGCGATTTGAGAAGCTTGAATACCAGTCACGAGGTATGCCTTGCAGGCATACCTCGTGACTGCGCGGCTGTCTCTGCGCGGCTGCCGCGTCCAGGCAATTCGTAGACAGCAGGTAGCTTGTGTCACCCTTGTTTAGAGCTCTCGAACAGTGTGCGCCGTATGATTGAAAGTAGCAGCCATTGTTTTTTGGTAAGGTGCTATTTCCCATCTAGTTTATAGGCCTATTCGACTGTATTCTGGTGGAAAGATTGCTTCAAGACCCTAGTAGTCACGGCAAGCTATAGCTTTATTTGGAGCTCTATGCGTTACTTGAGAGCTTTACAGAAGGGTCGTGTATACTGTACATTATGAGTGCTCATGCGCTGCAGTAGCTTTGTCGCTGCACCCTGACAACGTTTTTGAGGATTGGAGACGAGGGCTTTCACCAGTTGCCGTGAGTGCCTCATTTACTAACGGTATTACCACGTCATTGAAACAGCTCGTCTGCTGCTTAGGGCTTGGCCACGAGCACATGACCGTTCTGGAGAGCTTAGAAAGCGGTTTGATAGGGTCTGCTTCGAAGAAACAGGCATGCACAGCAGACCTTTTAAAGAAATAACTTTCACTTTTCTCTGGCTGTATTTTTGAGCTGTAATGGGGCAAGTCCACTGACTACAAACTTTGGATTTAACGAACCCAATCCACATGACCGTCAAGTTCATTATAAGTGGGCTCGACTGTATACCGCTATCTACGATCATGAGGTTATGTAGTACAGCTCCTTATCTGAACAGTATTATTGTCTCTCGCCACAGTTGCAAATGGTCTTTGTTATGCTTGCTTTTCGCTGATACTTATGCTGCCGCTACTGTGCTGCATAAGTAGCCCCACAATTTTTTTATTGCATCTTTCATATGCTGAATTGAGAGGCAAAAGCTCTGCTGTGTTTGGCTGTACTTTTTGCAATTACTTAGTGTGTGTTTGATGCCTACAAACTGAAACACAAGTGGTCAATGCATTGGCTGTGTTGTCATGCACTGGACATGCTATAGCACCCATTCTTCAACCAAATACCATAGGCCTGCACAGCATGCATGCACTATGTGACTTGTGAGACATCGTCCTGTGACGTAGTATCAGTGGCACAGTACCTGGCCTTGCCACCGCTGTGGCTCACCGGTTACGGTGCTTGGCTGCTGACCCAACCATCGGATGTGGGTTTGATCCCGGCCGCGGTGGCCGAATTTAGATGGAGGCGAAATTCCAGAGGCCTGTGTACTGTGCAATGTCAGTGCATGTTAAAGAACCCCAGGTGGCCGAAATTTTCAGAGCCTTTCACTGTGGCGTCCCTTATAGTCTGAGTCACTTTGGGACATTAAACCCCCATAAAACCATAAAACTTTTTCTTCTGAATCATTCACTCACTGCTGTTTCTGTATGCATTCAAATTTTAGATCACTGATTATGAATAAATTCCATACCTTTTGAAAAATGGCCATCAATGACTTCCTTTCACTTGGGCTGACACCATGCTTGGCAAGCGTCAGCCACCACCACTCAGCCTGTGCCACATGAAAGTGGCATAGGAGCTGCCTGGCTTCTGGCCAGTTGTCAAGAATTGCTGCTTTCTCAGCAGCACTGTTGTCAGTCATGAAAGTCTCTGGTGCCTGCAGACAAGAAATAGCCACATACTGACAGCTGTGCAACAGCTAAGTCATTCCCATGACAGATATATGCGGGTGCCGGATAAGTTGATAACCAGATAACCTTGGTACATTACCCTGTGTTGCTATGATGATATTTTTCACTTCGGTTTTGATGGCATTACTGAAAGGGTCCTAACTCTGTGCATGCATAATCTATATCCAGCTTGATATTTAAATGTAGAGGTGACATTTACACAGTGTAGTTCACATGTCAGACACTTCAGCTCTACAGCTTGTTCAGTTTGGCTCAGATTTTAAATTAAATGGACTGCTACTGACCTGACAGGTTGGGCAAGCAGGAGTTTAGGCAGCATTTGGTATGGGCTTGCATTAACTCAGATTTTTTTTTTTATCAAACAAGATGAAAAGTCCAAGATTTTGAGGTTTGCAGAGTGTCACACCTCCTCTTGCAGCAAACAGCTGAAGCTTAAAAGTTGTAGGCGTGGCTTGTAGCCAATGCTGATATTGTTAAGAAGTGCCTCTTGGAGCTTGCAGAAAGTACAGGCTGGAGCAGACCCATATTCTGAACCAATGTTGCCTAACTCGTGTAATCTGCAATTACCTGGCATTCTTTCAAACAACATGCAGTAAGTATGATTTGCAATTTTCCTGTGCCCACCTCGCAGCCTCCAAAGCAAAAGGGGTAGTTGTGCTTCAGGAGCTCGAAGCTAGCTGAGTAGCCCTGAGTAGTCTGGCTGCTGTGCACAATGACTGCTATGGGTACAGCACCAGCTGATGTCGCTGTCAGCATAACTGTCACGCTGCTTCTTGTTGAGTCACATGACGCCGTGGAATCAACGAAGATGACTTCAGAGGATTATTCAAGCAGCTGGGCACGCCTCGTGATTGGAGTTACCAGGAGAACTGCCCAGCTTCCTGCCCCTCCCTCTGAGTGCACCTTCACATCAACTCCTGCATAAAAAGCGGGTTTTGATGGTTTGGTATGGCATAACATGAAAGCATAGTTTGTGTTGCAAAACAAATTATCACCTTTATGAGACACTGAGAGCAAATTGAAGTTTTCCTGCATCAATGGATTACTGTCATGTGGACGAAGAGCATATTTTCAATGAAAACAAAATATTTTTGTGTGGTAGGAAGGACAATAAAATGAGAGATGGGTATTGTCAGGTGAGATTTTTTGTTCTATAGAACAGAGGGTTAGGTGCCTGAATAATCTAACTTTTTGTACCGCTACTAGCTGTCCACTTTCATCTCACCAGGAAAATAAGACAGCTAAATGTGCAGAATAAAACTAAAAGAACTCTCAACACATTGTCATCAGCACCATTGCAAGTTTTTATGAAAGTGCTCCAAAAATACTCCACTGTTAACTCTTAATTTTTTTTTTTTTACCAAAAACATGCTTGTATTGTATGTTCTCTAAGTTTGGTGGCGATGCAATATTCCTTTCCAGCGCAAATATTTTTTAAAGTTACCATTTCCGTGGCCTCTGTTCAGGTGATGGCTGTATCACCTATAATCAGGACTGCATTTTTGGCATCAAAAACATTCCTCATGCATTAAAACTTTCTGGCCACTTCACTGACAAAATTTTCATGCTGTATTAGGTCATCCTAGCATTTTATGAAAGGACTCGTTTTCAGTCGGGCTTTCAGCCATGCAAGCCAGATATGCTTGTTCACATATTTATGCTCACTGCCTGCTAGGTGGATGTGCTACATTGTAGATTTCTAATAATTGGCTGAAAAAGTTTAGGGCATATTGCTTTTGTAGTGCACACAACAAATATTTGTCACTAACTTGTTGTGTTAAAGAAAGCTATCTCCTGACATTATAGGCCTGAATAAATTTTTGGCATTAAATAGATTGCTAAAGGTGCACTATGGTAGGCAACATTTTTGGCATCTTTGTGTAAACAAGGTGAGAGCTGGAAAATTTTTCTCTTATTTATTAATAGGTGCTTTTAATTCCCAGCTGGGGTATTGCTATGCAGTATCTATGTGTCGCAATCGGGAAAGCGATCATGCTTTCTACATTGTTGCTGTTTATTGTCCACCCTCATCAGTACATTCAGTAGGCTAATGAGACACATATTTGAACTTGTTTCACTTCTTCCAGGGCAGTAATAATGCATTTAGCTTTAAGTATGTGTCTTCTTACAACAACACAACCTGGCAAAAGTGACGACCTTCTCTCTTGTTCTCATATGGTCTAATGTTGTGTCCATAATTATTGATTCTCAGTTCAGCTCTGCACTTGTGCTGAGTGCGCCAGTTTGTGTTGAAGTGGCACAGAATAAGAGACTGCTGGAGGACATCACAACTCAGCCTGCTTTTAGTGATGAGAGACAAGAGGTCCTGCTGTATTGCTAGTTTAGCAGCATTGTGCATGGATGCTCCCGTGCTATGGTGTGGTCACTGAGCAAAGCAACTGGACTGGAAACTCTTACAAAATTGGTTTAGCCTTCATACTGACATGGCTGCTTGTTAGCCACAGGGTGATATACATAAAGGAACCCTTGTGGAGGGTCAGAAATAAACTTCCCGAAGCAGCAGAGCATTTCAGGACCTCCTCCTGTTTTCTCTTACCTTGTTCAGCATACTCAGGAATCTTCTCCTGCAGCCTCCCCAGTGGTTCGGAAACTGTGTCGTAATGCTCCTGTCGCCAGCTCTTGTACATATGGTAAGCAGCCCTTTTGTTTGGGTTAAGTGCACCACTGGCAAGTTTCAGCAGGCTTCCAGTGTCACCTTCAACACACAGAGATGCTTCGTGAAGGCGTATCGCATCAGCCGGGGTAAGTCCATCGGCAAAGTACTGATGGAAAAGTTGTTTTGTGCCTTCACTGCATCGCAGAAGGCGAAGAGCAGCTGCACTTGCTGTTGCATGATTGTGCAACTCGATCACTGCACACAGCGGGGGGGTCTCTTCGCAGATATGCGTCATTCTTCTGCGTGTTATAGTTGACTTTTTTTATCTTTATGTCGATCATTGCCTTGCAGTTTGTTGTTCACTTGGAGGATTTTTTGTTCTTGTTGAGGTCATGGAGGTGGCACCTCCAAACTTTGTGACACACCATTCTGCAAAGGACACATGTTCATTCTATAACACACCACTTTCTTCAATTTTCTAGGTAGCACATTTAGATTCTAGCTAACTGTTCAGGTTTGGATTGGACAGTTAACGTTGACTAAAATAATTTGCAGAGAGCAATAATTAAATTGCCAGGCAGTTTGTTATCTTAGAGGATTTTCATGAACTACTAAAGAGATTTTTTTTTAATGTGTTGCCAAACTGCAGGAAGCGCGGAGTAAACAATGCAGACCTACTTTTGACATTTTCCCTCCTTTTGGGCGCTGCAGATGATGCATGATGTGTTCGCAGCAGCACTGTAACATTTCACCCACTCCGAGGCCCTTTCTTCGCTGGGAATGTCGCTTCGCAAAACGACAGTGCCCGTTGTCGAAGCAGAAACATCCCGGAGGCATTGCCAACCGAAGCTAAGGTCTTCATTGGGAGGAGCATTCATTCATTCATTCATTTTGAGTAGCAGGCCAGATATTCATTTTTCCGGCCAACCTCTCTGCCTTTCCCGTCAATAAATCCTCCTCCTCTGCCTAAAAAAAAATTTCGTTTTGTGCATATATATAGGAGCACAGTGGTTGGCTTATTGCAACGCAAAACACAGCGGTTACTTGTGCTAAATTTCTAGTATGGTTGGAAATTATTTATCAGGTGGGCTATACCTGAGCGATTATGTGATTACATTGACACAGAAAAATAATGTTATGGGTGATGCATGAGCCCTGCCTGCACGAGTGCATCGAAAACATGCTACAAGGTACGTACTGCTTTCAGAAATGTTTACAGCGCTCCCGAGTGCACATGAACGTGAAAATATGAAACTTCATTTTCATTGGCATGTATTTTTAAAACAGCGGTACCCGGCAGTCAGCTTAGGCAGGAGGTACCGGGCGGGAGTGCGACGCATTTAAACAAAACTTGCAGGTATATTTTTATCATTTCACACCCTACCTATCAAGGCGCTCGTTCGTTAGCAATTGGCGAGTGCTTTGGAGAAAAGTTTTACAGAGTATGTAACGCCATTTAGAAGCTATCTTTTTTTTTTAAACGTCACGATGAATGTGGCGAATGCGGGCATGTTCCCAACAGGCGCCTCCGCCTGCAGGGTGTTGCACAAACTTCTCAAAGTCCGACGTGCTGCCAGTGCTGCCGCGTATGCCAGATTTACTCGCTAATGCGATCATTCAAATTAGACAACCTACACAGCTTTACACGAAAAGTTCACAAATGGCGCGGTCGAAAGCGAAACGCGTACCGCAGCAGACAACAGAGTAGACCACGCTGTTCCGTAGGCAACTCTAGAACGCCCCCTATGATGTTTGCAAACACTGCCTGCTGTTTCCACCTTTCCTTCCATTCCATTACTAAAGCATGTTTCCACCTTTATTCTGAAAATGCCCTACGAATAGTAAAAGTACCTTTTTTGTCAACAGAAAGTCCAACCTTGTGAATCACACCACAACGCACGCGAGTTCCTTGCTGCTTTTCTTTTATTTTTCAACGCAGTAAAGGCGGCGCGACAAACGCAGCCGATGTAGAAAGTCGATTGCTGGGAGCAAGTTTTATTGCAGCAAAAACATTTTCTGAACAAAGTTTTTTGGTTTACATATGATTCCATTATGTTTTAACATAATTCCAATACGTTTTAACAAACATATAGGATGTAACTTTTGTTTTCTTACTATTTATGTTTGAAGTGACGTAACCGGAACTTCCGCTGCTGCTCTTTCGGGCGAACGGAAAGACGCGCCGCAGCGGCGTCAGCCGGAAAAAATGGCGTCCGCGTCGCCGCGCGCTCCTCGAAAACGAAAGCTGACACCGAGTACGTCGGCCGGTTTCGGTTTCGTTTTTTGCGACGAAAGCAGCGGTTATTAGTCGGGCAACAATGTACAAACGTTGGATTTCGGTTTCGACAGCGAGACTTCGCCTCGGGAGCCTGGAACGTCAGCGCGTACTTGCATGCAAGTTCTGTTTTCGTTCGCTGTGGGTTTTCTGCTGTTCATATGGTTTGTAATTGATGAGAGTGGTTTATGTTTGTGCTTCAGGGTCTTGACAACGTATGGCGAAGGCAGTTTGCCAAATGCTCAAGGTCGCGTCGCGTTTTTCAACCAAGACGACAGCTAGGCGTCCATATCGGCACATCGCTGCGGAGCGGCGCTCGGAGATTAGCTCGACTTCTCGACCTTTTTTTTATGCTCTTCACGGCGGAAATGATGAAGACCGTGGGCGGAAACACTAATAAGTATGCATAGATGAAGATTTTCAGCAAGTTCGGCGTGACGGCTCATGGGAAGACGTGAATCTGTTGGAGATGCTGATGTTCATTGGAATCATCATATACATTGGAATTGTTGACCTGCCGCGACTTTATTTCTACTGAAATACCAGAATAATCTATTCTGGCCCTCTGCCATCAAAAATCATTTCTCAAAATTGGTTTTTCGCTTTTTTTGTTTGTTTTTTTTTTGCACGTAACGGACCCGGATGCTTCAGTGGCGGCAGCATCTATTGGCAAGACTTGGAAAGTGTCCTGGCTTTCGAACCACATCGCTAAAACTTATTTCATTGATTCTGATGTTTTAGAGCTTGCCTAAAATGCCAAATTTTATCAGCTGGCTTTCAGGGAGCAGCTCATTCAAGAAATCTTAGGGTATGATGAGGGAAATGATGTCCACGCCCCCAATCCTCCCATAGAATCCATTCAACACCAACCGAAAAAAATTAAAAAAAGAAGAAACTGCAAGCTCGGCTATCAGAGAACAAGGGAGGAACAAAGATAAAACCTTATGTGAAGCACCTGTCAGTCTACCTCTGCTTCACATCTTCACCCCTGATTGCTCTTCACAGTGGCACCACAGTCATGACCCCTGACTTGACAGGCCATGGAAAGTGCAGTAATTTTTTCTCATAGCTGAAACTGTGAATAATGACAGCTATAAACATGTGCAACAGTTTGTATATTCCAGTTTTCCTCTAATCAAGTTCTGGATTAGTGCAGCCGGTAATTTTTGTTTTTGCTATATACTTTTTTTGTGTTTTTAGCAAATTTCACAAATAAATGTTTATTTATTTTCGCACACACAACTATTCTGTTTGTTTCATTCAGAAGTGTAACTAATAAGCTACAATTTCATGCATTGCAATATGTGCTGGGTGTATTAGTTCTTGTGAAAAAAAATTTTCTTTCCGTACATTCCAAATTGTCCATTTTTCTGCGGTAGCGAAAGAGCTAAACGGTACAGCAGAATAGAGTGCTGACATTGCTACGGTCGGGGCAAAAGCTTAATGCGGCTAACGTTTAAGGACCCTTTGCGGTTGTGCGCAGAGCGAAAGTGCAGCCAAACAAGTGCTTGCCTGTTGTTCACCTATAGCGACGGCGCTTTTGAACACCACGACGAATGCGTCGCTGGTGCACGGAGGGAAGCTGAGTGAGCCCAGGTAGATGTAGTAGTCCTGCGTCGTGTTCGGCAGCAGGTAGGCGAGCGGCATCGAGACTTCGGATTTGTTACCCCGGTGGGTCATGTGCTCCGAGGCGTTGACGAGTGTGTCCAGGAACGGGTTGTTCTGCTCCCTTTTCTGCGGGCCAAATATCGACAGAAAAACGCCTCGCGCACCTCTGGGTTATCCGTGCAGCCGGATGTTGACGCCAAGCGCTCATATAGCATCGCTCCCATTGACGACCGTAAGCGACCTGACGGTAGTAAGACTGCAATGCAATGGACAAGAACTATGCGTTCCCTGAACTGTACTATCAGCTCTGGGTCGCCCAACCGCTTCAAAACTGGGCACCAACTGCTTCCTCGCGCCTTTAATAATTAAAATGATGATTTGAAATCAATACCACGCTACAACTTCACCGCTTATTATTGTAATTATTCTTAGTAGGACACCGTGCAATAAGGGAAAAGGCTGTTCAAAAATGTGTGCATGATCTCAGGGATGACACCTATTCTCACCTCGAAAAGTATGACGAAAATGGCCAGGCCTTGGCCTCGCCGGACGCATTCAGTGGGCGTGGGCTTTTCAGAGGACACCAGGAGTTGGAGCTGCGAGTACATCCACAAGAAGAATCAATTATACTAACGTTCTCTGCATGCGGGAAGAGCGGCGCCCAGAGGGAGCCCAGTGACGTCGAAAGACA
The DNA here is from genome assembly GCF_055824585.1 of Amblyomma mixtum. Lineage (NCBI taxonomy): Eukaryota > Metazoa > Arthropoda > Arachnida > Ixodida > Ixodidae > Amblyomma > Amblyomma mixtum. The sequence goes on from NC_143013.1 coordinate 316,881,663, forward strand.
AGGCACGGGGAGCGAGATGAACATACACAGCGGTGTGTGTGTCCATCTTAGTATACGGACTTTCCTGACGTCACCAGTTGCTCCACGCATCAAGAACACCACTTCGCCGCGCGTTTGCTCTGATTTCTCGTCTCTCTCACGGCTCTGTAGGCCTGTAGGATGCTGAGACTACCCGGCAGCCCGACTAACGAAGACGACGGCACGCACCAACCCACCTGCCTGGCGCGAGTAGTTCAGAATCCGGCAGCGAGGCGATGGGATGCGTTTGGCGACAGCTCCGCTCTCTCATGGCTGAGCGACTGCATTTAGGATATATTTTGTGGAGGCCAAACACCGGCTTCTGTCTGGAATTCCCTTCCACACACCGCATCAATTTCGGATTTGGCTTTGCTAAAGTTTGCGGGAAACGTGGATTTGGAATTTAAACACAGCTGCGACCGATGCTCGTCACTTACATACGCCCCACTGTGCATAGGTTTCATTGCCTCTGTCATAGATTTTCCACTACTTTATTAAATACGCTGCTAGAAAATGATTCTGACGAAAGATTCGCAGGAGGTCTGCTGCGAGGAAAGTCGTTTCCTCACAAGTGAATCCGCATTCTCGGCCAGTTACACTGCTGGCATTCCTGAGGTCGCCGAACGATCAAAGCGCCTCTCTTCCCATTCAGTAACATTGAGAAACCATAAGCCTCTCATGCGCTCTGCTGTGAGGACGCAGTCCCTGCCTCGGCGGCGTAGTCCCTCTCGTCGATGGTGTGCTCAGAGCCCCGGGGGCTTGTCTCGTTGCCGAAGTGAAAGACGCCCTTGGACAGGTTGTAACGCGCGGGCAGTGGTCCCCCGTACGACTCCAGGTGGGCGCTCAGGGGTGTGATGTAGACTGCGGAGAGCAGAGCGACATTCGGACCAACAATCTTGATTGTGCCCGCAAAGCCGTGCGTTAAACAACTGGAAGTTGTTGTAGGACACTCAAAAACTAAATAATTAACTACTTTACAGCGTATTTAAGTACGCATGTTTGTATTTGTGCATTCCTGTTTTTATTCATTTGGATCGCTTAAGTGTGTTCATACTATCACGAGTGTTTGTTATGCTTGCTTGTTGATGTTCAGAGCCGCTCGCACGCTGCTTTGTCACAATTTGACGTGACATTCTACTAAATTTATAGCCAATGATAGCAGCCATCCACAACTTACTCTACGTCGTTCAAGACTGTGATGATTGCTTAGCGCGCTGTACCTTGAAATATCGTTGTCAGCTTTGTGGGAATCCTGGCTTTCCGCCGTCGCCTTTGCGCGGCTGTGCCGGCCTCCCGCGTTGTTTCTCCTGTTTCCCTTGCTCCCGCCTCAGGCGGTGGAGAGGCGGCTAAGTGACTAATCACTGTCATTTGGCCACAGCTCCGCCCGGCTCCCCAAGGGCCTTTGCGATTGGCGCCTTTTGGCGGGAATTCGGGACCCGCTTTTGGCGGCCGCGCACCGCGCGACCGTCCGAGCGGGGCCCGGAGAGAGAGATCCCTCCGAGACAGCGTAAGGTGCGTACGTTACTGTTTGTCCCTGCCGGCCTTTGCCGCTCGGACCAGTGCTTACTCGAGCTCGCCCGCACGTGTCCTCTGACCTGCAGCGGCTCGAGCCTGTCCAGCGGGGTCCAGCGACCTCCGACAGGCGTACCTTGCGTTGATTGCCCACTCTCTCTCGCAATCGGCCCAACGGTCGACACGAGAGGGAGATCACAGCACTGCCGCGGGGACATTCTCCTGCAGCGGCGTGCTAGCGGCGCGCATTACTCGAGTCGCTTCGTGCGCGCAGCGGAGCCTTGCTCCTCGCGCGCCCCCGGGACGGGGTGACTATTGAGTGTGTGTGTACTGCTGAAGGACGACGTGAATAAACGTCTCCTTTGTGAACTTGGAGGCCTATTTCTTTGCGGCGAATCGCTCTCCTCCCAGCGGAGGTTGAGTGCACCGCATCGGTGTCCCAGTGTGTGTGTGGTGACGGCTGATCGGGGCCCTTGGCTCGCGCGAAGCTCGACCCGCGGGGTTGGTGGCTCTGTCCACTTAGAAACCCACAACTGGCGCCCAACGTGCTGCGCTCACGCCTTTGATGGCGCATTAGCCGAGCAGGTCGCCTTGACGATCACGCTTGCGCACCATGTCTAACACCCCCAGCGGGGCACTCGGCAGCTACATGTCGGCTCCCTACGGAGTTATAGCGTCATTTTATCCGCTGGCTGCTGTTCCTTCGAATAGGTAGACAACGTGGTTGACCGCGGCCCCCATTGGGGTTTACGGCGACACAACCCAAAATGTCGACCACGCGGCTCCCATTGGAGCTGTATCGGAAGCACCCTGCGGTGCATCCGCTGGTCACATGCCTCAGCTGTGCAAGCTTTCCGCCCAGTGCGAAAGCAGTTCGTGTCACGCTGCCGCAACCGGCAGTTTCGAACAGCAGCAGCCGTGCCCCGCGAGCAGTCAATTCTGCTCTGGAAACGGCTAGGCGCTGGCCCGGTTCCCTGCGGAAACCGCGCCGCTCATCGAACTAAGAGCGTTGCCTCCCTCGTTCGTGCAACCCGCCCAAGCCTCCACTGAGGCAGGGGCGCAGTCGCTGAGGCCGGGGCTCCATTGAGCCAGATGCGGAGAAACTTCGAGCCATACTCGAATTTCCCGCGCCCAAGGACGTACGCGGCCTGCGCCGTTGTGTGGGAATGGCCACTTTTATCGTCCTGTGCCCGCGTGCAGGCACCCTTGACCTAGCTCTTGGGAAAGACTGCCGCGTGGCGATGGGAGCCCGAGCAAGAGCGATCCTTTCGCCTCCTGTCTAATGCCATTGCCGAGACAGCGCAGCTCAGGCTACCCGACCTGACCAGACAGTTCGTAGTCCAGACTGACGCGAGCGATCTGGGTTTAGGAGCAGTTCTCCTACATGAATTCGATGGCGTGCTGCAACCGCTGGCCTTTGCCAGCCGCTCCTTGCTGCCCTCGGAGAGGAATTATTCCGTGACCGAGAAGGAGTGCCTCGCCATCGTGTTTGCACTGCGCAAATTCGACGTCTACCTTGATGGAACGCAATTCGTGGTGCAGACAGACCACAGTGCGCTCAGTTGGCTGATGCGGCTCCGCGAGCCTGCGGGTCGGCTGACGCGCTGGGCTCTCCTGATACAGCATTACGACTTTTCCGTGCAGTATCGAAAGGGGAGCACGAACGTGGTAGCTGACGCGCTATCCCGTGCCCACTCGCCAGCGGCGCCTTGACGCCTGTAGGCGGAGGGGGCGAAACAGCGGACGAGCCGCCGGGCGGCAAGGAGGGGGAGCCCGCAAACGGGTTAACCCATTCCGCTAACCAGGCAAGCAGCGCTTCGCAAAGCGGACGAGAGGCAAAGCTCTTCGTGAGCGCCTCGGAATTGCCGACGCGAACGGAAATTTTGGCTGCAAACCTGAGTAGGGACGAGACCAGGCTCCCCTCTGGGATGACTGGAATCGTTTTCAGCCGTAAAGAGCTACTGAAAGCCCAGCAAAATGACCCGTTTTGTCGCGAGGTGAGCGACGGTCTCAGGGAGATGGAGCGCCGTGACGCTACTTGCATTGTAGCGGGCGCAGGGGGGCAGAAGCCAGCGTGTGTCGCGGCGAACCCCGGGGATTCATATTTGCTGGACCATGACGGGCTCGAGCTGCAGTACATAGCCACCGATGACGAGTCCATCGACCCGTTCAAGGTGGTTATCCCCAAAAGTCTGAGAGGCGCACTTTTGCGATTCTCTCATGACGAACCACTGGCCGGTCATCTGAGTGGCTCCAAAGTTTTTGCAAAACTGAGTCAATCGGTGACGTGGCCCGGCATGAAGCGTGACATTTTCCGCTATTGCCGTTCCTGCCATGTCTGTCAAGCGGTGAAGTCACGGGGCGGCAAGCCGTCTGGAATGATGAAACCGATTGACAGTGTGCGTCCGTGGCAGATGGCCACCTGCGATTTGATGGGGCCTTTCCCCAGGAGCAAGCAGGGGTTCATAGACCTGAAGGCCTACGCGTCACGGTCTGACGAGCTTGCGCCGGTACCCATTGGTATCAAAGGCAAGCGCAAAGGCACAACTGGTGCTGCGGAACGCAAGCGTACGGAGCACCGGTACAATCTGAGGCGACGGTCACCGGTGTGATTGATGCCGGACGGCGGACTTTTCCGCAACCGAAGGCACGCAGCCTCAGCTAGCTGGCGAGCTTTCTCGTCAGGCCCTACCCAGGCGAAGCACGGTGTGTTATTTTTTTTTTGTTGTTTTGGCAGCATGCTCTGTTCCAGCCTTGTGTGTTTATCAGTTTATTTATTTGTTTGCTTGAGTCAGTTTCTAGCCACTTTCGTTTCCCGCTTGCTCGTCTGTTTTTTGTTCTAACGTACCGAGATGTACATAGGCAAACTTCAGCCCGCTCGTGCTCACTGGGCCGCGCCAGTTGTGGGTTTCTAAGTGGACAGAGCCACCAACCCCGCGGGTTCGAGCTTCGCGCGAGCCAAGGGCCCCGATCAGCCGTCACCACACACACACTGGGACACCGATGCGGTGCACTCAACCTCCGCTGGGAGGAGAGCGATTCGCCGCAAAGAAATAGGCCTCCAAGTTCACAAAGGAGACGTTTATTCACGTCGTCCTTCAGCAGTACACACACACTCAATAGTCACCCCGTCCCGGGGGCGCGCGAGGAGCAAGGCTCCGCTGCGCGCACGAAGCGACTCGAGTAATGCGCGCCGCTAGCACGCCGCTGCAGGAGAATGTCCCCGCGGCAGTGCTGTGATCTCCCTCTCGTGTCGACCGTTGGGCCGATTGCGAGAGAGAGTGGGCAATCAACGCAAGGTACGCCTGTCGGAGGTCGCTGGACCCCGCTGGACAGGCTCGAGCCGCTGCAGGTCAGAGGACACGTGCGGGCGAGCTCGAGTAAGCACTGGTCCGAGCGGCAAAGGCCGGCAGCGACAAACAGTAACGTACGCACCTTACGCTGTCTCGGAGGGATCTCTCTCTCCGGGCCCCGCTCGGACGGTCGCGCGGTGCGCGGCCGCCAAAAGCGGGTCCCGAATTCCCGCCAAAAGGCGCCAATCGCAAAGGCCCTCAGGGAGCCGGGGCGGAGCTGTGGCCAAATAACAGTGATTAGTCACTTAGCCGCCTCTCCACCGCCTGAGGCGGGAGCAAGGGAAACAGGAGAAACAACGCGGGAGGCCGGCACAGCCGCGCAAAGGCGACGGCGGAAAGCCAGGATTCCCACAGCTTTAAATTGCGCGCGGCCGAGGGCGACGGTGATTCTTTTCTTCGACGACTGCCGACAACGTTTTCGGTTATCGGCGCCGCCAAGTTGTTCAGTTCTTTGAGGGCAAGTAAGCCAATTAACAAATTCATTTCACTGCCACTTCTCGTTCATTGTCTACGGCGTTGTCATCACCACTATATGAGAGCATAAGGGCGCACAGCCAGCGAAGCCTGTAGCACCAACTTTGGGCAGCAGCTTGAGTTTTGGTTGAGGTATGCGTCTGACCCGAATAGTGGTAATGAGCAGGTAGGCTGGCAAAGCGCACAGAGAATGTTGTATTAGCAGTGATAGAGCTAATATAATAACACTCGAGGGAAATCGACGTACGGCTCTCACGGCCGACCGCTCCACATTTTTGTAAATACTGGTGGCAGCCATTATAGTAACGCCTTTTGATATCGTGCCGCTCCGACGGGAACCAAATTTATTTATTTATTTTATTTATTTATTTCAGATACTGTCAATCCCTTTGGGATTTTTACAGGATGGGAATATAGTAAGGTACAAATCGATTACAAATGGAATGGTATACATTAAAAACACTGTTATTTGCAAGTAATTACTTGAGTATGGGAAAAAAAACAGATAACAGAAAATAAAACACATAACGAAAGAGCATTTTTCACAGAAAAGGGCGCAGTTTTATACATTGTAAGTAATATGTTCATACAGATGCTGTTATATGTAGTGATAGAGTGGTCTGTTGTACTTGTATAATTATGATTTAATTATCTATTTAATTATCGCGCAACTGTTCTTCTACCAGAGTTACAAATTTCTGCAAAGATGTATTAGTAGCGATAGAGGGGTTCAAACTATTCCATTCTTTTATGGCAAGCGGTAAAAATGAATATCTGGGGGGGGGGGACCCTTTCCTCCTCTTTCTGCATGGCGGCGACGGTGTTCTATGCAGTCACGTTATCTTGACTCTCTAGCGGCGTCAGCGGCATCCAGCGGTATCAGTCGGTCGTTATCAGTCGGTCGCTGCTAGCGCTGGGGGGATGAAAGGGGGGCGGAGCTGGTTACGAGGCCGACGACGACGCGAAACCCAGGAACGGACGCCAAAGAGCTGCGCTCTAAAAAATGGCCGCCATTATCAAGTGCCGGAAACGACGAAGAAACGGACCACTTGGCCCAATCAGTAGCTGATCGGCCTCGTAGTGGTGGGATTTCGGAGGCTCCCTGCTTCCCGTAAAAACCGCTTTGAGAGGGCACGCGGCCCAAGCCTGCACTGGTAGGAACGTAGATGCCGAACGCAAGAAATTTACAACGCTGCAAACCACGCACGCGAGCGGAGACCGCTTTTTGTTTCAGGGCATCTGCTTTTGTCCTTCTGTCACCGTGCGGACATATAGCGCTGCTATTATAAACTTTGCACAACCCTTTTTTTCAATCAGAATCACGACAGAAGATATTGGCTTTGGATTCATTTCAAACAATCGAGGGAAGCACCTCAGCAGAACGCCACGAGCGAGGAAATAGATCGCCATATGCCGCACAATATTCGCTGTATGCTGTCCTTCAGAAACGCATGCGCCTTGAGCGTTCGCAAGATCCTTGCCCCCCCCCCCCCGTGCGTCGTTGCTACGGGAGGCTGATTCTTCTTTGTCCAGTGTTCGTTCTATGCACTATAGGCTGTAATTTGTGATATGTACGGTGTGTTAAAATAAGGTCATGGTGTTTCTGGGTGGCCACCCACTTTGTATACATTTGTGCGCCGCCGCGGTGGCTCAGTGGTTATGGTGCTCGGCTGCTGACCCGAAAGACGCGGGTTCGATCCCGGCCGCGGCGGCTGGAATTTCTTTGGAGGAGAAATTCTAGAGGTCCGTGTGTTGTGCGATGTCAGTGCACGTTAAAGAACCCCAGGTGGTCGAAATTTCCGGAGCCCTCCACTACGGCGTCTCTCCTAGCCTGAGTCGCTTTGGGACGTTAAACCCCATAAACCAAACCAAACCATACATTTGTTTTGCCCTCGGTCATGAGTGTGTTTCCAATGTTTTGTTTGTTTGCACTGTTGAATAAACTTCCCTTTTATTCGTGTGCTTCGTGCGCGTTAATGCTCCCGACGGTTACATTGCGCTTCCGCATGGTAATCTCGTATTGAACACTTTTGCACAGTGCCACAGTAGGACTGAAAATTGAAAACACGTTTTTGAGGAAAGGAAATGGCGCAGTACCTGTCTCGCATCTCGGCGCACACGCCGCGGCGCAAACGAAGGGAGAGAGGAGGGAGTGATAGAATAACGGAAGAAATAGGTGCCCTATTGGTGGGCCCCACCGGTGGCAGAACCTGCATCTCAGGGCAGTGGTGCATCGCTTAGCCACTGCACCACTGCGCCGGGAGGGGACTCCCCGCGGTCTATGAATGTAAATTCGAGAACGACCAATTCCGCATATAAGGACATTAACCTATTAACGCTCTCGAGGCATAACCTTACACATAAAGGCAGGAAATATTTCAATTTCCGGTGCGCAACATATGAGTACGAACACGTAACCGTGGTCGAATTTTTCTACCCGCGACTGTATAAATGTGCGTCCTGCGAGCCGAATATATGCGTGAGCACTCACGTGCGTGTCCTCCATTCTCGATGTTGAAGCGGAAGGGCACATTGTACCCGAGGAAGTAGATGGGCTCGAAGCTCTTGAAGCTGGTCTGCAAGAAGTTGATGTTGACCGGAGACTGGCCAGGGCCCCCGCACGCGCTCTCGAATGCCGGCCAACCAGCCTCGCCTGCGCAACGCGTCTCTTAATGTTCTCGGGTATGCCCTGTAACTCGCCTCTTGCAACGAAACTTCACTACTGTATCCATTGATTGAGTGCAACATATAACGTAAAGTGCGCTCTCCTTGCAAGTGTCAGCGAGAAAGCAGCTAATTTACTTTAATCCCTCTTAATTCCCTTATTTCAATGCAACTCTCCCTTGCTGCTTTCCTGGTATATTACATTTTTTTATCGGCTTCTTTCACCAACGTTACTTGGTGTTACAGCTTGAGCTAATTTGCAACCGAAAGTTAAATTCTCCAGTTCCGGCAGCAAGAAAAATCCCGCGTGCATTAGCGTGAGTATTTTCGCGTATCTTTTTCCGAAATAAATAAACCCGCTCACTTTTGGTATTGCTGGCGTCCATCGCCGTGGAGTTCCCGCACTGCGGCGTCTTGTAGGCCCACCTGGTGCCGTCGCAGTACTCGCCCCCTGAAACCGGTGTTCACACGCAAGCACGTCTTCACTTTTGAATTCAATCTTCATATCCGGTTTACTAAACACGAAACACGGTAGTTTCTGCTAAGGCGAAAAGTATGTGCAATAATTAGTTACGTAAAAGTTCAGTGGCACCGTAAAGGAGTCCTCGGTCAGCTAGACTCACAACGGGGCTGCTGGCCTTCTTCGTTATTGATAAGGTAGCATTTAGTTTGCTGTCTTCTAGAAGGAAGTTCTCTCATTGGTCACTTAGGAGATGACGTCATCAAGGCGACGCCAACCTACAGGAACCAATCAGAGAGCTCAGCCAAATTTGAAACTCCGAAGAACTCCCAAAATTTGGCAGTTGGCAGAGAGCACTGCAAAATTTGAAATAAATTCCGAGGGAGCCCCAAAATATGGCATCCCCCCCCCCCCCTCGGGAAAAAATTGGCACTTGGCCCAACGCCCAAAATTTGGCAGCTGCGCCACCGCCATCATTTGAGAGTTGGCCCACAACCAACATTGGACAATTGGACAGTTGGCCAGTCCCCTAAATTTCGCAGTTGGCCCACTTAAGATCAGTCAAGTTGAAAGAGTGGGTGGATTTGCAGTTTTGGCGCGATAAGGTGGCGTTATGTGAGAAGGGCGCGGCAAAATCTGGTTTCTTCTGGTTTTGGCGGTAAAACGTGGCGTGCTGGGAAAATCATATATATGTAAATGTAAATTGGTTTTTGAGGAAAGGAAATGGCGCAGTAACTGTCTCACATACCTCGGCGGACACCCGAACCGCGCCGTAAGGGAAGGGAGGAAGGTGGGAGTGAAAGAAGAAAGAGAGAAAGAGGTGCCGTAGTGGAGGTCTCCGGAATAATTTCGACCACCTGGGGATCCATAACGTGCACTGACATCGCACAGCACACGGGCGCTCTTGCGTTTCGCCTCCATCGAAACGCGGCCGCCGCGGTCGGGTTCGAACCCGGGTACTCCGGCTCGGTAGACGAGCGCCTTACCACTGAGCCACCGCGGCGGGCTGGGAAAAATCATAGGAAAATGTGGTTTCAAGCGGTTTTTGGCGGGAGACGATGCCATATATATGTGCGGTGGTGGGGCGCCGAGCGTCCGTCTGCCAGAAGCTCAAGAATAGAGAGGACGCATGTCGGAGTGTCTCTGAAGTCGTTCTTTGTGAATTTGTCTACGTAAAATAGTGATCTTGAAGGCCACCTAATTTAATCGCAGGAAACACATTGGAATTATCACTTACACGACAAAACCGACAACCTAAATGCTCTCGCACTTCCTTCTTTAAGGAATCGTTATGGCGGTCCTTAATTTTTTTTCCTTCCCAATTTTTTACACTGTACTGTTGCATTACCTGAACAATAAACTGAAGCGTGTATGCTGTGGATCCTTAAAGATGGAAAAGGGCAGAGAAGGGGAGGTAGTGCTTTCTTATTAAGCACGTGTACGTTGCGTTCGTCGGGTGGGGTTTGCAGCCTTCGGGCTGCTGCCGTGTATCTGTTGTTTCAGCCAGCGTCCGTTCCGGCGGACGCGGTTGTTGCGACGCGCGTCTTTACTCTCTCTTTTACTCTGTCCTCTTATCTTTCAACTCTCTTTTATCTACACGTGGCACCGGTGGTGGCTCGGCTTGAGCCAGTTGGCAGGCCCGTGCACTTTTCCTTTTCATCCTTCTTTCAGTCGCAACCAACCAACCCGTTCGTCGGGTTTTTGCGGTACATAGGCAACATGGGCTATCTTTCTTTCTCTCTTCTTTCACTCCCGCCTTCCTCCTTTCCCTTACGGTGCGGTTGTGGTGTGCACTGATATGTGAGACAATTACTGTGTCATTTCCTTTCCTCAAAACGCAATTCTCTTTCTTTCTTTCTTTCTTTCTTTCTTTCTTTCTTTCTTTCTTTCTTTCTTTCTTTCTTTCTTTCTTTCTTTCTTTCTTTCTTTCTTTCTTTCTTTCTTTCTTTCTTCCTTTCTTTCTTTCTTTCTTTCTTTCTTTCCTTCTTTCTTTCTTTCTTTCTTTCTTTCTTTATTTATTTATTTATCTATGCTCCGCGCACAGGGTTTATATCTGTCGATCGGTTGCTTAAAGAAACTATACCATTTTTCAAAAGTGACAGTTTATGTAAAACGGTAATTTTTTGTAATAACTTAAAGCCCATGTAAAGTCCACCATTGAATTTTCTTATATAAGTAACAATGAATAGGATTCTGTTCAGTGAAAGACAGGTAGAAATGCTTTAGACAGAACTAGCGGCAAAGGCACAAAACTGACAAAGTTTCTTTTCTCGTTTGCAGTTAAGGTTTTAGTATTTATTTAGGGGTGGGACTTCCGGTTAAAACAAAAAAGAAAACGATAAGTCGAATTAAAATGCTGAAACCCGATTTTAACCAAAAAAAAAAAAAAGGTCAGTGTCCACGACATGCACGCCCCAGCTAGCTGGCTGTTTAAAAGGAAAAAATGGCTGAGGCTTAGCTAAGGTTAAGCCTAGTCAGATGCGAAGCATATTGATGGCTAGGCTTGGTAATACATGGCTTTCCTTGGTTGAATACTTGGTCATTTTAACACAACCACTAGAAGTGTAGCAAGGATTGCCGTGGCAGCTATATACGGGATCATCGGCGAATTCAATGCAGAGTGTACGACCGCTGCCCCAGCACCGGCTACAACAGCATTCTTGGCACCCATGGAAAGTACATTGGAAACACCCTTAGTTATTCCACCACCGCTACCATTCCCTATAGACTGTATTAATGTACCCCCAGCAGCAGCAGGCAGCGCCTCTGATGTGGAGCCTCCACCGCCGCGGCCGACCGCGCGAGCCGGCAGCCCATCTCTCCTCTGCTGTGACGTCATGTTGTCACGTGGCGTCACGTGGTCACGGTGGTAGCTCCACCGCCGCGCTCGACGGGCTGTAGTGTAGCTCTAGTCATATGCTTCGCATAAAATAAAATCTGCAAGACACGGTGAGTATGCGGCAGCGTTGGATTGAATAGCGCCGTCTTGATCACTCCCCTTTTCAGGTCGGGAGGCTCACCTTAATCGTCAAACGCAGCAGAAAAGCGCGAGCGCATTGTCCTCACCAAACTCGGACATTTACTTCGTTAAGTAGGTTTCTTCACTGCAATTAAGGGCAGACGCGAAACCGCGCATCCACTCACATCCCAACGGCGACATGAATCGCCTAGCGTAGCGCCGCAGAGGCCCCGCGCCCTGTGCCGTTCCGAAGACGGATGCGATGAGCAGCCAGGTGGCCACCGGAGCTGTGGATGCATCTCGCTTTTCGTGGCGAAGGTCGACTGAGAAAGAAAAGCAGTGCTCGGCTACAGAGCGATGAAGCAGTGTTCGTGGCTTGAGCAGCCGATCTTCACCGATGTGTCAGAGCTGTTTACGCTCAATGATTAAGCTCAGACAACCAAAGTAATGTTCAACAGTCTCGAAAGGGAACAGCAGTTCACAGTCACTAGCGAGGGGCTGGAAGTGGTAGGAGAATGTCTGCTTAGGGCATGTAGTGACCGCTGACCCGGATTATGCGAGGGAAATAACTAGAAGAATAAGAATGGGGTGGAGCACATAAGGCAGGTTCTCTCAGATCATGAATGGCAGTTTACCAATATCCCTAAAGAGAAAAGTATACAACAGTTGTACCTTACCGGTACTCACCTATGAGGCAGAAACGTGGAGGCTAACAAAGAGGGTTCAGCTTAAGTTAAGGGCAACGCAGCGAGCTATGGAAAGAAAAATGATAGGTGTAACGTTAAGAGACCGTTAGCGGGCAGAGTGGGTGAGGGAACAAACGCGGGTTAATAACATCCTAGTCGAAATCAAGAGGAAGAAATGGGCTTGGGCAGGGCACATAATGTGAAGGCAAGATAACCGCTAGTCTTTAAGGTTAACGGAGTGGATTCCAAGAGAAGGGAAGCGTAGAAGGGGGCGCCAGAAAGTTAGGGGGGCGGATGAGATCAAGAAGTTTGCGGGGATACAGTGGCCGCAACTGGCAAATGACAGGGTTGATTAGAGAGACACGAGAGAGGCATTTGCCCTGCAGTAGACGTAACCAGGCTGATGATAATGACGATTTAGCACAGAGTTTGTTCGTTATAAAGGTCAGTAGCCTGCATTTATGCTGCAATGTGAAAAGGCCCGCCGGGACCACAAAATAATAGATGCCATGCTCGAAAGCTCTCTGTCCCTTATTGCTCAGGCGTGTGGACAGAAGCTGAACACGGACATAAGTAAGCGGTTAGGCCACTACGGCGCTGTGCCGTCGCCATTCGCAGTGGAAACAGATATCGTGCAGATATAGCAGCGATAGGAGCAGTGCGCCACTCACGACGAGGTAGCATATCTCATGAACGGCTTGGGATCGCTTGCTCTTCGTTCGACGAGCTCGGGAACAAAATGGACGAGCGGCTTGAACGAGATCGTCTTCTTCTTCGTCATGTTTTTCACGTGAGCAGGTTATGGTGGTGTTGATACTGGGAACAAGCCAAGGCAGTCATGATCTACTGTGGTACCAACGGATACAGACTTAGCTTTATGAATTTACGTTCTGCTCCGCTGGGAGCCACCCAGTGGAGCGCCAGCGGAACGTAGCGTGAGTAAAGAGTATTAGCGCAGCGTCTAAAATGCCCGAATGCTGTGCTTCCCCACCTATTGGTGAAAAGCGGAGTTACGCAGAAACAAATACCTATCACAGCAGCGAGGTTTCGGAGAAGTATTTTCATAAGCATGATATCTGGATCTATTTTATGATCTGATGATTTCCTGCATCCTAAGTATTCGCGGACCAGGAAATCGTGTCATTCACGACAGCTTGAGGTCTCTCTAACTAGGGTGCGCTGCCGGATCCCACCCTTAAATTTTTATTTGAACAAGTCTGGTTTGGCGGTGTCTCCCGTCTTAGCATTCAGTGGTCAACAAGAATCAATAGACCATTTCTTGTTGTTTTGTCTACGCTTCTCCATGATGAGGTGACGGTTTTTAGAGAAACCACTACAACAGCTTGGCCTTAGTTTGAGCAGCCCGATCATATTTTCGTTTGGCGCCACCGTACTTGGATACAGCCACTGGTCTGTTTTCACCGCCATTCAATTTTTTTTACTGGAATCCTATCGGTTACCTTGGTAACATTTTTTTAGTTATCATTATCATGTTTTTTCTTATTATTACTTTTATTACTATTATTCTTGTTTCTCTCTTCCCTTTTTAATCCCCTCATTCCCTTCCCCAGTGCAGGGTAGCCAACCGGAAACCTTTCTGGTTAATATCCCTGCCTTTTTCCCTCTCTGTATCTCTCTCTCGCCGCGGTGGCTCAGTGGCTATGGTGCTCGGCTGCTGACCCGAAAGACGCGGGTTCGATCCCGGCCGCGGCGGTTGAATTTCTTTGGAGGATAAATTCGAGGCCCGTGTGCTGTGCGATGTCAGTGCACGTTAAAGAACCCCAGGTGGTCGAAATTTCCGGAGCCCTTCACTACGGCGTCTCTCATAGCCTTAGTCGCTTTGGGACGTTATACCCTATAAACCAACCAACCAGCCAACCAACCTCTATTCTTTTTTTTAATCCCTCGGCTACAAATCACACAGAGTCCATCTCCCGCGTGCGTTATGCATTTCCCGTTTCTTTTTAGTATTTCTGCTTTCTGTTGACATTTATCTTCCCCAGCAACTGTATTTTTTGTCCACGGGAAAAAAATTCACCACAGGAACTCTCTGCGCATGCTCAGCGGTACGTTCCATTGTTTTGGCCGCACATGACATTAGGAATATCGGTCTGAGGTTGGTAAGTGTGGCTGCTTTCCTGGTTTTGGGATCATGATAATGTGGGATGTTCTCCATTCCTCTGGGAGGGAGCCCTCGCTCCAATGCTCGTCGATGTGTGAGAGCAGCGTTTCTTTGTCTGTGTTAGGCAGGTTGCAGGACAAGAGTATATGTGATACCGTCAGCGTTTAAAAGTATTCCAAAACATTAAAAATTATTATTTTTTTTTGCAGTGGACGATGCAAAAAGGGGCTCGGCGTTCAACAGAAGTTTTTACGGTGTGAAATGCATGAAGCTTATGAAATGTGGGGTCAGCCCTAAGTAACAACTTTTGAGAATGGCTGTGGCAACGCGAGAGCTTCTAGCGGCTTCTTTTAGCGGCTTCTTCTGTGGTCGGCCACGGAAACACACAAAGAACGTCAAGTTTCATTTTTTTTTTTGAGCACCTACGAAGTTGAATTTAGCGCGAATAAACATTCATGTTGCGACCAAACGTGTGGAGTGACGCTGGTCGCACACTGGAACGTGAAGAACTTAAGGATAACACTGCGTTTAGGACTTGGAGGCTTACAGATCTCGTTTGGATTGTTTATTGCTATCGAGATTTTAGATGATTTTCGTCAAAAGAAGGTTACTTTTTCACTTGATGCATTACACTACCACACCACGTAAAATATGTCCGAGTGGCTTGTTCAAAGGTGCAGAGACGTGAAGACATTGACTACGTCACTGCGCTTTCTCTTTTCTGTTCAGTCTCTAATTGGGAGTTGTAATTGTTTATCTACTGGGGATTATAATAATTATTCTATGAAATAATTCGCTTACTCTCTTCTTCAGCTTGCTTCGACTTCTCCAACTTACAAACTTACGTCTATCGACGCTAGCCTGACAACTGTACACAACAGCCTTAGCTCAGCTTTGTTTGTGTAAATTCTGCTCACTTTTTCTTGCCCATCTGCATCACCCGCGACCGCAAATGTAACAGCCTCGAACCCTCCTAGTCCGGTGAATTATGACAACAGTGCTAAAACTCGTCAAGAATTTCTCAACAAAGACCACAAAAAAATAGCGAGACATGACATGGCGAGGTAATAGAAACGTGTATTGAGGAGTCGCCGCTTTCTGCGGTCACGAGGGAGAGGTAACGAAAGCCCAATTCTAGCGCCCTATGTCCGCATCGCTGCTCCAAGTGTGTGGGTTGTGTCTGCTGCCAGGTTGGCGCAGCAAGTATGGATACCACGGCTCCCAACGCAACGCAACTTCGAGCAACACCGGAGAGTGTCCGCAGCTCGAAATGACGCCTACGGCTTTCCCTGTTGGTGCAAAAGCACTAATTCAGAAGTTGAGAGCCTAGCAAAATCGTCTAGTGCATGTCCGAGGAGCTGGCCAAGCGCGAACGTTCCATCCCACGCCACTTCTCGGCTCATCGTCGTTTTCTACGTGGCACTAATTCGTGCTTTCGCAGTGATTCGAATGTAATAAAATACATGATTTTTTATGTTTTTACTTCGCTTGAGATTCTCTGGATGCGTACAGCTGCGTGAGCTGCGCTTATCGCAGTTATCTTATTCAAGCTTATCGCAGTGTACGCGAGCGTGAGGCTGCGGGTTCTCGAGCACCGATGGGTGCAACTCGTGTAGCGATGTCGCCGTGGGACATTGCTCTGGTGACAGTCACCGTCGGTGCTGTCAGCATGACGGATGATGGGGCTGACGCCGAACGTCGGAGTGTCACCGTCTGAGCGTTACACCGCACTTTTCCTCCTCGCTTGACTAGCGCTGTCAGGAGAGAATACCTGAACAGGCGCGCGCAGAGACCCCTGTATGCACAGACTTCGTTTGCAACCTACGCAAAAAAATACATTTCTGCAGGCATGCATACGTATTAGTCGTGGACGTGATTAACGGCCTTTGCGGGGCAGCTGTTGTAGTGCCGGAGCCCACATTTCGCTGGCTGGCCTCTTTGGAAACAAGCGCTGCGCGCCCGCCGTCGCTCAAAGCAGGCCCAGACTCTCTCGGACATGTCGCGGCGTGCAGCGTGACTCATCCCGCCAGCGCGGCGCCGACACGGACCCTTCCTCCTCCCCTCCTCTCCGTCGCTGCGAACTCCTCCGACGCTGGCCGGCTCTCGACCATTGGTCTAATTTGAACGGTGGCCAGTGATTGGAGGATTTGAACGGCTGGCTGCCGTAACCGTTACCAGCGGCTATAAAAACGGAGCCGCGCTGAACCCGAGCAGCAGACGGGCAGCAGAAGAGCCATCACGCCGGAGCTACGCTCGCCGCCGGGGCCGCTCTTCTTCTTTGTGCTAGCCCGTGGTGCTCTTGGACCTTGTATCGTGTAAAAGACCTTGTACATACTGTACATAAAGTTCATTTTACTCACCGTCGCCTCGACCGTTTCCTGGCTCGGACTCCCAGTCCCAACAGTGGTGGGATGCCTCAGTCCTAATAGTGGATGGCAGCTGCGGGATCGACCGGCGTCAGCTACCTCGGCGCGGTGAGTGCCTGATGTTTTCCCCCCAATTCGCCAGACTGCTCTAGCACACGTGATTGTAGTTTAGAGTAGGGCTGTGTGTTGCACTGGAGAGAGCTTTGCTGTTTCGAGCCAAGTCGGAGCGCTTTGAAACGAAAGCTGGTGCAGAGGGAGTAAACGAGGCGTTTTAGAAAGAATTACTTGCGCGTGTCATACTAGTAGCGCTATAGTAGTGAACGGCAAGGTAATTCTAAGAAAAGGGCAAACTACAAGAGGCTATTGTGCGCGATGGAGAACTACAAAGTGAAGGAACTCATCGAAATTTGTGAAGAGTTGGGCATTGATATTTGGGCCCCGCAAAACGAAAGCATGCGATTCTTGAGATCATGCGGAGGGAGAATGTAACGGCTGAGGAAGCCAATGAGGCCTGGGAAGAGATCACAGAACGCCGTGAGCGCGAGGAGGCCAAAAGACGCCGTGAGCGCGAGGAGGCCAAAAGACGCCGTGAGCACGAAGAGGCTGAAAAACAGAAGCAGCTTGAGCGCGAACAGGCAGAACGTGAGCGCGTGGAGGCAGAAAAACGGAGGCAGCTTGAAACAAAACGGTATGCTCGCGCTAAGAAACTGATGGACCTGGAGCTTGAAGCGCATCAGATCGATTTCGAGAGATATAAAACATTGTCCGCTCTGCATGAGACTAACGGTCAGCAGCTGAGAGACAGGCCGCAGCCCTTCGTGATCGCCGAAGATATGGCGAAATATTTGGCGGAGTTCGAGCGCGTCTGCGAGAGAAAGCGCGTTGAGCGGAATGTTTGGGCACAGAAGTTGGTATCCCTGCTTTCCAGCGAAGCGTATGACGTTGTCAAGCGCCTGTTGGACGACGGCTTGGCGGACTACGATGAGCTGAAAAGCTTCTTACTGGCGAGATATAACGTGTCACCGCTGGACCTTCGCCAAAGGTACCTGCGAGAGAATAGCACCCCATCCTTTAACGATTTTCCGTACCAGTTTAAAGCCGACATTTTAGAGTGGCTCGAAAATGCTGAAGGGTCGGATGATCGTGACACAGAGGTAGAGTGCGTAGCTGTAGAGCAGAGCTGCCAGTGCGGCACAGAGGAACGTAGTCCGTGCTTGGCAGATGTAACTGCTGCTGTAACAGTGGGAATTGTCCCGCATTCGCCAACCGAGAAAACCTCTATGCCATCGGATAAGGTAGTCACAGCATCGGACGATGCATTTACAGAGGTCTCGCCCATTGAAATTGTGGCGGAGTTACCGGAAAGCGAATCTCCTAGCGTGTCGAAAGCAGGAGAAGTTGCCGAACAGGGCAGAGAGGACGTCCGTCTGGACATGAATGAAAACGCCTGCGCCGACGCAAGCGAAGTAGATGAGGTCGGCACACCGTGTTGTGAAGCGCGTTCGGCAGAAATGCAGAAACCCGACACTTACGATCAACGGATGCGGACGCATATAGAGTTTGCGGACGCGGAGTTGTGCGCTAGTGTTTGCAGCGAGCGATGCGAAACGAGTCCCGTGCTTTCGCTCTGCTCTGAGCTTTGCGACTTTCCAGAAAGCAGCTGCAGTAGCGGGAACACCGCGACTGAGTGCAGAGCCGACCCTCATCCGCAATCGCCTAAAACCCGTCAGGAACACGACGAGAGCTGTATGCCAGCACTCATGTCAGGAGAAAACACTGGTTCGTCAGTGCCTGAAGAAGCTAAGGCGCTGGACGACAGTGGACAACAGAACGTTCCAGACTACATAGCGGCGGTAGACGTCAACCCGTCCGAGAAAGATGAGGACGAATGCGCACTCAGAGACGCTGAGCAGGAAGAGCGCAGCTTTGAGGAACTTAGTGAAGGCGCCAAAGACAGGTCTGATCTAGGTAGCGCACGTGAATCGGCTGAGAATCATAGTGACATTGTCAGAGAACAGGAACCTAGGCGACGAAATCAGCATGTGCTTCCTCAGGAGAAAATGATAGGAAAGCACGAGAGAGAAAGCTGCAACCGGAAGGAAAGTAACAGCCAGTTCCGAAAAGTGAGCTATCACCACAAGTTGGCCGACAAACAGTGCTGCCGCCGAAAGGACAGTAAAGGCAATCTCAAGAGAGAGAGCTGTCACCGAAAGACAATGAAAGGCAGGCAAAAGAAAGAGTGGTGCCGCCCAAAGATGAAAGGCAGGCATAAGAAAGACAGGCGCCGCCGAAAAGAGAGAAAGGGCAAACGCGCGAAAACGGGTTTCCACCATCGGAAGCGCCAACGTCGCCGGCAAAATGACTTCAGTAAAGTCAGTCACGTTGTCAGCCCTGAAACTAGCGTCAGAACCAGAGCTAAAGAAATGTGCGAGGCATTACTATCGCGCAAAGCGAAGCGCATAAGTGTGTCGGGGCACATAGGTCTGGGCAGTAGAATAAACTGCAAGAAGAAATCGTGCAAACATTCGCGGGGAAAAGTGCAAAAAGGCACCAAACCGAGATTCAAGAGAGCGCTGCCCGGGAGGCGAAAAATTAAGGAGCGGGACAAGTGTGAATCTTGCCGCCAGCACAGAGAGAGCGAGACGCGCAAAGGCACGTGCTCTCATGCGGGCTCTCGCTTTCCGCTGCATTCACGGGAGAAACCGCGCTCCCACAGAGAGCGGCACGCGCGCGGAAGGAAAGCGCGTGTACGGCTCAAAGAGCGAAAGATTGTACGAGGCCGCAGTGACAGGGGCAAGAAAATGGCCAAGAAG
The DNA here is from genome assembly GCF_055824585.1 of Amblyomma mixtum. Lineage (NCBI taxonomy): Eukaryota > Metazoa > Arthropoda > Arachnida > Ixodida > Ixodidae > Amblyomma > Amblyomma mixtum. The sequence continues at coordinate 316,901,090 of NC_143013.1, forward strand.
AAACCGTCTAAGCGCTCAGCCAAGCACAGTTATCGCGATAGAAAGCCGCGATTCGAAATGACGCCACTTAGTAGGCGTAAAATCAAAAGGCCGTGTAGAGGCGAACTACACATCGAGCGGAAAGGCAAACGGGTGCGCGAGAAAGTCAAGACTCGTGCAAGGTCTGACTTGCCCCCACGACAGAGAGAAAGAAAGAACGGTCCCATCGGAAGCGCTGCGCACTCGCTATGGGACGTCGCGACTGGCGCGCGAAGCGCAAAGAAAGGGACAAGTTGCCAGTCTATGAAAGCGAATCGCTCTCGTACTGTAGCTCCCGTAGAAACTGGAAAGACAAGTACAGAGAGAAAGAAAAACGCGTATACTGCGAAAGAGGCAGAGACATTAGCTACCGCGGTAGTAGAGAGAGAAAGAAAAGCGCGTCTACCGTGAAAGAGGCAGAGACGTTAGCTACCACGGTAGTAGAGAGAGAGAGAGAGAGAGAGAGAAAAGCGCAGCACAGCGAAAGAGGCAGAGTCACTAGTTTCCGCTGTAGCGGGTGTCGTTTACCGTCCGCTAGAAGCGAGGAAAACGCGAACGTAGACGCACTAAGCCGTGTGTTCTAAGCAAGGCTGGCTTCGCCTCCTCGTGACCTACATTTTGTCTCTTCGCGAACAGCTGTTTTAAGTTCGCTCGTAGATCGGGGAAAAATTTATGTCCTCATTTGTGGCCTCAGCTGTGTGTTCTGGCCGAGTGATCTCAAGAGAGCGAATTTATTTTGCATTCATTTCATTCCGAGTGTTTCATGTGTTTGACACTTTGTCTGAGTTAATTACTTTGGAGTTCTTGTATCCCACATGCGTCTCTTGTAGAAGAGGGAACAAAAAGGGGACAGAAATATAGCCAGCAGAGTTTTGTGACTTTGAGTCTGGTGTATTGACGGGTGACAGAGGGCACTTGCTCGTGTTGGGTGTTGCCTGTTGTCGGTCGGTTCTTGGCAACATGCAGAACGATCAACGACCGATGCTGAAAAGCAAGCTCTTCTAAAGGACCGAGCGAAGCTGATCCAGTCACCTGGGCGACAAAGCTGCGGAGCAGTGATCCTGTCCTGACGAGCGGGACCTGTTCACGGAAAGGAGCCTGGAGCTACCTGCGGCTGAACACGGGACGAGAACTTGGAGGTGCCTGGAGTACGAGCGCGCCCCGCATCCGAGCCACGCGGAAGTAGCTCGTCTTCGTGGCGCATTGTCTGGCGGCGGTGGTGCTGTAGTGCCGGAGCCCACATTTCGCTGGCTGGCCTCTTTGGAAACAAGCGCTGCGCGCCCGCCGTCGCTCAAAGCAGGCCCAGACTCTCTCGGACATGTCGCGGCGTGCAGCGTGACTCATCCCGCCAGCGCGGCGCCGACACGGACCCTTCCTCCTCCCCTCCTCTCCGTCGCTGCGAACTCCTCCGACGCTGGCCGGCTCTCGACCATTGGTCTAATTTGAACGGTGGCCAGTGATTGGAGGATTTGAACGGCTGGCTGCCGTAACCGTTACCAGCAGCTATAAAAACGGAGCCGCGCTGAACCCGAGCAGCAGACGGGCAGCAGAAGAGCCATCACGCCGGAGCTACGCTCGCCGCCGGGGCCGCTCTTCTTCTTTGTGCTAGCCCGTGGTGCTCTTGGCCCTTGTATCCTGTAAAAGCCCTTGTACATACTGTACATAAAGTTCATTTTACTCACCGTCGCCTCGACCGTTTCCTGGCTCGGACACCCAGACCTAATACTGTGTGGCCAGCTGATCTGAGATCGCACGGAATGCAAGGTAAGAGTATTCCTCGGGTCGGTTTGTGTGGTCTTACTTCTCATACCGGCAGTAGTGACGTGGGCACATGGAAAACCTTTGATGCACCGTCTGCTTTAGTACTCTTCATCACCTGGAGCATAGGCGGGACACCCGCCAAGCAAAGACGCTGGACAGACGGAGGCCCCTCTGTCTTACTTAGCATGAAATCTGCACTGATAAGCACTGCCACTCATTCATCACAAAAAAAATTAACGCAATGTTGATGATACTGCTGTTAAATCCTTAAACTGGTCGAAAGTTTCGAACGCAAAGGGCTAGCGCCCAGCGCCTCCTGGTGTCTAAGATTCCTCGCACCGCTCCTTATTACGGAAAGTTACCGAGCTAGTTGGTACATGGTTTAGACGTTCGACGAAAACAGCGCATGAATTGCACCCAGAATACGAAAGAGAAAATTCCTGTCTGTCGCACGCTGTTTTCGTCGAAATCTCTCCTTATTTCCGTGTTGTGACGTCGCTATATCCACACCACTGTGTTCATGCAGCGTACACCACTGCCTGTACACGCGCCTAAGGAAACTCGTTTGTGGCTTCCATTTGAAGGCATGGCGTCAGCACGACGTAGAGGCCCGTGCGCAAACTCATTGTCCTTGTCCTCGTAGTGCCACATCAGTGTGAATTCGAACCAACTCGCCCAATTCTCAACCCTTTTGAACCGTATTACACCCTCGTTTGTGCCCTCCTCCTCACCCTCTCGCTTAACTCCATCAAGGCGCTGCTCTGCCTGTCTTTGTGTCATCAGTAAGGGAAGCTTGTAAAATCTGGCTACGCGTACATATCCATACAGCCAGTTAGTACGGTCGGAGCCGACCGCCTCCTTGAACTAAGACGGCCATAACAAGACACCAGGAAATGATGCTCATTTCGGTAGTTTCTTAGCTGGTCTCTCAAAGTCTGCTTCATGTATTTATTTATTTATTTATTTCAGGTTCCTTCATGGCCCTTGGAGGGCATTAGAGAAGGCAGTGAGCAGTTTACAAATACGTACAGAATATATACACAACGGGTTATTTAAAACAATAGCTAACGCGCGTATTTAGCAGCATCATTACACAAGATTTCGATGTTAAGAGAATACAAGTAAACAATATTGCAAAAAAGTATGAAACGCGACAAAACTTTAGGTTTGAGAAACAAAAGTATACAAAGTAGTGTTAAGGCATAAGGTCATTTAGAAATACTCATAACACAAGCTATAATACAAAGCAATGACAACACAGTTAGCAACAGTAAGCGGCAAAAATAACGAAAATGCATGTTTAAAATTGGCGAAATCGCTGTATACAGGATACCAACGTGAAAATAAATAAAATGACCATTTTATCTAATCTACGACAAAATGATCCCGCAACCGTTTTTTAAATTCTTCAATGTTGTTAGTAGTAAGTAAGGCTGCAGGTAGGTGGTTCCACTCCGATGACGTCCTGGGAATGAAAGATGCCAAGCAAGCAGTAGTGCGGCAGAGTGGGATGCCGACCTTCTGCGGATGATCAACGCGTGATGAAATGTATGTAGGTGGAGTGAACAGTGCTCTTTTTAGGTATTCATTCGTGTGAAAAATTTTAAAGAAAAGGCTCAGTCGTGACACTTTTCTGCGCGTCTCAAGGGGCGGTAATGACAATGCATTTTTCATGAGTGTCACGCTATGTGAACGATTATAGTCTGAAAAAATAAAACGGGCTGCTCGATTTTGTACAGCTTCAAGAGCTGTTATCAATGATTTAGTTTGCGGGTCCCAAATTGAAGAAGCATATTCTACCTTAGAACGCACCAAATATTTATAGAGTGTTAGTTTGACAGAAGAAGAAGCGAGAGAAAAATTTCTTTTTATGTATCCCAGCATGCGATTAGCGTTGGCGACAATGTGGCTGACATGATCATTCCAAGTGAGGTTTGGGGTTAGATACACACCAAGATATTTAAACGATGTAACTGGTGCTAAAGATGTATTGTTAATAGAATAGACTGGATAATTAGCCATTTTACGACGTGAGAACCGCATCACTTTGCATTTAGTTTCATTAAGGGTCATTCGCCATTTAGAGCACCAGATAGAGACTGCGTCCAGTATGAGTGCCCAGGGCGCCATTTTCGCGTGCAGTTAATGCGAACTCGCCGAAAACTTAGTGCTACCGTCGATAGTTTGAGCAGATTCGCCTTGCAAGTCAAAAGTATGACGTGGTCTCGCTGATGTCCGCAGAAGGGCTGCGATGAACAGTCTAAAAAAATACAGACACTTACGCTTTAGAATTTGCGCGGCCAAGCACGGCGGACAAAAATTAATATCAGAATGAAACTGCAACATGTTCTCAAACTGCGGTCGCTAATAAAGCATGCTTCCAACGTTCTTTTGGCATGCATTCGAATGCGCCGATGCTTTTACTGAAAAAATTAAGGGGCGGCTACAAGTGTCACTGCGAATTACAATAGCTGGTCGCTTAACCCTGCATCCTTAAGATGTTGCCAGTGAGTGAGGCGGTTACAAATCCAGCTTTCTTGCACGTCACTTTTAACTGTGAAGCATCTGTGAAATATTGTAAGATACTGTTATGAATACATTGATGCGAATGGTCTAACCTTCGAATACGTAGCAAATTCTTGGTTTTAAAGTTTGTCCTCCGCTCGCACCGAGGTTTTAAAATTGCCATAAAAAACCGATGGGGTGCATTTTTGGTAGTAAATATGAGAAAATTGCGAAATATTGTAAGATAATGTTAATAACATAATGATGTACATGGTCTAATCTGCCGATGCGTACCAAATTTGTTTTGAAAGTTTGTCCTGGGCTCGCACTGAGTATGTGAGGCTGCCATAGAAAACCAATGGGGTCCACTTTTGACAATAAACCGCAGAAAACTACAAGCGCCCCGAGGGGGCTTCTACGGGTATACTGATAGTTGTTATGCAATCATAGACCACGAAAAAAATTGCGATCATAAATAACTTGGCGTTGAAAACGTGCGTTTGTACATAATTTTTGAGTATGTTTTTTGAACAGATCAAGCTCACATTTCCCAAGATTTGCTCCGAAAGCTTCATAGAGGTCTGATGTGTACTAAGCTCTAAATGAAGCGAAAGAGAGCAAAATATGACAGCTCTGCGATGTTTCAAAGCAAAGAAGTCGGTGTACTGAAAAAAACTCACTCTTAGAACCGTTAGAACACCCGCTGTTCAAGAAAAATTTATTATCCTACCTTCGACGCCTCAAGAGCCCGAGGAGGGCTGCGAGCACAACATGATACGCCTCCGTTTAGCAGTCTATTACTACCAGCAGAAACTTCCGCAGAGTCCCGCAAATTGGCGAAAGGCAGGAGCTGTACTGCAGTGATCGTACAAATGGACACACCAGAATTACTGCACAAGCAAGCCAGACTGGGCGGTGACGAACAAGCAGCAGTGCTCTTCTTACCTTGGCGCCCCAGGCGGTCATTTATGACTCGGGAATAGCCATGGTGGATGCTCCGCTGTCCCTACTTGCACTGGTAGCATGCACTCCCAGACACGGCTACGGCTTGGTGTTGCCTACACCAAACACTATCTTCACAAGATCGGCATCGAAAGTAACCCAAATTGCGCACAGTGCCACACTCCAGAGACTATTGGACACCTTCTTTGCGAGTGCCCGAACTATACTGCTGAAAGAACAACATTGGAGGCGACCGTGAAACGACTGGACTCTCGCCCTCTCTCTGAGGAAACTCATCTGGGCGCCAGGACGAGACGTTCTGATTGGTGCCGTGTGACAAAGGCCCTGCTCAACTTTTTGTGTGAAACAGGCCTGGATACTCGTCTGTGACCGCCTGTGCACAACCTACATGGTTAATGACATGTGTCGGTGTTTGTATTGCTGACACCAGTTTTATGAGTTTTATGAGCGTCTACTCACCGCGATGCGAGTGCCAGCCAGTGTGGTGTGTGTGGTGTGTGTGTGTGTAGACATCACCCGAGAAACTCATTGTATTATGTCATCATCAGCCTTCATTCGCACTTTCCTTTTCCTCCTCTTCCCTTTCCCCTGTGTGGAGTAGCAGGCCAGGGCCATGTGACCACCGGCCGACCTCTCCACCTTTCCCTCATTAAAATTCCTCTCTCTCTCTCTCTCTCACTCCCAGACATCCTTAGAGCGTGTGGAAGAAGCAGTTCCGGTCCCTCAGGAGATATCTTCGACTCAGCATGGCAAGCTCTGCCAGAAACCAGCCACCAAATGACAAGGGGGTTGGGCGTTTAGTGCCCAGCATTTACCAGTCGCAAGCCAGGGAATGGATCGGGGACAAAGGCTCACAAACAAAATCAAGGTTTTTATAGCACGACACAGAGGAATTTCTAATCATTCGCAAGAACGCATACAACGTGATGTACAGTCAGGCCGGAATGAAACGCGAACAGAGCATGTCAAGAAAACAAAATATTTTACCTGCCTACTTTCAGCTGAAGTGCACAACTAGCCTGATTCATGTGCCTGGGTAAAGGGCCTACTGAAATGCATAATCGAAAACAGGTTGTAAAGGAATATCTCGCTGGAAAGCACAAATGCATGACATCTGCGTGTTCGCGTTTCATTCCGGCCTGACTGTACAAAACAATGCAATACATGCAGAACAATAGCAGAGCGAGGCTAAAATACAACGAAAAGTTGTGCAGCAACAGTGAAACACAGTTTGTTCACCAAGCATAGCGACAGTCCGAGTATACCGGAGGATCCCGACGGCGCCGTCCCGAAGTCTAGCACGCGCTCGCCTCTCGCCGCTTCTCTCGCTTCGCTTTTGAAGTTTTGTTTTGCAGACTGTGTGGAATGCAAGAGTCACTACCCCCCCCCCCCCCCCCCCCCCCCCCCCGCAAGAGGCGAGCGCACCGTAGTCGTGAGACCACGCGTGCGCCACCGGGAGTTGGGAGAGAAGGCACTCCTACTCTCCCGCTCCCAACAATGACGTGAAGTCACGACAGCTCGCTGGCCACTTAGGGAAGGGTACACTCCTGAGCTCGTGAGTAACTAATTGCTCCTATGGTTAGGCAATACCCGAGGGGTTGAAACAGGAGCTCGTGGTGGGAAACACTCTCTTGCCTCTTGCCAAGCTGCCCGGACAAGCCTCTTCCTGCCCGCCGATCCACGGACCAGACGCCGGTCGAAAACGAGGACTTGGTGAGCCTACCGAACCTCGATTTTATCGGATAGAACATTCTTCCGCAGTCTTCTCTACCTCGCGTTAGGTTAATAAACTATTTCCTTGCGTGCTCTGCCGTTGCCTGTTTCGTCCGAACCTGCCGTGGCTGCGACTCTGCGCCACGGGTTGGGGAAACGTGTCGCATACGAGTAACGCCTGCGTGTAGCTGGCACGGAAGCTCGTCTTCCCAGCCGGCTGGACGGGGAGTGGCCCCATAACTGTGAAACATGAGTGCCTAGAATGAACAGACACTAATGCGAAAAAAATTCGCTGATTCACACAAGGTCCTTTAATTGCAGCTTGTGCTACGACGAGGTACAATTTCGCGTGGGCTGCGGTTTCATTAAAGGGAGACTGAAGCACTTTTTCTGAAAATCGGGCTGGCAGCGGCATCCTATAGTTATTCATGCTGTATACTGGAATATCGCATCCAAATAAGGCAAAAACAAGCGCGAATTGCCTTTTTTTGCCGAAATATGCGGCCTGTGCCGCGGGGCACGCCGCGCGGCGCGCCGCCGCCCGTGATTGGTCAAGAGAGGTCGTGACGTCACTTTGAGGACTGGAGAAGCTGCCGATGCGGATCCGGCGCTGCGTTGAGGGCAGATCGCAGCTTCCCGTGTCGTTGTAAAAGCGAATACGGCGACTATTTTTTTTTACTGACCACGGAAGAAAAGGATACTACAGTTTGCTCATTCCACGTATCGCCTGAAACCAAAAAAGACACAAGAAAAAATTCTATGCCTAGCACAAGCATACGCCAGCATCAAAGACGCGATGCAGACCATGCGTAAAAGGTGCCAGCACAACCTCGGCTCATACTCTCGGAAAGGAAGGGGTGCGAACAATACCCAAGTCAATTACCACCACCGGACGCCTCTTGGCTCGCCCGGAAGAGCGTCATCCTAAAGAAAAGGCCCTAAGCACTGTGTACAAAAAATCCTGTTCTCAGTGCCCGGCGTTGCAGGTTGGGGCAAGAAAGTATTTCAAGGAAACGATGAAGGAGCACAAAGTTGGTGTCAAAATTAGCGAAGCGCAGTGCATTGGCCAAGCACTGCGAGGCATGTGACCACAAGATAGTGACGCAATCATGGTGCGCTGGAAACCAAGCCAAATAGGCGCACAAATACGCTTCACTCCTGGCGCGTTCAGCAGATGCCAGAAAATATTAATCGCTGCCTCGGAAACGTTCGCCCTTCCTAGATTTGCAGTTTAGGTTCAGTGAAGTAGTTGCCTACTATATGTGTGTTTAAAAGCCAAGCTAGCTGCAACTCGCCTGCTGCCACAACTTGATGAAGAAACCGAGTAAGGTTGCGGTGTTTTTTTGCAAAAACTCGGTTGGCATTAATTTCTCTCATAAATTTGCATCCGAAATCAACGTCGAACGCTTTCATTTTAATTGCTTAGCTAGGATTAAACGAGATGCCGCATATGAAGAGCTTCGATGCTTGCTTGCTTTGCTTTATTGTGCTTTGCTCTGCTTGCTTGCTTGCTTGCTTGCTTGCTTGCTTGCTTGCTTGCTTGCTTGCTTGCTTGCTTGCTTGCTTGCTTGCTTGCTTGCTTGGACAAGTCGAAATGTGTATAAAATCACTAACCGAGCCTTGCTGAGCACGTCTCAGGTGGTCTGGCCGCACCTAAGCTGAGGAGAGCGATACATGCTTAAGCCTCTATAAGGTTTCTTCAGGGGCTAAGTGAGCATGTTTCTACTTTTAAAAGAGGCGCTTCTTCGGAATGGTCGGAATGGGGACACGCCTCTTATGCGCGAGGAAATCGATGAAACGGTGTCATGGTTCAGCCGCGCCTTTTCGACAGAAATCTCCAGAGATCACACTAGGACAAGCTCTGCCTGTAGCCGCTGTTACGAAAGTGTTTCGAGCAGAGTAAGCTTGCTTTAATCGGCTTGAATTCTTCGTCACAGCAGCGAGAGGTTGCGCTGCGAGCTTGTGATCTTGCGGAAAACAGTGGAAGACGACACAGTCGCGGCCGTAGTTGTTCGTGGACACGAACGCAGAGTAGTACCTGTTGAATCTGATTCTCAAGGTCGGCTGACACGCTTTGTACGTCACAACGCACGCAGTACGGGGAACAACGCATGCAGCACGAGAAACAACGCGCGCTGAAAGCGCGCTCGGGTGCGCCGAAGCATCCCCGGCTCCTCAACATGACGTCACGCTGGCCGACATGGACGAGGTTTCCCTCTCCGCTGTTCCCCTCTCCTGCGCTCGCGCGGGGCGCGGGAAATTTAAACACCGCGTTTTTAATTGGTGATTGCGCCACTGTTCTAGCCAAAATCGAAAAACTAATTGCACAGACGTCATCAGCAATGACACTACTTCAAAACCCTAGAAGGTTAGCTGATTCGAAAACCGCCTCAGTATCCCTTTAAGGAAAAACCCAGCCACGATTGTTACGTTGGTCACTAAAACCAATTGAAACCAAAGAAATCTATAATGGTACTGAGTCCTTGCCTAGAAAAAGTCGTCTCCCTAAATACGCCGCGAACTCACGACCATCGACGCTGTAACTGGCCTGATAATCTGCAATTTCTGCACCCGTCTTCTTTTCCGGACTACCAGCAGAAGTTAAGCAACGGAATGATACCTCCTGTTTTTACCATCTCGCTGTCGTACAAATAGGCACGCAGCAGTGGTGCCGAGCCTTCTTTCTGTTACGACGCTCCGAGGACGATATCCGAAAATACTTGCTGCGCACAGCACCAGCGGCACGAGGCACCAGTCTACACGGCGAGTTCTCCGTAGATCGCTGCAGTGTGGGACGTCTACAAGTTGCGAAAATTGCCAATAATTTTATAGAAAAACCATGACACCAACGCCTCAATGCGCCAACGAAGCGCTCGCAAAGGATCAAGCAAAACACTAGCTCGCGGCGCGCGCATACATTTAAAATGAACAGCTCAACCACTCTTTCACCTTGCTGCCGAGGCTCGCGTCGCCGTCCGTAAGGCGAGGAGAGAGTTTTCCAGAAGTCTTTAGTCACTTCTTTCCGATGTTTCGATTATTATGAAATTTTAAATGGGAGGTGTGTCGGGAGAAATTAGAGGGGACACTTAAGCTCCGCCTTCAGGGTATGACGCGATAACGTAATGGGCTAATTCTCATACTGTGTAGACTGTCATTCTCTACTTTACATTCATATATCCTTGGGAGTCCTCGTATAGCCCTCTTGGCGCAGCGGGGCAGCGGTTAAGGAATGCACCAGTTTACCCTGCGATGGCAGGTGCTCCGAGCGGCGTGCCTTGTGCGGCACATGTTGCTCAATTTAACTGCCACCTGCCACGGCGGCACTATTTTTTGCTCACTATAATCTGGTCCAGTTGTGATGACTCCGGAAGGTCACGTGACCTAGTTGGACCACCTGCCTTTTAGGTTTCTCTCTGGGCCCCACCTGCCGGAGCTATGCTCATATACGGCCTGCCGTGACGTCAGACCAAGCCCCCGAAGGTCATGTTAAGATTGTTAAGATACAGCGATACCCGGCTTTACCTAGCAGAGTTAAGCTATCGCTTCAAAAAGGGGAATGCACAGCATTATAACTGTCTTCCTCAGGCAACACTGCACCGGGGCTATGCTTGGTGAGGGGTGTTATAGAATAGCAGAGGGGAGGCAGGAGAGGACGGGGAAGGGAAATGAGGGTAAAGCAGGGCAGAGAAATAGCGAGCTGTTCTACAGGAGCGCGCGGAGATTAGTTGGTTCGGCGAAAGTCAGCAAGACTTTTTCAGGGCGCGCTAAAGCGTTGGGCAGGGCCACGGGGGATGAGACTCTGCTGTAGAGAGGAGCCAGGAAGTCCTAGTTTTCTGTACCCCTCGAGTAAGGCGGCGCGTTCATTGTACAGCACTGAACATGCACATCGACCCGGCGCCGCCACCCGGGAACGAAGTGAATAGGGCATCACTCAACACACAAACGGTTACGCGCTCTCCGTCGGTAATGAGCATAATTTTCTCCAAGCTTCTTCATTCGTCTACGGCGCGCGCGGGCGAGATTCCTTTCGCGCCGCGCCGGCTTTCCAAACGTGCGCCGATTTTTGTGACAGCCGTCATGAGGGAAGCATTGCCTGGACAAGCGGAGGGCGCCTTTGTGCAGAAGCAACGCTAACTGTGGGCAGACGGATCGCGGTGCTTGCAGAAGGCACTTAATGTACTTCAGGTACGGGAACCTCGTTCGAGCGACTGACACTCACCACTGCTGCGAAGTTGTCACAGCAAGTAACCGCTACTCGCCGTGAAAGCTGTTATACAAAGTTCACTCAACGGCCGTCGCAATCCAACCTTCTTGAAGGCCGTGTCCAACATCCTTGGACAAAATTTTTGATGATTGGAAAATTGTGAAGTACTATTACGGAAATATCGAAGGCAATGGCCTATTCTTCCCATGTGTAACAAAATCATTCTTTTAATGTTTTTCAATCGCTCGCGGGGAGCAGTTAATAGTTCCATAAAAAAAAGCAATGGAGAACACTTTTGACCATAGCAAAAACGTTAATTACAAAAAAATGCAAAACTGCCGACGGGAGATCTCCGGATATATTGATTGTTATTGTGAAATCTTACATTATACGAAAAAAAATGCGTTCATAAACTTATTCCTGTTCAACAATGTTTTTTGTCCAGAATTGCTGGGTACGGTCCCAGTAGAAATGACAACAGCTATCTCTGCACAAGCGGGGAGGGGGGAACTAACAACAAGAAAAAGAAAAAGTCGTCCGGACGCATATACATGTACGATCACGAAACGGTGGGGTTGTCGACTGGGCTGCCGACGGCATACTTTCGTATTCGGACACGCATGTGCGTGATGAAGAAAAGGGAAGCGCTTGCGCTCGCAACAATCTAAGCAAGTGTTTTGTATTCCTTTCGCTTATTTTGTATGACGCCCGTAAGACAAGGCGAGGCGCTGGTCACACTTCAATAGAGAAATATCGCGCATATTCCTCGTCACGTGATGCTCAAAACATCACCCGTGCCTGCACTGCAAGCAGGGCGTACGCGTGGTGCATATTTTTAGACTGTACTGTTATTAACGGGGTAAGCAGTATATATAAGCACGCTGTTACAATTGGTAAAATTTTGTACCGCTAAATAATTACAGTGGTAATAATAAAATTTGTCTACCTTTCTTTTTGCCATATACCTGTAGGAATAGTAAATTACAGATTTAAGGTGCGGCATGGAGGCAACGTGAGAGCGTTTCCCGGGTGCTGCTTACAAAATGCATAAGCAGCGAGGGCTGGTAACGCCATTTTTCGGAGGCTCACTAACGCCCTTTTTCTAAGGCATGAAATTTTCTAGAGGCTATAGCCTATTCTACGCGACTACATCCGTCACGTTTTGCATGTTTTAGCGTGCGCATGCACCATTCGCGTAAAAGTCAAAATTCTAGTGGAGCTTAAGAAGATTGAAGTGGCAGTAGGTCAGGCATGCTAGAATGACTAAAGTGGGCCTAAACATGACACCGGAGAAGAGGCGAGTAGAGTAGCGTCCGCTCCTTCTTCGTATGTTTTTGAATGAGTCTTTAGCGCTATTTTCGTTGTTCTAGCGAAAATAGTGATATATTTCGAGCACAACATACTTTTTTTATTAAAACGATAGCTTAGGGCTCCCGTTCAGCGGAAACGTGGCGTCGGCGTTGTGCCGAGAAACCGGCGACCTCCGGCGTTTGTCTGATTTGTCGCACAGACCATGGAGAGCATGGTTGAGAGCGTAACTACGGCAGGAGAGGAGGAGAAAAGGGTGTGACGTCACGCGAAGCACAGGTGACGTCACGCGAAGCACAGGTGACGTCACGCGAAGCACGCGCCTGGCACTCGGCCAATCACAGAGGTAGGAGCGGGACCTCCTCTTGGCAGACACTTGAGCGTAGGCAGACGCACTTCGCGCCTCAACAAGGACTGCTAGACCGGGCGTGTGATGGGCGCTCCGCTGGAAAAACGCCTATACAGCATATCATCTGGGTGCCAGCTCACGCAGGCGTAGCAGGAAACGAAAGGGCGGACAGCCTGGCTCGAGGGCTCACTTACCGAGCAGGCTTATCGGACGCCCCGGAGTTACGGCTACTCACGTGCGAGGGAGGCTACGCAGAGACCCTACAACTTTATAGGGGAACTAGATTGAGGTATCCACCACCACACAGAGCACTGACTAGGGAAGAGGCTGTAGGATGGCGTAGGCTACAGACGAACACTTTTCCTAACCTGTACATATACAGCAAAATGTCACCAACGCAATTCAGATCAGACTGTCCCTGGTGCGGCGGTACACCTACACTCTATCACATTACCTGGGAGTGCGAAAGAAACATAGCATTCCACAATTATCAAACACCGAGTGAGGAGCAATGGGAGAGCTGTCTCTCCAGCAGCGAGCTCGAGGTCCAGAGGGCCTTGGTACAGCACGCTGTTGAAGCGGCACGACTCAGTGGAGCCCTGGACTGAGGGCCCACCCTTGCTCGAAGACTCAAGTCGCCAGCGCCCAAGCAGGACGACCAAGAAGTCTTAATCTCCGCGAATCTCTTGAAAGAGCAATAAAAGTTTTCTCTCTCTCTCTCTCCCTATAGATGACGGCGTTCGCTCCTCGACAAGTTCGCACCTGTGGCGCGCGCTCCGTAGGCGTTGACGAGGTTGGCCCCTCGGCAGGCTCGAGAGCGTGTTACATGATCCGTTCTCATTGACGGCATTCATTCTTTACAAATCTTGGACGTAGTATTCGTGGTGCGTGGAGCTCGGCTGCATCTGTGTGGGTAGGTAAAAACTTTTAATTTTGCGTCCGTGTCGTCAGTCTGGCGTGAAATCGAGCGTCATTAAGGAACCGAAGGGTGGCCAAGAATCAACGGTAACGCATTTCCGTCGCATTAAACGTTAATCACCCCCATATTTCTTTTTTACTGATTTCCTGTGAATATTTTCCTCGAACAAGCGCGTTGCGCTTGAAGATGAAGGGCGATTCGATGGCACTCCACTGGCAGTGCAATCCCGAAGCGTTGTTCAAGCGTCCGTCCTCAGGACTTCGTATATCCAGTGCATGACGGCATTCGTGACGTCATCGGCTTCGAATTCCAGCTCGGTTGAGCCATGGAGGCAAGCCTGCGAATTGGCACGAGTTACCCTCTGCTCCTTGCACGGGATGCATAGTGAAAGAAGTCAGCAGGAATACTCCATGCAAACGCTACAACTTTGCTATTATAAAGCACGGCGTAGTGCAGGGCTACGAAATTCATTACGACCACATGGAATTTTTTTATGTGAGCGCAAATGCCAGTACGCGAGTGTTTATTGGTGCGATAGCACTTATAATGGCATTCCCTGTATTCAGCCGTTGCGTGTTTGTCTTCCAGGCAGGCTACCCACCGGACTGAGGGCGACCTGCTCGGTGTATAAGCCTATATTTCAGGGAAGCCGGCCACTAATTTTTCAAAATGTACTTTTTGAGATATGAAGACGGCTTCTGCAATACCAGTGTATGCGGACTTCAGGAAACAGATAATAAAGTTAACTTGTTAGTCGAATAACGAATATCTGATGGCTAAAATTTTGAACCGTTGCAGTTGGACACCTGGTTGCATTAGGTATTTGTAGCGAGATTAAAGAAGAAAAAGAATAAAGTTGGCCTAGTTCGCGCCCTTGATCCACAGACTGCGACATACTGCTAGCGCTAAAATACACACAAAGTACAGAGAGCAGAAACAGCGTCTGTCCTGTGTGTTTCTGCTCTCTGTCCTTTGTGCGTATTTTAACGCTAGTAATATGTCGCAGCTTTGTAGCCGGTCGATAATAATAGCCATATCAGTTTTTAGAATTTCGAAAACGAGATTACCCTTGGCTCTCGAAATTTGGCTATTCGGACTAGTTACGTGCACTGGAGGGGTTGCTTTGCCTGCAAACTTTTCGAAAAGGCTCAATTTTGTCGAGCCACAGCGGCGAGGGTAACCGCGTGTTTAAGCATCTAAAAACTCATATGGGTATTAAAAACGGCCGGCTACAGATCTTTAATTGCAATCAGGTGCCTATCAGAAATATTTAAGAAGTTAACTATTGGAATTTAGTTAATTACTTTACTAGTTTATATGATTCGCCTTTGAACCGCCAAACTGGTTTTACTATGCAGCAAAAAGCTTACATACAAATCTCTTATTTGTCCTATCCAAGAATACGAGTTTAATTAAGAATTAAGAAGTTTGCGGGGATACAGTGGCGGCAACTGACAAAAGACAGGGTTAATTGGAGAGACATGGGAGAGGCCTTTGCCCTGCAGTGGGTGTAGTCAGGCTGATGATGATGATGATGATGATGAATACGAGTGCGCCGTTTGGAATCCCCGTAAGTTAGTGGACCTAAATAAATTGTAATCGGCTAGAAAAAAAAAAAAAAACGGGCCGTTCGCTTTAGATTTCATCGAAAAGAAAAATTTTTTGCCTTCTTCTCACTCCAATCCTGTAGTTTACTGTGGTCATTTTCTCCTTCATTCTTGTGCAGACAAAAAAGGTCAGTAATATATTCCGCTGTTAATTATGACTGCAAATGTGTGCGAACCAATGACAATTGCAAACGTCTCTGGCGACGCCCTGCCAGCTTTTAACTGAAGGGAACGTTTGAAAGGGTGACTGCTTACCATCATTTTCTTGATGACTTCGATTCCTTCACTGCCGTTAGTCGATTCAAACGTAGGCTGGAAAAAGAAACAAAAAGAAAGACAGTGTGGTTTCATTTCAGTAACCACTCACCTGAAGAACTTTTTAAAACGTTATTGATTGTCATCAAACCAGTTTGCTGCGAAGCCAAAGTTCAGCAGATAGTGTTGTCAGCACGGACACGGCCTATGGTATATCAGCTGCTGTTGAACGCAGATGCGGGCAGAGGAACCCGGAGCGAGACCCTACAAAATGTCATGAGCGGCGATGTTCCCCGGCTCAGGTTCGTAGCTAGAACGCCCCCGCCTAACCCCGGCCCCAGTGCCGACACGAGCGCTCGAAGCTGCTCCGGCCGCGTCTAGACAAAGTTGACGACATCCCATTGTGCCATGTCTTCTTCACTGGCGAAAACTGGTAAGATGCTGCCCGCGCATGTCTTTATCGCTCCGGTACTGACCTACGCATTGGATTCTGTCCGCTGGTCTCTTGTACCAAGGCAGTTCAAGCATCATGATAATCGTCCACATGCCTCCTCAAGGATGCCCATATTTGCATGTAGACGACGCACTGTCCATGAATTGCCTTCTCCCCTCCTGAGCGCCAGTTTGGCCTCGTTTGCATTTGGTTAATAACTATTGCGAACTTAAAAATGTAAAACTGATTGAATAGCCTGCGGCACAAATAATACCATGATGTCGGTTCCCGTAACTGAATTTTTAAAAGTTATACATTGCATCCGTTCCTGTTAAATGCACCCTTGTACCCACTGTAGTGACAGTGGCTTAGATGTGTGTTGGTTTGTTCGTTGTAAGCTGTCATAAAATACCGTGTCTGGAGCACGACGACGGTCATGCTCCATGCAAAGCACACTGCTGCAGATAACACAATCGGGACCACATGCGCCTCTCCGCGCATGCGTCGATGGTCCTTCTTTCCTTCTTTCTCTCTTTTCTTTTCTATATATATTTCCGAGCTGGAAATAAAGGGGCGTCTTTTCTGCTCTGCGAATCGGCCTGTTTTCATCACGTTGCTGCCGGCCTTTGGCCGGTGGAACGTAACACACACCTAAACCATAAGTGCCCGGGCGGATCGAAACGGGGAGTTCGCTGACCTTCTTGGTCAGATCTCCGAATAAAGTTAACACTAACTACGTGGACAGCGGTCGCCGGGACACGGCAGCGACGGCATGCACCTTCGTTTGGGTTGCTCTCGAACTTTCGTGTCAAAGCCACGAACAGTGAAGTGTTCGTCGCCAGGTGGAAGGGTCGCGCAGACCAGGGTCTGCGTGCTCCTCGGTAGTTCCTTCGACGCCGGTGCAATACAGAGCGCCTCCCCATCACGGAGTTCCTTCCGGCCTTGCAGCGTCCCTGCCTGGCGATTTCTCTAAGAGTCGAGAGTTCTAACTGGTGAGTGCTTGGGCCCGATCAAATGCGTTCTGCGCAGAGTACATTTTGCATGCTGAAAGGAAATATTTACTCGGCGAATGGGCGGTCCAGTATGGTACACGCGGCATACGATATACAATCTACGGACTGACTACCGAAACTGACCGATAACGTAGGCCACGCGCGCGAACGCATTTCCATGGTGCAAGATATTCCCCAAAGTGACTACTGCTCGCGCATGAATATGAGCCCAAGCATTCCTTGATGACTGCGTGAGCAGGTACATAGTAAACTGTCGCATAAATATTGCGGTTCATTTGGAGCTCTCTAAACGCGGTGACCATACCACCGACGGTTGACAGTTGGTGGGTTGGCGAGTTCCCGATCACTCGTTTGCGCGCTCTGCAGGCGCGGAGCAAGTCCGTGGGCTGATCAAGTCATTGGGACCAGGTGAAGTCTTTGGCGTCTCGGCGAAATTATAGTACCTGCTGGGCTGCTTGGAGAAAGAGTGTGAATTCCGCCTCCGTAGTGTCCACATCCTCGCCAATCAGGAACGATGCTCTCAGTTGTGGGATATACAAATATCCTTCATCGCCCCCGCGCCGCCGGTTGTGGGGAGAGGGGGCACCCGGCCATTCTCCTCACTCCTAGATCGGACGTGACGTCACGCCTACGCTCTGGCGTCTTAGGGAAGGGGTGAACGACTCCTCTTGATTGCAACCAGTTGCTCAAGGGGGTGCAATGTCGTAGGGGTTTAAGGAGAGCTCACGCGGGAACGAAGACTCTCGAGTCTCTCTCTCTGGCCGCGGCGTGACTACCCCATTGCCCCGCCGACCCCGATTCCTGCCCGCGCCTCTCCGGACTATCCATCGCCGGTCGACGACGACCTGGTAAGCTGCTGAACCATCTATTATCGGATAGAACATTCTTCCGCAGTGTGCTTTGCCTTGCGCTAGGTAAATAAACGGTTTCCTAGCGTACTCTGTTCGTTGCCTACTTCGTCCGAACCCGCCGTGGCTGTGACTTTGCGCCACGGGTTGGGGACACGAGAACGCCCGCGCATAGCTGGCACGGAAGCGCGCCTTCCCGGCCGGCTGCACGCGAGTGACCCCATACAGTGCAACGGGTGGCGTCGAGCCACACCATTGCTCGCGCGTACTTGGTATAGCCTTGCTGTCGCTGCCCTTGAGAAGCAGTGTGTCCGTCATATTTGTAATGTCATGAAAGGCTATGCGCAAAAAAAAAAAAGACGACACGAAGACAGAAGACACGACAGGACGAGCGCAAAGTAATGCCTTTCATGGCATTACAAGCATCAAGCTAACTAGCCCGACAATATATCTTACTGAGGATCTCTGTCATATTATTGTAAGCTCTTGTTTTGGGAGAAAGTGCTACCTGCGCAATGCTACGCATTTCAGTCTTGGAAAAGCGCTTTTCTCGCTCCGAGTCACCTGGCCATGACTCCGCGGCACTGGCCTGCCATCGGTGTGCGCAACCACTGGGTCTCACGAATGACGAAAATAACTATTTGGAGAACAGACTTTAGTGCGCTGCCCGTAACCGCTAGACATTACTAGAAAATAATACGACATATTTCAGTTTCTTATGTATGCAATGAGTTGATTGTTACTTGGTACCAAAGCTGTCCCAGTCTGCACACACATACGGTTGCTAATTTCTCTACCCTCTTGTGTCCTCCCTCACCAATGACGAGACAGCGTTCTTCTAGTCAAACAAAATGTGCTCTGAGCAATGAACGGAGCAGCCCCACATCAAACAAAATCCGGCTCCTGTTGGAACATGGTATTGAGAGGCGCAAGCGATACAGCCATTACCCTATAAGTTCTTTCATTCGTGTTAAAGTATGAAGACGGGCTAGTTGGTCTTGGAAAGAAGAAGGCATGAAAAGACGTAGGAAAGAGACACGCGCAGGACAAACACTGAACTTCAGTTGATGGTTTATTGACATGAATCGCAAATATATATGTGCACAGAAATATATACGCACATTGAGCTTATGTATTTCTGGTTGTTATCAATAAACCATCAAATGAAGTTCGGCGTTACTCCTGCGTCTGTCTTTTTCGTACGTCTTGTATGATTCTGCACTGAAAAAAATGCATTCCATGTTCGCTTTTCAACGGAGGCGAAAAGCAAAAGGCGCCCGGGTGCGATGACAGTGCAAGTTAAAGTTCCCCAGATGATCGAAATTATTCCGGAGCCCTTCATTACAGCACCTCTTTCTCTCTTTATTATTTCACTCCCACCTAACTCCCTTCCCTTACGGTGCTGTTCGGGTGTCCACCGAGGTATGTGACACAGTTACTGCGTCAATTCTTTTCCACAAACCCAATTTCAATTTTTCAATTTCAAGTATTTCATACTGACATCTACTCTCGGCGACAATAGTATATAGAAAAGCCGCCGCGGTGGCTCAGTGGTTATGGTGCTCGGCTGCTGACCCGAAAGACGCGGGTTCGATCCCGGCCGCGGTGGTTGAATTTCTTTGGAGGAGAAATTCTAGAGGCCCGTGTACTGTGCGATGTCAGTGAACGTTAAAGAACCCCAGGTGGTCGAAATTTCCGGAGCCCTCCACTACGGCGTCTCTCATAGCCTGAGTCGCTTTGGGACGTTAAACCCCATAAACCAACCCACCAACCAATAGTATATAGAAAGAGAGGGAGCAAAACTTTAATAAGCAAATAGGATGAGCCGGCGCACAGAGTGAATGCCAGCACCATCTTGGTCCGCGTCCCTAGTCCAGGATGCGGCAAGATCCCGCCGCCTCGCGAGCCCGGCGTGCGAGGGCAGCTTGCGCCGTCGAACTCGAGCACTCGAGGAGGAAGGTCTCCCAAGCCTCTTTAGTGGGGATGCGAACAGCCTTGACAGGCCCACACCATGTGGGATAGAGAACAGAGCTTGTGACAGTGTGTGCACAAAGGACTAATTTTCGGGTCATATCGAGCAGTCATTGCGGGGCACCAGTAGGTGTTCGTCTGCAGCTGTCGTAGAATGCTTTCGTCCGCATTTCGACAGCCCCCTTGCCGGTGGAGGGAACTGGCGATGCCTGTTTTTGTATTAGTCGATAATTTCTATAAACTACAGAAGCTGTTGGCTAGGCTCATCGGTTGTATATTTCTTAATCCACTTCATTCTTTACTCAAGGTGTGTGGCAGGAGCACGCCCACTGAGAGACTTACCAAGCCTTTTCATGCTTCATAAGCAATATTACGTAAGATATAGCAGGGAAGAAGTCACACTCACATAAAGGTTCGCGAATTCCTTGAGCAAACATTCACCTGCGATGCCTCTTCTCTTGAGCATCTGCAATGTCGGAAAGTCACACAGCGCAAATCTCTGTTAAAGGGCAACTGCCTAGGGCCCGGACATTTTTGAAAAACAAGCCCAGTGCATAGATGAGGCATCGAAGATAACCTCTGCAAAATACTAGAGCCATGCGTGCCCCGAAAATCTGTAAAAATTCAAATCAAAGCCCGCTCGTTCTTTCCTCAAACATCCTCGTCCTCTACTCTGGCTCGTTTGACGTCATACGGAAAGCTTTCGCTAAAGGCATTCCATTGGTGTGTCGTTATTACTGACGGGCGAAGGCTGGGCGTAGCCGGGGCGTCGCGTCGTGTGCACAACGTTTTCCGCAGCGCCTTCTGTTTTGGCACAAGCCTACAAACCCGCATGAAGGAAAAAGAAAACTGAGTAGGGAGCGTCCGGCGACAGCCTTGAATCCTAGTCATAAAAAGTAAAAAATAGTAAAACTGAAAAAGTCGCGAGGACACCGCGAGGAGACCCGAAGAGCAAAATAGAAAGGGTTTTGGGAGACCCGCCGCTCTCCCCCCCCCCCCCCCCCCCCCCCCTGAATTAGACCGGGTAGCAAACACCAAGAAAAAAATTCTTTTCAAGGCGGGAGCATGACGCAGACATGTGACGCACTCCACCAGACACCACGCCTCCCGCTAGCATCGGAGGAGGAAGGGTGCTTTTCCCTTGCGGAGCCTACTCGACGAGGCGCGAGAGAGAAAAATCTCGAGGAGGGAACGGAAGGAGAGGAGCACGGCGGAGAATCTTGATTGCGATGGCATTAACTACGCTTTCGACCAGAGGCTGGTCAGTTGTCCTTTAACGACCGAAAAAGCATCCTGTTTTTACTGGAAAGAAACACTGTCGCTGATGAGCGTTTAAGGCCCCTAAATACCGAAACCAATGTCAGCAAGTTTTTACATGACAGTGATCGCCAGTCTTCTCTCATGAACTTCGGTTTCGGCAAAGCGGGCTCCGTTACGCAATCAATTAGATTAACTTTCTGCTTGTAACTATATATGTTTAAAATACACGCAAACCACATCCAAGTGGTTGAAAACAGCTCTCCGACATGGGCTGTATATATTTATTTACTTATCTATTAGTGCTCAAGGCCGTAGGCGTTGCAGAAGGTAGGACAGGAAGGCAGTAACAGGCGGTAAATTGTTAGCACGAGAAAAATGCTTGATTTACTCCAACTGCCTAAATTGCGAGAGCATGTATATGCGCTATTACTCAAACACGCCCTCACAAGAAATGACATTGAGTTTAGAATAATGTTTTATTGAGTTCTTGTGGAAGTTGTAACAACTGAACAAAAATGAAAGCAATATTTTGTTCTGTCGCTAGAAGTGTTGAATTTATGCTGATATGTGTAAAAGGGAAGTCAAATGACAAAGTAAAATTAATCGTTCGCCAATAACTTCATGCCTATCAATCTATGGAACGCTAAATAAACAGCTCCTCGTTAATCGATGGTGTACAGTGTTTGAGCAATTATCATGAAGCTTTTGCTTTTAACATTAACCAAACGTTCCTCACTAGGAAAATGCCCGAGACCGCACACCATTTTCAAGCCGCTATTTCAAACACTGCGCCCGAACTTTTTACCGCTGGCAGTGGATGGGGTATAAAGGATAGGATGGGATTGTTATAAAGGAGGGGGTATAAAGGACCTAGCAGAAAGCTGCAGTCCTTTCTATAAGTATTCCACTGACATAAATACCTAGTGTCATAATTATTTTATAAGCAATTATATTAACTAATTATATAGACTAAATATATTGCATCGCAGGTCTACAGTGCATATTTCATGCCTTCCCCCTAAACTAATGCCCAGAAGGGAATTGGAAAAACAGCGCAATCAAAGACGAGACACAAGAGAAGGACAAAACACCAGCGCTGACTAACAACCAAATGGTTTATTGCTTCAGGCAAGGCAGCATATATATGAAATGGCACGAGTAAAAACACAAAATAAGCATGAGAGAAAGATACCGCACAACCACACAACTTGACTAAAAAAAGGCACGTCACTGATTAAGATACGCAAGTTCCTTTGAGAGTAGATTTATGGATGGGCTGCTGATACAGGTGTTACCGAGCTTTCTGATATGGCAAGCCTCCGAAATGAGCCTTGTGGTCTCATCTTTATAACGGGCGATGATAGTGGTCCGATTGAGGTGCGCTTCGCAATCTTCACACTCAGCACAGTGCACAGCAAGGTGGTTTCTGCGAGACTTGTTCTCTATATCTTTTGCATGTTCACGCAGTCTATCGTTGATGCATCGTCCCGTCTCACCGATGTAGAAGCTGCCGCAAGAGGTCGGGATCTTGTAAACGACACCAACACGACACTGAACGAACTTCCGCTTATGCTTCTTCTGGCAGCCTTTTTTGCTTCCAGCCCGAGATAAGCTTTGTGACCGGTTTTAAGTTATTTAAGGTGCATAATATATGCTATTGAGCAGCCATAGAGAACGAAACGTTTAGTGCATTGATTTAAAAGTATGCAGCGTACTCGTGAAGACGCTCAATCGCGCCTCGTCAAAAATTCACCCAGACCTCAATTTGATGTAATGTGTTCGGTCAAATGAGGATGGAAGCAAAAAAGGCTGCCAGAAGAAGCATAAGCGGAAGTTCGTTCAGTGTCGTGTTGGTGTCGTTTACAAGATCCCGACCTCTTGCGGCAGCTTCTACATCGGTGAGACGGGACGATGCATCAACGATAGACTGCGTGAACATGCAAAAGATATAGAGAACAAGTCTCGCAGAAACCACCTTGCTGTGCACTGTGCTGAGTGTGAAGATTGCGAAGCGCACCTCAATCGGACCACTATCATCGCCCGTTATAAAGATGAGACCACAAGGCTCATTTCGGAGGCTTGCCATATCAGAAAGCTCGGTAACACCTGTATCAGCAGCCCATCCATAAATCTACTCTCAAAGGAACTTGCGTATCTTAATCAGTGACGTGCCTTTTTTTAGTCAAGTTGTGTGGTTGTGCGGTATCTTTCTCTCATGCTTATTTTGTGTTTTTACTCGTGCCATTTCATATATATGCTGCCTTGCCTGAAGCAATAAACCATTTGGTTGTTAGTCAGCGCTGGTGTTTTGTCCTTCTCTTGTGTCTCGTCTTTGATTGCGCTGTTTTTCCAATTCGTAAAACATGTACCAACCAGCCCGTATTTGCCCTCTTCTGGCCCAGAAGGGCGCTGTAGGATCCTGTATAAATAAAATAAAAAATAACAATTATTGGGACACTTTTCTCGGTTGCTACAAAGTCATGAGGCCGAGGCACTCGGGATATCACTTCGAATCTGGTGAGTGTGTCAGTGAGAGCTGAGCCAGTTGGTACGTAGTTGTAAAAAAAAAAATCAGCAGAAGGACGCAGGCACAGATTGTCTGCGTCCTTCCGCTTGTTTTTTTTTTTCTTCAGAAGTGTGTCAGTGTTTCACGTATTTGGGCTTTATTTTCTACCCAATTTTTGACGTCGCTGTTACTTGTTCTTTGCAGAGCGTTAATTGAAGCTTTTAACGGTCACAACTGCCTTAGTGCCGCGCATTGTTCGTTTTGTGGATGATTGAAGTACGTTTAGGGACGAATAAGCTTACCTTTGTTGTATGATGTTTCAGGAACGTTAAAAAAATTATATTGACAAGATTTCATTGCTTTCGACCAGAAATAAAAACAACGTGTTCATAACATTTTGATGCAACACACAGAAAGGCTGCAGCCCGAGATAAGCTTTGTGACCGGTTTTAAGTTATTTAAGGTGCATAATATATGCTATTGAGCAGCCATAGAGAACGAAACGTTTAGTGCATTGATTTAAAAGTATGCAGCGTACTCGTGAAGACGCTCAATCGCGCCTCGTCAAAAATTCACCCAGACCTCAATTTGATGTAATGTGTTCGGTCAAATAACTCTGAACTACAACCCAACTGATAGTTTCATTAAAGACTGAATCGCTGATTTGTTACGGGAACACAATATAAAGGGTCATCAAAGAACTAATAGATTCTCACAAGGGTGGAGTGTGCAAACTCAGTAGCCTTTTTAAGTAAAATATAAAAGTTCTTTGTGTTAGGGCACACACTCTTCCTTTGAAGTCGATCGCTTTTCACATATGAAGGAACTAGTCGCTCAGATATTTTCAAAATGTTGCTCCTCTACCCATTCTCAGATTATCATCAGAATATTTTTCTTTTCCTACTGGTATGTCCTGACTAGAGATGTGAAGGCCTGAAAAAAACACTGCAATTTTGAAAAAAAAAAACGTTTTTTTTTTGTTTTTTTCAGATGAGAAAAAATTGAAAAAAACGAAAATTTCACAATGAAATTTCAAGGTTTTATGATTGCTTGCTTTTAGTTTAAGTTTTTGTTTTTGCTTTGAAAACCATTACAGCGCGCATCGTTGAACGATTAGAGAGAAGTCATCGCCGGTGCCAGGTAGTGCTTTTAAAACGTTCGTGCTGCGAGTATGCGGTTTGAAGGCCAAGTCACATATAAGATCCAGGCTTGACTTAAAAACACACTAATATTTGAAGTCACGGCTGATGTAGAACAAAATGGCTGCAAATTCTATAGCCCGACACACACGGCATAAATAACATAGGCTGCTGTGCACGTAAGCGGTTCTGCTGCGCGTAGTGCCGCATCCAGCGACAGTGACTCTGAGTCCGATATGGAGTGACTTATAGATCAGTTTTCATGTTCCCTTTCTCGGTGCAATAGAACAAGAAGTTCGTTCCACAAATATGATATTTATATCTCCATATTCGCCTGAAGTGCAAATCATTATTTATCTTCTCGGTGCAAACGTTTCGTTTCACAATATGACATCTATAACTGCATATTCGACTGAACTTCGGAGCATTATCATTGATCGTTGTGCTGTTGAAAATAAATCTGTTTGTGTCACATTTTGCAAAATTTCCAATTTTTCATGAAAAACCCCAAAAAAATGTTTTTTTTTCATGCCATTCAAAATTTCTTGAAATTTTACATCTCTAGTCCTGACCCCACTTAAGTTGACATTAAAGGGAAACTGCATAGGTTTTAGAAATCACCGAGCTTAAGAGGGTCGAATGTGTGAAACTTGCAGGTAAAGCATGCGAAGTCTTTTTGGGCTAAAGGTAGAAATAGTGAAGTAATCGCCGATTAAAATCGGGACGCCCTTCAAGCTTCTCCGCAGCGCACAACGCCAAGTGGGGGGCGCATGATGACGTCATCGAAGGTATCGGTGCATTTCCAACACATGAAAGCCTGCTTTGAAGGAAAAAAAAAGCAAAGCCACAGAAGGCGCACCCTGCCGAGAGTTGTTCAGCAGCGTCTAACAAGTCAGGGCTGGGTGTGGCTGACGACAGCGGTAATTTGAAATCATACCTTCCGTGACGTCACGCTGAGTTTTCCTGCACTCCTCCGGTGCATTGAGGAGAAGCGCAAAATTCAATCGTCGATGGCGGCACTATTTAAAATGCTAGTGCAGAAACACTTGGCATGCTTTACCTACGGCCTACATAGATTTGAATCCTTGAATATCACGAAATTGTCAAAAAGTGCTGCAGTTGCCCTTTAACATACGAGACAACTTTACCGCAAGATGGCTAAAGGCCGATGCCATGAACGCTGGGTGGCCACTGGGGAAGCTTGCTCATATAACTCCGGGAAGCGAGCATTTTTGGCTATAAACTCGCACGCAAGAAAAGCGCCCAATGCTTTTCACTGCAAGAATTTAGGAGCAGTATGTGAGCGCCTTCGCGCACAATATTAACGAGTCTTTCACCTTCATAGCTCAACCTGCAAAATGCATGCAACGGCCATCGGCCGAAATCAGAAAGGATTTTACTCACATCTTTAATGTCCTGCAGCCCATGATAGCAATCGGCATGATATTCGCAGACCACGGACACCACCTATCCAGGAAAAAAAAAAAGGCAGCTCCGCAGTTCCCTCTTCCATTACCGCAAAAATTGAGGGGGCACTTTGGCTCTCTAAAGTGCTGCAAGGCGAAAGCGTTTCCTGCGCCCTATATTCTTATTTTTCATATGCTTTTTATTTTTGTTGTTCTTTTTTTATTTATTTTATTTATGAAACCCATGCATTGATGCGCCTTTATTCATGCCCAAACCCTGAGCCTTCGTGGAGGAGTGGTAGCGTCTCCACTTCAGATGCCAAAAACCCTGGTTCGATTCCCAGCCTCGACACAGTTATTTTTAAGTAGTGACGCCGAAACGCGGACACACTTGCTAAAATAACTTGGTCACGACAGTATGAGGCATTAAAGGCTTTCGCCTTAATATATGAAAAGCAGAGAAACGGGGGTGTGGGGCTACCCGCAGTGGAGCCAAGACTGGGTCTTCATCAGAAGGCCCTCGTCACCTAATGATGGGCTGTACCAATGGATCGCTCGAGCCTTGTTAAAAGTTTCGAGGGTGAACTGATTTCACTGTTCTTTTTGCTGCAATCACTCAATGCCCAGGGATTCATCTTAATTTTACTGACCCCTCGTGCCTCAACAGCCCGGAAATCTTCGCCGATTCTGCACACTGTCTCTTCGACTGTCCTGTCGCTCTTCAGATTATTTCTACCCGCTACCGCTTTCTCGACGAAATTCCGACTTTTTGACTATAATTAATTAGCTAGCTAAGCTACTCTCACCAAACTTGGCTTCTAGGTTCATTTTTTCCTCCTGTATTTGAAGCAACTATTGATTTTCTTCAATCTTTTTTTTTGTTCCCGATTTAAACGCGTGTGACACGCTGTGTTAACGGACTACAGTATGAGCCATTAAAGGCTTTCGCCTTAAAAGGTGCCCTTGTGCTTTGCGATATCAGTGCACTTTAAGGATCCCGAGGTTGTTCGAATTATTCCGAACCCTTCCTCAACGGCACCTCTTTCTCTTCACTTATTTCGCTCCCGAGGAATGCAAGGTACGGTACACGCGTTTTGTAATGCGATAGCTTGAAATCCTTGACTCACACATACGCACAATTTTCCAAAGTTATTTCCCGGAAAAAAATTACTTTAATATATTTGCCTCAAACCTCATTGCTCGTCCTATCCCCCCCCCCCCCCCCCCCCCCCTCCTTTTCCCGTCTTTTTTTTTTTTTTTCAGACTGCGGCGTCGACAATTACGGCTCACGAGCGGCCCGTGTGGACAGCACACTTGTGCAAGGCGTCACCACAGCCTCTTCCACGCTTTCTCTCAGCCCAGTGGCTTACCTTAGTGAGGAAACTGGCGTTTACTCTGTGCAGGATGAGTACATCAGCCACGCAGTCCAGTAGGACTTTGGCTGTCGGCTTGAGCACCTTCAGCATTAAGGACGCCGCTGCGCAAAAACATGCCTGACTTTGGCGCTACTTCACAGTTAAAACACCACAGTTTAAAGGTCCGCCTTGATATGCTTTATTCAATTATACACGGAAAAAAAGAAAATTTGAAAAAAGGAACATTAATCTGCTTTGCAGCTTGCATAAGCGTATGTTGCAGGCACATTATCGCGCGTACTCGAAGTTCCCTGCTATGAGCGTCATGAATTAGACCTCAGAGGATGTGAGGGTTGAAATAAGGTATTTTCTTACATGCAATACATATCTTTCCGTAGCAATGAACAACTTTTAAACTATTGCACCTTTTCGCGTTTTCCAAAAATCAATGCCTTCGACGCAATGTTTGAGCATGAACTGATCCCATTAGGAACAAGTGTGTGGTGCCAACGGGGCAGTTAAAAGCAAACTCAGATACACAAAACTATTTTTTAGGCGATGGTAGAGAGAGGGCGTGGTAGATGGTCCTTGGCGATCACAAAATGAACAAGGGAGGGGAAAACCTCAGGTTGCTTGAGCCAACGTTTCGACAAGGGGACTTGTCTTCGTCTGGGCAAAGCGTTCATATTGGCATGGATTAAATAGGGCCTTCGCTCCGAGGAGGAAGGCTCCGGGGGTGGGGAAGGAAAGTGGTGTGAGAGGGGATGCGTGTCAGGAAGGGGAGGGAGGTGAATCTTGATTCGTTACGCTGCAATAGTGGAAAAACTTATATATCCCGGTGGTGTGTAATGAACAAAGGCTTTGAAGGGGCTGCGACGGGGGTTGGTGCTGGGTGGACCTGAAAAACTCAGATAAGAGGATTAGTCAGCGTGGTACAGGGAAATGAGAACAAGGCAAACAAAATAGGCTGGCACTGGAAGGAGAAAGAAAGGGGGGTGGGGGTGGGGGGGGGGGGGGGGGGGGGGGACGGCGGGAATGGCTCGAGTTCAGAGAAAGCCAAAAGGTGGGGTCGCAGGGGGTAACAGGAATGTCATGGTTTCCGAGAACTGATAGTAGGGGATTAGGAGAAAGAAAAAAAAAAGGTGAACAAAGGGAGAGGGTGAGAAGGCCGGAAATGTGGTGGAAGATATGACGTGGGAAGGGTGCAAAGAGCGATAGTATACTCAGAAGTACTTGTGTTTGGGCGTGTTGGTTCATAACATTTCAGGAGGACACAGGGCGCAACAAAAGACAGGGACATAGAAGCAGACAGGGACAAGCGCTTGTCCCTGTCTACCTCCACGCCCGTGCCTCCCATCGCGCCCCTGTGTCCTCCTGAAAAGATAATATACTTATGCGAGGTTCTAGGAAATGGTCTGAGCACGTGCAAGACATTTGTTAAATTAAAATTATGCTAACCCTGGAATGTACCTGATAGATTCCAGGTTTCCTCTGGACATGTTAATCCCTGTCGGTTGCAGTGTTTTAAATTTGTGGATTAGGAATGCTTCTCTGTAACACCCTTAAACAGCTGTCATGGTATTTCCAAAGCTGTAGTTAATCAAGCAGATCAATAATCACTATCAGATAAAAACGTCCCGATCTTAAACGGTTGTTTAAATGCATGTTAAATGCATGTTTAAACGACGCACAACCGAAGACGCGCATAGATTCAGGAGGCCATGAAAAAAAAGAAGAAACAGCGCACCTTATTTCACACTGTACCGGTGGCAATGGCTACAATGTGATGGACAATGCTTGATCCGTCTGATAGAGTAAGGCTGACTCAGATGGTTAGTTTACGGCTACAATCGAGTAAGAAGTGACGGACAAGCTGCACCGCGAATCAGCGTGTCGGCATCTGCACGCGTGCTGAGCGCGTAAAACTGGTTTACTAAAGCACGCAGTGCATGTTCAACAGATTTCTCTTGGAGTCAGGAACACTTTTACATACCTATGTCACCAGCAGCGAACTGCCGTTAAGCTTGTTTCGCAACCCGAAGGGTGCGAGCTTGAAACGTAATGGCAGAGAATACCAAAAGTGAAATCTGCGCTTGCGGCTTCTCTTCTCATGGCAATCCGCATGAATCTGTGTTGCATGACGCGAAATTTGCTGCTGACGGCGCATTCTGTGGTGCAAAGGGCCCAACGTAGCAAGCGCTGCCACGCCTATTGATTTAAAGTCTGAAGGTTGTTTAGTTGGTCGCATTACGTTACCTGGAGGTTTCGCACACACGTTCACTGCCGACGCGAAGGGGGCAGTCGGCAGCACGAGGGCCGCAAGCACGCAAAGCGCAAGCTGCATGGCTGGGTCCTGATTATCCCGTCAGATGCTATCGGTCGGCTCCACGGCAGGACTGTGCAGCGGATGCCCGAGTTGACTGGCGCAGGTGTTGACCCAACTGCTGTCGAGATCACACGGGAGATGGAGCAGCTCCATACCGTCGTCGGCTCTGTAGCGTAAGTGCAGGTGCGCCCAGCTGCCTGCACGGAGACCGTATTGAAGCATTAATTTTCTTCGCTCTTCGCGGGGAAAGGCAACGAGAGGGAAAGCTACAATGTGCACCAAGTCCTAACCTTGGAGAGGCACCACCTATGTTTTCCCCAAGAAGATATAGCCCTGGCGCTTGATTCATTTATAGCAGCGACATGTTCTGTCTCTCATGGCAAACAATGGCGGTGACGACAGACGGTTATTTTGTAGAGCCGCAACACCGAAGAAGAAAGAAAAATAGATTTTCATTTGGTTGCGCATCCATTTTTCCTCCGTTTGTCCTGCAGACGAATAGTGGCGAAAGTTAACATTGCGCTCGCCCTGCTGCACACACTAAGCAAAGTTTATCACGGCACTTCATAGGCACGTGATAACTGAACTGCGTCGCTAAATTTAAAAAGTCCACATTACGTATTAACAAAAAAAAAAAGCGTTGTGTACTCTCGTGATAAAAATAAATGCGAACAGCGCGGCGACTACGCGCTTCGCTGCTCGCATTTCTTTTCATCGCGCTCGTACGGGGTTGTTAAAAAAAGACGCTAAAGTCGACCATTATTTTACCACGATTCTATGATGGACGACTCTAACGTCCTTTTGCTATCATCCAGTTACAAGCGCGATGAAAATAAATGCGGAAAGCGTAGCGCGTACGCGCTGCTGTCAGGCCTGACTGGGAATTCGTGGAAGCCTACGAGATAGCACTGGCAGGATATGAATACGTATGTATGCCGTCTGTGGCATTATCAAGAAAAGAGGCAGATTCCATGGTGCAGACTGCTGACCAACACCTTTGCGGAGCTACGCGAGGCGCACTTAAGAATCCAATACTTGCGGTTGAACAAATTGTCAGCCGGCAAAAGCCGCCTATACCGCCTGCACGTCGCCTACAAAGGACAAGCAGAGGATACGACCGGGGATTCAGAGGACTAGAGCCACGCGCTACAGGTCGAACCTCTGCCACAAAACATGACTGAGAAGACTCACGAGGGCCGTCGAACCGCGCGCGCGACGGCCCTTAACATACAGCTCTCTCTACGGAGCCTTCTACACAGATTCTGCTGGCCCACACCACGGGGGATGGCATACGACCGCAGTGATTCACCAAAACACGCACGTTGAGGGCCTCACCTTCCGTGCCCCAAACATTGCACACGCGGAGGAGGTCGCCATAGCACTCCATAGACTCCCATAGGTCGCATAGACTCCCGGGCTATCAACACCGACTCTCGGGCAGCCTGCCGGAATTTAGACCAAGGACGCATCTCTCGACGCGCCGCCAAAATTTACATAGATGCGAGTACCGGGATCGCCCGGACACATGTTTCGTCATCTGGACCCCAGCACATGCGGGACTAGAGGGAAACGAGGCTGCAGACGCTTCAGCCCGCGCGCTCAACCACCGGGCATCGCCTCGGCACTCGCCGCCTGAGGTATCACAACCAAAACCAGGTATCACTTACAAAGAGATTGTTCCATTATATCAGACCCAGCATAGCCGCCTTCATCCCCCTGCGAGAGGGCTGAGCAAAAGCGAGGAGCGTTGTATCCTTCGCTTGTATACCAACACGGTACTGTGCCCGGCAGTGCTGCAATATTTTAATCCGGGGAGTGCCCGCATTGTGGGTGCGCGTTGTGGGATGTGTGCCACATGGCGTGGGCATGCCCCTCTAACCCCGCTTACCCCCTTTCCCCTTGCCCCGAGAGAAATAGAAGGCTGCTCTGCTCGGCTGCTCTACCTTAGAGAGCTAACGAGCTCTCGTGGCTAGGGCCCGAGCAGCCGCGCAAGCCACAGGGGTCCCGTACTAGAAACCCCTTCTCGAATTTGTAAGGGGCTGACCCTTTAGGCCAGTCCCCACTCTCTCCTGTAAAGAGCCTTCCAAAATGTTTTTCACCCCCACAAGACAGTTCTCATCTGCGTTTTTTCCCCCCACGTTCTTCTTTCGTTCTGAATTTCAGATGTGTATATATACAGGGTCTGTCCTGAACGTAAGGAGACAAGTCATGGTGTTGCGCTCACATGCACCTGATTGGGAAAGCGGTTATTGGGGAAGGTGTGGAACCTTATACCCCTGTCACAGGGGTAAAAGGCCTCGAAGGCCTTTCCAGCAAAGGCACCTCTTTTCATCAAAGCAGCAGCGCGCCGACGCAGCTACACAGTGCCGCACAAAAGGGAAACAGTCGTTGCGGCTTAACACACGCTGCTGTGCTTGAGAGGGTTGAAGTGAGAGCTTTAAAATTAAATTGGGGTTTTTATTAATTCGCTGAGATCGGGCAATTTATTTATTCTTACTGCTCCATTAAAAGAACAGCAACAGCTACTCTCATCATCAGCAGCAGGCTTTGTGTATTGTCTTGGCCACCAAGGCCGCTCGGTGCTGTTGCAACAGCGTTGCTGTCTTGAAATCTGGGCGTAAAATGTAAAAATCCGTCCAAAAAGCAAAACGAGGCCAATATTTCGCATTTTTAAAGATGTTTTCAAACATTGTTAGCTGCATATAATTATTTCATTGCTTTCACTTTTGGACGTCGGACTGCACTGCGATCGCAGGTTCTCGAAGGCCGTGACTCTGGGCTTCAGAGGTTTGGGACGGGCGCCTTCGCCTCCAAGGCCCCGTTTTATAAAAGGGTGCGCGCTAGAGTACAGCTCACCCCCTTTTGACTCCCATAGAGGCGTATTCGTGTTTAGAGTGTAGCTGCATTCCTTACGCTTTTGAACGTAAGGACGTGATTCTCAAAGGCCCTTGCCGTGCCTGTGCGACAGGGGCATTAAAGGTGCACTGAAGAGGAATCTGAACTGATCTTTTTGCCGCGGGAACTCAATCTGCACGTTCCGAGCATTCTTAGAAACTTCGATTTATTGCCCTGCGTGGCCGATTTCCCTAATTAAATTGAATGAACGGCCGGCTCCCGCCTTTTTTTTTTAATTCTCCCTCGTACGGTGGGCGGAGTCGACCAACGCGGGGAGTGCCTTTCACCCAGTCCCAGGGCGGCTTGCCGCTCTGCCATCGGCGGAGTAATACGTAGTAGTCCGTAGAAGCAAATAATCCGCGCGTATTTTTATTTCTGCGGGCTTATTTTGCGGTTATATTATCTGCAAATGAAACTATTTATTCGCGGAAACCTAAAAAACAAAATGAAGCGGAAGCAAAGCCTCCACGGAGCTGGCTGAAGGGCACTCCACGCGTTGGTCGACTCCGCCCACCGTACGAGGGAGAATTAAAAAAAAAAAAAGGCGGGAGCCGGACGTTAATTCGATTTAATTAGGGAAATCGGCCACACAGGGCAATAAGTGGGAGTTTCTAAGAATGCTAGGAACGTGTAGATCGAGTTCACGCGGCAAAAAGACGAGTTCAGATTCCTCTTCAGTGCACCTTTAAGCTACAACGCGACGAGCTCAGTTGGCTTCCAACAGGCGAATCGAGAGGACGTTCTTAAGCGTGTGCCCCTGCTTAACCGCTGCGGTAAGGAAACAATGCAACGAACGTTGGAACAGCGTCACTCGGAGACATTTTGCTCTAAACTGAGGAAGTCCCTCACCGGAGCGTTCGACATGATGAAGACAGCATATATGACAATGATGCAATGTGCAGATTGCGAGCTTTCAAATGGCACAAAGACTTTAGAGACGGCCCAGGCTTCCACGACGAGCAATGATCCGGGCTCCCGTCGACGACGGTGACGGTCCGGACGGTAATGTTGATTGCGTGCATTGATTGTTGATTAGCATGCTAGGCGCATAACCAGGCAGACCACTCCTTTATTCATTAAAATTTCTCTCTCTCTCTCTTTAGTGAACATTGATTGACGTGTAAGTTCCCGCGGGATTCAACAAGAGCTAGGGATTCCTGAAAATGGAAGTTCGTGAAATTGTGACTGAACATTGAAATGTGCAAAGCGTGCGCGAAACTCGTGCCTCAAATTTTGAATCCTGTGCAAGTGGAGACACAAATGACTGTGCTTCCGCCGAATTATTGCGACGAATCAACTGTGATGGAAACTTTCTAACGCACGTTATTACTGGAGATCAAACATGGGTGTTTCAATATGACTCAGTGTGCCGCTGCGCGTTTTGTTGAACTCTCTCACAGCTCAGAATGACACACCAGGAAGGTGCTGGTGTCGAAATCCAAAGTGAGATCTATGTTGATCGCGTTCCATGAATGCCAGAGACTCGTTCATAAGCAATTTGTTCCCTCCTGTATGACGATAAATGAAAGTTTCTATGTGGAAGTCCTCCAGAGGCTGAGACAACGTGCCCTGCGCATGCGCCGAGAGATCGCGACATCATGGGCTCTGCTCCGTGACAACGCACCATCCTTGACGTCGCTCGCTGTAGGCGAGTTTTTAACCGGACAAGGCATAACGAGGCTTCCCCAACCAGCATGCAATTACGACCTCTCTCCCTGTGTCTTCTTCCTGTTTCCGAGGATAAAATGCGCTTTGAAATGACACCGACACGGCACCGTGGAAGACGTCCAAAACGTTGCAACGAAGGTGCTCAATGCTATTCCAGAAACTCACTTCTAAGACGCTTCCGAACCGTTGGAAACTCGCTGGGCTCGCTGTGTTCGTGCCACAGGTTCTAAATTTGAAGAATACTGGTGTATTAAACATATTTATGAAAAGAACCGTGTTGTTTTACACTCCGTCTCCTTATTTACAGGACACGTCCTGTATATGCGCCGGATCCGCAAAGCCTTAGTTCTAAGTTAGCGCTTGTCTCGTCGTCGTTCGCTCGTGCTTCCACGCTGTTTCTCGCGTAACGCTCAAACATGGCATTTATTCTTTCGTTCCCTCCCTGCTTCAGTCCTTCTTCGGATGCTGAGCCAGAGGACGCGGGAAGAATCCTGGCCGGGACGATTGCGTTTCGATGAAGGAGAAGTGCAAAGGCTCCCGTGTGCTTTGCAAAGTCAGTGCACGCTACAGAACGCCCTATGCGGCGTGTCTTTCTCTGTTCCATCTTTCACCCCCATCTTCATCATTTGCCTCAGGGCGCAGTGCGCTTGTCCACTAGGAAGTGAGACTGCGCCCTTTCTTTTCCTTAAAACCAGCCAAAACAACCAGTTTGAAGAAGAAAAAAAAATAATTCTGAAGGCTTCGATGTTCAAGTACAGCACGGTCCATTCTTAAAGGGAACAAGCGATCGCGTGCCCTCCGCGCTTCACGAAGCACTGCCGCCTAGATGCGGCGAGAATAGGCGGCATCAGGCGCATGCGCGGAATGACCAGCCACCATGCTTACTGCGCATGCCTCTTGTGCCGACAGGTCCCACAAGTTCTCGGCAGTAACGCTCCGCGAAGTGCAGAGGCCGCGCGATCGCATGTTCCCTTTAACACTGGACCGTACAGTACATTACGTAAAACTAATGATGCAACGAGGGCTTCTCATAAATTCCCCATTAGAGCCACTGGAATATGTCCCGCGCATGACAATCCGGTGAAAGTGCCCCTCGGCGTGAGCGAGTTTTCAGTGTTTTGCGCCATATTGTTTACTTTCTTTCAGTACTACGTTGCCTTCGCACACTTAACACTGACCTCGGCACACGGTGAAATTTATATAGGGAAATTCGTTTACTTGGAAAAAAGGCGCAGTAATTCACTTCTGGGTGGGCACCTGAACCGCGCCATCAGGAAAAGGATGAAGGAAAGAGTGAAAGAAGGAAGAAACGTGCGCAGCGGAGGGAAAATGTTACCTTAACTTCGTGGGGTTCTTTGACGTGCACTGATATCTCACAACGCGTTTAAGAACACCAGGTGGTGCCTCCACATCGAGGGAACACTCCAGCGCCTATAATACAGAAGAGGACGAAGAACGAAGCCTATACCTGCCGGCCAGCGTGACATCGTTGATCTGCTTTCGCTGCCGAAGGACTACCTGTCGAGATGAGGCTGTGAGTGGCGCAACTTTCACATTAGGAGTACTCAGGGCACTCAATATTCGCGTGCAGCTCATTGCTCACAGGAGTTAGAATACACTGATAGGACGCAACACACACTGTTCTAGCCAGGCATGAAAAAGTGCGTTGGCCTTTTCGCCCCGACACTATCGTTCGTCATGGTCTTTAAAAGAAGCCATCGTCAGTGTGACGACCCCACATAATGCGCAGGTCCACACGGGACGGAGAGGCAAGAAGACACCGTATGGCTCAGTTTAAACAAAATGATGTATTCAATAATTATACATTGTACACCAGAGGCTGGGGCGTCCGAGCTTACGTGGCGACGCCTTCATGGGGGCGATGGAGGGGCTCCGGAGTTGCGCTCCGTCGGTGGCTGGCAGAAGCTGCGCGCCGTCGGGCTTCGGCGCTGAAGGACCCTTTTCGTGAACGATTTCGTCCTGAGCGTGCCTTTCGTCCGCACTGGCCAGCTATATCTGCTCCGCCGGCCACGCCCGATCTCCTGTTTTCCCGGCTGGATTGTTTCCTTCTTCCTCCTTTCCACGGCGGCGCCTGCGGCACCCCCGACCTCCCTCGTTGGAATGTCGTTTGTCTCCCGCCGGCAGCTTTCTTCTCTTGTCGGGTTGTCAGCCTCCCCTGCCGACCTACCTCGTTGGGATGTCGTTTGTCTCCCGTCGGTAGCTTTCTTCTCTTGTCGGGTTGTCAGCCTCTCCTGTGTCCTTGTACGGCCAGGCAGCCTAATTGGGCTGGCTTTGCCTCCCGCCGGCGTCTTTGTACCATTGTACCCCTTCAGTGGCTTTGCCGCCGCTGGGGGCTCCGTCTACGCGGCGCCGCCGAACCCGGACCGTACCCCTTCAGTGGCTTTGCCGCCGCTGGGGGCTCCGTCTACGCGGCGCCGCCGAACGCGGACCGTTTAAGGGGAGACAAGGGAGTAGGACGGTTGAGCACAGAGAAGATTCCGCCGAAGATATGGGCCCTGGTAGCTCACGCACGGAACGTCACACTCGCTCACCCTCCAGAAGAATGTTCTCCGAACATTTGAGTCCATGCAGCTCCCCTTCTTTTTCTGAATCGCCTCGCACAGTGCGTCCGACAAAACACTTTTCGCTGCACACAACACCACTGCACAGCACCATATGCCTCAGCTGTCATAACTGGCGTCTCCAGGGGCAGCACTGATCTTCTTTCACAGATAAACATGAAACTCGGCACCCAAGCCTCTCCTTGCTAGTCCAAACTGGACGAAATAAATTTACCACAGTTACAAAGGAGCTCCCACTTCCAGCACAATCACGGCACAGACAAAAAAAAAAGATAACGAAAGGAAGTCGGGCATGTTCTGCATCTTGTAAAAGTGTTACTTAATGACAGAATGGCTTAACTAGCAACTCCGATATCTTAACACATAAGCACATAGCAATGTTATGAGCTGCAGCATTACACAATCTTAACCAGTCCCAACTCCGCTCTGTTTACGCCTTAGTCCGACTTAGCTTTCCGATTTCGAAGCGGATATCGGCGTTCATGAGTCGTACCAAGTAATTCTGTGACCCCTTGTCTGCTTTGAGACTCGCGAGGGCTCGTGGCAGGAGCCTCTCCTGGCGTTATCTGCGCGGCAACCTCGCGCGCTTCTTCCTCCAGCAATGCATGAAGTAAATCCGGTGGCATTCCTGCCGTAACCTCTGGCGCTTGCCGAACAAATGCAGGAGAGGGCGTTTCTTGCGAACTATATGCGCGCTCCGCTTCACTTCGGTCCCCATCAAAATCCGCGCTTTCCCCCTCCTCATTTCGTGAATACTGAACCGGTGCCGACTTGAGGCGATTTGCGTGTATCCTTATCAAGCGGCGGTTCACGTCTCGGATTCTGAAGTTTACCGGAGAAAGCTTCTCGACAACCTCGCACGGTCCTCTCCACCTCGTCTGGAACTTACGAGCCAACCCAATCTGTCTTTGGCAGTTTTCGATGTACACGCTGTCCCCCACATCAAACGGCGCGTCTCTAGCACCGCGATCGTGCACCTCCTTCCTGCGCTTCGC
This sequence comes from Amblyomma mixtum, assembly GCF_055824585.1. Taxonomy (NCBI): domain Eukaryota; kingdom Metazoa; phylum Arthropoda; class Arachnida; order Ixodida; family Ixodidae; genus Amblyomma; species Amblyomma mixtum. The sequence goes on from NC_143013.1 coordinate 316,939,089, forward strand.
CGCTTTCTTTAAGGCCTCCTTTGCGATGTCCCTCGCCACTTGCAAGCGCGATTCTAGCTCAACCTTATAGTCGTCCAGTGAAGCGTATGGGACACGACGGGGGCCCTCTGGCACTTCACTAGGCTGGTCCGGGTCTCGGCCGTAGAGAAGAAAGAATGGCGATTCGCCCGTGCTCTCGTGTGCTGCGGAATTGTAGGCAAACATTGCATACGGGAGCCACAAGTCCCAGTCCCGCTGGTCGCGCGAAACAAAATGCAACAGGAACCCGGCCACGGTTTGGTTCAGTCGCTCCACCGCGCCGTTGCAAGCCGGATGGTACGGTGTTGTCTGCTTCTTAGTGATCTCAAGCAGCTCGCAAACTCTCCTCATTAGCTGCGACACGAAGTTTGTTCCCCGATCTGTCAAGAGTTGCCTCGGAGATCCTTGTCCGAGCACGATCTGTTCGACAAATGCTCTTGCAACCGTGTCGGCTTTCTGATCTGGGAGTGCTACCGCTTCCGCGTATTTTGAAAGGTGATCGACAAATACTAAAATGTACCTGTTTCCAGAAGTGGTCGTGGGCAATGGGCCCATTATGTCCATACCTGTCCGCTCGAAGGGAGCCGAAACCTCAGGGAACGGCTGAATTGGTGCTGGCCTGCGTCCCTTGGGTGTTTTTCTTTCGAGACAGGAATGACACTTCGCACAGTAGTCTCTAACATCCTGTCTCATGCCACTCCAAAAGTACAAACGCTCCACACGCCTGCGTGTCTTCGCTACGCCAAAATGACCGGCGCATGGTGCATCGTGGAACGCGCGAAGAACCCTTTCTGTCCACGACCGAGGTATGACGACTCTTTCCCAAGCGGTTTTCTCTGTTCTCCCTTTCCTGGTTGGCCTCGTGCGCCGACAGGGTGCCGTCTTTGCCAATGAAATAACCTAGCTGTTCGGGGTGAGATGGTGCGCCCTCTAAGCTTTCGATTATTCGCTTGAGGTCAGGATCTTTGCACTGCTCTGTGCGTAATTCGGCGGGGTCGACTACGGGGACAAACTCATCTATAGCTGACACGGCAGCTGTACGGCTGAGCGCATCAGCATTCAGATGTGTCTTTCCTGACTTGTGCTCCACCTCAAAGCAGTATTCCTGCAGCTGTAGATTCCATCTAGCGAGTCGCGAGCTAGGGTCCCTGACACTCATCACCCATTTCAGAGGATGGCAGTCTGTGACTAGCTTGAATTGGCGGCCGCAAAGTTAGCATCTGAAGTGCTTTACTGCCCAGACAACGGCGAGGCACTCCCTTTCTGTAGCTCCGTACTTCTGCTCTGTGGGGCTCAGCTGTCGGCTAGCAAAAGCCACGGGATGTTCTTTGCCCTCGATAACCTGAGATAACACAGCACCAACTGCGAACTTTGACGCATCTGTGGCCAAAACGAAGGGCAAATTAAAATCCGGGTGGCGCAACAGCGGTGCACTCATTAGCTTCCTCTTCAGGGCCCCAAAAGCATCCTCCTCGTTTTTGCACCAGCGAAAGGCGACATTTTTGGCTGTTAAGGCAGTGAGCGGCTTAGCGAGCTTGGCGAACTCCTCTATGTGCCTTCGGTAGTAACCGATCAGGCCGAGAAACTGCCGGACCTGGCGGACACTAGTCGGGGATGGAAAATCCGAGACACACCTTAGTTTCTCAGGGTCCGGTCGCACGCCGTCAGCTGAAACAACGTGCCCGAGGTATTTCACCTCGTTTTTGAGGAATTGGCACTTAGAAGGCTTCAGCTTGAGACCAGCTCCTCTTAGTCGCACCAAAACCTGCTCAATATCGCGCAAGTGTTTCTCAAAACTGTCACTGTATATGATTATGTCATCCATATACACGAAGCACAGCTTCCCCAGAAGACCCGCCAGGATAACATCAGCGGTTCTCTGCCAGACAGCAGGGCTGTTGACCAGACCCATCGGCATTCTTTTCCATTCATAGTGCCCTGAGGGCGTGTTGAATGCCGTTTTCTCAGCATCTGCCGGATCCATTGCTATCTGCCAGAATCCCGCCGCCATGTCCACTACCGTGAAGTACCTGGCAGAGCCCAGCTGAGAAAGCGTCTCCTGTATATTGGGGATGGGGTATGGATCGATGCGAGTTACGGCATTTAGTTTGCGGTAGTCCACCACCAATCGATACGAGCCATCTGGCTTTTCCACCAATAGTGCCGGTGCTCCCCATGGTGACTTTGAGTGTTCGACAATGCAGCGATCAATAAGGTCCTGCACCTGCCGCTCCATCTCCTCACGTTGGGAGTAAGGAATCCTGTACGCACTTTGGTAAACGGGCGATGAAGTGCCGGTTTCTATCCTGTGCTTTATAACGCCACAGCAGCCCAAATCCAGGTTGGACGCGGCGAATACCTCTGAGTAGTCGTTCAGCAAACCAGCCAGAGCCTCCCTCTCCCTGGATTTTACGTAGGAAAGATCGAACAACGCATTTAGAGGAGCCGAAGGACTAGCATGCTCCACAGTTGCGAGTACCGTATCGGTGGGCTCACGTTTCTCTGTCGCAGAGGTGAAGAAAGCCAATGTTTTGTTCTTGGGAAGGCTCAGTGGCTGCTGGCTACAGTTAACCACCCGTAGGGGCACTCTGTGGGCGTCATTAACAGTCACGAGGCACGCGGCTGCCTTCAGGCCATTACTAAGAGAGTCGACCGGTTCAAGCACTCCCACGGCGCCGCTCTCTACATCTGCAGGCACATAAGCGAACAAAATGTGCTCCGACCACGGAAGGACGACCGCCTCATCGACCAGCTTTACGGCAACCCGCGAATATACCTTCTCTAATGATCCCAATGTTTGACGGGTGTCAATATCGGTACTGCGAATCTCAGCCCTGCTCCTGTTCAAAAACGGAATCTTTGAGCCCCCCGCATTAACTTCTTCCTCAGAGAATGAGACTACTACCTTCCCTTTTCTCAAAAAATCCTGCCCTAATATACCTGACACTCCGTTTGGCAGAGACACCGTGTCCGGGCATACGTAGCAGGGGTGCTCCAATGCAATTCCGCCGAGAGTGAAGTGTAACCGGTAGAGCCCACTTATGCCAAGAGGATCCCCCGTTATGCCTACAAATTTGGTTGCCATACCACCAGACGCTTCCAACACCTCGCGGTCCCCTTTCCTTCGAAGCGTGTTAAAGCTGCTTTCCTTAAGCAAGGTCACCTTTGACCCCGTATCTATCAATTCCATGCAACAACCATTTAACTTGCAACGCACAACAGGGCATGCCTCGTCGGCCATACAAACCACCACCACCTCATTACCCACTGCTCCCTCCCCACGCTCATCAGGATGGGGAGGACAACCTAGTTTTTTATCCCTGTATCTGGAGCCTCGCTGTAGGCTTGCTTCGGGCGTGTCTCGCCTGCTTCTCTTTGTGGCTCCCCACGGCGCACGTTTGGGCAGAACCTTGCGATGTGTCCGCGACCCTGGCACGCAAAGCACACGATTTCTTCAAAACCTCGCATACCGCGCCTGTAGCTTTGTGGCGGTCTCCGGTTTCCAGCGAATGGGCGCCGTTGAGCGCCCGCTTCAGCCTGGCGTTCCACCTGCTGAGATAGCAGCTGCTCTAAGCGATCTAACCGCTCTGTCAAGAGAGCAACCTCAGGGTTGGGCACCGCTCTCTCTATGACGCGAACTCTCGCTGCGGCCGCCGTTAGCGCCTCATTTCGTTCCTCATCCAATGCGGCCGCCACGGCTTGGTCGAAATTGCTCGGCTTGCGTGAGAGCACGAACCGGCGCACGGGGTCTTGCAGGCCAGCCACAAACAAAGTGGTCATTTCCTCTTTAAGTAGATCCTCCGCGTATTTCTTCTTTAGCTGGTCTCCTTCCTCCTCCCTACTCAGCGTATCGCGCGCTAGGCGCTGAAGCCGCGACGCAAACGTTCGCACGTCCTCCCCTACCATCTGTCCGGCGTCACGGAACCTCTGTACCCGCACATGACGTGGTTCAGTGTCGAAATGCTCGAACGCGAGCTTCTTAAATTCCGCAATTGATTTTGTGGATTTTACTTTTTCGTCTCGCCAAGCAAAATCATGAGCAGCTCCTGCCATCTTACACCTCGCCATTCCCAGCATTTGAGCATCGGACCATCCCCCCATTTTCCCAATCTCTTCTAGCATGGAAAAGAAATCGCAGATTGGAACCCCTGTCTTATCTCCCGTAAACGTCGGAATGACGCTTCCTAATGCCAGCATGCTTGCTCCGAGCGACGGCTGTGGAGTGGGAGCTCCGTCAGTTACAGATATTTTTTCCGCTCCAGCCCTCCGGTGCCTCAAGCCTCTCAAATGGGGGTCAAAGTCCCACAATCAGTCCCGTGTTTCCCCTTTGATTACAATTTTGAAGTCATGAATGTCGCAGCATTCAGAGGACATTTGCTTTTGAGTCCCCACTCCTGACACCAGTGTGACGATCCCACATAATGCGCAGGTCCACACGGGACGGAGAGGCAAAGACACCGTATGGCTCAGTTTAAACAAAATGATGTATTCAATAATTATACATTGTACACCAGAGGCTGGGGCGTCCGAGCTTACGTGGCGACGCCTTCATGGGGGCGATGGAGGGGCTCCGGAGTTGCGCTCCGTCGGTGGCTGGCAGAAGCTGCGCGCCGTCTGGCTTCGGCGCTGAAGGACCCTTTTCGTGAACGATTTCGTCCTGAGCGTGCCTTTCGTCCGCACTGGCCAGCTATATCTGCTCCGCCGGCCACGCCCGATCTCCTGTCTTCCCGGCTGGATTGTTTCCTTCTTCCTCCTTTCCACGGCGGCGCCTGCGGCACCCCCGACCTCCCTCGTTGGAATGTCGTTTGTCTCCCGCCGGCAGCTTTCTTCTCTTGTCGGGTTGTCAGCCTCCCCTGCCGACCTACCTCGTTGGGATGTCGTTTGTCTCCCGTCGGCAGCTTTCTTCTCTTGTCGGGTTGTCAGCCTCTCCTGTGTCCTTGTACGGCCAGGCAGCCTAATTGGGCTGGCTTTGCCTCCCGCCGGCGTCTTTGTACCATTGTACCCCTTCAGTGGCTTTGCCGCCGCTGGGGGCTCCGTCTACGCGGCGCCGCCGAACGCGGACCGTACCCCTTCAGTGGCTTTGCCGCCGCTGGGGGCTCCGTCTACGCGGCGCCGCCGAACGCGGACCGTTTAAGGGGAGACAAGGGAGTAGGACGGTTGAGCACAGAGAAGATTCCGCCGAAGATATGGGCCCTGGTAGCTCACGCACGGAACGTCACATCAGTACAAAGCAGCCCTTTCACTCCCAAGCTTTCGAGTAATAATATTAGTACATTTATTGCTTGCTGGCCAGCTTTTATTACACATGGCCCAAGCGAATAGATGATTCTTATTAAATTGAAGAAAGTCTACGTCTGACTTAAGTTTTTTTTTAGCCGATACATATAAAAAATCTCTTCCGCATTTCATGGCATCGTGGTAGTATCATAGGCCTTAAATACGTTTTAGTGTGCTAGCATTTATATTGGCCATTCCCCGCATTTAGCCGTTATGTATTTCTTTGTGTGAAGCTTGCTCTGTGGCAGGTAGTCCACCTGACCTCCGGGTTGTGGGCAACCTGCCCCAAGAGTGTGTTTGTGTGTGTGTGTGTGTGTGTGTGTGTGTGTGTGTGTGTGTGTGTGTGTGTGTGTGTGTGCGCGTGTGTGTGTGTGCGTGTGTGTGTGTGTGTGTGTGTGTGTGTGTGTGTGTGTGTGTGCACCTGGTAGGTTGTGATGACTTCACAAAGTCACGTGACCTAGGTGCCAGGTGGACGATAAACATGCAAAACAATCTCCACACAGCGCTAGCGCACCTAATTCGGGTTTGGTCTAACTCCACAAATCAAACGCCATTTTTTATCGTATCTTGTTCTTGTGTCAAAACAGCAAATTCTGACGCCATTATTCACTGGTCACGTGGAAACCTCTTGACCAACTGTAATGGGGCATTGTCATACTCAAACGTAAGGCAGTACGCTTGTACGGATTGCAGTCACGCGATCCAGTCCATATACGTTTGGTGCACATCTAAGTATTCCCTAACCAGTAGCGGGTGGGAGGTGGTACAGTTTTTGGGAAGCAGCATTTTCGGCTGTTTAGGCCACGATACCACTCGATACTTCTGGCAAGCATCGAAGTTATTTTAAGTGCATATTCTGACATCTCATGTCCATGCGAGAGGCCTCCGCAGTCTTTTGGGTCAAAAAAGGCATCTCTCGGTCGAACAATGGGTGTGCACCCTGTTAGGCATCGAGACACCATCTACTCGATGACGTCACTTTTTGGCAACGAGGGGAAAGCTACAGGGGCAGAGCGTCTGTGGCTGTGTAATTCCGCCAAACAGTGCGCCTCGCCACCGGCAGCGTTGCCCTTTCCGCGGTAGCTTCATTCCGTAGCTTTAGAGCTACCGGATAATTTTAGAACGGAACCATTACTTCACCGCCAAAGCAGCAAAAGCCAATTCATCGCTGAAGCCTTGACCTTGACTTTGAATAAATATTGCCGCGACTGGGATTCGAACCAGAGGTGGCACGGACAGATCTCCTTCGCTGGCCACTGCACAAGAGCACTATGCTATCACCGCAGCTGCTCACCCCTTGTGTTAAACTGCAACATAACTCTCGCGCTGTGCATTACACATCGTCGTCGTCATCAACTTCCATCTGCGGCGACAACAGATCAGATCAGCTTAACCTCCATCAGAGCTTAACCTGAGTCTAAAATCGTCGCCAGAGTGCCGACGACCCAGCAAGGCAAAGCCAATCAGGCCGGTTTAGGTTTTTGAGGAAAGAAAATGGCGCAGTAACTGTTTCACATAGCTCGGTGGACACCCGAACCGCGCCGTAAGGGAGGGGATAAAGGAGGAAATGAAAGCAGGCATTGCGGAATCAGGGTGTAGAAGAGTCATGTGAAAACTCTGGAAGACATCTATAACGACTGCACAGCTGCCATAGTCATTCATAAAGTCAGCACTAAAATTTCAACAAGGAAGGGTGACAGGCAGGAAGACACGTTCTCGCCAATGCTATTCACCGTTTGTTTACAGGGGGTGTTCCGAGGCCTGGATTGGGGACAGTTGGGGATAAGAGTTAACGGAGAATACCCAAGTAATTCGTGATTCGCTGGTGACATTGTCTTGCTAAGTCACTCAGGAGATGAGCTGCAAAGCATGATCAATGTGTTAGGTAGAGCAGAACGGTATAGCCTTAAAATTGTAATGCAGAAAACCAAAGTAATGTACAAAAGTTTCGCAAGCGAGCAGCAGTTCACAATTGGTAGCGAGGTGCTGGAAGTGGTAAGAGAGTACGTCTACTGATCCAGATCATGAGATGGAAATAACTAGAAAAATACGAATGGGGTGGAGCGCATATAGCATGTCTTTCTCAGGTCATGAACGGCAGTTTACCAATATCCCTCAAGCAAAAAGTATACAACACATGTGGGCAGAAACGTGGAGGCGAACGAAAAGGGTTCAGCTTAAGTTCAGGACAACACATCGAGCTATGGAAAGAAAAATAAGCGTAACGTTAAGAGACTGGAAGCGGGCATAGTGGGTGAGGGAACCTTCGTGGGTTAATGACATCCCAGTAGAAATCATGAGGAAGAAATGGGCTTGGGCAGGGCATGTAATGCGAAGGCAGGATAACCGCTGGTCCATAAGGTTAACTGAGTGGATTCTAAGAGAATGCAAGCGTGGCTGGGGTCGGCAGAAAGTCAGGTGGGCGGATGAGATTAAGCAGTTTGCGGGGATACGCTGGCCGTAGCTGGCAAAGGACAGGGTTAACTGAAGAGACATGGGAGAGGCCTTTGCCCTGCAGTGGGTGTAGTCAGGCTGATGGTGATGATGAAAGAAGAAAGGAAGAAAGAGGTGCCGTGGTGAAAGTGTCGAATAATTTGGACCACCTGGGGATCTTTAAAGTGCACTGACATCGCAGAGCACACGGACGCCTGTTGCGTTTCGCCTCCATCGAAACGCTGCCGCCGCGGTCGGGCTCGAACCCAGGTACTCCGGCTCAGTAGACTAAACACATGCTTCGCACGTCTACTCGGTTTAACTACGTTAAAACCCTACCATTACATGTTAACACACCGGAGACGTATTAGCGAAGGCGTATAGCGTTTCACCGGACGCTGGCTGCACTCGCCGCGGTGGCTCAGTGGTAAGGCGCTTGTCTACCGAGCTGGAGTACCCGGGTTCGAACCGGACCGCGGCGGCCGCGTTTCGATGGAGGCGAAGCGCAACAGGCGCCCGTGTGCTGTGCGATGTCAGTGCACGTTAAAGATCCCCAGGTGGTGGAAATTATTCCGGAATCCTCCACTATGGCACCTCTTTCTCTCTCTCGTCTTTCACTCCTACCTTCCTCCCTGCCCTTACGGCGCGGTTCAGGTGTACGCCGAGATATGTGAGACAGATACTGCTCAATTTCCTTTCCTCAAAAACCAATTTACCAATTTTACGCTGGCTGCGCACGCGTTCAAGCTCCACCCGGCTCCACCCTTGTCATTGCGCGTGCGCAGGAGGCACCAGCTAATCCAGTACACGTCTCCGGTGGTGGTGAAAACTTTATTTACAATTGGGGAGTTTGGGACACACAGGTCCGTGGGCCCCCGCACGGCCCCACTGCACTCAAACGTTCATGTCCTGGAGGCTCATGACGCTGGCAGCCCGGCCGGGTCCTCAGAACGCAGTAGGGTCTCCCAAGCCTCCCAAGTGGTGAGGTGCTCCAGGCCCCGCGGGGGAGGATCCGCCAGGCAGAGGAAAAAGATATGGTCTAGAGTGGCTTTGGGGTGGTGGCAGAGGGTACAGGAGGGGTTCGTGAAGACTTGGTGATAGCGCGAGCGTATATAAGGGGAGGGTGAGGTACGTCCCCGCTAATACATCTCCGGCAGGCTAAAAATTGGCTGAGGCTTAGCTAAGGTTAAGCCTGGATATCTCGAAGAGAAAAGCTGCGGTGACGCTTATGATTTAGCCTATGATTATGCTTTATGATTTATGAGTAGTAGTAACAAGATGATCAGCGATAAACATTGCTGCGTCGTTTAGCGAGACGTTCTTCTCGTTGTTCGGGTGTCTCGGACGCTCGTTGAGCTTTCAGCCTTTCATTCCCTTAGCAAAAAGTAATACGTTTGGAATATACGGTGGACTATTTAAAATGTATTTTAAACATATTTTGTATTCATGAATGCACTAAAAATATGTCGGAAATACGTTTCTGAAATTTCATGCTTGGTATTCGAAATATATTTTTAAAATGTGCCAAAAATACCTCACTTAAAACATACTTCGAGCACTTTTCAAATACGTGAAAAAATATGTATGCAGTTTTAGCATCTTGTCTGTGTATTAAAAGTGTATTTTCGGAAATATGAAATTAATTTATCGAAAGTATACTTCAATTCTAGAAAACGGGCAGCCCTTGTAAACGTATATGTATGCAGTTTTAGCATCTTGTCAATGTATTAAAAGGGAACTTTCGTAAATATGAAATTAATTCATCCGAAATATACTTCAATTCTAACAAACGGGCAGTCCTTTTAAACGTCTTTGCACACTTCTATAGCTGCCGTTGAACAGTCGAGTGCTCGAAATCGCGTTTCGGGAAATGGCATTTGCGTGTCGTCAATCTATTTGAAGTGTACTTCCGTAAATACGCAATTAATTCGTCCAAAGAACACTGAAATTCTAGCAAATTGGCAGTCCGCATTAGCACGTTTGCAGCGCACTACAAGCTGTCGTTGAACAATCTAATGCTCAAAATCGAGTTTCGGGACATCGCATTTTGGTGCTGGCCATCTATTTAAAGTGTACTTTCGTAAATACGCAATGAATCCGTCTGAAGTATATTTAAATTCTAACAAATGGGTTGCCCGCGTAAACATATTTGCATTACACTTCAAGCTATCGTGGAACAATCTAGGGCTCGAAATGACGTTTCAGCGAAGAGTGAAAACTTTCCCTTTCTTGTCATCCTTTCGTTTATGGTAACTTCTAGCAGGAAGGTGATCACCACTTATACCCCTGCTACACGGGCGCTTCGAATGCCTTCCAGCCGAATGCCATCTAACGATGCTACACGTGTTCTGTCTAAGGGAGTGCTTGAAGATAATATTACGCCAATGAATATTAACCGCGTCAGCATGAAATTTCCCCGGGAGTGCGCCGATGAGGACGACTGCACTCATACTGTTGTTTACATCGCTTGTTTACATAACATAAAACGCAATCTGCGCTTTCGTTCTATTAAACAATCTGTTTTATTTTTACTGGTTGTACTTGTGCTTGTTTACGCAGTGCGACAATGTGTGGGAAGCGATGATGCGATCGCACGCCTGAGAAAGCCGGGTTGTTGGCATCGCGCAGGACTGGCGCTTCTCGCTTCTTGTGCCGGCTTTCTCCGACGTGACCAGTACTTTTTTTTAAACTACTTTATCCAGAAGTATGTCTGGTGACTGTTCGCTTTAACTGAAACGGCCTAACTTGTTATCCACAAGCTAGCGACGGCGACGACTGCTGCTGGCCGTAAAGCACGGCTCGGCAGTCTGGGTCACACCGGCGATTCCCGTTCATCGTACGCGTGCCCTGCGATGTAAGCAATAGTTGATTTCAGGTCACTGTTGCCAAAACTACACCTGGTGACCATTTGCATACCCTAAAGCTTGTGATTCGCTCTTCACAACCGCCGAAATCACAGATCCAACCCTGCGAACTCGCTGGGCCTAGCCGTTGCGGAAGGGAACAGAGCCGTCGTCGATTGAAATTGATTTCGGAAGCGCTTATCGCTGGTGAGTGTTCAGGTGTGCACACGTGAAATATAGCCGTTCGTTTCGCTCATTTAGAAGCGCGAGCATATACACACCGCCGCCTCATCACCGTGCTCTCGCTCAGCCGCCGACAAGGCTGACCGTCCGCCGACCGGATTCGTCGGTGTCGTTGGCCTGAAAAACGTGTCCCTCTAGAATCATATTATAGTAAACTAGATATTTCACTATAATTACATGCTGTTGTTCAGCGTGATATATACTGCCGTTGTCGGACGAGTGTGACCGCCGTCGTCGTCGTCGTCGCTGTACACTGAAAACGAGCTGAGGCTTTCGAATGCGTTTCGAAAGTGTCGTGCAGCACCGCGGTAGTCCGTCGAGTCCGAATGTCATTCCTATTCTCGAATCTCATTCCACTCAATGTCATTCGAACATTTCCGTGTGAGAACGTGATAGCATTATACAGCAAAAGCGCCTTGGGTACTTCTGGGTCCGAATAAGCCAGCGGAAAGGACCCCGTCTGGCAGGGCAGACCGGCTCCCTTACACGCCCATGTATCTGTTGGTTGACAGTTCGACTCCTGACCTGGGCCAGACGCAAGTTTCAACTAGCAATTCCGTTCTCAATTAATCCCAGATCTGAACGCGACCAGTAGGGTACTTCTGCGATAATTTGGCAGCCCACAATATTTGCGCAAAAAAAGGCCTCACCGTGCAAAATAGTGCGTCGCTTTCGCTGGGTATATATACCGCAAGCCAAGCATAGCGCTTGTAGGATTTGTTGTGTGCTCTGTCACTGTCGTCTTGGTATGCTCTGTGTGGGTATCTGCCGTTCCCATTTAATCACGTGAGCTCATAATATCAGACTCCTGTTTATTAATGATAAATACCCGTGTACTATTTGTTCTGCAGGTGAAGAATTAACCCGTGCCATTCCATGGAGCCGCCCAGTAGACTTTCTTTTAAGCCCGAGTAAACACATTTTTAATGTATTAAAAGTATATTTTTATTATATTTTTAATGTATATTTTTATTATCTTTTTAATGCATTATAAATATGCTAAGCGGGCAAAAATGTACTTTTCACATATTTTTAAGAACGTTTAAAATATTATTCCTAGTATACTTAGAAAGCATTCGTTTTGCAGTTTAAGCATAGGGACAAAAAAATGCGAAATAAATATGAAATTAATACAATACGTTTGAAGTGCATTTTTAGCACATCCTCTTTTTCGCTAAGGGTTTCTTCGCTCCTTTTCAGCCAACTCTCGGGGTAGCATTTCTGTATCGGTAGTATCACTCTTTTCTCCTTCCATGTTGAATGCCCACGCCTATTCTCTAGCAAGCGGTTATATAGCCGGCCTCCGCGATAAACACGCACTTGCGGTGAACGCCAAACGATGACGCATAGCGCGGCAGCGTGCGCCTGTTCAATGGGCAAGCGCGCCTTATATTCCCCTCCTTTCAAATGTGCACTGCACACGGCTGCGGCGAAGAGAGAGAGATAAAACTTTATTGTCGGAAAAGAAGGGTTCCTGGATGCTTAGCAGAAGGGCCAGGTGGCCGTTAGCTGATAGCTGGCGGCGACCTCTTCGGAGCGCTCGATGGCTCCTGCCTGGACGGCGGGGTCCGAGCTCAGCACTTCTTCCCAGGCGTCTGGTGAGGGAGCTTCTGTAAGAGCTTCCGGGCGAGGATCCTCTGGGCAGTCCCATAGCATATGATCGAGGGTGGCAGTGCTACCGCAGTGTTTGCAGGTGGGGTCTATGAGATCGGGGTAGATGTGGGCGTAAATGTACGGGTTCGGGTAAGAATGGGTTTGAAGTCTTCTCCAAGCCACCTCTTGGTGTTTGGAGAGTGACTTGTGCGGGGGAGGATAGATTCTTCTAGAGAGTTTGTAGAATTGGCTAATGTCGTGGTATACGAAATCACTGCCTCCATCTCGGATACCCCTGGACGAGAGCCCACCGCTCGGCCGACAAAACCTCGAGCGTGTTGGTGGGCTGCTTCGTTCCCTGGGTTCCCTGAATGGGCAGGAGTCCATGCCAGTTCTATTTCTCGTTGCAGTGTAATATTTGTGAGGATGTTTCCAGCAGTTAGGGATATTTTACCGCGCGAGAAGTTGCGTATGGCAGTCTTGGAATCACTGAGAATGATGTCAGCGTCAGTATTTGATATGGCCAAGGCTATGGCCGCTTCTTCTGCTTGATCCGCGTACTTGACCGTGACCGAGGCCGCAGAGATGCACTCGCTTCTTAAATGTAAAAAAATGTAAATTGGTTTTTGAGGAAAGGAAATGGCGCAGTAACTGGCTCACATATATCTCGGCGGACACCTGAACCGCGCCGTAAGGGAAGGGAGGAAGGTGGGAGTGAAAGAAGAAAGAGAGAAAGAGGTGCCGTAGTGGAGGTCTCCGGAATAATTTCGACCACCTGGGGATCTTTAACGTGCACTGACATCGCACAGCACACGGGCGCCTCTTGCGTTTCGCCTCCATCGAAACGCGGCCGCCGCGGTCGGGTTCGAACCCGGGTACTCCGGCTCGGTAGACGAGCGCCTTACCACTGAGCCACCGCGGCGGGTACTCGCTTCTTCCTGCTATGAATTTGGATGCGCAGAAGGCCCCTTGGCTGAAATTATAATCGGCTGCATCGGTGTATACTGCTCCAGGATGAGGTCAAACGGTAGCGAGGAGGAGAAGCGGCCGCGCACATGCGCAGTAGCCTGCGCCGTGCGTGACGTCACTCGTGCTTGGACATATGCCGGCTGACGCGAAGCGCGGTGTTGACTAGCGTTTTTTAGAGCGCAGCTCTTTGGCGCCCGTTTTTGCGTTTCGCGGCGTCGCCGTCGCCGTTGTCCGTTGTAACCAGCAGTGGACACCTTAGTCGCGCTTTAAGCTGCGAAACCAATGGCGCGGGAGCTTGGAAAGCAGAGGGCAAAATTCGTAAATTGGTTTTTGACGAAAGGAAATGGCGCACTGTCTGTCTTGTACATCTCGGTGGACACATGAACCAGAGAGAAGGCGCATAACAACCCTCTTCGAACAGTGGACACCTCAATCGTGCTTTAAGCTATGTGGCAGTAGTGACAGATGTGGGCTGCATACGTTGGTGTTGACAACGTTATGCCAGAAATGTGGCGCTGAAGCCATGGGCGTCCGGAAGGGGGGGCAAGGGGGGGGGGGGTTGCCCCCCCCCCCCTCTCCTGGAATTACGGATATTAGTTATGCACTAGTTCCTTTTTGGTGCTAACCTACCGCCGCCCCAATCCCCGGACATCGGGTGCACACCCTCGAAAAAGTTCTGCGGACGCCCTTGGCAGAAGCCATAGGCCGTCGACGTTCGTTGTGTTCATTGGCGTTGGCGTTAAAACGTTTTACACTCCGATCATTTTAAGGAAAGGAAGTGCGCCTGAACTGGCTCCCTGGATCAGCGGACGCCTGAATCACGCTTATAGGTACGTGGGGTGATGAGAGAGAGATGTGGGCTATATGAGAGCGCTGACAACGGTGAGCGAACTCGCGATCAACCATTACCTGCCAGGTTGGCAGGGTGGGTGAGGACTTTAATGTACATATGAATACAAACAAACAGAAATTCCTTATTTCTCATGTGGGAGAAGATCGCGTTCTTTTCATTCGTAACGCCTCTCACGGCTTTGACAACCTCGCGAAGCACTTGCATAGACCTCTTCTTTGCGAACAAGGCATTAGTGCAGCAAGTCAAGCATATATTTATCTATTTCTCGGACCACAAAGCTTCCTTCATGACAATCAAGAACTATTAGCGGAGTGTTTCTTGTAGAAGAAAAATGTGTGAAAAATAACAAGTTGTCTGTAATTGTACATACATGCCTAGCTCGAATTCTTTGCCTCAATCTATCGAAAAGCTGAAACAGCTGGTGAGCTGCGCGCAAATTTTGCCTTAGGAAGTAACGTAATCGTCGGCAATTTTTTTGCAGTGACTCTACGTCGCTGTAGTGTTATACAGGAACACTAATGCCGTCTATGGAAGCTTCTATCTATGGAACACTGGCGCCATCTATGGAAGCTTCTTCTATCAAGACGTAACTTAGCAAGTAAAACACGTTTTTGGGCAGGTTGGTAACATTCTTGATTCATATTGCAGCGAAGAAGCACACACACACACACGCGCGCGCGCGCGCACACACACACACACACACACACACACACACACACACACACACACACACACACACACACACACACACACACACACACACACACACACACACACACACACACACACACACACACACACACACACACACACACACACACACGGAGAAGGAACACGCAAAAAAACACGGACGAACGCTGCAACCTACCTAGCAAATTTGTTGTAATCGAAGAAACTTTCTTCTTAGTCTTTATAACGTTAAAATTTGGCAGTTCTGTCAGATTATGTTAGGAATAGGACTTTAATAACAAATATATACAATTTTATATTATGAGAAAACTAAAAAATTCAGTGGGCACTTTGGCTCTCTAAAGCGCTGCAAGGCGAAATCCTTTCCTGGAGCACTATTTGGCATTGACTGCGAAACTGTTTGTGCTGTACTAGTGCTTTCTTAGACTACACACTTTGACTACACATTAAAACTAAACACTTTGACTGCTTCTTCAGCACGACTCTCTCCCTGCTTCGATGAGTTCGGTTCTATCCATGGAGGAAAAAAAAAACTATAAAAGAAAAGAGGAGGGAGCATGACGTCACGTTGACGTCACGTGCTCAGCCTCTACAAGCCATCCTCCTCTGACGCCGCTGCCGAGGGCCCTTTTGCGCACTGACTCTTAGGAAATAGGCCATCCACAGTTACTAGACTGCCAACCAGCTTGGATCGCGGTGCTTTTAGTGAACGTCCGTGCTCCGATGTAGCGCAGAGGCGCAGCGCCTGTCTTGCAGTTTTGGCGGAATGCGTACCGAGCTCGAGGTTGCCAGAAGGCTCCGCGCCTCAACACTTCAGTTGATTACACTCTTGAGTTTTTGGGTGCACTGTAGAAAACTGCAGGTAAACTTTTCATCAAAGGGTTCGTCGGTGGGCACTGCGCATTTGAACTAACGTCGCTGTGCGCTATATGTGTACGGTACTCCAGTACCGACGTGAGGAGGCGTTTTGCATGGTCTCGCTAGAAATACAAATTGCTCATGCCCGCTTTGAATGTCGCTGGAATTCAGAATTTTTCCCAGCAGCGTGCGGCCGCGACCTCGTCACTGTTCAACTGTGGTTCATAAAAAGAATGGAAAGGAATTCCTTTCGTTGTTATACACACATACGGAGCGTTTATTTCAGCGCATGCTCTAAGCGGAGAACTCGAGAATAGTCGAAGAAAAAGAGCCTATAAAAATGGGCGCAGCGGCTTCCAGCGCGCTCACGGCGGACGGACGTGTTTAAAGAGCGCTCCGGCGCGCTGCGCAAGATTCTATTTCTCGGGCAGGCGGACTTCGGCCCGCCCATGGGCCCGCCGTTCTCCGCTATTCTCGAGGCACAAGTCGCGCCAATATGCTCGCGCACATACGCGGTTCCGGCGTGAAATTCAGCAGTAATTAAGGTATTTCTCTCTATCGCTATCGACAGAGAGCGCCGGCGGCTTTACGTCTGCCCCTGCGCGAGGTCTCCCGGCCCTCGGCGTTAGCTTGTTTGTCGGTTTCGGAGCCGATGCTCGGAGTTGACGCAGTGCTGTGGGCTCACGCCGTTGCTCGAGAACTGGCTGCCCTTGTCGGAAGACGACGGCAGATACCGTCCTATAGAATAATGCAGCTTTCGTTACTGCGACCTGACAGAAGCTGTCATTAGTGACAGTAGCAAGAGTTTTCTGTTTGTGATTGTGATTGTGATGAGGCCTCCAGGACGGCGTTCTTCCGTACGGTTCCTGCATCCCGGCACGCAGCATTTCATTGCGCAGCTCAGACGACCCAGCCGCACTTCGCGAAACCCATGGGCGCACTGAAGCGCTGGTCACTCGGCACATACAAATCTCTAAGCTCCATGGCCTGTGTGCGCTTCTCAAATTTCGAGCGCAGTCGTGTTGGTCGTCTGAAACAACACAGCGAGAGAGCGAAACCGTAACCGAAATCCGGCTAAGAGCTACCGCTGCCTTGTCACGTGAGGGCCTATTTCCCAAGATGCTTTCCATTATATTTGTTATGAGCAGAGTCCCTCAATAAAGGTATTGAGGGACTCTGGTTATGAGTAGGCTTCAAGATTCTGACGTCACGTTCCCTCCTAGTTTTTTTCCCTCCATGGTTGCATCCATGGCTCTGTTCGCAGCATGGAGGAAGGTTCGCAGTAATGAGGTATGTAATATGGCCACCCATGGACGCTTTACGCCCCCTGTCGGATCGGACGACAACTATATTATTAGTTGTCGTGTGCTCGAAAAGGGGGCGTTAGGCATCTGTGGGTGTCCTCATTACTTCGAATCCGCGCACTCTGACGGTATAGCTATTTCGACCAACCGAAAGGCGCGACACTTCTGCTGACAACCTTCTGTCGACAACGATGAGGCAGTAAAGGCTCTTTCCTTTATAATAGCGAGGGGGTCCTGTATTCCGCTGCGCAGGAAAAGTGCGTGTTTCGGCAGCGTATCTTCCCCTCCATTGTCAAAAGAGTAGTCGTGGAGTACAGTGAATTTGAGCCCAGGGGCCTCATTTTGAAACAGTTCATTTCATTTTCTACTCACCTGCCCGCCTTCGATTGATCGCGAAATGCTGGCGACTGCGGCATATGACGTCAAGTTGACCATGGCAGAAGCATGCCCCTGCTTTCGTAATCAGCCGAATTCTTTATTCGGTCCCTTATCTACACTTGCGGAAGCACGACGAAGACAAAGTTGAGGTAATACTCCGTAAAATGATGAAGAGGGCACTTGACCTTCCTGTCTCCACCTCCAATGCGAGACTTCTTGCATTGGGAGTGGTGAACACCTTTCAGGAGCTCAAGGAAGCCCATCTCACAAATCAATACACGAGGCTAGCCCAAACGAAGTCGGGCCGGGACTTGCTAGCCCGGCTTCACATCCAACACGATTTCCACATTCAGGAGCGGGTCCGAGTGCCCGAACTCTGGAGACGCGCCGTCAGAGTTCGATCCCTCCCCACTAAGATGGATAAGGAAGACCATAGTGGTCGTCGCCAGGCTAGGGCGGAAGCCTTAGCGCGCCACTATGGCAACAAGCAAGGTGTCTACTACGTAGATGTAGCCGGGCCGACCCACGGGGGGTGGTACACTGCCGCGGTCATACATCAAGAAATACAGGTGGATGGTCTCTCCTTTCAAGCCCCAGGCACAACACAAGCTGAAGAGGTTGCTATCGCCCTAGCTGCTTCTGATACCAAATCAAAACACATCATAACAGATTCGCGTTCGGCGTGTAAAAATTATGAGGCTGGCTGGATAACTTCACTAGCTGAACGAATACTAAGGAACTGCAGCCGAGACACCGATCCTACTCCCCGCTGCATAGTTTGGACTCCGGGCCATCAGGGCCTAGCAGGAAACGAAGCACCTGAAACCTGAAGGTGGCTCTTTACTCTCGTTCAAAGACATAACATCTTATTATAAGGATAGACACCGCGTGTACCCAGCCCCTGCAAAGGGACTGGGGAAAGCAAACGAACGCGTTCTACTTAGACTATTCACTAACACAATGCTGTGCCCGGCAGTATTAAAACACTTCGATCCCGCGTTCACTGGCAGGTGCAAACACTTTGGCGAGGTGGCTGACACCTACCACATGGTTTGGGCTTGCCAGCGCAACTCAGCTCTCTCCCCCCACCCCAACCCTACCAGAGAGGAATGGGAGGCGGCCCTGCTTGGCTGCTCGGACCTTCAGGCCCAAAAGGCTTTCGTCAAGAGGGCTAAGCTGGCGGCTTCGACCAATGGGGTCCCGGAATAGGGACTCCACCCATTGCGGGGCTCTTTAAGAAAGCCTCACCTCTTTTATTAAATAAAGGCTTTTCATCATCATCATCATGCCCCTGCTGCCATGTTTCTTTTAATTAACTCCGCCCATACTGTCATTCGTTTGCATAAACTGTATTTATGGTGCGCCTTATTTACCTAGGCATTCACATGGCTCTATTTTAGTTGGCTTGGTGTCAACCTCATTTCAAAAGAAAGAAAACTGCAACGCCGTTGAGGCTGCGGGAACCTGCCGCTCTGGCGTTCTCTCGATGGGCGCCGGTCCCGCTAAGTGAGCGAACATGACGACGCATTTGGCATGCGGTAAAAAGATCAAAACAAAATTATATTGAACCACGGCACCATGTGGTCGGTTGTTTGCTTCCCTACATCCTGTCGCTGTCGTCAGGACTGACATCCCAGCCAAACGACGTCAATGTTCACAAAATGCTGTTGTTGGGCTGTATAATGATGCTACTTTCGTGGTTGCATTGCATGTGTAGCAGTTTACTTTTTTTCGTTTGCCTGATGTGTTATTCCCCCCAGTGTAATGCCCCTTGTGGCGCTGTGGGTATTACAATAAATAAATTAATAAATAAATAAAAATATCGCTCCACGTCCTCCTACGAGCGTGTGTCACAGCTCAGCCCGATAGATAAGATGAAATGCTGTCGATTGCACCACAAGCTAGGCAACAGTTTGGGAAATACAAAAGGTGTAAATACTATGGATACATCTAACACATCAGAAAAACGACAGACTTCCTAGGTACGTCATGCGCCGTTTCAAATCGCATGAATAATAGGTGTCAGCTGGGGACACCTGCTGCGTCTGGTCTGTTGCTTACATGAGGCAAGGGTGCATGGTACCGCAGCGGTTGCACAAGTAGTAGTAGTAGTAGAAAACTTTTATTGAGATCTTTTAAGAGATTCGCGGATTCGAAGCCTCCGTCGTCTTTCGTGGCGCCGGCGACTTGAGGCTTCTCTTCAGCAAGGTTGGGCCCCTAGTCCAGGGCTCCACTGAGTCGCGCTGCATCAGTAGCGTGCCGCACTAAGGCCCTTTGGGCCGCGAGCTCGCTGCTGGTGAGCCGGCTCTCCCATTGCTCCGCACTCGGGAATTCGTGTTGGTGGAATGCTTTATTTCGTTCGCACTCCCATGTGATGTGGTATAGTGTGGGTGTGTCTCCGCACCAGGGGCAGTTTGCTCTGTATTGTGTTGGTGACATCTTGTTATAGATGTACAAGTTGGGGAAGGAGTTTGTTTGTAGCCTACGCCAGCCGACTGCTTCCTCCCTCGTGAGGGCTTTGTGTGGTGGTGGGTACTTGAATCTAGTCCCCCTGTATAGTTGTAATGTCTCTGCGTATCCCCTCTCGCATGCTAGTAGCTGAAGCTCCAGAACATCTGACATGCCTGCTCGGTATGTAAGCCCTCGAGCTAGGCTGTCTGCTCTTTCGTTCCCTGCTACGCCTGCGTGGCCTGGGACCCAGATTATGTGTTGTATGGGTGTCTTCTCAGCAGAGGCTGCTGCCCCACTGATTATCCTGAGGGCCATGCCGCTAATTCTGCCCTTCGTATAGTTTTTACACGTGTCTTTCGAGTCTGTTAAGATGTTTAGGGATCGGCCTTTCCTATAGCCTTCTGCTACCGCCAGCGCGACGGCAATTTCCTCGGCCTCCGTTATGCCCACGACCTCCACTGAGGCGCATGTGGCCATGTCTCCTGTGCTATTAACTACCACCGTAGCGGCTAAGCGCTTCCCTGCATGTACGTACATGGAGGCGTCCGTATAGACTGTGTTCTCTGATCGGCCTAGCCTCCTTTCTATCTGCTCGGCCCTTGCTTTTCGTCTGTCCTCGTGTAGGTTAGGATCCATGTTTTTAGGCAGGGGTCCTACATTAAAGGTCTTTCTAAGGTCGTCCGGTACGTCCGCGTATCTGTCTACCAGTCCGCACGTGTTCCGACCCAACCTTCTCAGGAGCGCCCTTCCCGTAGAGGAGCCTCTGAGTCTGATGAGTTGTGCCCCCAATTGAGCCTCGGCAAGCTCATCGAAGGTATTGCTGATTCCGAGTTGGAGTAGCTTCTCATTTGATGCGTTTCTGGGCAGGTGTAGAGCAATCTTGTATGCCTTCCTGAGTATACAGTCGGCTTGCTCTCGCTCCGCCTTTGTTGTTGCGTGGTAGGGCAAGGAGTACATAACTCTGCTAACGATTAGGCTGTTGACGAGTTTGAGGGTATCTTCTTCTTTCATCCCGTACCTTCTCTGAGAGACTCTACTGATCATTCTGCCAACCTGCTCCGCGGCTCTTCTCAGCAGGCTGATGGTATGGCTGCATTTTCGGCTGCTCTGCAGCCACATGCCTAGGATTCGTACCATGTTCTGTTCTTGGATCAGTTGCCCCTCTAGAACTACTTCCAGCGAGGCTTTGGTAGGATTTCTTCCGATCCTGATGATTTCCGACTTCTCCGTCGAACATCTCAGGCCTCTCTCCCTGACGTAGGTCTCTACGCAGGTCGCAGCTTCTTGTAGTCTGTCTTGCTTCTCCCCTAACGATCCTTGGGTGACCCACACCGTGAGGTCGTCGGCATACATCGCGTGTTGGATGCCCGGGATTTCCTTGAGTCGTCTTGCTAGCCCGATCATCGCCATATTGAACAGGACGGGCGATATCACGGAGCCTTGGGGTGTTCCTTTGCAAGGCGTGGTGAAGACGTCGCTTCTCAGCTCGCCTAGTCCCACGGTCGCTGTTCTGTCGCTCAGGAAGGCCCTGATGTAGTCGTGGGTTCTTCCCCCGCAGTTGGTGTTGTTGATGCCTTCCATGATGGCGGCGTGGCTCACGTTGTCGAAGGCTCCCTTTATGTCGAAGGTCATGACAACGTTTTCGCCACTTCTCGGCATTTTCTCGAGTACTTCCTCCTTGAGTTGGAGTAGTACGTCCTGCGTAGACAGGTGGGCTCTGAACCCGTACATGCTGTCTGGGTACAGTTGGTTCTTCTCTAGGTGCGACTGGATCCTTTTTGTGATTACTTTCTCGTACATCTTGCCCAGGCACGACGTGAGGGAGATCTGCCTGAGGTTCTCGACCTGGAGTTTCTTGCCTGGCTTCGGGATCATTACCACTACCGCGTGTTTCCACTCGGCCGGCACTGTTCCTTCTTGCCAGAGCTTGTTGAAGTAGGCTGTGAGCTGATCTATGGCTCCATCGCTGAGGTTTCTTATGAGCGAGTTCTTGATTCTGTCCGCCCCCGCTGCTGTGTTTTTTGTTGCCGACCTGATCGCCTCGACGACTTCCTCTCTCGTTATGGGCCGATCCATGGTTGGATTCTCTTCGCCCTGGTACTCTTCTTGGTAGCTTTCGACCTGGTCTCTGCCGTAGCATTTGACCCGGACTTCCTCGAGTAGCTGTTCGTCCGTGCCCGTGTACTGGTGCACCAGCCTCTGAATCGATTTGCCGCTTTCTGATTTGTTCTTGCTCGGGT
Organism: Amblyomma mixtum; assembly: GCF_055824585.1. Taxonomy (NCBI): domain Eukaryota; kingdom Metazoa; phylum Arthropoda; class Arachnida; order Ixodida; family Ixodidae; genus Amblyomma; species Amblyomma mixtum. Next base: position 316,961,239 of record NC_143013.1, read on the forward strand.
CCATGAGGGACTTGAGGATCTGCCACGTCCTGGCCGTGTTGAGGGTGCCGTTCAGCGCGTTGCTGAATAGGGGACACAACCTCGGCCAGAGGGCGCCGCGGACGCCAGTGAAAAGCGCCCTCTCTGAGCAACTCCTCGTAACTGGGCGGGCAGGACGACCAGCGCTCCTGCTCGCTTGCGTGTCGACGCGCGGAAAAAAAAAGCTTTGCGCGCGCGCGCTCATCCTCCTCCGCACGCGCCGCTCGCGCGAACATGCCGTTGTTGAGAGAAATTTGATTTTCGCGCGCGCGGGCTTGCGCTTGGATGCCGTTGTCGGAGAAATCTCTTTCGTGCTTGCGCTCCTGCTTTGTTCGCCTGGTCTTTCGCACCTCTGTGAAAGCGGCCTGTTTCGCACGCGCGCTTGATACTCGTGCTCTTTCGCTCGCTCTTGAACACCGTAGTGCGTCGAGTGTGCAACGATGTACACACTTAGATGTGGTGTCAAGAAAATAGTTGACAGGGAGTGCTTTTTTCGCAGTGCGAACATAAAAAGGGAGAGCTGCTGGTGGCCCATGTGCACTGCGTTGAGCAAATTGTTGAGGAGAACAGTGTACTCGTAAAGGCGAAGTGTGTGTCACAGGTGACTGACAACATCGTTTACGACGTGGAATTTGAGGTAAATCTTTTTACCTTTCAGCATGAGAAGTTTAGCAAGAGTACGTTCAGCTTTGTATGTACGGCGACCGCAACCATTTGGTGCGCTTAGTTTGGATGTGTGTCTCGGTCGTTGCACGCGAAGAAACAAAGTAAACAAATGTGGTTTAAGAGCACTGTTAAATACCTAAAAGAAATAAATGTGTTCGTGAGGGGCATCAGTGCCGAACTTCGATGTACAAATGATCATTGCGCACGACCATCCAGAACAATTTTTGTGCAATGTCCACCAGTTTCCATTCCCTTGTCAGTTCTAGCCTTGCTTCTTTATGTCGAGGCCTTTCCTATCGATGACATTTCTTAGATACAGTGGCACGTGAAGTAAGAGTTCAAAAGCTTTTCCGATGGAAAAGGGAGGCCTTTCGGTTGAAGAGCTTTAGGTGAAATGCCTTTAGGATGAAGGCCGTGGGGCCAAATGCATTCACCCTGAAGGCTTGGGCCTTAGATTAAGAATTTCAGCGTAAATGCCTCTGACACAAAGGCTTTCATGCTAAATGAGTGACCTAAGGACCTTAACCTAGGGTTATTTAACATAAAGGCCTTTAGTGGAAAGGTCTAGAAGCTGAGGCCTCTAAAATGTCATTAGTTGCGAACTAGTAAACAAATATAGCTAAATATATATAGTAGCCCACAATGAGACAAATCCTTCCGCACTCAGAGAATGTAAGTAGTCTCAAGTGCCCTCCGCAATTTTTTTTTGCAGCTTGCATGGTCATGCCCTCTAAAACGCCAGCTTACAATTTGCCGTGCCAAGTGCACTTGCAAGGCTGGTATCAAGGGGCACTGTAAGCACGCTGCTGCTGTGTGCTTTTTCATCAATTCTTATGAAGAGCAGTCATGCACAAGCCAGCCTCAAAAATGGGGCAAACCAAGCAGCAAGAACATAAGGCCTTCATCAGACGACTTGATGGACTTATTGCCTAGTAAGTTTGCTTAGCCAGCCCGTTTCAAAAAGTTCCTCATTTTCTTCTAACCACATTTCTGTGGCCGGTCATACGTATTTTGTCAAATAGACTTTCATATAGTTAGTCCTCCGATAAGGCTAGTGCATTCTGCCAATGGTGTGTTCTGAACACTTTTAGTTTGCAGACACAAAGTGTGACATCATTTCATCTTCCTCGCATTAATAAAAAGGTCAGAAAGCCAGGTACGTAGATGTGAAGCCTGCCACACGTACTGTGCTGCTCAAGTATCCAGAGATTGTGTGTCCACTACAAGAAGTGCTAGAGCTCACGACCCAACACACAGACGAATTGATCTGCAAAGAAGTCCTGGATGGCATTATTGAGAGAGCTTCGGAAGCTGTCGAAAGAGAGCTCCTGGAAGACCTGTTGGCGCCGATGCTGACGAGGCCAGTCTACCATCACCTTGAAGTTATAGACGATGAGAAGACGAGACCGCATGACTTCTTATTTGACCTCAGTTTGGATCAAAAAGAAAAATACAAGCAAAAAATACTGGTACATGGGAGTTTTGCCGACCTGCCTATTCTTACCCAGGGCCAGGCGAACTGTGCGAGGTATAGTGGATTTTAACAGAGAAATTGCACAAAGCGTGAATATCAGACCGTCAACATTGCGTATTTCTCTTTTGTTATCTAGGTGGCATGTGGAACGGAGGCTCATGATCAGCGCTTCGAAAGCTCACGCAGTCATGACAAAAAAATGTGATGAGGGTCTTCTCAAGGCTGCTCACCAACTTTCAAAAGTGACCTCCTACACAAGTCCTGCAATGCGCTACGGTTGGCTTCCTAAATCCATGATAACCCGGTAAATTGGAAATGATGTTCAAGTATGGTAGCCTATTGCCAGTCGTGATTTGTTCGCTTATTGGAGTTCATGTGTGTACTACATTTTTAGTACTTAACTATCATGCGTTACTATTTGACAGGCATCAAGACAGAAAGCGCAGCGCGACAGAGCTTGGAACAGAAACTTGAAGCACGTATTGTCCAGGTGTGTAGCTGCTTTGTTTTGCAATCCATGCCCTCCACTTTTATTAAACAATGTGAGTATTGTAAATTTTTTTAGAAATACTAATACCCATGTTGGATTTTGCAGAGAGGATTGGTGGTGCTGCCGCAGCAGCCATGGCTCTGTTGTAGCCCTGACGGACTGGTCAGGATTGGGGACGAAACAGTGCTCATCGAGATAAAGTGCACTTACAAATTTAAGGACTGTCCATTTGTGGACTATGAACTGAGGATGTGCCATCTCCCCTATCTCACATTCACTGACAACGTAATCACACTCAAGAAAACACATCAGTACTACACACAGCTACAAGTATCATTGTATATACTAAATTTACAGAGATCACTCCTGTATGTGTATTCACCCAAGCAGTCAGTGATAGTAAGTGTACTTCGCGATGAGCTTTTCCTTTGGGAGCTTATCCCAAAGCTGGAGCGCTTTTACTTCAAGTTCTTTATTCCAACATTGTTTTAGCTTCTTACTCCGATTTCGTTTTCACCTTTCTCCAATTTTTGATAATATGTGCTAAAATCCTTCGTCTGTGATCACTGGATTCCACTGTTAGATTATCTTTAAGCCCGTACATTGCACTGTGTGTTCCAAAGTGAGAATACATTGTTGTGTTATATTTTTGCAAAATAATGGGTCACAGCAGTGTGGTATATCGCAGTAAAAATGATTCCTACCTTGTGCTCTGAGCATTCATCTGTACTGAGGGCTTCGTCAGCCGTGAGAGTGTTACTTCAGGCGAAATGACCTCAAACATTACAGTTGAAATAATAGAAGTGTACCACTGAGGAAGTATTTTAATGTGTGGAATTTTGTTGCTATGAGTCTGATCTAGTCACTTGCCTAGTGAATCTAGTCTAGTCTAGTGAATCTGGTCACTTGCAAATACTGTAATGGACACATGAAGGGAAGATGAAGTTGTTTTTTTAAAAATATAGGCTTCTTGAGGTATGAAGAAGACTTCTGCGGCACAATACCAGAGTCTGTGCGCATCAGAAAACAGGTCAGTGAAGCTAACTAGTTTGCCAAATAACTACATTTGATAATTAACTCATTACGAGAACAAGACACCTAGTTGCAATTAATCATTAGTAGCCAGTCGTTAATATGAGCCTCACTGGGTTTTAAAGTTTCGATAGCACGATTATCCTCGCGCTGTGGCTCAATAAAATTGAGCTTTCAACTAGTTACGTGCACTGAAGGAGTTGCTTTCCTTCATGTTTTTCAAAAGAGTGTATTTTGGCAAGATGCAGCCAAAATTTGTTTGGCCATAGCGCTGAGGAGAATTGCACTTTCGAAATTCTGAAGATTCATATGGCTACTATAAACCATTGGCCAAAAAATTCCAATTCCAGCAAGGTGCCTCTGATAGTTAAAAAAAATGGATTATCAGAAATTAATTGGCTATTATCTCAAAACTGTAACGCAAAAAGACAAGAGACCATGAAACGAGGAGGCACACACTCTTTGCGCTATTGTTTCAAAGCATGAACCAAGAAGCCCGAATTTCGACGTTCCTGTTTACTTTTCTTCACCTGTACTGTTATTTTCGTCAATGCTGGTACTATTCTGCGACAAAAACAGTCTTCATACCTCAAGGAGCCTATTTAAGAAAATTAGCCTTTGCGGAAACCAGTAAAACCATGTTTTCTGATGAGAGCATCATGCAGACAAGTTTATTTCAATCTTGACCGCAATTACAGGCATGCAGCTGCTGCGGTAAATGACAAGGACAAAGTGCATGCATGGCTTCCAATTTTGTTTGGAATGTCTTGTCACTGAAACCCACATGCTATAACAAAGACAGATTTTTGTATGGTGACAATAAAAGTAATGGTGAAACTTGATTTGTATGGAGTGTTGCATGGGTGTTGCAGATCATCCGTGTCACTTGGCGGTATCCCACCATCTTCAGATTTGTCACTCCAGTCCATTTGGTGCTCGTGCTCGTCTTCGGTCCTGTCTGCACTCACTGAAGCTTTTAGTGCTGGTGCTGCTGACACTGCCTCTGTGGTTGATGGTGCCAATTGTTGCATTTGTATACTCTGTAGACTAGATGAAGCTGCCTGCATCAAGCGCCGCTGACACCTGTTTTGAACAAAAATGGCAAAAGCGAAATGTCAAAATGTAACAGCGATGTTAAGCTGTAGCAAGCACGTATCTTCCATGCAGTGCAATGAATTACCGCTTCTGACAGTGTGCATAGACCATAGCCTCACACGTTTACTAAAAGTGGCTGCTAATTCTTTTCCCACTTTCAGTGGCAGTCTTACCTTTGCGTTCTTTCTCGGTCAGGCGCTTTCTTCATGTACAGTGGTGGAAAAATAGTTGGAATGTACGACGGATGCTCACTCATATCACTTTTGCAGTTGTCCACAAAATGAGTGCTGCAAATTCGTGATGATTTTGTAGGTATCCATGGAGTTCCATCAGGGCTGCGCCAAGGATCAAGAGAAACACCGTTAAAATCAAGCATGCAACATTAAGTACCAAGCAGCATATCTGTTCAAATCATGTAGTTCTCCCAAAGATGGACTGAAACCTACTCCTGGGCGCTATTGTCGAACAATTTTTTAAATGAGGAAAATACGTATATACGTTGATCTGAAACACTGGTTCCCAAAGCATGCAACCGAGGTGAACTATTTTAACTCATTTTGCTAGGCTCGTAGTCATCCTTTCTAGCATAAATAAACCATTCAAAGGTGAAATATTCATAAGTAATAATTTTAATGTTATTACTACTGTGATCTTTTTAATCTAATATAGATACAGTGACGAAATGCTGCTGGGAGGAAACGAGCCCGAAAGTGGAATGGTCGTGCGCATACACAGCGACAAGATTCTGGTCAAGCATATGTACTGTAAGCTAATCATCATGTCATCCTGTTGTGTCGCCGCGAAAAGCTTGAAGCTGCCGGCGGGGCCGAAGTGGCGCGGTCATTAAACACAAGCGCAGCGGAAACGGAGAGAGGCGATAAAGACAGCGTCCCGCGGCCGCGGAGACAAAAACAGTGGCCAGCGGCTGGCGAACGAGAGGCGGCGAGTACACCGAACAACAAGAAAACCACGTTTGAAAGTAGGAAGCCGGCGAGGGGAGCGCGGCAGAGCCGTACTCACAGCCAGCGTACGAGACAGTCGAACAAAACAAGGCAACCTGCGCCACGACCTGACAACACGGGGTCTAGCCGTCTCTCGAGGTTGTCTCCACTACTGCGTGCCCACGCCCGACGCAGCGAGAACGACGAACCGACGACGAGAGCAGAGCAGCCTCGCCAGCTTCATGGCGCCCGTACTACACCACGCCGACGCAGCCCCAGCGATGTGGAGCACAACATTAGTAATTGTGTCTCGCAATCGTCAACATATAATGCACTTCTATTGCCAAAACTCTTGGCCAAAACAAAAACAAATACTGGATGCACCAGCGCGAGGTCGGTTAGCAAAATACTCCTTACTAAATTACAATGAAAACTAGTCACCTCAGTCGGCTAGCACACATTGGAACCCTATGCAGAATCGCCAGGCGTTAAAAAGCAAAACATCCGCCACAGTAGAAAGTAAAATAAGACTTACTTGACTCTGCGGACGGCAGTAATCCAGGCTTGCCGCCTCTTTTGCTCGTACCACTTTCCCGGGAATCGATGGAACTTCACAGGCGGTTCTCTGCCTTTGGTGTTTATAGAACTGTTGTGGCAGCCGACAACACAACAATACCTTTCGCCACTCTTCGACCGCCGCGCCCGACGCGCGGTCGCTCCCGCCATACTTGAAATATGTGCCACAACTCCTCATTGAACGCCTGCTGCGAGACACCGGCGACAGCAAAAACAGCGCGAGCAGCACGCGTAGGCATCGAAACGCAGCTTGGTGAATGCGCTGCGCCGGCGGCGCTGCTCACCAGCAGTTCCCAATCCGGCCGCAAGTGCGCATTGGCGCTGCGACAAACTTGAGGTGTGGGTCCCTATTGCTGCCATCCTTGCCTAGCCAGCTGCGTTGCATACTCCTCCGCTTGTTTAGTTATTTCGGCTATTTTAATCTTTAGCTTCCTATTGAACTTCTGTCTTTTCCAATGCTTGGTGAGCCCGCGTCTCGCCTCCCATAGCTTGAGGAGCCGCTTGTCCACCTCCGGAGTTTGTTCGGTTCTATCCACCTCTTTAGTATAGAGTTCTTGGATCTGTCTGAGTTGCTGGCTCCATTCCTCCGCAGATACAATGTCGCCCTTGATCTGCTTGCAGTGTGCTCTGAAGGCGTCCCAGTCCGTTAGGCGGACCTTGCCTATTTTCCGCTTGATATTGTTTGCGGTTGTGCTGATCCTTATTATGTGGTGGTCGCTTCCAAGGTTCTCGAGCAGGTTCTCCCATTCGGCTTGTCTGGCGCCCCTTACGAAGGTTAAGTCAGGGCACGTGTCTGGACTGACGCTGTTCCCCTGTCTAGTTGGGTGGTGTTCGTCGGTTAGCAATTCGCACTCTGCCTGTTCTGCTGCAGCGCAAATGCCACGTCCCTTCTTGTCGTCTTTATTGTAGCCCCACCTCGGGCTCTTGGCGTTGAAATCACCTGCTATTACTAGGGTGTTGTTCCCCGCTAACTTTTTCGCCTCCGTAAAGAGCCTAATAAAGTCCCCATCTTTCTGTCTGGGAGGGCTGTATAGGTTTATAATATAAGTGCTTTTAGATCGTGCTTCTTTTTGGGGATTATCTCCGTGATCACGTGTTCGATCCGGGTGTCCTCTATTTCGTTATGTGCTATGGCTACTACTTGTTTGCTAATGAGAGTTGCCGTACGGCCATTTTCCTGACACGTGTAGCCCCTAAGCGAAGGGGTGCAGTTTGTTTCCTGTAGCATAATTACGTCTGGTGGGGTTCCTCTGGCATAGATGAATTGCTGCAGGAGGCCTTGTTTTTTCCTGTACCCCCTGCAGTTCCACTGCCACATCTCTAATTGTTGTATTTTCCTCCGCTAGCTGTTTCTCGCGTGCGGTTTGTGTGTTGTTTGTGTTCGAGTGCGGAGCAAAGAGTGATTTGGGAGGGCCGTCTCCCCAGCTCACCTTAACGCCGCCGCTCTTCTTTTGCTGTTGCTGCCCTTGCGTCTGCTTCTGCTGTTGCTTGCCGTTGCCGCCCAAGGGTGGGAAGGACTCGTCCCTTTCGGATCCCCGGCTCTGGCTCCGGTTCCGGCTGCCCCCGCGGCTGCTCCGGCCCGACTCCTGACTCTCGTCACGAAACCATCTTGGTTTTCTTCCCCGGCTGCGGCCCCGGCTACGGCGTTGCTGCTGCAGGGGGCCCCACCGCAGCTCGCTCGCCGACTTGAGTCGCTGTTTGCAGTCTCTCGTGCCCGCCACGTGGTCGCCGCCACACAGCAGGCATTTGGGTGTGCATTGGTGGTCTGCCGCCGGGTTCTGGAGTCCGCACTGTCTGCAGGCCCTAGTCTCCGGATTCGGGCAGACGTCCATTCGGTGCCCCTGTTGGCCGCAGGTGTAGCATACCTCCCTCGTGGGCCGGTACGGGTAGCACCAAAATTCTCCGCTGTGGTAGAGAACTTGCTTCGGGAGGGTGGGGCCGTCGAAGGTGATGACGGCCGTGCTGGATCTCCCGAGCATTCTGGCTGTTAGGATCTTCACGCCTTGCGTGCGAACTCTGAGGCTTGCCTTGAGTTCCTCGGTCGAAGTCTCCGGATCCACTCCGTGGATCACCCCGCGTAGCGTGCCTTCCGGCGCCGCCACGTGTGCGTTTACGGCGTAGTTCTTGCCTCCGAAGCTCAGCTGCTTGATGCGCATAATCTTCTTGGCCGCTTCTTCGTTGCTGGTGCTCACAATTATGATGTTCGATCCATTGCGCAGCCGGATGATCAGGTCTTCTTCCTTACATCCCCGCTCGGTAGCCGCGACTACCGCCCGCGCCACGTGGTGTTGGTGCAAGTCTCTGACTGCGAGTCCTCTCGGCCGGAGGACGATTTTAAAGTCGTCTCTGGGGAGCGGAGGCAGGCGTCGCCTCGGCGCTCCCTCCCTCTCCTTCTTCTCCGCCGCAGCTGGCGCGCCAGCTGCGTTCTTCGTCGCCCCTGAAAAAGGCGCGCAATCTAGGCCGTTTCCCGCCAAAACTTGCTGCGGCGGCCTTTGTTTCTTCGACATGGCGACTATCCAGTCGTCTTCTTTTTCTCTGTCAATTCCGCTTACTTGTGAGCGTTGGATCGGTGAGGTGCTGCTTCCCGGGGGCGTGTTCGCCAAATGCAGCCGGTACAGCAACGTTGGGTACAGCCAGCGATGACAGCGCCGCCCACCGGCAGGTAGCAGCCACATTAAGGCTGGTATAAATATTCATTCAGAACGACGCCTTGACATCGCCTCTATGGCGCAGTGGATTAGAGGCACGTGTTGCGTATGGAAGGTCGGCCGTTCGACTCCGCTCTCTGTACTGTAATTTTATTGTTTTTTTAATTTCATTTTTTTTTCATTTTTTACCTTTTAGGTCACAAATCGTGATGCTTAGTGGCATATAACGCCGTTTAAGAGGATTTATTATCCCTTTTAGGTAAGCCGTTGTGACAATCTTCAGTCACCGTGATCAATTTACCGTGGTTTCAAGCCATGTGGCTGTACAGGCTGCAGTTGGCGAATACGCTTCCCGGGTCTTGGATCCCTGCTGCAGCGAAGCCGTCTCGGTCTTGCTGCATGTGGGCCACTTCGATGGTGTCGTGGAAGTCTTCTTCCATGTTTTCCTGGGATTCTGCCGAAATCTTGTCGGTCCTAAGGTCACGGGTTGGTCGTAGCTCGGATTTCTCGTTCGGGACATCACTCCGATGCGTCTTCACCGCGGGCCGAAGCCGGGAAGGCCGCGGAGCCCCGTACTCGTGCTAAGCCTCGTTAGGCCTAACGCTTTGCCGACCACGTGGGAACTTCAAATGCCGATAAAATCCGAAAAAATGGACCCACCGGCTTGAAATTGGTATCCTCGTGGTCCTCTTCACTTTGCACAACCTCTTCACGGTTGCACAAGCTCAGAAGTTGCGGCGCTTTACTTGCCAGTTAGGTGCGAGAGCACAAACTCCAGCGGTAAACCGACGGCCGTCGTCGTCGAAGCGGCGTGCATGCCCCAAATTACGTTGCACGCGCATGTGGTGCTCTTCCGCGTCTATCTTACCCTGAATTTAATAATAATAATAATAATAATAATAATAATAATAATAATAATAATAATAATAATAATTAATAATAATAATAATAATAATCTTTATTCAGTATAATCTGACCATACAAAAAAACGGAGGCGCCGATCGAGGCCACAAGCGGGCTTGTGCGGCGACGACCGGCAGCCGCGGCAATCTTCGCGCTACATCAGAGCTCCATCAGAGGCAAAAGAAAATTCAAAGACGTAAATATGAAGAAGATAAAAATTTTGGCACGAAAAGAATGAAAAAGCACTGGTAAGATATTAGTACATGTTAAAGATTCTCTGCTTCAACAGCAACACGCAGTTTTTTGCGGGTGGTTAAAGAAAATAAATCGTCCGGTAATTCGTTAAAGATAACTGGCACGTAATATTTCCTAGTTGCTTTGCCGTAGTGAGTGCGCACTCTCGGTTTATGATAGCGAGGAACATGTCTCAACGGTACCGGTTTCGTATTTATGTGTCTGTATGCGCTATTCTAAAAATATTTCAGTACTACAATTTGTTTGAAAAGAATGTCAAAAAAAGGCAAACCGGCTGCGGTAAAGACACTGTTGGGCAAATTTTCCTGCGGCAAGTAGAGAACGCTTGTAGCAATGTTTTTCAAAATCCTATCAACACGTAACGTACTTAGAGTGTAACAGGCGCCGCCACTTTTCTAGCTTAGATTTAACACGGTTTAGTGTCATATAACGATGAATTTCTTGTTTTACGTTGCGATGTTTTACGTCCTTTACATTGAAGCTCTGCAATGTGCAGTGGCAACGTACAATGAATTGCGCCAGAGGAATGTATTAAAGAAAAAGGTGTTGAAATAAAAAACACCCCTGCCGGGATTCGAACCCGGGTCCTTTGGATTAGAAGTCCAACGCGCTTTCCACTGCGCCACAAGGGCCTCCTGTTAACGCGTTGTCGTTTGTAATTGTTATAGGCATGCTATGCTTCTAGCTTGAATACTTTTTTTTTAATTACCACGCGCCTTGCCTCTGCGCCCAGCCAGAAATTTCATACGCTGTCGAAACGCTTGCTGCCACCCGCACACAATCTAGAATCCTTATCATGGAGGCGAATGCAGAATGCCGATTATGCTACTCCGTATTCGTTCAGCTTGGCTGCCTGTGTCCCAGCCATTGAGACATCGTGCTTCCCAAACGAACGGACAAGGACTTAATTTTGGCGCAGAAAACAGTGCGCGTACAGTCACGGTCAGCGACGAAAGCCATCTAGTCTTAGTGGGAGACGCAGTTTCCCACCTCGATGGTAAAATGAGGTCGCGAATAGAACTCGCTGTCGTCTTCTTCGCGCACCCTGAAAAAACAAACTTTTAGCACAGCTTATACACTATACTGTCTACCGTCTGCGCTTACCACGGCCACCAATGCGCACGCGCAGATAGCGCCAGGCGCACCTGGCACGCCGGTATCATCATCTGCTATTGCGGCCGCCGCTTGGACAATGGTCGAAAGCGATTGAAGCAACCACCTGTTTTAACGCGATAGCATTACACTTCTCGTACGACGCGAACCCCAGTGCCTGTGCGACGATAGTTCCCCATTGGTCGAAAGGGACTGTGGCGTCAAAAATCTAATAGCGAATCATGTTTGACGTTCACGTCGTATGTCACATGATGGTTCGCGTGTTCTGGCTTACCACCGAACGTTCAAAGGGACATGCAAAGCAATTAAATATTTCTCAATAAGGAGGAGGAGGAGGAGGAGGAGGAGGAGGATGTAGAAGAGGAAAGGCAGAGAGGTTAACCGAAAATTGCACAATAAAGTAGTTAACTACCGGGCAGTGGGGATCGAACATGGGTTCCGTGTCGCGAAGCGAGCGTACAACCGCTACACTGCAGAGCGGCGTATGCGTTTAACAGCGATAAAGGGAGACAATGGAATTGTCAAAGCACCGGATGTCACGGCATATAATGGATGTGAAGAGGTCACCTCGCGCCTGGCACCGCGCAATCTGCGCGCCTGCCAGAGAGCGGATGAGTGGAATGGAAGGTCCCGCTCGCACGTGATTGGCTCTCACGTGACTTCTCGTTGTGAACGCGATAGGGACGCGAACCAAGAAGGCGCCGGAATTCACTATCCGCGCTGGCTCATCCTATTTTCTTAATAAAGGTTTACTCGCCGAGAGTAGATGACAGTATGAAATACTTGAAATTGAAAAATGAAAATTGGTTTTGTGGAAAGGAAGTGGCACAGAACTCTGGCTCATTAGCCGAGCGCCTTAACCACTGAGCCACCGCGGCGGGCCAGTGCACACCAGGTGATCGAAATTCGTCCCGATTCCTACACTGCAGCACCTCTTTCTCTCTTCCTTCTTTCACTGCCTTCCCTCACGGCGGTGGTGGTGGTGGTGAAAACATTTATTCAGAACAGGAGGTGTTTGGATCGGCCCGTAAGGGACCGATCCTTACAAACACTAGGTGGAGGTCCCTAGTTTGGGACCCCAGTGGCGGTAGCCGCCGCCCGGGCGCGCCCGACTAAGGCTTGTTGGGCCTGTAAGTCGTGGCAGCCGAGCAGGGTCGCCTCCCAGTCCTCCCGGGTTGGGTTGGGGATAGGGGGAATGGCCGGGTTGGAGGGGCAGGCCCACACCATGTGATAGGTGTCCGAAGACACCGCACCACAGTGCGGGCAGTTGCCGCTAAAGGAGGGGTCAAAATGTTTTAGTGCTGCCGGGCACAGCAATGTATTGGTGAAGAGGCGGAGAAGAAGCCGCTCATCCGCCTTCTTGAGGCCTTTACATTGGCTAGGGTAAAGGCGATGGCTATCTTGAAAGTAGGTTGCGATATTTTTGAACGTATAAACCGGATTAAAATCGGGTTCCTGATCAGGTGGGGAGGAGAAAACAGCCCGGCGCGGTTGAGGCGTCCACAGGGAAGTGAAACAGGGCGTCGTTCCTTTCATAATAAAGAAAATGAGAGGCGGGGTTTAACCAGGCTTATACCCGAAGGTCGAGCGATAGCTCTGGCATGGCTGGGCAGACTGTCCAGACTCCTCATCTTCCATGGCTACTGAGCCCGAGTACACGGGTTCGAACTCGACAGCGGCAGCCGCGTTTCGTTGAAGGCGAAATGCTAAAGGTGCCCGTGTGCTGTACGATGTCAGTGCACGTTAAAGGTCCTCAGGTGGTCGAAATAAATTTCGGAGCCGTTCACTACGGCACCTCTCTCTATTCAATGCACTCCCTCCTTACTCCCTTCCCTTGCGGCGCGGTTCAGGTGTCCGCCGAGATATGTGAGACAGATACTGCGCCATTTGCTTTCATCAAATAGCAATTTTTTTTTTTTTGCACTGGAAGCTGCAGCTATAAAAAGAAACCGCAGTAAATGTATCCTGTTTCGGTTTTTCTTTCGAATTTCTAGAGGCCCATGTACTGTGCGATGCCAGTGCACGTGAAAGGACCCCACGTGGTCGAAATTTCCGGAGCCCTTCACTACGGCGTCGCTCATTGTCTGAGTCGATTTGGGGCGTTAAACAGCAATGAATCTAAACCTTCTTGTGAATTTTGAGGCTCGCAATGTGTGTCAGTGTTTGCATGTTGACTACGTCCGAGGAACCCTTTTTCTTGGGTGAGGAAGAGTTTCTCCGGAAATGGTCATGCCTATTCATTTCTGTAAACAACGGTCGTCTTGTCCTGGTTTTTAGACCGAATTGGCGCTAAGGTCTCCTTTTTAGTGTTTCAATGTCAAATTATTGCCTTTTCACTCTTCTGTCAATAGGTATGCTCTCCTGTTTTCCATCGCCCGCGAGCAATTCCTGTTAGTTACTTAGAGATATTTATAGTACCCTTTAATTGGCTCGCCTTACATGCTTAGTGTCATGTCCTCTTGTAAATGTCAATGTATCTGGTAACCTTGGCATGTGTACATATGTAAATAAAATTTTTTCTAAACACGTTCTCTCCAAGATTCAGGAGGAAAACGGCGCAAAAAAACGTGGACAAAAGAGAAACAAACACGACAGGACCAGCGCCTGGTCCTGTCTTGGCGCTGGTCCTGTCGTGTTTGTCTCTCTTTTGTCCACGTTTTTTTTTGGGCCGTTTTCCTCCTGAATCATGAACCAACTAGCCCAAACTAGAGTTCTCTCCAAGAAAACGTCAATGAGTGAATTAATCAGCCATTTAACAAGTACATCACTAAGTCCTTTCTGTCCTCTTTCGTCGCGCAGAGAAGGAGCCTCGCTGATGGTCCGCAAGCGGAGCCGCGTCGCGCCCGGTGAGATCAAGGCTATCATCGGCGTCGCGGCGCCTTTCTACCTCTCGCCCCTTCTCACTTTCGGCAGCCAGGTGAGTCTGGCTGCTCTGCCACGGGATAAGCACACGCCCTCCTTCAATAGGGTAAGAGTGCGGGCTAGTCGGTGATCCATTGCATATAAATACCAGCGCAAACAAGCAGGACACACGACGAAGAACGAGGACACACAAGCGCTGCCATCACCACTCAAGCCATCGCCAGTTAGCCTAACTACACTGAGATTTCCACATGAGAAAACTGACGTTTAACTAGAATGTAAAACGTATCGGAGGATGTGGAGTGGCTCGATGGGGCTGTTTCCAGAAAGTACAAGATTTTGTGCTAAGCAGCACTAAAGAAGAAACGTTCCATAAGGCACAAGGGTAAGGAGCAATGACCTAACCACGCAAGTATATTTTACTAAACGGCGTACATATGGTCACTGTTTTCCTGTTGTTGTTATTGTCGTTGTTAGTGGCTATTTACTAATAAAAAATAAAAATGGAAGGAAAAGGTGATGCTAGCCGCGGCATCTGCCATGGAAACCTGAAGCACCTAAGCTACGGCTAGCGGGAATAAAAGGGTAGGTAGAGGACAGGGAGAGAGAAAAAAATACCGACGATTACGTTACTTCCTAATGCGAAATTTGAGCGCAGCAAATAAGCTGTTTCACCTTTTCGATAGATTGAGGCAAAGAAATCGAGCAACACATGTATGCGCTATCACAGAATTTTTTTTTTTTTTCACACGTATTCGCAATTTCGGCTCGGGCGGTGCACATATACAGATCCGCCGCCACCGATCTGGCTCTCTGATTGCCACCGCACAGGGGTTGCATTGGAGGAGGAGCGAAGAAAGGAATTAAGTTCGAGCCGGCGCTTTGACAACCGGAGACTCGCAGGAAGAGGGGGGAGGGGGGCGGCGTGTACACCCAGCGGCAAACGATGGGGGCAGAAGCGCGCGCAGCAAGCGGACAACACGATAAAGGGAGGAGGGAAGAGATAGCAGCGACTGACTGATGCCGCTGACGCCGATAGCGCTGGGGGGATGAAAGGGGGGCGGAGCTGGTTACGAGGCCGACGCCGACGACGACGCGAAACCCAGGAACGGACGCCAAAGAGCTGCGCTCTAAAAAGGTGGGAGCGATAGAAGAAAGGCTAGGGGCAGAGCTGCAATATACAGTACGTACAAATACAAGATATAATATGCCCCAGCTGGTTGATAACATCTGACAGCGCAAAGAACCTTGAACGGCAACTCGGGCGATTTTCTACCCGTACTGAGTAAATGTTTGATTCATATTGCTGAAGGCTTTCTCATCTCAGTACGCGACTCATTTTTTACAGTACGCAAACAATAATTTTAAATTAGCAAAAATCTTGAGTTGAAATCAAAATTCCTACGCGGGGCCCGGAGAGCTGTTGTGTGACGTCAGTGATGAGGGCACAGGTTGGCAAGCAAGCCGTCCCGCGCCCGCTAATCGCTGTGAGAGCATGTCGGAGGGACCATCTAAAATCAGTAATTATTCCTCAGCGTCATCAGTCAGTGACAGTGACGATTCGATAATAAGTATTAGCACAAGCGATGCTCCACTTTCTGACGACCTGCCGCGACTACAGCGAGGCCCAACCGTGGCTTGTCGCGTTTTGCTCAGCTTCCCTGAGACCTTCACTGATGAGGTGGTTCAATGAATAGTGAGTGCTATGCAAAAACATGAAGCTGTACACCCATAGCCTAAGCACAAAAGTGATCCATAAATGCATGGCCCGGATACAGGTAAAGGTACAAAAATAATTTCCCGGCGTTGCCGCCTGAAAAAAAAAAAAAGAATACAACAGTACTCTGCATGCATGGCCAACGAGGGCAGGAGGAGTGAGCAATCTGGTGTGCAGCTAAAGTACTGCCGCAGGAAGCATTTTGATTTGAATTTTGAAGCCATCTATGGGCCCTGACAACTTGATGCAACAGGCCTGCGATTATACCGACCGGACGTTGCTTCCAGTTCACATTCTCTTTCTTGCGTCGATATCGACTCAACCGCCTCAACTGTCCAATTATTTTGGTTGCGGTTCGCATCTTCCAGCAGTTTTAAAAAGTTAGTTTTAAGTAACTAAAAGAAGACACCTTCTGTGTGTCTAATGTGTGAAGACTCAATCTACTTATCTCAGCTAGCTTCCTGCTCTTTGCTGCTTCTTGGTATATCGCTGGTTTATTAGGCGTTGCGTGCGGATTAACGTCAACTCGCTAGACCAAGCTTCTCCATTAGAAGCATCTTGTCTTGGTAGAAGACACGCATGAAATGTTCCGAGCACACATGCGTTCGGGAGTTCGAGGAGAATTTGAGGCGCCGGATAGAATGAATTGATTTGTCGCGTACCTTTTATCGTTGGGAAATTTATAGTAAATCACTGTTTGCGTTTTGCTGAATGATACATGCATCTCACATTAAAGCGCCAGCTACCAGCACCCGTTGCTCCAAGGACCTCAATGCACTAAGCGCGAGCTAAATCTACAAGGTGAAGCAACGATGCTGTTCGCAAGCAGGCCACTGTTCGTCTGCGCTGCGACAGGCTGTTAAAGAAATATGCGAGTATTACAAATCCACGCACCAAACTCTTCCCACCCCGTGCAAAGGGCTGGGGAAGATCAACGAGCGGGTACTCCTGCGCCTGCTCACCAACACGATGTTGTGCCCGGCAACTCTGCAACATTTCGATCCTCAATTCGACGGGCTGTGCTCACACTGTGGGGAGGTGTCTGACACCCATCCCTACCCCCTATCCCAAACCCCACCCGAGATGACTGGGAGGCGACCCTGTCCGGTTGCTGCACCCTCGAGGCCCAAAGGGCCTTAACGCAGCGCGCCCGGGCTGCGGCAAACGCCAATGGGGTACCTGTCTAGGCATCCCACCTAGTGGTTGTAAGGGCGTGACCCTTCAGGTCACGACCCCCAACACCTCTCCCTATGATTTAATAAATGTTTTCACCACCACCACCACCCGCGGTTCGCCGACCCCGTGCCACGCTGCTCCAAGCATGAGTACAAAGCTGCAGTCTAACAGGCGAACCCGCATCTATTTATCGGAACTGTGAAGATCAGTCTTCCTGGTAAAAATCGACGCCGAGCCCGGCCACTGCATTGCTGCCGTCGTCTGCTCCACACTACTTGCCAAGCTATTAACGAGCACAGGGTTGGCCTCAAAAAAAAAAATATCCGACGATTACGTTACTTCCTAATGCGAAATTTAAGCGCAGCTCATCAGCTGTCTCAGCTTTTCGATAGACTGAGGCAATGAATTCGACGGCGGCAACGGTAAGCTTCTGCTTCGGCGGCACGCACCTCTGGATTCTGGCGGCGACGGCGCTGAGCCTCTGCTTTGGCAGCTCGTTTAGAAGCAGCGGCAGATGAAGTACGTCCACCGGTTGCCTCCCTCATGGCTCAGAAAGAACTGGTGGCAGAGAATTAACTATTCATATAGGCAGGCGGTTCGCAGTGGCGAACGGCGGCGGCTATGCGTTTCGGCTCGGGAGGTGCGCATATCGAGATCCGCCGCCACCGATCGGGCGCCAGGAGCGCGCTGCGACGCTGGTGCGACATTAGACCAGTACTGTTTCGTTGGTATTTGCGTGTGTGTTTGCCGCTTCGCGTTTGATAGGGATGTTCTTATGTGTGGGTTTATCCAGCCAGGGCACCTTTGGTAGGCGCCCGTCCGTTACAAAGGGAAGGCTACATCATCATCATCATCATCATCATCACTAGAGCAGCGCGCTGGTTACGAGGGACAACAACGACGGCGACGCCGCGAGACGCAGGAACGGGCGCCAAAGAGAGCGCTTGCTGCCGCCCACGCCAATTCGGAATCATTATCACGGACTCCCGAAAAGCATGTCATCATTACTTGGCAGGGGAGATCTCCCCCTTAGCTACTTGCATTCTAAGACGGACTGCCACTGATCCAACACCGAAAAGAATCATTAGGGCTCCTGGCCACCAGGGTTTACGAGGTAATGAGGACGCTGACGCGGCTGCCCGAGCGCTTATTCACCGGGCTCCTCATCCTTGCTCTCCTCGCTCGGAGACTAACCAGCCGCTGCGGCGATTCAGGGAAATAATAACGCATCATAGCAACAACGATCGCCTTTTCCCGGCCCCTGCAAAGGGGCTGAGTAAGACGGAGGAGCGAACTTTAAGGCGCCTGCAGACAGGTACTCTACTCTGTCCTGCAATCATAAAACATTACGATCCTAACACGGATGGGCGATGTCCGCACTGTGGGGAGACCTGTGATATATTCCACATGGTGTGGGCATGTACTCAAAATCCCCACCTCCCCCCTTCCCCTACCCCTTCCCGAGAGGCATGGGAGACTGCCCTCCTCAACTTCTCCTCGCTTGAGTCCCAAAGGGCTCTGGTGAAACGGGCGAGAGACGGGGCCTCGTCATGCGGTGTCCCGGACTAGGGACGCCGACCATGCAACGGGGCCGCTGTGTGGCTCCCAAACTCTATTTCATGAAATGAAAGTTTTCACCACCACCACCTGCGTTAAAGAACGAAAAAACTGCTGGGCAGCGCGAGTCGCCAGTGCGGGGAGTTATCTTAAAAGTACTTTGAGAAAACTGAAGCGTTCTCATTATGCTCTTTGGTACACGAAGTCTTTATACCCAGAGGAACTTGTGCTACAAATTTCATTGACATTTCAGAGATTCGAAAAATGGACGGAGTTGCCCGTTAACTGCGCTGTTTGCAAAGGTGCGCGAAGCCGCCGCGCTCGAGTCCGGCTTTGAACAAAGATGTACCCAGAGCACCCCTTTCCTCTAAGGTGGTCAAAAAAAAAAATTACCGACGATTACGTTACTTCCTAATGCGAAATTTGAGCGCAGCAAATAAGCTGTTTCACCTTTTCGATAGTGAGTCAACCCCAGCTGCGGAGTTGGTTTCAGGGACAACGCCGCCGATGCCGACACAAACAATATGATACCCTCGCTTCCGCAGCGCTAAGAACCAGGTCTAGCCGTGGGAAGGTGATCACGTATTCGTCGACGTGCCGGGGCCTACGTGAAATAACCGGCGCGTCGGCAACTGAAGAGCACCCTATCCGCCACACAAGAACAGGGGGGGGGGGGGGGGGGGGTGGACCCTTTCCTCCTCTTTCTGCATGGCGGCGACAGTGTTCTATGCAGTCACGTTATCTTGACTCTCTAGCGGCGTCAGCGGCATCCAGCGGTATCAGTCGGTCGCTGCTAGCGCTGGGGGGATGAAAGGGGGGCGGAGCTGGTTACGAGGCCGACGACAACGCCGACGACGACGCGAAACCCAGGAACGGACGCCAAAGAGCTGCGCTCTAATTCGGCAGAAACACGACAACGGCGAGACTTTGGCCAATGTAGCTCACGCTACAAAATGCTTTTAAGGCGAAAGCCTTTTGCCTCATGATTGTGGACAGAAAGTTGTCAGCAGAACCTTGTCAGCAGAGGCATCACGCTTTTTACGAGTGTCTACCGAGATCTGTAAGACAGTTACTGCTTAATTTTCTTTCCTCAAATACAATCTTCATTTCCTTCATTACGGCCCCTCTTTCTTCTTCACTCCAACTTCCTCCCTTCCTCTACAGACTGATGGCGGGTGTCCACCGAGATATGTGAGGCAGTTACTGTGGAAATCCTTTCCTCAAATACAATCTTCATTTTCTTCATTACGGCCCCTCTTTCTCTTTCTTCTTTCACTCCCACTTCCTGGCTTCCTGTACGGTGCGGTTCGGTTGTCAACCGAGCTGACACAGAATTACTGCGCCATTTCCTTTCCTCAAAAAGCGTTGCATTCAAAGGGCAACGCATCACGGCGCCGAACGGGTGGTTGCGTTCTGTGGACTCCCTGCCAGCGCTACAGCACGCTGTCGTGTTCCGCTCCTAAAGGCGAGCCCCGCCGCGGTTACGGTGCTCGGCTGCTGACCCGAAAGACGCGGGTTCGATCCTGGCCGCGGCGGCCGAATTTCGATGAAGGCGAAATTTAGAGGCCCGTGTGCTGTGCGATGTCAGTGCACGTTAAAGAACCCCATGTAGTCGAAATTTCCGGAGCCCTTCACTACAGCGTCCCTCATAGCCTCCGTTGCTTCGGGACGTAAAATACCAATAGACATACACCTACACCTACTCCTAAAGGTGAAGCTTAAGCGTCAATAATTATCAGTTGATTAGTGGTTTGGTTTGGTTTATGGGGTTTAACGTCCCAAAGCGACTAAGGCTATGAGAGACGCCGTAGTGGAGGGCTCCGGAAATTTCGACCACCTGGGGTTCTTTAACGTGCACTGACATCGCACAGTACACGGGCCTCGAATTTCTCCTCCAAAGAAATTCAGCCGCCGCGGCCGGGATCGAACCCGCGTCTTTCGGGCCAGCAGCCGAGCACCATAGCCACTGAGCCACCGCGGCGGCATCAGTTGATTAGTATTTAGTGATTAATCAGTAACTCGTTATTCGGTAGTAATTTGTCATTACTTAGTAAATAGTCATTAATTAGTAATTTGTCATAACTTAGTAATTAGTCATTAATTATGTGTAAAATCGTTCAGCGGTGGCGTCACCAGTGCCACAGGCAGTCAAAGTGGTGCGGAAAACGCTTTCGCCTCTACGCACTTTAGACAGCCAAAGTGCCTCCTGAATTTTTGTCCAAAATTAGTGGGTATGGGAGTTTTGACATCATGGGGTACACGATGAAAAGGTTTCCATAGTTTAAACGCCTCCTTTGTCTCGCCTCCGGGAGCATAGATTTCGACGAGCCTGTACGTGCTGCTGCTGGTGGTGGTGCTCACGATCCTGGAGACGCTTCCTCTGAGCGTGACCGGCATCATCCCATGGGTGGCCGATGCGGTCATCCCGCTGCCCGACGAGCGTCCACCCGGGGACGTCGACGAATGGGTGAGGAGCATTTCAATTCCCTTCACTTGCCCTAAGCCTTCTTTCAAACCCTCGGCTTTGTCAAACGCTGTGCAGGTGGAACATGAATAATATGCCTCGAATAATCCAGCGCCACATTCCAGGGTGGTCTAGTGCCCTGCACGAAAATGCGTTCGGAAGCCGAATCTGATCAGCTAGGGCCTAAACAATAATATGCGCATGAGTTGCGGCCTCTTCGATGCTGTTATACTACGATCACGGCCGCTCAATGGAGAGCGCACTGGGCAGGGTTGCCGTTGGGAATTTTTCAGAAAGAGCCAGAACTGAAGCTAAAAGTAGCCAAAAGTAGCCACGCCACCTGATCTTGGCGCCAAATTTGTAGCCAAGTAGAAAAGAACCATTATTATAAGCAACTTTTATTAATGAACAATAAATAATATCATTTTGAATCGACACAAAAAAGAGTAAATAAAGAGCACGGAATTTTGGGCCTCTTGCTCGGCCTTCAAGTATCAGGTACGTTGCAAATAAATAAAAGTTCAGTCCGCGTAGTTTATCTATAGAGTAGATAGTATTCTTGCCGGAGTAATTTTGGCACACTCTATTCAATCCCTCAGCTGGAACTTTAAACGACGATGCTGTTTTTTCTTGGAGTCGTAGCCCAAATTTGATTCGCAGAATCGCCATAAGCAAGTCCAGCTTCATTTTGTTACGGATCTCTGTTTTCGTCAAGTTCACTCAAGAGAACACGCGCTCTGCATCAGCATTAGAAATTGGAAGGGTCCAAATTTTCAGTGCTCCTTGCGCCAGGCGTTGAAAAGGGCATTCGCCGCAAGTGTCCTTGTACGATGCCGCTGCGTGCCAGAAAGTCAAACATGATGCGCGATCAAGTGCACCGCTAATTCTCTGCTGCTGGCGTATTTCAGACTCCAGTTCGTTGGAGGAATATATGCGTCGAGGACGCGCGCGCGCATCAAGGCGACCAGGACAGCAATGAGGACAGCAAAGCTTGGAAATAATTGTTCTTTTCTGTTCTTGCTTGCTATTGTATATGCAATTGCAAAAAAAAAAAATGGCTAGTAAATGCGCCAAAATAGAAGTTCAAAGTAGCCAGCGTGAAATTTTCATCGCCAGACGGGGTCGAAAAGTAGCCAATTTGGCGCAAAGTAGCCACCAACGGCAACCCTGGCACTGGGTGCGGCCCGTCGCGTCGCCCGAAAGAGCCGTATTGCGCCTAGTTCTCATCGCCACCGCTGCGGCGCCACCGCTCCGGGACGAGTCCGGGCGGAGAGCTGTGCACAGCGGCCGAGGCAGTGCTTTCGTTTAGGCGTCCGCGCGGTATGCGCTTTATAATTGTAGCATTTACGAGCTGCGTTTCACACATTATGGTGATGCCACTTGCAAGTTTGCTATTGATAGCGGCATGTAACCATCACTGCGCTTTTCCAAATCGCACGTGCGTTTACACTGAGAATCGAGGCAGAAGTGCGCGTCGCCGAGCCGTCACCCATTCAGTTACGGGCGTTTCAACCACTGTAATAACTTATTATATATTACAGTCTTGAACTCGGGACAAGGTTTCAGGCCACTTATTCAAGGTGCACGTTTTGTAAACTTACGTTTGTGGTCGCAACATTCAGCATTGTAGTTCAGCCTGTTGCTCCGTTTCCGCTGGAAATAATTTCAAGTGGGCACCACCCCGTACGAGGGTCATCCCAAAATTGAGGTCTGCAGTTCCTTTATAAATCTAAAGGTATGTTTATTTTAAGCAAATTACAGATCACTTTAAAGGGAGACCATTCTTCTACTTTTCCACATAATCGCCGTTGCGGTCTATGCATTTTTACAGACGCTAGGGCAGTTTTTTGTATGCCCATGTCATACCATCTCGCCGCTATGCCGTTGAGGAAGTGTTTGACCGCGTCTTTCACTTCGTCATAATCAGTGAAGCGCCTTCCAGCGTGGTGTTCTTTTAGCTTTGGAAACAAGTGGTAGTCAATTGGTGCCAAGTCCGGACTGTAGGGTGAGTGGCTGATGACGTCCTATACAAACTGTTCTAGGAGAGCGATGGTTTGGCAGGCAACGTGGGTGCGAGCGTTGTTCCTCTTCTGTGATTTTGAATCGCCGGTCTGAGTTTCTTAAGGCTCTCACAATACCTGTCCGCGTTTACTGTGGTGCCAGGAGCCAAGAAGTTTACTAACAATACCAATTTTCGATCCCAAAACACAGTTGCCATGACTTTGCCGGCAGACTGTGTTCGCTTGAATTTTCGCGGCTTGGGCGAAGATGACTGTCGCCACTCACGTCATTCTTATTTGGTCTCAGGCGTTAAGTGGAATGTCTAGGTTTCATCACCCGTAACAATAGAACACAAAAATGTCTCCGTTTCATCTCCAGAACGCGGAAGAAATTCGCGGGAGGAGTCAACGCATTGTTGTTGATGGTCGTCTGTGAGCATTCGCGCAACTCGTCTTGCGCACACCTTCCGATATTTCAACCTTGCTGTCAAACTCCTATGAATAGTGCCTCTAGAAACGCCAGGAACCAATAAGTGCAGAAGTCGTTGAGTGTGATCCTCCGATATTGCCGCATCATTTCTTCGGCCTTCGCGACTGTCTCATCAGAAATTGACGGTCTCCCGCTTCTTTCTTCGTCGTGAATTTCCGTGCGACCAGCTGCGAACTGCCTACACCACTAGCGGAAGTTTTTAACATCCATGCAAGACTCTCCGTACACTTCCGTCAACTGGCAATAATTTGCGATTGGTTGAACGCTATTTGCATGAACTTCGCTCCTGGCGGTAGCGACAAACGGGAACTCCATTCCAAATGGTTGCCGGGCCAAGACTGACAGTCCCTTTCGCGCCGAGTCATGGCTTGTTTGGAAGACGGGGAACAATGAACACAGCAGTATAGCGAGCAGCCACGCATATAGTTTCCCTGCGGCCGCAGCCCTTTTGAGACCTTACTTTTGGTATTGCCCTCGTAAACATACTGCTGACACTAACCGTTGCAAAAGGAACAACACAATACAGCCAGTTCAACCGGACGCCAGCAGGCTCAGTCAATGTTTTGCGTTTTATTTTGAAGCCAGGAGATGCACCGAAGGAATTCAAGCCTATTTTACAAGCGAAGAACTTTCCTCGAAAGAGGTTTATGAGCAAGTATGATTTTTTCCACTGTATTGATGTTTCCTGCCCAATTGGTCAGCAGTGGTTGCATTAGCTTGGCTAGAAAGGCTTTGCAGAGGTCCTCGGTGTGACTGCGGTCTTCTCTCTCGCAAATAAACTCCGGACATTGCTCAAAACAGGGATGAAGGGCTGAAACCACCATGTTGCATAGCTTGCTGCTTCTGCGGGAACTCAATTGGTAACCGATCTTCGGATCTTGCGTTTGTGGCGCACAGCGGCACTCAGCAGTTGCGTGGCATGGTGTCGCATGCGCTTAGGACGCTGTCGACACGGGCACCGATGACAAGCACGCAGAACTAGCAGAACCACGCGGTCATGCAGAGCAGTTACAGCGAAAGCACGTGCCAACACAGCCAGCGCACTCCATCCGCGTCGTCCGGCCGCGCGTGCCGGTGGCGCCTTGTCACGGAGTGGTGGCGCCCCCGCGGAGAATAACGGCGGAAACTTGAACTTCTCCCAATACGCGCTTCCCCAGGCAATGGGGCGCGACGCGGCGGGCCGCACCGTGCTCCGATGCAAACATCTTTTGGAAATGAAGCGGAAGCTACGATTACGAAACAGGCCCTCTCTTCTCACGCAGCGGAATGCAGCCCCCGATTTCACTTAATAGTTTTAGTTTATAACCTAACTTCAAACTTTCCACGTCCGAAATTCGAGACAGAAACAGTTTTGTTCAAGAGGAACGAGCTTACAACACTTGGCTTAAAAATTTGAGAGGGAAAAATTCGGCACAGACACTTGAGACTGCTCGCGTGTGGGAATGCGAAAGCATCGCTATCCGTGGGTGCACTGACACCCACCCATACACACACGCGCATGACGCCGCCCGGAAAACTGTAGGACCAACTATTGCATCACAATTTTGATACAAAAATCGGTTTCTTAGGAAAATAAATGGCGCAGTAATGTGTCTCAGATCTCGGTGGACACCTCAACCGCGCCTTAATGAAAGAGGCCAAGAGTTTGGGAGGGCATACAATTGAAGGTGCATATGTCGTCGGTTGCAGCCTCTGTCGAAAGCTATCCTCCAATGTGGTGAGCACATGTCAGCTATATGCAAATAGAAATCGTATGACACTACCCGGAACGCTGTGGCACAAACGGTTGCGTCACAATTTTGGTAACATTGTTGTCGGGGAAAACTGACGGAACATTGAGGTCGGTGCCTTGATGCCTTAGGAGGCATAAGGGGGTTCTCACACAGCTTCCACCCTCGCCGTTCGATGACGTTCTACGTCACATCAGCGGTAACTCAGGACGTGCTACGTCCGCCGCTTAAAAACGTGGGTGGCGCTGGTGAACACTCCCAAGGTTAGGTTATTTGTAAACATAAATACCCCCGAAAGCAGAAGGTTTGACAGCCGTCGCCGTAGCTCAGTGGTAGAGCACCGGACGCGTAATTCGGAGGTCGTGGGTTCGGATCCCACCGGCGGCATGTGGTTGTTTTTTCTTCTGCTTTTCTAATCAATTAGCTTTAAGCGATAACATATTCAGTAATATTATAAATTGATAAACACCACAAAATAAATAAATTAATTAAAAATCCTCTGTGCCCCTTGGTTTCTGTGGCTGTTGGCTTCTCTCTCATATATATATATTGTCACGTTGTAGTGACGGCAGTCCAGTGGTCAGGAAGACATCAGCCAGTCTTGGAAACGAAGCTCTTTATTTGGGCTGACTTGCGCCCGCAAAATAACTGAATCACTCGGCGGCGGCGTAAGCAACAAACGTGCTCGTCGCTCGTCGAACTTCGAATGGCCGCTGCTCGCGGCATCGTTCAATTTAAAGCCGGTAAGGAAACTTCGAGATAGCAGGTCGAGACCATCTAGACTAATCTGGAAACACGTAGATGCAGCTTTTCATGGCTGTGAATAATCGAGATTAGTCCGGTCGCTTCTCGCGCGTCAAGAACAAAAATGATAACACCCCTTTTCTGCGGCCTTGCGCGAACGAACGGACGCTACATGGATACGTGGCAATATATATATATATATATATATATATATATATATATATATATATATATATATATATATATATATATATATATATATATATATATATATATATAGGGGAAGGGGAATGAGGGGCTCGTTATAAATATGAGAGAAGCCAACAGCCACAGAAACCAAGGAGCACAGGGGATTTTTTTTTCATTTATTTATTTTTTTTGTGGTGTTGATCAAGTAAGAATATTACTGTCGCTTAAAACTAATTGATTAGAAAAGCAGAAGAAAAAACAACCGCATGCCGCCGGTGGGATCCGAACCCACGACCTCCGAATTACGCGTCCGGTGCTCTACCTCTGAGCTACGGCGACGGCTGTCAAACCTTCTGCTTTCGGGGGTATCCGTGGGGATCCGTGGATCCGTGGATCCGTGGGTGGGGATCCGTGGGGACCCACGGGGGATCCGTGGGTTCGGATCCCACCGGCGGCATGTGGTTGTTTTTTCTTCTGCTTTTCTAATCAATTAGTTTTAAGCGACAGTAATATTCTTACTTGATCAACACCACAAAAAAATAAATAAATAAATAAAAATCCCCTGTGCTCCTTGGTTTCTGTGGCTGTTGGCTTCTCTCATATTTATAACGAGCCCCTCATTCCCCTTCCCTTATTTGCTTAATTGCTTAGCGAGGGCCTCGGTTCTGGCTGCCTTGATGCCATAGGAAGGACAAGAGGGTTCTCACATAGCTTCCACCCTCGACGTTCGATGGCGTTCTACGTCACACCAGCGGTAACCCAGGACGTTCCACGTCCGCCGCTTACGAACATGGGTGGCGCTGATGAACACTCTCAAGGTTAGGTTATTTGTAAAGAAAACATAAATACCCCCGAAAGCAGAAGGTTTGACAGCCGTCGCCGTAGCTCAGAGGTAGAGCACCGGACGCGTAATTCGGAGGTCGTGGGTTCGGATCCCACCGGCGGCATGTGGTTGTTTTTTCTTCTGCTTTTCTAATCAATTAGTTTTAAGCGACAGTAATATTCTTACTTGATCAACACCACAAAAAAATAAATAAATGAAAAAAAAAAACCCCTGTGCTCCTTGGTTTCTGTGGCTGTTGGCTTCTCTCATATTTATAACGAGCCCCTCATTCCCCTTCCCTTATTTGCTTAATTGCTTAGCGAGGGCCTCGGTTCTGGCAGCCTTGATGCCATAGGAAGGACAAGAGGGTTCTCACATAGCTTCCACCCTCGACGTTCGATGGCGTTCTACGTCACACCAGCGGTAACCCAGGACGTTCCACGTCCGCCGCTTACGAACATGGGTGGCGCTGATGAACACTCTCAAGGTTAGGTTATTTGTAAAAAAAACATAAATACCCCCGAAAGCAGAAGGTTTGACAGCCGTCGCCGTAGCTCAGAGGTAGAGCACCGGACGCGTAATTCGGAGGTCGTGGGTTCGGATCCCACCGGCGGCATGTGGTTGTTTTTTCTTCTGCTTTTCTAATCAATTAGTTTTAAGCGACAGTAATATTCTTACTTGATCAACACCACAAAAAAATAAATAAATGAAAAAAAAAATCCCCTGTGCTCCTTGGTTTCTGTGGCTGTTGGCTTCTCTCATATATATATATATATATATATATATATATATATATATATATATATATATATATGAGAAGCCAACAGCTTTTGAGCAATAGAGACTAGTACTAAATATGTTATCGCCAAAGGTAATTGATTCGAAAAACAGAAGAAAAAACAACCACATGCCACCGGTGGGAACCGAACCCACGACCACCGAATTACGCATCCGGTGCTCTACCAACTGAGCAACGGCGACGGCTGTCAGATCTACCTTCGAGGGTATTTATGCTTACAATTGACCTAACCTTGAGAGTGTTCATCAGCGCCACCCACGTTCATAAGCGGCAGTCGTGGTACGTCCGGAGTAACCCCGCTGGTGTGACGTGGAACGTCATTGAACGGCGAGGGTAGAAGCTGTGTCAGAACCTTCTTATGCTTCCCATGGCATCAAGGCTGCCAGAACCGAGGCCCTGTATATATATATATATATATACATTTACATGTATATGTGTATATACATATATATACATGTGTATATGTATACATGTCAAGACATGTATATACTATCGGTAATTAAAGTATGCGGGGTGCGATTTCTTGAAAAACGTTTATTGTAGCTCTACCTCGCTACCCGGTAGCCTGATATCTTTACCAGAGGAAGGAGCATGTAGGCCCCGAGTACCTCCATACATTTCAGGCAATTTTCTTGCGTGCCTGCGCTGGAATGAATTTGTTTGCGCACACGTCCCGTAAACTTTTGCTGGCGATAGTATATGCTTGAGTTTTCGTACCGACTGCTAGTAAACACGCACACGCACGCACAGAGCCGCCGCAGTGGTTCAGTGGTTATGGCACCCGGCTGCTGAGCCGAAAGACGCGGGTTCAATCACGGCCGCGCGGTGGTCTAATTTCGATGGAGGCGAAATTCTAGAGGCCCGTGTACTGTGCGATGTGAGTGCACGTTAAAGAAACCCAGGTGGCCAATATTTCCGAAGTCCTTCACTACGGCGTCCCTCGTAGCCGCAGTCGCTTTCAGACTTTAAGCACACACACACAGGGTCGCGCGCACCATCGGGTTGTTTTGGTGCCATCGGCTTTTTTTTTTTTTTTGCCACGGGACTAGTAATGCATTCGCATTGAGATATTGAGATCTGAAACGTTCAGCTGACCAACTGCCTGCGATTTTTGTCATGCTAGTGATTTATTATGACAGGAACTGAATTGAACGGCTCCTAACTAGCTTTCAGCTGGAGTCGAGAAGTTAGTGCAATCATGCCTCTGAAATGAATGTTTGAAACAAAAACCAACCAACCAATCATTAAATCATTCATCCAATCAATCAATCAATCAATCAAATCAATCAATTAATCAATCAACTCGGCGCCGTTCATTACCCAATGATAGGTCCGTTGCACTACAGCAGCTCCTTCCTTACACGTCCAATGTGGCGGGCAGACTCGGAATTTTCCAAGCGATTAGTTATGGAATAGCCTTCGTTAACAACATTATTTTCTTTTTCTCACTGCTGTCTTGAGCATTTGAAGATCTCAGCGCAGTTTATAGCGCCAATATTATTGGCGTCATGCGTGTGTGCGTTAAAATAACTATGTTGTGCTCGATGGCACTGTTATATTTAACTTAAAATATTGGGACTATGGTTATTTTTGAAAGTCCCTTAAAAATGTTATTTATTTGTTTATTTACTTGTTTGTTTGTCGATTGTTTATTTGGGAGGCAGGTGGACATGGTCGCCATGGTGGGCCTGCTGCTGCTCTACGTGGCTGTTGACCTCACTCCGCTCTGGACCCGCACGTCTCTGTGGCTGCTGAGCTGGCGCGGGGCGCGCGTCAAGCCCCTGTTCGCGGCTGTGATGGCGGTCGCCTTCACGGCCTCCCTCTTCCTGCCGGCCTCCTTCGTCACGCTCGTGCTCGCCGCGTTCATCAACCGCACCGTGCGAACCATACAGGCCAGTCCAGTACACGCTATGTGGCGCATAGGTGCACGTTTGTACACGCAGCGCTTCCGCTGATGCATTCACCGCTGATGCGCAGCTCGTGGAAGGGGAGAAGCCTCAGGGTCGGTACGACGAGGTTGACGTTTCCGTGGAAGTGTTTTACTCTTCCCGGATTTTGAGTAAATTATGTCTGAAGTAGGTGGGCAAAGCGTTGTTCTGCAGCTTCTGGTTTATGGGGGCTTTAACGTCCCAAAGTGACTCAGGCTATGAGGGACGCCGTAGTGGAGGGTTCCGGATAACTTCGACCACCTGGGGTTGTTTAACGCGCACTGACATCGCACAGCACATGGGCCTCTAGAATGTGCAGCTACTGTAAAAATACAATAGCCACGACCTGCATGACCAACATGCTATCAATTGTTCTTGCGGTATCGGGCATCAGGTTTTGCGCTTCGAGGAATGAGGATGTGTGCATTAATTTCAAAGCTGCGTGAGCAAAGTTGAACCTCATTAGAAAACGCGTACGGAGAGAAAACTGAGCAAAGCACGAACAGCATGGAAAAATACACTCGCAACAGTTTATAAATGTTACTGGTAGTATGAAGAATAATACAAATGAATGCAGAAAAAGATTGCAGTTACTAGTTACGTAAGACTGCAGTACAAACTCGGGGTACGCAAAAATTAATCCAATGCAAGAATATTCTTCCTTAACAAATCTTCTTTTAGGGAACTGTGTTATATACTTCATCGCGGATACAATTTAATGGCAGCTGAAGGCGATTCCCAAATCGTAGGGACCACGAACATTGCTGAATGCTTCCCTTAATTTCATTTTCGAGAATTACAGGAGCATACTAGGAGATGCATTTTGGTAATCGCCCGCGACATCGAGGCTTTCAGGAGCTACGGGCAGTCTTTCTTCATGGTGACAAATGGAATTGTGTAATCTCGCCTGCTAAGGGCACTGCCGCTATCACCATCATTTCAACACTTATGGAACTGAAATATTTCCCACATGTATATATGAGCCACCAAGCCATCACACACAGGCATTAAAGATACGTTTGCCGGTACAGTGGCGTTGGCATTACACGACAGGGTGCGAGGATGGAAGTGTAGGGGAAGAGAGAACGAAGCAGGTGCAGCGCGCCGGACTGACTAGTCAGCATGCGGTGACGTTGTGTATGACGCAATTGCAACGCGCCGCACTGAGTGGTCCGAGCACAGTGACGTCCTGTGCAACCTAACAGAGGAGGCAGATAAAAATCACGAGGGCCCTAAAGGAACTTACACGCGAGTAATACGAAAGCATTCCAATTCTTTTCCAGTCCTGTTGTAATATTGTTCTATTCCTTTTTAGTTGGTGCATTTGCAAATACTAGTTCGATTACTGGTTAACGTTTCGTATTTTCCCGCTTTTGATGACGTTTCACCGTTACGACCAATCACGAGTTTTATAACGGCTCTACTTTTTGGGCGACGTCCGGTTTTCGTGTCGATGAGCCGCCTAATGCTTTAGAATTAATAGTTACAGTTGCCGCTGAATATCATGTTACACCTTTATCCAATTTTAGTCGACGAGTGCCGTTTCCCGTCGCAGGATCACATGGCCGAGTGCCTGCAC
This sequence comes from Amblyomma mixtum, assembly GCF_055824585.1. Taxonomy (NCBI): domain Eukaryota; kingdom Metazoa; phylum Arthropoda; class Arachnida; order Ixodida; family Ixodidae; genus Amblyomma; species Amblyomma mixtum. The sequence continues at coordinate 316,992,508 of NC_143013.1, forward strand.
GAACAGGCCCAGAGGCACGTTGCGCCAGGGCGGTCACTAAAAGCAGCGCCCAGACTGAGCATGGACCTCTCTCAGCGTAGCCGACGGTCGCTGCCAGAGTTAGGCTCCAGGCGGGCCACAATCACCTCACGCGGCTTCCTTGGCCCAGGTGCGAAGTCGGGCAGTTCCTTCGGGTAGCCCTGCGCGGGACAGTTGAGCCACGACCCTAATGACACTCTGGAGTTCACCTGTCATTAATGACTTGCGATATCACCTTCCCTGCGACGTTAGCTGCACTAATCGCAGACGAGAGTTAAAAATTGAGCCGTAAAAGGACAGCAGCGCGAAAAACCGGACAACGGACGAAGCCGAAGAGACAAAGACGAGCGCTGAACTTCCAGCAACTTTTATTATGAGCGTTTCACACATGTATACATTGTCCGCGTTAAGATTATCACCTACGCATGCACAAATAGGCCAGCTCTTCGTCTGAGAGGGCAACGGTATAGGCGTGAAGACGCAGCCCTGCCCGAGTCTAGAAATTCATTCTCATTCCACCATTCCCACGCGACACGTTGTTTGCGTTTCTTTATTACAGTATTGCTCGCACAGGCGGGGAAATAATCTTGCAAGCAAAACAGTGAATTATGAGAAAACCGCCATATCATTTGCCTTCACGCTCATTTTTTACGTTGTGCTGTTTGACCAACGTACATCTTTCCACAGCTTGAGGGAATTTAATAGACTGCACTTGCTCATTCTCAAACGGCCGCCTGTGCTTCTTGCCGCAATCTCGTTGTTGAGTTACCTCCGGGTCAGTCATTCTGCAAAACTGCTGATTGCGACAGAAAAGCTGCCAAAAGCAGAAAAGCTGTCACATTCTGCAAAGCTCTGAACATGCAAGCGAAAAGGTTTTGCCCGTGTTTGAAATGGTGGTGAGCCTTCTTGACGTAAAGCAGTAACTCCCTGTCAATGGTAAAATTAAAATTTTTGCATATTCAATACTGTTTTAGAGGTGTTCGCGTTTGCTGGTGCTGTGAACTGCGCACTAACAAGACGCTTCTGCCTTTCAACCTCCCCATTCAAAGCTCATTAAACGATCCATTGCCTTGTCGTGCTTAAAGAGTGCGCTCGGCAACTCTTTCCTGCACATTATCTCAGAAGCGTTCAACCATGAAGCCGAAAAAGTGTTGAGTGCCCATTACCGGCAACACTTCCTGATGTCAGTCGCAGAGGGTCTTCTGAATATGATGTCCACAAAGGTACGAATGATTGACTCCAGCACAAAGCGTAGGCAGAAGGCAGCAGTCATACCTTGCATCCACAGGTAGCTACATAATCCGATAACGGTGGTCCAGCTTTACGACGTGAAAGAGGTGTACTCTGCACCCTATAAGCTGTCAAAGCTTTGCGGGACGCCTGACCAGGAGGAAACTCAACGAGATTACGCACGAATGACAGGCGACCATTTTGTTGAGTGCGCCGAACGTGTATGCATTCTATCAGATTTCCTTCAATTGCAGAAAGACAGACAGAAGCAATATGAAAGCGGGCGCGGGAGCGCGTAGCCGCCGCACTTCGCGAGGCGCTGCCCCCGACAGTGGCGAGAATCGGCGGCAAAGGCATGTGCATCGTGGCCGGCTGCTCTTTCCGCGTATGCGCTTATTCTCATCGGCTCTTGGCGGCAGCGCTTCGCGAAGCGCGGAGGCCATGCGCTCCCGTGTTCCTTTTCATATTGTTTCTACGTGTACTTTAATCAAACTGGGAGATGCGTGATCGATAGGTTAAAAGAGCACGCTGAGAACGTAAAAAATGAGCGTGAAGGCAAATATTGCAATGGTTTTCTTGTAAACCATATTACTTGCAAGGATAGTTCCCTCGATCTCGAGAGCGCTACTGCAATTAAGAAAACCGAACTACGTGTCACGCGGGAATGGTGGAATCAGAATGCATTTCTTGATTTAGGAAGGTACTGCGTCAGAAGTCTTCTACTGCCCTCACAAACAAAGAGCCGGTCTATTTGCGCATGCGTAGGTGAGAACCTCGGCTCAAACAGCGTATAAATTCGTGAAACATGCACAGTGCAAGTCGTTGGATGTTCAGCGCTCGTCCTTCTCTTCACGTCTTCTTCCGTTGTCCTGTTTCTCGCACTGCTGTCATTCTTCATAAAGTATCCACCAACACTACCAATTCGCAGCATTGAGTTGTAGCTCCTGCTCTACTAATTCGCGTGCCGCCGGACATTCTCGTGACGTGGAGAAGCGAGATTTGGGAACAAAATTCTGCATTTATTTGTAATGCCAGGAAAGAAAGCTCCTCGAGGGCTGTAGTCCTCGTATAACACGTGTTTCTGACCATCGCACCAGTTCATAGAGCGCACCAAATGGGATGCTCTGTTCACTAAGTACTGGTTGGCTGGTGTTCTCATCGCTGTCGCAGCGTTTCCTTCGTCCTCGATGCTCGAGACCTCGCGGAAATCCTCACTCGAAGCTCCGTCCAAGACTATCATGGCGTCTGAACCGGACGCCGGTCACAAAGCATGTCCTTCCACGACCGCCCCGGTGGCACAACCTTCACCTGGCTTGAGTTCAGACACAGGTCCCGCCGCACCGACATATGAAAGTGCGTAAGACTCAGACTATTTTAACTAAGATGCAAGCAGTGTTTAGGCGCGGGAACGCTTGAGAGGACGAAGCGTGTAGGGTTTTAGAGTTGATTGGTTCCCATGAGCAAGCCGTTTTCAGCATTAAGCCAAACAACCTGCTGCCGTAAACAGCTTGCGCATAGCACCCAGATGAGCAGTCGCATTGTTCGCAACCATTGTCGCTGGGTGTTTGAACACATACCGCGCGAAAAATATGGTTGGGTGCGTTGGTATACGTTACCGTTAAGAATCCGGCGCGGTGCATGAGGTGAGGCCAAAAGAAGAGAACACGACGAGCAGCCGTCGTGCCCTCTTCACCCTCCTCTCATGCGCCTTGCCGAATGCAAGATTCGAAGAACGGACTATTTTCTAAGCCTATTCTAAGGACTATTTTCTAACGGCGGGTGCGCCGTTGGCTTACGCAGCGGTTTCTGCGCCGTCTGTCGACGAGCCATCTCGGAAATCCTCGCTCTCATCTCCAGCCAAGGCCAGTATGGCGTCGCAACCTTCGCCTAGCTTCAGCTCGGACGATGTCCCTGTCGCACTTCCGCCAAAGATCGTCACGGTGGCAGAACCATCATCTGGAGCCAGTACCGACACTGCTCTTGTCGCATCAACGTCTGCAGGTGCGTAAGCTGGCGACGAATATGAACAGCATTCTGCGTACTCAGTCCAGCATCACTTAAAATACTTCCTTCCTGATTTCCAGCCAATCGAATCACCGAGGCTTTGCAACTCATACCTCGCATATCACACCACTAGTACTTCTAAAAAATACCGTAAAGTACTTTTATAAAGTACAAAATCAAAAGTTTTTAATAAGAGCACCGCTTGCTGCTCTAAGCGGCTTGCCTGGCGCTTTAGGTATAATTGTTGTTTCCGGTGTCCTTAAAGTAATTAAAAATTGCAACATTAAACTAATTTATATCAACGATTGTCTTAAATAATATATACGCAGATGTTACTAAACTCATAGTTACTTCATGCATATTCCCACAATACGAGTAAGGACATTGTTACGACAAACAAGCTGAATGGCTGAGTCTTGTCAGTTGTTTGCAAGAAATAAAAACGTTGAGAGTATTATGAAACAAGATGTTGTACTTGCCCATAAAAACGCTCGTAGGACGAATACAAAACAATACACACATCTCTGCTCAGAGTGGTTTCTGAAGTGGAATTTTTAAGATTGCAATGAAAGGTACAGGAAAGAACCGGAACAACTAAGAAATAAACTACCAGTTTAGCCGTGCCAGGCAGCCGCTCGAGTTGTGGAGTGTTTCCATAAATCGTCACTCCTGAAGTCATAGCTGAGCCGCTGTTATGCGGAAGAAAAATTCACCTGTCTAAATGCGACTTCCTGGGCTACAGAAACAGACCTACGCACCAGAAAGACGCCGATATCAAAGCGAAAGGCCCACCAGTTTAACCTGAGTACAGGAATGAGGCCAAAAGTTGAGTTGATCGAGGCTTCCGGATCTCTTCACATACATACTGCGTAACGCGCGAGATGTTCAATTTCCCAAACTCCCGTGGGCTCGTTCGCATGCCACTGACGGGCACGCGACGCTGGTGCTAGAGTAACTCGCGGAAGTCGTCTCTTGCAGCTCCGTCTGAGACAGAGTCAAGGTTGAAACCCACAACCGGAGCGAGTCTAGACACGTGTCCTGTTGCATCAACGCCTGCAGGTGAGTTTCTGCCAGCAGAGGCATAATTCCGCGTGCTAAAAAGCAATTAGTTGGTAAATGCAAGCGCACCTCTTGAGGTTTTAGCGCTTTCCTGATCGTCGTGCCCTTAATAGTTCTCGTTAAATTTTAGCAGAAAACTCGTGTTATCAGCTTCCAACACCGAAGGGTTGGCAAACGGTAGAGCTTTCACTTGCGTTTTTGCCCGGAAAGTAAATTTTCCGTGAATTTTTGACGCCACAGCCGTTGTACCTGTTTCGTTGTCTTGACCGCGCATACGTTGGAAGGAAGCCAGCAGTAACTGAAACCAGCAATGCGTGGCGGAATGTGTTTATCTTCATTTTAACGCGAACCCGTTAAGGCTTCCGTTCTGCAGAAAATCCAGCGTCGTCGGTGCCGTCGTCGGCGGCGTTGTGAGCGGAAAAGCAAGAGGCTCACCTGTCATCTAGGTAACGTGATCATGTGACGTCATCACAACCTGCGAGCCGGATTGTGAGCAATCTTCCCACCGTGGCTGGTAGCAGTTAAATTAATGAATGGTCGCGAGTGGTTGCTCGGGAAGAGCAACTTGTGTTTCACAAGCCCCACCGCTGGCTGGTTAAAACAGCCACCTCCCGAAGCAGCGGCGCATCGCTTAACCGCTACACCACTGCTCCAGGAGTGATACGAGCTAGGACTCCTCGCGACCTGCAAAGTAGAGAATGGTCAGTTCCGAATATTTGGGCATGTAGGCAGTACCTAAGCGACAAAGGAGGAGTACAAGGAGTACTGGCGCGGGAGGGATCTTTAATGTTATCGCATTGTACTCTTAAGGATAGGGTAAGCCTTAGATGATGGTGAAAGAAAAAATAGTGTCCGTGTCTGTGAAGTGATCGCAGAGGACCCCAGGCCGCTGAAGGGACCAATTAACGCTATCGCATCGTACCATCAAGGCGGAGCTTTTGCCTTTTCTTTTTGTAGTGTTGACCTATGGGCAGTGAGTAGCGTAATTATATTTAACTGCAATATAAATTATTGCAAAGTAGAAGAATGATGTGAAGGATGAATCCACGAGGGTGACACAGCGCCGGTGGGATCTGAACCAGCTGCCCTCCCCTGCCCCCCCCCCCCCCCCCAAAAAAAAAAAGCACTCTCTATGCCTTTCTAGTTTCAGCGACTGTTGGTTTCCTATAAGTTGTAACGAGCCCCTCATTCCTCCTAACTTTTGTCCGGCTCTATGACAGTAGTACCTAGAAAAACTTCAGCTTTTAGGTACGAGATAAAACGTAGGAAGCTTAGGTTAGCGAGGATAGAGGTAGATTCGGGGTGACTGCAGAGGTACCTTGAGGTCCTTCTGTTTCCGACAATGCCAATTTGGCTGAAAAGATGATTGCTGCCACGGCTGTTCTATTCGGTAGGTCCTGGGGATGTGCTGTTGTAGTTTAACTCGATATATGTTTGCTTTCCACCGACAGTGCACGTGGGTTTTCAAAGTCGGCACTGCTGTGCAGTTTTCAAAACAGCCCTCGGCGTGCCTCAAGTCGCGAATTTTGTTACCCTTCACTTCCTCGCAAGTGCGGCGGTGGCTGCACGTCATGTTGTTGACTGCATTTGAGCTGTGTTTTGATTGTTTTGCCTGTTTGTATCGTCTCCTGTGGCGTCATCTAGTTTGTGCTGCCATATGCAAGATCAGATGGTTATAGTTCCTTTGCACACACTTTCGGTTTGCACCATTTGAGCAGAGAGCATGTAGAGGTATGCTGTCAAGTTCTTGGAGGCACTAACGCTAACCCCCCTACACCACCGATGCTTGTTAAACGACGTCGTGAATGATCATCGGAAATATACGGCGGCCTGGCGCAGCAGAAGCAGCAGACCAGCCAAAGCAGCAAGAAATACAGCCTGCTGTGCCAAAGCCAAAGCCGACGCCTGGACCTAAGTCATCCTGCCGCGTCTCGCACAAGAGAGCCGCGAAAGCCTCAGCAGCGATCCTGCCCAAGTCGTCGCCAGACATGGTGTTCCAGCCGTTTGGCCTCATCCCGTCCACGAAGGGAGCCGTGGTCTCGGAAATCGACTCTCGCCTTATCGGTGTGTGGGAGCCTTCTTCGGAGCTCAGCTTTTGAACGCACTACTTGTAGAAAGCATGAACACTTCTAAGTACGCTTTAGTCCAATGCAAGCTTAGATGTCGAGGACGGTGCCTAGTTGATTGTGCATGATGCTTGTAACGCGTTACGCTTTACGGTACGAACACAGAAGAAAAGTATGACACTTAAATGACTGTGTTCGTCCTGTGAAGTATAGCGCGTAACAATCATCATGCAAAGTTAGAGGAGTTCCCCAAGGTGGAGTACATTGCACTCAAGAGAACAATTACATTTACCCGATCTCATTGAAACTACAACAAAGGAAAGCTGCACATCTTCATCAGAATCTTCGCAGTTAAAAAGAATAATTCGCTTTGGTCTAGTGCTCTTGTGTACTCCCCACACAGACGGTGTCGGCTGAAGCCGGGCTTGAAATTGCTCGTGAAGGCTTCCGACTAATAAACCTCGTCAAGTTGACAGCCAGAAAATATGGCCGATAGAGAGCTCTATATAGATGTTTAAAATGCTTCAGTAATTAAAATTATCTAATCTAGAATTGAAATATTGAAGGTATGAATCGTTTCTCTGATCTAAAACACGAAATTAAGTTAGAAACTACGGCTACTGTGTGGCTTACCATTGCCTTTCTGTCCTTACTTTGCAGACAACAATCTTGGAAAACAGCTGCCGCCCGTCCCTGCGAAAATGTGAGTGCTAGCATTCATTCAAAACGTCTCTTTTGAACCGCAAACCACTGAACTTGCGCTCAAGCCAATTCCCAAGTAGCCACAACAGTGACTTGAAATACTATCCGCCATCGTTTGAAGGCAGGCCAAGTTTAGCTCATTTAGAGTCCGAAATGAAAGAAAGTTATGTGGCTTTTTCGCCTTACCCCGAGCTGAATACGTGACAACAGTAAACACCCCAGTGTCATACCCCGAGCTCACTCCTTCGAAGTGCAGTGGCCTGACTTGCATGTAACCCACCGCAGGGGCTCAGTGGTTAGGGCGCTCGGTTGCTAGCTCGACAGCCGAGTTTCGATGGAGGCGAAATGTAACATGTTCCCTTGTACTGTGCGATGTGATTGCACGTTATAGAGCCCTGTGTGGTCGAAATTTATCTGGAGCACTGCACTATGGCGTCTCTCATAGTCCATATGTCGCTTTATGTCATTACACCGATTACATTACACCACATCATGTCTTGCACGCAACCCTGACACATGCCATTCCACTGCTGAAATACGTGCTGCTGCCTGAGGCTGATCTTGTTCGAAATCAAGTGCTCTCCCAACCAAATCACTCCAGGACTATGCCACTAGACCTATTCACTAGTTCCACAATTGCAACTGTGGCGTATCGTCTCTGAAATAAATTTTTGGCTTGAACCAACCCTCACTACGCCGTCGCTTTGCCGGTCTGTGGTTGTTTTCCGGGGTCTTTTTTTTTTTAAGCGTAAATACATTGTTCACCATAGATGTCTCCAGCAGCGAGCATATCTAACCGCGCTTGTAATAACTTTCAACACTGCCGTTCACGTGCACGCACTGTCATTCTCGTGAATTCATTCTTCCCATCATTTTTATCTTCATTCTCCCCGGTGACACCGTAACAATAACTTCTCTGTGAAGCTTCGCTCGCACAGGTAATAGTGTTTTGTCAACGGCATAAAACGTTAACATAATGTTACGTCGTTGTATGATGTCTCTGTAAGGGGGCCTTTAAAGAAAAAAAAACTGACAACGGTTACATGTGTTGCGCAAATCGTGAAATTCAGTGATGGCTAGCGCAAACTTTACCATTCCTTTTTTAAATCTCTGCCCCTTGTTGTAGGCAGTAGCCACATGCAGTGGCTATAGGCCGGTTAACTTGACTACGCTGCTGCGCGCCTCCGATCTTGCAATTGCTTTTTGCTGACTTCTACTCCAGATTCGGGGAGAGTGACTGAGTCTGCGTCGACATCCGGATAGATACTGCCACATTGTAGTATAAAGGGTTCAATTTTTTCTACAAATATTTCACACACTGTGCATGCGTCACCTTCTTTGTTAAGTTTCTTTTTGTAGCTTTACGGTCTAAGATACCCTGATCTAGCTTCAAAGATTAGGGCGCTGCCTCTTCAGTTATTATAGAACGATTCCTTCCTGATTTGCCATTTCCCATTTCTATGTAGTTCTACAGTCTGTTTATTTTCCACTTAATTAATCCAGTTTTACTTGTCGTTTAAAGCTCTATTTAGCCGTTCTTGTTTCCTGCATATTTACTGGTTACTTTCCTAGCCTTTTTCCACCTCTCAGAGTCAACGCTATTTCTGTTTAAGTATTTAAATGCCTTAACTGTTCGCCTTAACTGTTCGCGCGGCTTTGGCCGCTTATCTGTTTTTTTCAGCAGCGTCCGCTTCGACGGACGCGGTTGTTGCTGCGACGCGCGTCTTTACTCTCTCTTTTACTCTATCCTCTTATCTTTCAGCTCTCTTCTATCTGCACGTGGCAGCGGTAGTGGCTTGGCTCGAGCCAGTAGGCAGGCCCGTGCAATTTCCTTTTCATCCTTCTCTCAGTCACAACAACAACTGTTACAGCCCAGTTTCCTCAGGCGTTCTTCCTATAATATTTTATTCTGAGCTTGCTGTCTTGGAACGATACGCAGCCCATGTCCCCTTGTACTGCCTCATTTGTGGTCCAACAGCTCTTTGATTTATTTCTAGTTCCTGCTGAACTTGAGCTAGCTCGGCCTCTGCGCGAAGCACCAGAAAAAAGCAACGCCGCTGCCTACCTCCCAGGATCGTACGAGAAGTGAAATGAGTCAAATAGTGGCCGCACTGGTTACGAGGCGATTTCGAAACAATCTTTCTGCACGGCTATCGTTGCTTCTGCCGAGTGCAAGCAGCTTCTCTACTGGCGCGGTCGCAGTGCGTACACGGCGCTGCACAGGGCTCTGATTGTGGGCACAGTCTACACCTGCATCCTGGCAAGCGAATGCAGCTACATCACGGGCCGAACCAAGCGCATCGTCGACCAGGAGTTCGAAAGGTTCGCGTGCATTGCATTATTATGTACAACCTTAGTGACACCGCTTCACTTTGCTAGATGCTGGAGCTAGTTACCCATGTTCCGGCATAAATACTGGAGACAGTTCTTAAAAACCGTTTTCCAGGAATCAATGAATCTCCTGCTCTAAAATCCAATCTGGAGCTGTAGTGCATGCGCTCGACGCTCGTTTGACGATACTGCATGCGTCGTTGCTATGCAATAAGCAGAAATATATTGTTCTTCGCCTGATGGACTTGCAGGGCTCGCTGCGCCTTGTCACAGATATTGTCGTATGTTTACTGTCCACGAGCCTGACAAAACTCTTCGCGATCGGCAATGTTGGAGGTCGGGGCTTATCTGACCGCGACCTTGCCTTATCATTTGGGGCGGCAAATTGGCGTGTACATTCTTCCACACTTCCCACTCGCTTATATCCAGCTGAACTCTTTTTGACAATTCCATGATACAAAAGTTAATTCAAATCTGTATGCGCTTTAAGTAAAGCACGCCATTTTTTTTTTATTTATTTTTTTTGCGCTAGCGTTTGCAATGACGACATAAGCACGGGTTAAATCCTCAGCTTCTTCTCACAGCGTCAGAGAAATGCGGAGAAGCTCGGTTATGATGTTACGGAGGGTTAGAGGAAAAACAATACGGTTCCGCTACCTTCGCCTATGCCATGCCTTGCATCGTCTGATGCTGCAGACAACGATCCACGGGCGTTGCCTTCGGTGCCGTTGGTTTTCTTTCTTCAAAACAGGTGTGTCTGCGTCGGAAATGTACCGCCACCGTAAATGACGTCATCATGTGGCCCCCACCAGGCGCCGTGTGCTGCAGAGAAGCCTAAAAACCGTCAAGGTTTTAACCGGCGATTACGTCGCCATTTCGAATTCTAGCGCAAAAGACTTCGCATGCTTTGCTTTCGAGTTCCACATATTCCACCCCTACAAGCCCGTGGAACCTCACCAGTAGCCCTTTAATCATGTAGTTCAGGAGCGCGCTATCGGTTCTTTCGTTTAGGACATGCATATTTCACATGTGTCAACTAAAGAGACCAGACAGCAAGTCATGTAATATTTCCCTGCTATCTGGCGTACAAACTTTCAATGAAATATCCGCTACATTTGCAAAGGTAACGTTGTCACTTGCGACATCGCTACTGAGTCCACTTGTTTATTAGCCTCAAAAGCATCCATTAAACAAATTGATTTGTGACAAGGTCTTTTGTTAGGCTTAGGTGAACTACCGAGACATGCGATGTGTTGCATTTTTCAGCCGACAGAGGGAGAGCCCCATGACAAACACGGTGTTTCTGCTCTTCATGTTCCCTATGTCTGTGGTCACCGCTGTCATCTTCTGGGTCTACATTTACCGCTTCTACCTGCAACAAGTGTAAGCAGTCTGTGTTGACACTGTGTCTATTTAGGAAAACCATGGAGGCGTAAAGTTTGTTAGTGCGCACATCGAATTCTGCAGATGACACCACCACAACATTACTCTTGATACCTCTCTAAGGTCCCTCTTGGCGGCAAGCTGTCTAGGCCAACCGCCTTTCAAAGAGCCCGCGAGGGTTCTTACAAATCTTTCAGCTCGTTAAATAATCTCCATGTGTCTAGTATCAAACCGTCGCTGTGCCTTTGAGATAGCGGTACCAAAACGGCAAAACGTTGTGGAAAAATTAAATTTCACAGATTAACCTTAACTGCGGAGCACTCGCTGACAGTCATTCAGATGGAGGTATTCGGTGCGTTAGAAAAGCGAATAACACTTCGAAAATTGGCACCCTTAGAGTCCAGCAAATTTTTTTTCTTTGTCGCCCTTGGTTCCCGGGAACTAAACACTCGGTGTACAAATTCTGCAGTTGTGCATCGCTAGCAACACTTCATTGGCATCCCGTGTGCCGTATTGATGGTGCTAGATATTGTCACGTAGTGGTGACTGCAGTCTGGCGAACAGGAACACAGCGAGAATGTCTTCGAAACGAAACTCTTTATTCGGGCTGACTTGAGCCCGCAAAGAACTGAATCACTCGGCGGCGGCGTAGCAACAAGCGTGCTCGGCGGTCGTCTAACAGAATGCCCGCCGCTGTCGGCCGTGCTCTTTTTAAGGCTGACAGCGAACATTCGAGATAAAGCTTCGGAAGTTATTAGAACATTCTGGCATAAACTAGAGTCGGCTCCGTCCGGATGCGATCCATCGAGATAATTCTAGGCGCGTCTTGCGTCACAAACGAAGCGATAAAGCGGCGTGCCGGCAGCCTTGAAGCATGAACAAATAAACGCAACAAACAAACGCTACAAAGATTCGCGGCAATATTAACGAATACAAGTTGCCTCTAGTCGCCACCTTAATTTCCAGCTTTACTGCCTGACCTTACAGCCTGACTGTACAATCAATATTTAGTCTGAATAATGTGTTTACTGATCTCCTAAACGCAGAGGTCGCTGGTTCTGTAAGCTGGAGGCAGACATTTATTTTTCGTACAGGAAAAGCTGTGTTTTTTCAAAACACGCACTCGCGTGGAAAAAATAGGCTTCATATTTTCGATCGCTTCGTGTAAAGGCGTCAAGGCAACGAAGCGCATGCATTTCACTTCTCCACTGCTTGGCTTTTCCTCCCTTAGGGACAAGCAAATGGATCGAGAATACAACCTGGCCATGAGGGAGATCTTCCTGAAGGAGCGTGAACAGCTGGGTGATGTCACGTAAGAATTTCGTACTGTAGACCGCGAATCGCACAAGGCCACGTTAAAGACCCTCAGATGGTGGAAATTCACCCGGTTCCCTTCACTACGACGCCTTTCACAAACCACGTGCAGCTTAAGGACGTAAATCCTCATATGCCGTCCACACTTGTCTTATAAACCTGCGGCTTAAGAGCATAAACATCTTTTAATCTCCTCGTACTTCCTAAACTTGTGCATACAGTCTTTTCTGTTTAATTATGCTTTTTTATTGCAGGAAACCAGAAATGATTGCAGTGATGATTTTCGTGGCATTCCTGCTGTCATTCGGATTAAACGCAACTGGTAAATTCAGGTAAGCGTGACAAACTCTGTGATATGATTACATTCAGCGGCAATAGTGGCGCTGCAGGTGAGAGGATTCTTCTTCTCTAAGAAAAAGGAAGGTTATGGTCGTATAGGCACGTACTCTTCACGAATTATCGCCGCAGTCAAATGCGTACTCTAATTAGCAAAAAAATCTTTTGCCGTGTTTTTTTTTCAGTTGATATCTTTCAGTTAAGGGGGATACCCCTCTTGGAACTATTTTCTTTATTTATAGACAGATTTACACCAAATTTTCACTGTGTGAACATATTCATGTGCTGATTCTAAAACTCCAAATGGTTTCCTCCTGCAGCAGTAAGTTTTATATTTATCAAGGAAACTGGAATTTCTTTGAAGGAGAAATTCTAGAGGCCCGTGTACTGTGCGATGTCAGTGCACGTTAAAGAACCCCAGGTGGTCGAAATTTCCGGAGCCCTCCACTACGGCGTCTCTCATAGCCTGAGTCGCTTTGGGACGTTAAACCCCACAAACAAACCAACCATTTATCAAGGAAAGTGTGTCGTTTGTTTGGAGGAAGCTTGGTTAATTAACATAAGACCTTGTGGAGAAGATTACTATTTATAAATGATCTAGAGTCACCAAGGAGTGCAATAAGGCATAAATGAGCATTCTAGTACGACTTGGACGAAAGTTACAGCTGGTCAAACATGACAGAGAAAAAGCTCATTTTGATGACTGAGACAAAACATTTATTTTGAAAATTTTCCCCAATAAAGCACAGTAGTTTAAAGTTAACGTTATTGCACAACCTGTGTATTTATCGTTCTAGCACAAAAAGAATTATACTAATAGCTGATATAGAACTGGAGATATCGCTCCTCCAAAATTCTGAATGTGCCAAAATTGCAGTTTTGAGAAATCTGAGAAAAACGTTTTTGGCATATTTTTGTGGCGTCAAGGGTAACTAGAAATCACTGAAGTGAGTTCTGGCTCGTTTTTGGCGTGGAAGAACCATTTCCCGTCGACATAAATGCGCTTGCAACAAGGAAATTGGCGGCGAACAGATGGCATAGCCTGGAGGCTGGAACCCGAGATGAGTGCCTTTGCACTGCGACCTCTCCCAAGTTGCGGCGCGGCGCGCGATTCTACCTCACAACGGCGCTGTGACCGCAGTCAGCACCTAACAAACGATATGTGCTCTCTGCTCCTCTTGCCCCTCAAAACATTGAGAAGCAAGTTTATTTCTTCTCGGTTTTCGATTTCGCGCTTTGCGGGACGCCGTTACGCGGACGCCGCTGGCGCCGCACCACCAACTTTACCGGAAAGCTGGATCTATCGCGCCGTTGATGGCTGTCAACGGAAGCTGCTTAGGTACCGCTTCTTCATATGCGCAGTCACGATTACGCTGTCTGTACGCGGCAGGAATCGCCCTGATCACTCCTCGCTGTCGCGCTAAGCACCGCCGGCGACAGCGTTATCGGTTCATTGCGAAGCGTCGGCGCATCATCGCTGATTGTAGATAACGAGATGCGACGATGCAGCGTACCCAAAGCGCTTTGGATCTCTACCTTTCGCTCCCTCAGGATGTGTGTTCAATCCTCGGTGTCACGCTAAGCACCGCCGGTTATGGCGTAGTCGGGCCGTCCCGGAGCGTCGTCGCAGAATGTAGACACCAGGATGCGACGCTACAGCGTTCCCAATGCGCTTCGGATCTCTACCTTTCTTTTCCTTTTAGGGCTTTTAGCCTAAGGCTTGCTTAAATTGAAATATTTCGCACTTAGCACCCGACGAACCTCACTTTGCCGTGACAGTGGGATTGCCCGACCCACTCAAAATGGCGACAGGCTGCAAGCGGTTGACGCCGTCAACCAACCAAAAGTCGTCGTTTTGGTCACGTGATATATAAAAAAAAAAACCAATAGCAGAGCACGTTTTGTTGAATTCTATTTCTTTGTTTACTGCTTCTAAGGTTTGCACATGGTTGCCAGCCGGAATACGGAAATAGCCTGAATCGAGACCTTTCAAACGAAACCAAAATGGCGCCGGCAGAGCGCGTATTTCTCGAACTGCAGGCACTGCGGGCAGTCAAACTTCGGTGCAATTAGACCTCAATTTAAAGGGCCGCGCGTGCGATTTCACGTCTTTGGAACGCTATAATGCATGAATTAAGCGGTATTTTTTAACGAAAATTCTTAGATAGCTGCGCAATGACCTCAGGATCGCTAAAATGAAAAGGTCGAAAATACGATTTTTTGACCAATTTTCGGCCGCAAAGAGCCGTGTCCCCCCTTAAGTATCAATTCACATCAAAGAGAGGAATACCTGCTTCATCTCATTTTTTGAATAAGGTCTGAAAGTTTCGCGTCCAATTCAGTTTCTTCCTCAACGCTTCCTGATGCGTCGTGAAACAGCAATTTTTGTTCGAAAAGGTTCTTCTTCCCAGCCGGTCACGTGACTGTCATGAGCGTTGAGGACTCAGCGGCTCAAGGACATCTTCATGGTTTTTTGCCAATATTTATGTAAAAGGGGGGGGGGGCTGCGAAGTGTTTGCAACAAGAAGTGTTAGCCGACAATCGCCGTAGCTCGATGCCGCCTGTAATAAGGATGATCGTCCGGAACCTAGGTACGGAGGCGATGCGAGCCGGACCGAACTCGAGCATTAGCCCGTGATCTGTGTTGTCCACACTCCCTTCAACCTCATCCGTTAGCCCTAACCAGCTGCACTCGAGTAACGAATTAAGCTGGGCATCAGCACTCACCCAAGAGGTCGGCGTCGCGGATAAGGTCCAGGGTGAGCTGGGAAACCTCCCTTCTCATGGATAATACCGTGCTGACAGTGTTTCCGCACGGACATTACTCTCTATGCACCACTATTTCAGAAAAAGTATTTAAAGCGGTTTACCCTCAGTACCAGTCATACGAGCGTCAACGATATGTATGTAATGTACGCACTACTCACAGCATACCGCGGTGATGTTGCGGTTGGTTCGCGAAGTGTGTTCGGCGTCCTTCAAAATGCTTTTTCTTTATTCCCACCAATTGCAGCATCGAATCGACGTTGACGACCTACCTGCTAGTGCTGCTGGTGATTGGAGTTCCCCGGGAGATGGGCAATCCTTTCCTGACCGACGATAGCCTCACGTGGCCGCTCATGATGAGTTGTGTGCCTTGGGACATGATCTTCATGCGCGCCGGAGGCGCGGAGCTCACGCACCTGTCTCGGGCAAGTGGCGGTCACTCATACTATCAGGCGGGAATGAAACGCGAACACGGCAACGCGTGACTTGAAGCTAATTCTGGTACAGCGCGCGCCGTCTGGCAGCGTTCGCGATAAGCTGCTGACGTGTGCGCTGGGTGTGTGGCTTCTCTACGCAGCCTTTGCTCGACTTGCACCGGTTTGGCAATCCCCGTCTAGCACCGGAATGGCACCTGCCGCATCGCTTTGATTCTGACGCCATGACTCATGTTCCGGCGAGCGGGATGACGTTGTTCTTTTTGATCCTTCTAACGACCGTGTTACTTCTCGATGCGATGGTAAAGCTGCGACTGCCTAATGCGCAAGCGATGTCCGCCTCGGCGGGATGGCGAAGGCTCAGGCCGATCTTTCTTCTGCATATGCGTGAAAAAAAAAATTCAGAGTTAAATGCTCCGAAGTGACGCAAAGCCTATTATTGATGCCGTAGTGGAGGGCTCTTTTTTTTTTAATTTAGGCCACTTGGGGTTCTTCAACGCGTGCAGACATAGCACAGCAAACGGGCGTTTCTGTATTTCGCCTCCATTGAAACACGGCCGCCGCCTCCAGGACCGAACCCTCAACGTTTGGGATTGGCAGCCAGTTGCCAATGCCACTGAGCCACCGTGAAGCGCATATGCGTTAAGCAATTTCAGAGAACAGCTGTTCACAACTGGTAGTGAGGTGCCTGAAGTGGTAAGGAAATATGCCTACACTTGGGGAGGTAGTAGCCGCTGACCCGGACCATGAGAGGGAAATGACTAGAATAAGAATGGGGTGGAGCGCATATGGCAGGTTCTCTCAGGTCATGAATGGCAGTTTACCAATATCCTTCAAGCGAAAAGTATACAACAGCTGTATCTTACTGGTACTCACCTATGGGGCAGAAACGTGGAGGTTAACGAAAAGGGTCCAGCTTAAGTTAAGTACAACGCATCCAACTATGGAAAGAAAAATGATAGGAGTAGCATTAAGAGACCGGAAGCAGGTCGAGTGGCTGAGGGAACAAACGCGAGTTAATGACATCCTAGTCGAAATCAAGAGGAACAAATGGGCTTGGGCAGGGCATGTAATGCGAAGGCAAGATAGCAATGTGGATTCCAAGAGAAGACAAGCATAGCAGTAGGCGGCAGAACGTTAGGTGGGCGGATGAGATTAAGAAGTTTACAGGGATACGGTGGCCGCAGCTGGCAAAGGACAGGGTTAATTGGAGAGACATGGGAGAGGCCTTTGCACTGCAGTGGGCGTAGTCAGGCTTATGGTGAATTTCAGCGCAAGAAACAGAAGTTGACAGCCTTTTTGCAGGCCTACTATGGCGAGAACAGAGGGAGTCATCTTGGAATACAACCACAGCTCGGATTGTAGATGCGTTGTTCGAGTTCCTTAAGAGAGGGTGGCTTTGAACTGAAGGCATTAAGCGCTTTCAATATTGGTTGATATTGTCATGATATTTTAATTTCTAAAAACTCGGAACATTAACTGAGCTACTTCGCGGTGCCTTTGCTACAATCGACTCTGCTCGAGTATCAGGTTCAGGGCGGCCGGTAACGCAAGGAGCTTGGCTGCTGTTGCACCAACATAACTGAGCGCTGAAAATTAGAATCCTTATGTACCCAAACGCTCGTGCCGCCTTGGCACTGCCAAAAATGTAATGCGCGTTGAAATTGACGACGTCAGGTAACTGGCTACATCTCGGCTTGGTTTAGTTGGGTTTTGTTGCGCAATACGAAAGGCGCAATACGAAGTATCACGAACAAAATCACCATTCATGAGTTAACTTCACCTTCTTACCAAGTGTAAAGGCGTCACGCATTTCTTAGGCCAATATTATTGACCAACGACTGGCGCAACGAACGTTCCTTTTCTCCCAGGTTCCCCTGTTTCAAGGTGAAGTTGACGATCGTAATAAGAGGGCATTTACTCATTAGCAACCACGCAAGATGCAGCCATACGCGGCTACAAAAGAAAAAAATGCAGTTTTCGCGGAAACTTCATACTTGAAGAAAAATTCGTCCTGGTCCGGCGATCGTACACGTGACCTGCGCCTCTCCGTGGCAGTAGTTCTAACAACTGCGCTAATCAGGACGGCAAGCAGACAGTACGACGACAGCGAATTTATCAAAACTCGAAGTGGGAACGGTGTTTGTCCAGTGAGTATTTAATGAGCAACTATTCCCTTATTACAAATCTACTCCACTTGGGGGGATTCCCCTAAACATTGGACCAGCATTTCTAGTCGTTGAACGATTCGCTCTCACTCTACAATATCTAGCCGTACAGTTTAGCTCAGCTGGCAAAGCGACTGCCCTGGACAGGCGGTGGTCTCGGATTCGATCCCCGGACCAGAAAGAATTTTTATTCAACTACGAAGTTTCTGTTGAAGGCTGCATAGCTTTCTTTTGTTACCGTATGGCTGCGTTTGGGTGGATGCTGATGAGTAATTACTCTTATTACAAATCTACTCTACCCTGTGGGATTCGCCTAAACATCGATCAACGTTGACAATTGTTACGCTCTTTCTCTTTACGTGCTCTGCAGATATCCGGTGTGTCATCGTGGATCTTCGGCAAGGTCCTGATGGGAAACTTGCGCTTGATGTCACCCTTCTGGTGCCAGCTCGTCCTGCTGGCCACAACTGCAGTTCTTGCCGAAGTGGACACGTCCTTTGGCTTCGCAGATCGCGTCGTTCCCGACATGCTGAGCCTGGTAAGAGGGGACAAGTTCTTCTCCCGCCGCAAGACGTAGCCAGTGGCTTCCTCTTGGCTCTCAAGCAAGGAGTCCATCTAGAGGCCAGTGCATGCAGAAAAGCGATATAAGTGAGGCAAGGGAGGTGAAATAGAGGGGGTGAAAGCGGGAAGACTAACAGTCAGGGCTCGCATAGACTTGTTTTTACTTTTTGTTTTTGTTCAAGCTTTTTTAGGTGCCGCCACTCATCAAGTTGCGGGTTGCACCGTTCCCTATAGGGTGCGCTGACAACTTACCAAGAGCTACCTATTTATTTACCCTCATGAGACACGCGCTGTGGTATACATTCGCGCTACCTTAACCATGTCGCGCAGCTTCGAATCAGCGCTGCCTGCTCTTCTAGTTTCTACTTGCAATTTACTTCTACTTCTATGAAACCTATAAGTCCAAGAGCACGACCGCTGTACTTGCCGGGTTTCGCGACCGAGTATCTGTAGCGTCCCTAGCTCTTCGGTGCTACACACGGTGACGAGGATGAGTATCATGTTTTAGAGGATGAGTCGCTATCACGCTAATCCTATTTCTGCCTTTCTGCCCCCCCCCCCCCTCTTATCTCAACTCACGTCTTATCACTGGCCCCTCTGAACTCGGGCAATGAATGGACGTAATGCCATTTCCAATGGGCGCTTTGTAACGGTTGTCAAGTCGAGGACTTTCGAGAATATGAAATGAAAGGAGCTGTGTCCATGATACTTGGTTAAGCTTATCGCAGGCGAGTGGTCCGATGAACTCCCACCAAGCACCAGTGGCGCCAGCATCGTCAATAGTAGTTTACGCGTAATATCCTCGTCAGACCTGAGCAAACGTTCGGCTTGTAATAGCTAATCCGAACGGATTTTTCATGTCTGGGAACATGAATGCCCACAAAACATTTTGCACTCGTAGGTCCTACATTTTTTGTTTTGTTAATTTTCTTCATGCGCTCTGCTACGGATCTCTGGGCCTACAGAAACGTTTAACGTCTTATGATGTTTACTTAGTTTAATACATACACGACACAATGCGTATTTAAATAAAAATTACAAATATCTACTTTGAGGAAAGCTTGGGAGGTATTTGGGCGCTTTTGAAAAGCTACTCAGAGCGCTACTGTTGTTACAGTTCTTAAATGGCTGACTTTGTGGGAAGACAGTGAATATACTGCCTGACTTCCTGTGGCACTCAGTCTACAGAAGTGACGCGAACTGCGTACGACAAGTTTTGAGTATAAGGTACGGGAGGTTTATTGGGGATATACACTTACTAGGCCAACTGCATATCACTTGGGAGCTCCCTTTTTTGGAGCCAGTATATTAAATCTGCAACGAAAGCAACAAGAACAAGTTTAACCTGAAAAGCTGTTGTTGGCATTGAAACGTACTGAAATGCTTTGTTTCGGCAAGGATGGTTACCATGGTTGTTTTCCATAGTAACGTTCTGTCAATTATACTGTTGTGGCGTTTTCCAGCGCGTAGTTTCAAAAACATGTCCTCGAAGGAGGCGTTCATGATCCTGATAAACTTCATATCCGCGGTATATTGACTCAGTGATCGTTGAAGCCACCCGTGAAGCAGCGTTCAGTTGGCCGTTGAGTAGACAGAGACTTCCTAAATGCCCATAAGACGTGGCTATAAAGCTTCGTACGCATGAAGGGCCTACGGAGCCTGCGTTTCTGAGATAGAAAAGTCGGATAGAACTGCTGTCAGGTAATCGCTTGCTTACCCGTTCTCACGCAGGCGGATGAACTGCGGCAGCACGAACTGTACCTTGCGCTTCCCGTGGTTGTCCAAGCCCAGTATGTGCTGCTCATTCCATACACGCGGCTCTCGCTCATCTTCATCCACCAGTACACCGACGTGGAGTATACCGAGCTGGTTAGTCGTCCGCAGCAAAATAACTTTCTATTGCTTGTCTATCTCTTGGCTAATCAGCGATTATGGGAACGCTGCAAGAGTGGCGATGGGATATGCAGGTCTACGTGCCCACTGCATTAAATCAGGTGCAGACAGGGATTAGTTCGTTATTGGTGCATGTATCGCTTTATCAGCTTACAACGGTTCTGCTTGGTGCTAAATCTCTGCAACAGCAGCAATGCAACAGATTCCCGGCGAAAAAAAATTCCTAGCTTCAGCCGTGCATTTCAAGAGCACCTTCTGTCATTAGGCGTACTTACCTCTAGTGCTCAAACGCAACATACACGCGTGATTAAACTCGTGGGCGACACTAACACTACGTTCGCCTTCCCTTTCCTCTCTTTTCTTGCACTCGCAGCTCTGGCTGTCCATATTCGTCAAGGTGGTCTCCAGTGTCAGCCTTATTTTCTTCAGCAATGTCATCAACCTGGGTCTTCCAGCACGGACCGACCTGGCGGCTATCGCCAATGCGACCTCGCCATGAGACGCCCACTTCCCCCAAGTCTTCAACTGTGTTCATCCTTTCCTTCCCCCTCCCCCCCCCCCCCCTTTTTTTGGTTTATTCAGATCAATCTGGCCGCGCACTTTACCCTCCTCTGCAGTTCCTATTTCATCGTGCACCCCTAGAGCAAAAGTCAATTTCATCTTTAGGCGAGAAGCCACCCGAAGCACCGAAGAAAGGCTTCAAGTGACTGCTCCCCGCTTCGCGCCAACAGTACTAAATCACGTAACAGTTGTTTTTTAAGTGATAACGTTGTCGCACTGCATACTCAGTGTGAAATCATGGATAGTAATGGAATGTATAAAACGAAATGCAGAGAATGCTGCTTTGTGGCAGCATACTCTTCAAGCGGAGGATGTGGATGCCAACCCAACTCTTTGCGGCGTATCTTTCGGACAGAGCAAGAATCTCCTCAGCTAGCCTTAATATGCGCAGCACTTGATTGCACCACCCTGGAATTTCTTCCGTGTTTCTGTCGGCGTTCTTACAGGCGCTGTTACCATGAGCTAAATAAAAAGATATTGGAGTATGAAAGCTAATATTCATTGCGCGCGCTATGCACCATTGGTGGAATTCACGACTAGAGTGATTACTAGACTTTCCGCGCATGGCCTAAGAACAAAAAAAAAAAATAGCACGTACGCCGTAGTATAGGTGTCCAGATATTCCGGCAAAGTGAACGTTTTAATGAGTGCCAACATCTAATCGCAGGTGCGTTTTCGCATTTCTGGCTGGAAACAAGCCGAATTCGTACTGGGCAACCGAACGGCAAAGCCATCGCGGCAGCTAACGAGGGCTGCAAGAATCGGGCACGTAGTTCATGCTGAGTGATTCGTGTTTACCGAGAAGCTATACAACGAAGTTCACAGCAGGAGCGCTGCTTTGAATGCAGCCACCATGCTTAACACATGCCAAATTTCATTCCTTGCTTGAAGGGTGCTTATTGTCCTCATGTTCACACTACGCCGCTGTGTGCTGTCCATGTGATCCGGCGCAACGACTCGGCGGCTTTGCTGTTCGGCTGCTGATGCCAAGGCCATGAGATCAAATCCCAGGCCCTCAGTACGGGCTCTCTCGTAGCCTACGTCCAGCATCGTTGGGTCCGTCAGACCCCGCGTATGCCTCCTTCACCACGATTCGCTGAAACTGACCTTTACACCAAAGCAGGTGCAGTATACTCCGCATCGTTAAGGCATGACGCACAGAAAATGAGAACCTACGCAGTCTGAAAACCACGATGCAAGTGGCTGCTGTTGAGTTTTGTCTTTAACTCCGAGCGCCGCATTTCGTGCTCCTGGCCGCAATAACCACAGTCCTCTTCTGGGTGATCCTTGAAGGCCATCGTCGGAGGAACACCCAGTGGCCTTAGCTATGAACGTCAACGGGCGGAGTACATAGCATGATTCGGGTGATCAAATGACCACACATTAGGTAAAAAACATCAATAACTTTATTGTGAAGACCTACAGTTACTTCGGCTAATTCATTTTGTGCAAAAAAGGGCAGCATTCCGCTCACACTGCTCATCAGGAAATCTTTTGCTCCAATAGTCATCGACTCGCACAATAAATAAATGTCCATGAGAACTGCCTTCAGCACCCGTTGCGCACCATGCACGCCTTAAGGACTGTGCACCTTGAGGCAGTGCTGATGAGGTGGAGATTCAACTCGACCCAGCCTTCCATAAGTGCATATCTGTTCGATGAAGAAATTGTGTGCCTGTTTCAATGTAGCCACACGAGCGCCCGATGAGACAAGCCGGGATGTCTCTGCTGCAAAGATTTATTTTTCTTGACAACTGGATACATAGAGCGCTGCATATTCTTCGCGATTCCACAAACTGTTCTTGTGAAATTAGAGCCATAACGGCTACTTTTTCTCTGAATGCAGACACATTCAGCAAGCAGCCATGACGGTCATGAAGTGCATATGACCTCCAGGACAGTGACCGCATCGGTGTTTCGTGGACGAGAAATTAAAGAGCGGCCCTCGACGTGCGAAGCAATGCGCCGAGTTTTATTGGGCACTCGTTTATGCAGGCAGGAACGAAGCCAAGTGAAGAAGGCTAGTACCGAGTAAAAAAAAAAAATGATGCAATCTGTACCGACGCACACCTTATCGCCCCGAAATCGCACCAGAAGGCGACGAAGAGTGCAGAAGGTTAAGTACTCCTGCATAAGACTTGGAACTGTGAAAATTTGCAGTTGGTATCGTATTGTGGAGCCAGCAGCACTGCGGCACGGACCTATGGCAGGTGTATACATACCACCCGCCAAGTTTTCATTCGCCCTGAAACTATTGCGTTTATATGAAAGACAGATTTCGGGAGCGCAAAGGCAGTTACGTAACGCCGCGTGGGGCGCTGATTACAGTAAGCGACTTGAGTAATATTTGGGCTTGACAAAACTGGGCTCGAAAGCGAGCATACGGGCGAAGAACTTCCCTTTGTCTTCGACAAGATCCGCTCCTCCTGTCCTCTCGCGTGTTTCAACCCCGGTGCTACTTTCACGGCAAGTTTTCCTCGTGCTGAGCTCGCATTCCCACCCAAGCCAAGTCGAAACATACGTCAGATTGGCCTGTTTAGAAGGATATCAACCTGTCGTGTGTCCACCTCAGGAGTGCGTCCTATACAGTAACGAATTATCCCGCAAGCAGTAATACGTGCCCATTACTGAGCCGCGGTTTTGATCATGCGGTTTAAAATCGTGAACTGCAAACGTTGGGGCACCCCTTAAGTTAGTGTATTGCGCTAGTACAGTGCGTTATGCTAATATTTCATGAGCGCAGGAAAGAAGGCTTTAACCAGGCGGGAGACTACGACATATGATGCACGATATTCAGTAAATAAATGCGAAAATATTGGATCCTGCGTCATCAAAAACACTGAAGAAGTGCACTGTACCTTGACTTAAACGCCACATCGTGGATCCGTGCAGACAGTTTTAACAGCGTGGAAGCGTCATCGCGACATGTGGGGCTCAAGAAAAGAAAAAAGCTCCTAATTCATATTAAAGCAGTGGCCTTTCACTCGCCTCTCAGCGCACCACACATTGTGAGCTGATACGTCTTAACATGGCAGATAAGGAGCTTTAAAAGTTGCATCGGCTTATGAACACGGGCACTGACTGCAATATGTGGAATCATGCATGCAATTTTCTCTTCAATTAACTTCCCGACATCTAATTCAGTACTTTATTTATCCGGGTCCCTTATCCGGCTTGAGGACAGCAAGCCTGCTCGAGAAAAAGTTTGCTTGTTCCTCGGCCTCGATGCTACATCACGTCACTCAAATATTTCGTTCGTTACAAAGCAGGTCGGGACCAACAGGTGCTGATATGAACTTCTTGAACTTTAAATGAGCCAGAAATTCTCACAACACAGTGCACACTGCGGTCGATTACAATAATTACCCCCTTGCTGCTGGTCAATACAGATGTCCAAAGGTCCACCACTGAGCAGACACAGCTTTCATAATTTGATAGCCTTGCTACTGGCATGACGGCTGCTTCCACGCAGGCAAAGTTGTTCGCCCTGGAAGCCTACTTCAGCCTTCCGCGGATAATGTGAAGGTTACATATATAGAGCGCTGGTCCAGTCCATGATTGCATTCGAAAAGATTTTGCTCTTTGGTAGCTTCGCGTGTGTGGTCCTCAAAATGTCCCTGCCGGTCCCCAGCTTGTTCAGAGGAACTGGCGGATCCACTCGGTGAAGGCGGCCACCTTGGTGTAGCCGCCGAAGTGGTTGGGCGCCCCGCATCCCCGAGGTCCTCCCCAGCTGACGATGCCCTCGAGCACCCAGACGCGCCGGTCGGCCACAGTCTCGTCGGCGAAAGCGAACGGGCCGCCGCTGTCGCCCGTGCAGGCGTCCACGCGGCCCTTGACGTAGCCGCCGCAGAACATGTTGGACGTCACCGTCAGCGGGAAGCGGCCCTCGCGGTAGGCGCGCTCGCACTCCTGCGCCGACACCACGGGGATGACGGCCTGTCGCAGCACGTTCGCGTAGCTCCGGTTCTCCGTCTGGCCCCAGCCGGTCGCCTGGAACAGTCCGAGGCGCCGTCGGTGAAAATTCCCAGGCATTTATTTGGATCACGTCAATCCCACCCTCCAACAACGCCCACTCCTCGACATGTATCTTCCTTCAGCTCAGGTCCAAAAGGCAGCGGATGAAAGGAAGAGTTTTCGATTACGACATTCACCAAAGGGAGAATTCTTCGCATATAGCTATGGCTATAAGAATTGATCTTTTCATACATACGTGTCACGAGCGGTTGCGGAAAGTTCTGCGTTGTTAAGACAAACCCAGGGAAGCCTCGGGATGCGCGTCGTGCATATCATCAATATCATCAACGTCATTAGCACGGTTACGTCCACAGCAGGATAAAGGTCCTTACCCACTGATCTACAATCAGCCCTGCCTTGCGGCAACTGCGGCTACCCTAAAGCCACATACGAGGGGGTACCCAAAAGAAACCGGACTTATTTTTGTTTGAACTTATTTGTTCACATTTTAAGCACAGACCTTCAATCTCCTTCAAAATATTCCCCACTTGCGATGATACGCTTGTCGAATCTTTCATTCCATTTTTCAAAACATTGTTTAAATTCATATTTTGTGATGCTTGACAGTGCCTCCGTCGTTTTATTTTTCACCTCAGCAACATCAGCGAAACGCTTTCCATTCACCTATTTTTTCATTCTAGGAAACAAAGAAAGTAGCACGGGGCAAGGTCGGGGGAGTGTGAGGGTTGAGGAATAGGGGTCATGCCATTTTTGGTCCAATATTGTCGTAGAGACAGGGCTGTGTGAGCAGGGGCATTGCCATGATGGAAAAACCAGTCACCCGACCGCCACAAATCTGGCCGCTTCCACAGCACACTGTTGCCCAATCTTTTCAAAATATCCAAGTAGAAAGCCCGGCTAACTGTCTGACCGTGCGGAACAAATTCTCAATGGACGACTCCTCTCACGTCGAAAAAACAAATCAGCATTGTTTTGAGGTTTGGTTTCACCTGACGAGCTTTCTTGAGGCGAGGTGAATTTGAAGTTTTCCATTGGCATGATTGTTGCTTTGATTCAGGATTCGATTCAGGAACACTTGAGTTCTCCCCATAGCATCGTCCTTGTACGTCTTTCTTAATATTTCAAGAGTTTCCATTCAACTTTTTCCGAGCAAAAATCAGAATTTCACTGGCGCACGCTGTTCCCGAAAATCAGCCATTGCAAAAACGACATTCACACAAAACAGTCGTCACTCTAAAACTCTGCCTAAACTAGTCTGGCCTCCTTCAACGACGGCAATCGGCTTTACTGACTCTGGAATGTTCGTTCTATGCGCTCCTAGTGGCAAAACGCGGTACCACAGAAGCTTTGCCGACCAAAAAATTTATACCGGTTTCTTTTGGGTACCCCCTCGTATGTCTTAAACCTGACTTTCTGCCGTCCCCTGCTGGGCTTTTCGTCCCTCAGAACACAGTCCGCTACCGTAAAGTGTACGTCACAGCGCACGTATGTCGGGTAAAATAAGCAAGTAGCGAGCGTGACACCAACCACGCCTAGGCGGCCATCGACGATGTTGGCCTGCGAGGTCCTCTCACTGGGCAGGCAGATGGGCTGTACGCGGCTGGTCAGCTCCACCGGCCGGTCCAGCAGCACCATTGCTATGTCTGCGTCGTACTTCACCGGGTCGTAGTCGTCATGCACGTGGATCTCTTGGGGCTGCGTTATAACAACCAAAACTGCTGCGCTGTTCCGGTGCGAACCACCGCTCTTGCGGTCTATTTGAAAGAGTCGCCGTAGCATGCTCACCGTTCGCACTTGCACGAACGCGTCGTCGAGGGCGTCGTCGCGGTGGTACTTGCCCACGTAGAGGCGCAGGTCCTTGGGCGCGTGCAGGTTCCCACGGCGGTCCCTGGCCACGCAGTGGGCCGCCGTCACCACCCAGCTCTCGGAGAGCAGCGTGCCGCCACACTGCAGGTCCCAGATCTTCTCGGCGGCCGACCACATGGACAGGGCCACCTGCCAGGGCCACTGGCCCACCTCGCTCGCGTTGCCGTGGTAGATGAACGGCGAGCGCGGGGAGTCCGAGCGGCCGCACACTGCGCTCGGACAGAGACGCCGTTCACCGCTAAAGACCGCTAGTGTTTCCTTCCAGATACGTACAGTCGTCAAGAGACATTTTTTAGAGCAATTCTTGTCATCGCCGTTGTCGCACTTGGCAACCGAGAAAGAAGTGCGAAGAAGGGAACAAGGCAGAAATTGCCGGAACTCAAGCGTTGTTCCAGTCAGTACTGCGCTGTTGATACGCCGCGAAGAAAGGCTCTCGTGCAGGCCATTGCTGTGATCCCATACTCACCAGGGATGCAGGTGGCGGTCCTTCCGGTCCAGGTTCCGTCCGGCAGGCACCTACGCACCTCGGAGCCCACCAACGAGTAGAAGCGGTTCGCGCACGAGAAGGTGGCCCGGGTGCCCACGTGGAAGTGACCCTTGGGCAGCACGGCCCCGAAGGAAGGGTCCAGGGACGTCAGCGAGAGCCGGAGCCTCTGCCGACCCGTCCTGCATAGGCGTGATTCATGCGGTCTATCAAAGCAGCGCGGGAGACAAACTTTAGCGTGAAACGTGTTCCAAGCTGTTATCCTTTCGTCGCCCTGAAGCGAAATGCGAACGTGCACTGCGCACAATGCCCAAAAGTAAACAGTGCCTAAACGATGCCCAAACCCCATAAACAAAAACAGATGAGTCGCCTTTCCCTACTTTTAGCCGGGGCGTGTTGCAATTAAGGAATCCTCAGTGATAACACTAGCACATTAATACTATTCATCGAGAACTGGCGCTTGAGGCCATCGCCTGAAATAGCTTTGCCTGAAAACCAATTTAATCTCATGAGTGAGCATAACGTTATATCAGTATCCCGAGTGCACCTTCCTTAGGAATAATTCATTGAAAGACGAAAGATTCATTCAAAACATATGCTTATGGTAAGATGCCTTATCGAATATTTTTTTCGGCACAATCAAGTGTTGGCTAACATTGAAGCCCTTAAAACTTTCCTCGCTATCTGGCACACGAAGAGTCGGGGCGGAAAGTTTCAAATGTACGATCGGGCCGAATTCCAAACCAAACACTCATATGATTTATTCCTTGAGTGTGCAGGGTGACATCAGTACTTAAATGGCTGATGAATAAGCACCTTACGCACGCCGTTATGCAAGAACATGAATCGAGCTAGGTGCTCAGTAGTGCAACTGAAGATAAAAATGCAGATTGCGCTCAGCCCGCTGACAATGTTCACTCTTGAATATAACCTGATAATAAGCAGCACATCAAAGAATTTGACGTTGTCAAGAGAGTTAAAATTCTTCAACTTCGTTAAAGCCTGGAAGAATATAGCATTATACGTTTAACGCACGGAGGAATTCTCGCTTCATTGTGTTGTGTGCCGGGTGTTTCTAGCCCGCGATCAGTTCATCGATTTTCGGCAATATCAACGGTATCCAGAATGCACCAATGGGAACTCACTTTAGTCCACTGCCACTTTCTTGAACGTATTCCACTTCTCCGTACGGAGGCACCGGAGGCTCTAGACAAGTTGTCACTGGAAAACAGGAACACTTATGTTGATGCTTTTTTCTATACTTCCGCACAAGTACCTATTAATCCATTTTTCCCGCGGTTTTACGTAACTCTGGAAATGTATGTCCGCGACAGCTACGTCGCGCTTGCTGCGTCTTTTCTTATTTCCTTCTTAATTGAGACAACTGCGCACAATTGCCTCGGAAGCATTACAAAAGGCCCCATAAGAGCCTGACGTGGTTATGCGACTCTGACAGCACTCGCAGCAAGAGCAATCTCTGACGGATAGTTTCACAACATCCAGATTTGTTTACGCGAAAGAAATAAGGTCGCTTCGATGGCCTGCAATATTCAACTTCAATATGCAATATTCAGCTTCCACATAGAGTTACGAGACCCTTAAAGCATAATGGTGGTTGTATTCGAGTAGCCACACCACGAAAAACTCGGCTCTTTCTTCGGTATCTCCGAAAGAAGTGTTAAGTCTCTCCGTAAACTACACTGACAAGAGAACCTGAGGTATGGACATTAAAGGACACATCAAAAGGGTCGTTTACACCTACACCGCTCTGCGAGCATTGCGCAAGAGAGCGTCGCCTGAAACGTCGCAACCTCGGAGCAACAGAGTGCACACGTTCTTTTACCTTCTCACTCGCAGCTCGCTTACCGTCTTCCGTCCTCAGCTCATAGTGCCCTTCAACGCTCTCTCTCTCTTTCTATGAATTCCCTTTCCCAGAGGCTTCCCTCGTTTTTCGCCCCCTCCCCTCTATCGAGGCCACACCAGATGTCGGCCATTAGTCGAGAATCGCTGGCATTTAAGAAGGAAGGAAAAGGAACGCTGTCGACAGTGCGTCTGCGGAGACAGCCTCACGTTTCATGCATCGCGGCTTGGGCGCCGTCCACGTCCTGTTCCTCTGGCAGGTGATACGGCGCTCCCCGACCAGGTAGTGCAGCTCGGCGCAGCGGTACGCGATCTGCGTGCCTTCGAGCATGCGGCCGGCGACCACCTGGTGCATCACCTCCGCCGTGCCGTTCTCCAGAGGGCCGGGGTCCATGCAAGTGGCTGCGCGCGTTAGTAAACAAAAGTCAAAAGCTTCCGCTTGCACCAAACAAAGGGTATGCAGAAAGAAAGAGGTAAACGTCACCATGTTGTTTTCCAACGGGAAAACATGCACGGCACTTAGGTGAGGAAAACAAGCAATGAAAAGCAGGAAATACGGCACTGCCGCGTTTTCCTTTTTCTATACTTACCATTGCAGCTTAGAGATGAAAGCTTCATACCACACTGTTCAGAGGCTGACGGCCAGATCACTGTCGCATAAACGGTAGAAAACTTCCAGGGGCAACGGCTGAGCTTCCCGCAAAAATAGGGAGTTGCATGCTTTTGATGGCTCGTTTCTGCCATCAAGGGCAAAGTGAAGAACATTTTGGGTCGCCTATAACATGCAGGAATGTCGGCTCAGAAAAAAAAAAAAGCGCCCACAACTCTGTGTTGTCGTATAAGCGCTATGACGCGGTCGGCTAGCTGCCTGATTTCTCAGCACTTTGCTTGCTCGGAGGCCGCATGCATTCAAAAATGCGTCGATGTCTCAGAAACACTGGCCCGCCGGAAGATTCCTTGATGCTCAGCTCTTCAGCGAAAGGATAAGTTTCCGCCAGGCCTCTGTTGCATGGCCATAAAACCAGAGTCGGATAAAAACTCAAGAATCTAGCCGCAGACATCCCTCAAGAGACCTCCAGCCAGTGACGTCGAACGGTTCCCATAAGGTCGCGGTTGATCTCCTAACGTGAAATCGCCAGTGGTTGCAAGAAATCGGATTAACCACAACGCCATAATAATCGGTCGACATCATTGGTTGGAGGGCCTCCTTTTAGGGCACTTGCCGGTGCATTCTTGGGTTGTACATCCGACAATAATGTGGTTCGCGGCACCTGTGACCAGCGTGTCCACATCTCATCGCGGAGTATTAAGCCGGCCGTGTTCATTTAAACATGACAAGGAGTTTCTGGTAACACGTGCATGCCTAACATTAAAACTCAGTTATGTTTGAAACTGATTTCTCACAAGCAATCTAGTTGATTCATGTGGTTATTGACAAGATAATATGGTCCGTGTAGCGGACAAAACTAATTATGCTGTAAGACGATGGCGATAAGCAAGAAACTGCACGAAAATGTAGACATGCCAGACGACTGTGGCAACAAGGTAATAATATAATAGTTAGTATAATAGTCACCTTGAAACTGCCCCATGTCCATTTCGCAGACGACGCCGCGTACACCCTCGCAGGGGCTCCAGCGCACGGCGGTCTCCTTCATCTCAGACGCGGGGTCCACGATGAAGCACTCGTCGCCGTCACCTCCCGACCGACGTCGGCGACGACTCTCGCTTAGGCTGCCGTTGTCCGGAGTGTCCTGTACCCAGGATAGGCCGGTGTCTGCGCCCAATGACTATGTATTAACAGACCGTCAATCTAGCTGCGATGCAAGCGTAAATAACGATGAGCAGTGTCAGAAGACTCTTGACGTTAAATACTCTTGACGTTGAGAGGATCTACCGGTCGCTAATTTAATAAGCTTCAGGATACTCAATATTCCTTTCGGTAGATCTTTAAAACCGTCTGAAACGGGACAACACAGAAGGCAGTTTGCCCTTAGTGTATACAGACACCCATGTTGCCAGGCCTCACTAACAGCTCTTCAGCTCCAGCGCCTTTTGTTATACACACACACAAATTCTGTTTACCCGTCGCAGTGGTTTAGCGCTTATGCCATTGGGCTGCTGAGCCCCAAGTCGCGGGATCGAATCCTAGTCACGCCAGCCACATTTCAGTAAAAGCAGAAATGCAGTATTTATTTATTTATTTCAAAATACTGCAGGCCAATAGATTGGCCCATGAAGGAGGGGTATACAAGGCATTGAAAATGACAAATACTAAGAAAATACATGGGACTACAAACAATGAGCAGAATAATGAAATACAACGCTCATTTACTCGAGAAAATGCTTCTCAAGAGCTTTACTAAAATTTCAGGACTGGAAAATGGCCTCGGGAAGAGAGCTCCAGTCGGAAACAGTCCGTGGAAAAAAACTGTGCTTGAATGAGTCAGTCTTTGCAAAAATGGGTTCCAGCAAATGAATTCTTGAATGGTGTGTTCGGCGCGACAATTGTTTGAGAATTACAGCTTTAAGCGGTCCAAAATTATTCCTACGCCACCCACTACAGTGCCTCTCATAGCCCATGTGCAGGTTCGAGACGTTAAACCTAACATAAAATACCATACCATTATATTAGGAGGCTCTGAACCCCAATTCGACCTTTGCAGCCGCATTGCAGGGTGATAGATCAGAAAACATTTGCGCTAATGGCAGTAACCTATGCTATAGTTACGGAGCACGGTATCATATCGCGAACGCACGAGGCACATATTGCTAGACGGCAGTTGCAGAAATCATCAGGCAGGTCGCAGCCGGCGTCCGGACAATGGCCGCATATTAGCAACCATTCCCATCGAAAAAGGCATCAACCAAATGTAATTCAGCCATTTCGGTTCATCTACAAAGGCTGAGGTGACCTGCAGAACTATCCTTGCCTCATCGAAGCCCGCCTTTTGTTTCTGCTTACAAGGTGTCCTTTTTTTTTTCATTTTCCTCTCACAAAAAAAAAAAAAGAGGCGCAGTCACATTTGCTGGGCACTCACCGGAAGCCCTGAGAAAAGTAAGGATGGAATCTGGAAAACCATCCTCTCGGAACTGTAGCAGCCTGGATCCGGAGTTTGCGCAGTAGTTCTTGGCCCGCGAATAGCTCAGCTTGTGGCGAGTTCCCAAGAGGCAGGTGTCGCCCATCGGGGTCCACCCTGGCTGGCAGCCTGGTTGAAGCGAATGAATGCGTGAAGGTGTTGGACGCGGAGGGTAATTGACTGTTTACGACAGGACTCGCACCTGATGTCGGGTTCGAAGTTTAATGCTCAAGTTCACTGCAGTGAACGCGCAACATTAACTACGTCAGTTTTTCGATGCTCGCTGCTATTTATTTTTTTATCGCGCAGTTTCGTCGACCGAAGGAAACGAACACGTACTCGACCGCAAGCAGCGCACCACGTTTGTCTTTTTTTCTCTTCCTCTCCATGCTCATTGTGTTTGTTATTTTTAACGCTACACCCAATTTTACTTTTTTGTTTTTATTTATTTATTTATTTCCTCAAAGGTCTCGGTTGAGACATTACATGAGGGAGTGGACGGTATCTGGCAAACAATGGCAAAAAATGTTAAGATGAAAGGTTGGCGATGCTCCGCTTGAATTCTGGTGGGTTGATGAAAATGGCAACTTCGGTGGGCAGGTCATTCCAGTCTCGTGCAGTACGCTGAAAAAATGACTGCTGAAATGTCACAGTATGGGCTTGTAGGGGATACACTGCATTACTGTGGCTGAACCGGGCGATGCGGTGGGCTCTTTTTATGTAGGGGTTATCAAAAGACAAAGAATAGAAAATTAATTAAAACACTTTTAATTACTTGCGCTTGCACCTTGACTCTGAGCTTTCTAGCCTGTACTTGCGATGGCATTGCCTGAGTCAGGTAAAATGAGCCTTTTACCGGCCTGCTCTCTGACACAGCAGTACCACTTGCGGGCGTTATTGCATGTATTAAGAACACAGGGTACCTGTTTCAACTCTGGCAAGGCGATCTTCAACGAATGTGAAACCGGGAGCAGCTTCTTGCAACCTGCAGACGGAAAACAACGGAGAAAATATGACTTGAAGCTCAGCAACATGACTATATTTTCGCCTTACGATGTCATTTTTTAAGCTTGTAAGTGCCGTTACCTTTGAACAGTCACCGTTTTTAGTGAGAACAGCTCCGAAGTCAACTAGTATCACTTGCCATAAAAAACAAAATACAGAAAAGGTGCAGTGACCTGTGCACTGAACTGGCGTCGAGACTTCGGTAGTTTTCGAAACATAGGAACAGCATTCATGCGCGCCAGCACGGTACAACTCCTAACTTGGTCGCATTATGAAAACAGGCGGCGCAAATGGCAGGTCGAGAAGGAGAACTGGCGGGGTGACTTCTCCGCGTGTGTCTTCTTCCGTGCTGCTCGTATGCACCGAAAACTTTTCATAACACTCGCATGTCTTAAATGGCGATAAAATAACGTAGTCCACGTAAAAGACGGCAGAAGCATAGCAAAGCCGTTCTGTAAGACGCTTTTTAGGTCGCTCCTATTTTTTTCTCCCTTTCCGGCTTCTAGCCCGCCGAAGACATAAGTTTTTCAATGCGACGCGCCTGGAAATATGAGTTTGACACACCTCATCTACTGTATCCAAGGCCGCGAAAGGCTTACGTCCCGGGTTGGGTCTCGTGAATTAGTGAACAATCCTTTATTGAAAAGCAGCCTTAAAGGATGTGACTGAAATCCATGGTGCAGGACCCCACTGGATGCTGCTTCTGTCCTGGCTCTGGCTCTAGCGAGGACCAAGCGCACACGGACCGCAGCGCGTGCGCACGCAACACAAGCATCGGGATCCCTTGATGTCTGATCACAGCAGCTAAGACTCTTAACCAGTTCAGTATGTGTGTGAACCATGTAAAACCAGTTGGTTGTGCGCAAGCCTGGATCATGCAGATAGTCCGCAAGCCAGCTGCCTCCGGCTGAGCCTTGGACTGGGGGCACCGATCGACCGGCTCCTGCAATTTCTTCTTTAGGCTAAATAAAAGTTTACTCTGTCTCTCTCCGCCAACCGGGAACACCATGCAGTTGCTACCAGTGAGGACGAAGACACCGATAGCGCTATCAATTTTTTTTTTTTATGGCCACTGTGAGCGGATGACAGAGCGAAGGCGAGAGGTTCCCTTTCGGGAGCATGGTCTTTATTCGATCTGTTGGGAGCCTCGACATCCTTGCGCAGCCAAGGATGGTTGCAGAGGTTACCTGACCCTCTTTAAAGCTTTTACCATAAGTCACTTCTAAAATTTTGTCTTATATTTTTACTAGGTTGCACGAAATAAATTTTTAGGCCCATTACACCACCATTAATTTACACTTTTGTATATAACATGATATATAAAACAAT
Organism: Amblyomma mixtum; assembly: GCF_055824585.1. Classification (NCBI taxonomy): domain Eukaryota; kingdom Metazoa; phylum Arthropoda; class Arachnida; order Ixodida; family Ixodidae; genus Amblyomma; species Amblyomma mixtum. The sequence goes on from NC_143013.1 coordinate 317,026,933, forward strand.
TTTCTATACCCTGAGCTTGGCGCATGATAGCCTTAGCCGCTTATGCGCCATTAAACACAACACAACACGCTATACGTCGATTTCATGTGCATTGCCACGGTCCGCTAGCGGAGCCATCCACGCGGAAAATTTGATCAGCCTTCCAGCCCATAGCTTCCTATGAACTGTTAATATAAATAAAAAGTATTATAAACAATAGTTAGTTGTTCTAGAACCACGCGCTATAATAACCAGGGGTCTCAAACTTATCTCGTTACGCGGACTGCATGGACTGACTTCTGTCCCCCACTAACAGAAGAGAGGAGCCGAGAAGGGGGTCCAAGGCACAATGAAGGAACGCTAATTGAGTAAAAATAGGTAAAGGAAAATCAAGCCCAAAAAGTCGAAATGAATAGGACAAAAGCTTTGGAACTGAGGGCCATTCATGAACAATTTCCACAGCGAAAGCTGTAACAACCTAGTGCAAGCCATTAAGTACAAACTGTTTAGGGAGTATAACGGCAGCCGTGTAACGCATTCACGGGAGAGGCTAGCGCGGTAGTTCACTGAGATAGGGAGGAGGATCACTAGACACGGCGGTGGAGTGCATCACGTAACAGCAGCCGCAGCAGCGGCAGAGAGGCAGCTGTGGATTTCAATGCCACATTGAGGAGGAGGTGCGAAGTGGAGACAACGACGTAAGTGCGCGAAAAGTGTGCGCCGTGGGATTCCCGTAGATTCGCCATTCCGGCGGTAGTAGTTAAGTCGGAAACGTGTTGATATCCGAGCTGAACGTGCAAGACCGCACCACAAATGGCGGGGGGTGAATGCGGAAATGGCAATGCCAACCATCCTTCACTAATTAATGCGCTAAGCCGGTAAGCTTACCTCTAAACTTGTTCTTTTCATGTTTTTCTTAGTTTACCTTATTCTTTTTGTGGTAGTCAAAGCTTCAAGGCCCTTGTCACAAAAAGCTGAGAACTGACGCAGGCAGGGATAGCCGGACGCCGGGGACTTGTTATGTGCGTTTCTAGGACCCCACAAAGAGTCTTTGCAGGCCGTGTGCTTGAGACTCCTACGGTATATAGTCACTTGGAATGCCATTCGCCACATTCAGAGGAGGATATCACACGAAGACAGCCTAAAAAAGGGCCACTTTGAGAGCATCAAGTAGAAAACCAAATGTTGCCTTGAACCGCTTTGGAAACAGCAGCGAGCATGACCCGTTCAGTGGTTTCGTTTTTGTTTATGTGCATCTGTTATTTTAAGACTGTTCGTATTTCATTTTCTAAACTGCAAGCCATGCCCAAAAATACTGGACAAAATTATTTTTCAACGGGAAAGAGTTCATGAACGGAATTTTTTTCGTAAATTGCAAGATATCTCTATCATCATCATCAGCCTGGCTACGCCCACTGCAGGGCGAAGGCCTCTCCCATGTCTCTCCAATTAACCCTGTCTTTGGCCAGCTGCGGCCACCGTATCCCCGCAAACTTCTTGATCTCATCCGCCCATCTAACTTTCTGCCACTTCCTGCTAAAAATAAATATATCTGCAGATCTCCCGAAGGCAGGCTTCCATTTTTTGCTATCGTCAAAAGCGTTGCCAATTGCTTTTCAACGACAGTCTTAACTCCTCGATGCGAGCGATGGAATAACTTTAAAAGAAAGATTTTAGTACGCGTCGGAAAAATAGCCCATTAACTTCAATGTATACATAACTGTACCTTAAAATATATAAATGCTCAAAAATTTTTGTTCAAGAATGTTGACATGTTTCACCACACTTTCGACATGTCCTGACTACCTTCAAGAGAAAATTGGTAATCCTACCTCGCAATTCTTGCACACACCCGCGTCGTCGATATTGTGGCCATTTGTGTGACGAAAGGCGCTAGTTTTTGCGTTTCTAGTGAAAGCGTAGTTCACTTCTTTCCTGGCCATAGCATATCGTACTGCTCCATCCCCATTAACTAACTTCAGCTCCGCTAACTAGACTGCGCATTTTGTTCGTAGAACGCTTCTATTTCAAAAGCTCATCACTTTCTAATAGCTGTCTGGTGTAGCCTCGATAGAGTCATCTAGGAAAAGAAACTGCGTATAACTGCAGAACCCAACTGCGGAACTCCTGGTTAGCAGCCGAACTTGCCTGCTGCCTTCGGAGACTAGCATTAGGAAACGAGGCTAAGAAATTTCTGCGCCGGTTTCTCTCTCTGCCCCTGGCTAGGCTATAGGAGGATCATTGGTCCAATGCTTCCTTTGTTTGTCTTAACTGTATCGCTTTGATATAAGATAAGCGCCGGTGTGGGCTGTTCTATTCTTGTCACTCAGCACAAGGCATGCCATTTATGTTTCTCCCTTGCCAGTCGCGTTGGCCTACGTAAAGGAGCACCGAATAAAGGTTGCTGCCATGGGCGTCCGGAAGGGGGGGCAAGGGGGGGCGGCTGCACCCCCCTGGAAAATCACTCACTCGAACCGTGAGTGATGGCCGCACGCCAGGGGCGGTGGTGCGCTCAGCCAAAAGGGTAAAAGCAGCCCCGCTTCCACGCTTTGGGTCACATCTGCGAAATGCCGCGTCCGGGCGGGCGTCGTTCCGCCGTTTTCAAACCACGCCATCGTTAGCTCTACTGAAGGGCGACCTGTTCCAGACATACAGCGGCACCGGCGAGCATGTGTTTCGAGCCGCCTTGAGATGGGTGTCTGTTTCTTTGATCTCTAGAGAGATAGCGACACGGAGGCAGACAGTGCACGGGGCATCTTGTTTTCGCCTATCGTTACACCGGTCACCGATGAATTCTTAAGGAGGGAAGGTAAAATCAGCCGTGTCCACCCCCGCTTTGTCGGGCTGCTCAGGGTCAAGCGGGCGGTGGGTTGGCGCCGCAGCCGCCGCTCGCTGTCTCCTCCGATCCACGGGAGAGCGCAGTTCGGTAGAAGCGCCGCTTTCAGAATCTTCGGCAAAGGGGATTAGCTGCTTTTGTTCACGGCGACGCAGTCTCCAGAGGCGCCCCCACACCAGCGTTTCTTGCGTCTTCTCCGAAAACCAGCGCCTTTGGTCAACGCAGACCGATGGCGCCTGCCTGGCTCGCCTGTAACCTCTGGCTGGGTCTCAAATCACAACAGCGCCCATGTACTGTGCGTGTCAGTGCACGGTAAAAAGACCCAGACCCAGGTGGTCGACATTATCCGGAACTCTGTACTACTCCGTCCCTCATAGCCTGATGCGTTTTGGGGCTCTGAACCCCATAAAAACACAACAAATTTTCCGACCGGAGTGGCGAGTGTTCCTTCCCCTCGGAAGTCGCGCGGCGTTCCTTTCACCCCCCAAAGTGCGCATCCGGGGATATTGCGGCAAGTAAGCCCTTGCACGTGTGCGCGCCTCTGTGTTTGTGCTTCGGTGTTTTTAGTGGCCGGTTGTCAACGAAGGTCAGAACAACCAAGACAGCGGACGAGAAAACGACGAGCGGCGAGCAGTGTGTGTGCGGTTGCTCGACTGTGCGGATGCGCGAGCAAGATGGAGCGAGGTGTATGAAGCGGCGAGCGTGCATTTATCTTGTAAAGAAGTTTTTGTTGTATATATAGTTGTCTTTTGTTTTCAACGTACGCGTTCAACCGTTTTTCCATTCAATGTGTATGATGAGTATGCACCGAGAGCGTGTAGTGAAGCACAGAAATGAATTTATCACCCGTGTAATTACACAATTCGCCCAGAAAAATCCGAGGCGCCTACAGTTGCTGTTCAAGGAAGACTGACTGAGTGACTGTAGTTGCGTGTTTGTGAACATATTGTGCTCTGTGCTGGTCATCAATCCGGGTGAGTCGAGAGCCCGTATGCAGCAAGACTGAGCGCTCTTCTCCACGAAGTGATAGTATCTTTTTGTATTTTTTATTAATTTTAATTGTTTTTTCGTTGATAAACTTTAATGGATCTCTCCTAGCCGCGCTTTAATTTGCTGTTTGTAATTTTTCTTTCATGTGCGTATTTTACTTATTTTTTTATTTATATATAAATAAATAAATTTACTCCGCAAATAGTGCCTTTTTGCTACGAATATAGCCCCCCCCCCCCCCCCCCCCCCCCTCCGGCGCCAACAACCAATGGGGCCCTCCCCTGCAAAAAATTCTGCGGACGCCCTTGGTTGCTGCTGTCGGTTTCCTGGATGTCGGCATGTTAATGCGTCGCGCACGGAAAAGTGATACGTCAATCAATCTCCATCATACACTTCTTTCATGTGAAGCTCCCAGAGGCCCTTTTAATGCTAAGCGTTTAGAAGATAGCTCCCGAGGAGACAACCACATTTTCCCCCTCGATATCTCGAGTGATGTGCATGCTATCCTCTCACCCGACGCTATCGACGCCGTTGGCCTTGGAGGCCCCGAAGTCGGCGAAGTTTCCGCTGGCGACCAGCGACGCCGTGCCGCCGGCGTTGTTCAGGCGGCCCGCGTGCACGGCCGCTCGGCACAGCGCCGACAGCTGGTGGTAGACCACGCTACCGATTACCGTGCCGCTCTGCGCGCAACCCGGTGGGCAATACACTCTGCGGGAAAAGAGACGCGCACTAGGTCACCAACACGTGAGAAAATGGCTGCGAAGACCACGCTAGTAGTTAGAGATGACTTCTCGCACACAGGGAAGTGGCTTCCCAAGGCAAGCTACGCCAAATTAAGGTTTACTGATAGTGCTTCTTGCCTTGACTGCTCTTCACTAAGTTCACTATCGCCTGCGTATAGGCGTATAACCAAGCAACACTGAAGGTTGAAGTGGGCATATTTGATAATAGAAGAAACGAGAAAACACAGCCGCCAGAGAATTCAGGCGAATATTACGAAATTTTTTTTTTTACATATTGCTGGCCAAATGCACGCTATACAAAAATTTCTGCGCTTCGATCTCGAGTTCGCACCACTTCTGCGGTATTCGAAAGAAGTATGCCGTTCGGTAGCAGCCTGGTGCCGCGGCCACAGAGCCACATCTCTAGCCGTTCGAATAGCGGCGTTGACCAAGCATTACCCTGGATGCGCATTGATCATTTTTAATGAAAAAAATAATTAAATTCGCCACACAAGCCACGTGAGCTGCTCTCAACGCCAGCACTTCAAGTGCGCTACAAAAGAGACATAATCTGCGCTTTCAGTTGTTGTTTGTTCGTTTTATGTCACATTCGCATACCTCACAGGAGCAGTGTAGGATGACAAAATGTCCAGTGCCTTGGTCTCGCAGCTGACGTGGTTTTCGGAGACTGGAACAGGATAACAGTATACCTTACCGTTAGTCACAGAAAAGCCAAAGTTAGCGAAAGCATGCCTGCCAAGATGTAAAATTTTGTCGAGAGAACATTAATAACGAAAACAACAAGACAAAGACAGCCGCCAAAATAGACAAAATGCTCCGAACCTTGCAGAGGCTACAATGCGTCCAGGAAGTTTGGTGCAGCAAAAGAGCGTGATGTGTCTTGCTTATGAACACGTACAAGTTTTTTTCCTAAAGGAATGCTATAAAATGGGGTGCACGGGAATAATTTCCAGTTGGCAAGTAGCCTCTACTTCTCTGTTTCCTTCAGCCGTTTATGCAGCAAAGGAAATAGCACATACAAGGGAAAGGCTAATATTTTTTTCTTGGTTAGAACTAGTCGAATACGTAGCTTCCGCGAGTGCATTAGTCATCATCATTCGCTGATGGCGATGATAAATGGGGCCAAGTAGGAAAAAAAGCTAAGAAAATACTGAATGCGTTGTGCCTCTATAATAAGCGCTGCCCCGAATAGCGTCGCACCGGTGGTGTTGATTGGGGTATATAATAGGGTTTCACAGTACAAATGATTAGACAAGGCGCAAATATAGGTGCTGCATATGTCCTGGAAAAGCTCTACCACCAGTATTCAGACCTTTACACCACCTTCATCAACGCTCGTTGGGGTAGCTTTGGCCGCTACATCAACGCAATAACTTCGACAAATGTCGCTACCGCTCCTCCAGAGCCCAAGAACGAAGCGGCAAATGTTCCTCAAAGGAAGCCCACCAGCCAACGGTGCAGATCGATTGCCATGACGTCGCGGTTCATCCGCTTGCAACTGCCAGCCTACTGCGTTGTCACGCTAGCAGGTGCAAGGGGATTACCATGATGTCACGAAAACACGTTTGCGCAATTGGCTGGACGGGCATCTGCCTCTGCGTTCTTGAGTTGTGCCCACTATAGGAGCAGAGTGGTAGAAACATGATTAGTGCAGCGGGCTGGGCGTAGGAAATAAAATCTCTTTCTTTTCCAAAGTTTTTTCTATACAGAGGGCCGCGGACGCACCCTTGACGCAGGCGGGCACGTTGGCCGACCAGGTGCCGTCGTCTCTGCAGCGAAGCAGGGGCTCCCCGACCAGGTCGTAGCGGTCGTCGCACACCACTTCGACGGAACTTCCGTTGGCGTAGCTCTCGCTGCCAAGGGGCGACGACAGACGGCGCGACTTGAACCTACCGTTCACCACACGGCCTAGGTCCGGGCAGAAGGAGAACCGCTCTGCGCAGGCGCCAATAAACGCGCGGTCAGCGGGCAGTGGTCTGGCATGCTCTGCCCAGCATCCTTCGCCGCTCAAGCACGTCTATGAGCAGTGCGAAAAGGGACACCCAGTCCTCACTCAAGAGCCAAATTAGTTCTCACTTCTACATTGAACTTAAACGGCATTGCAGGGAGCGCGCATCAAGAACGCGTATATCAGAAAATTTCCGATCTCAAATTGCCTTGCTTTCCCAAGGAAAAAAAAAAACACTAGTAGGACGGTACCCATTGTGTAATGGGAGATTCAACGACAGCTGTGCGCGATGCTGAATGCGGCATTGCTTCTTTGATAGTTTTTTTCTTCTTCTTTGGTACAGTGCTGTGCCAAGTCAGTATGTTCGGACCACTCAGCTTGGCGCGTTGCAGTGACATATTGCGTGACTTCACTGCATGCTGACAAATCTACGTGAAGCAATGTTACGCCGCAGCCAGCGCCGCACATCCGGGAAACGTGTCCTAACTTATGTGCCTGTTAAACAGGATAGTGAGAAATGCATCGTTATGGTCCTCTGGTACTCTTAAAGGAATGTCAGAAGATATATAACTGAAATGGTTTGGTTAATGCATGAGGTTGGACATCCCAAAGCGACTCGGGCTACGAGGGACACCACAGTGGAGGGCTCCGGATTATTTCTACCTCCTGGGGATCTTTAATATGCATTGACGTCGCACAGTACATCTACATGTAGCATTTCGCCTCCATAAAAATGCGACCGCCGCGGCCGGGATCGAAACCGCGTCGTACGGGGTCAGCAGACGAGCACCACATACCCATTGAGCCACCAACGCGGCTTATAACGGAAATAAATATTTATTAAGGAAGCCAACAGTCGCCGAAACTGAGGGAAGCATAGGAAAATGTTCGTTATTTTTATTCTTTGGAGTTGATCAATTTGAAGTTAGTAGTGCATTCACTTTATGGCTCAAAAATAACCGACCAGAAAGTAAAAGAAAAACAACCATATGCCGTCAGTGGGATCCAAACCCATGACCTCCGTATTTATGTCGCGTCTAACCTGATCCTAGGAGTGTGCACTAGCGCCACCGTGGTCCGCAGCGATGGACACAGAATTTCCTGTATTACCGCGAGCGCCACGCGGAACGTGATCGGGCAGTGAGGGCGGCTGCTGTGCGGGAAGAAAGAAATATTGCAACATCCAAGAGGCACCCTCTTTCAACCATCAATATGTGCCCCCTTTATGCCCTAAGGCATGAAAAAAAAAATTGCTAGGAACGAATCCAAGCGAATCTGCTGGTGTTGTGAACAATAAAAAAATTATCGAAGACACTTTGGAAATTCTGAAGTGTGCTTGGCGAAAGCCTTGTGGTCAACCCACTGCCGATTCCCCGAACCGCTTGGCGCGGAATCACTGGGCCGCTTCGGAGCCATGCGTCTCACTCACTCGACTGCAACAAGACGTCTGGCGAAGGAGCGGCGGTGCAGCTGCCACCGCCGACTCGCGCGCGCTCGTTCTACCGCTACTGTGTGACGTCACGTTTGCTATGCACAGCTGTGCCCCCCACCAGCGCGCCAGTTGCTAAGGAGGGAGGAGGTTGCGCCGCTGCGCGGAGGAGAGGCCACAGTTGGCACGATTCCAGCGGACGGACGGACACCGAGAGTATGAGCCATAAAGCGCTTCCGCCTTATGGCTCATACTTATGGCTCTCTCATACTTATAACGAGCACCTCATCCCCACTCTCTTGTTTGCTTTTCCGCCTTAATAGTATATTGCCACGTATCATTGTTGTGTTGTATGCGAGACTGTAGCAGCTGCTGAGCTCTCTCTTTTCTCACGACGTTTGTGAAGTTCTTCAGAAGCTGCTCCTTGAAGGTTTCCCAGTTGGCAAGGCTGGCATCCTCATTCTCGAACCAGACTCTTGCTGGTCCCTCCAGGGCGAAGAAGACGTACCTAAATTTCATGGCATCGTCCCAGTTGTTAAAGACAGCCACACGGTCGAACTGCTCCAGCCATTCTTCGGGGTCGTCGCCAGGCGAAGCGTCGAAGGTTGGTGGCACCCGGGGCTGCTGCATAATGATTGGAGTGGTCGTCTGGGGTAAGCTCATGGTGGACGTTGCCACTTGCTTTCGCTTCCAGGTAGGGTCCGGCAGAGTCCCGAACTCAGGTGCGTCGCCTAGCAGACGTCGGCTTGCGCGGTGTACTGGAGTCAGGTCCTCCGGTGAATGACTCAGAGGGCTGGCGTCACGACTTGCTGAGGGAACCCGGTACATAGAAGGCTACCCAGCACCTCCACCAGATGTCACGTTGTAGTGACGGCAGTCCAGTGGTCAGGAAGACACCAGCGAGTCTTGGAAACGAAGCTCTTTATTGGGCTGACTGGCGCCCGCAAAGGAACTGAATCACTCGGCGGCGGCGAAAACAACAAACGTGCTCGTCGGTCGTCGAACTACGAATGTCCGCCGCTCGCGGCATCGCTCAATTTAAAGCCGGCAAGGAAACTTCCAGATAACAGGACAAGATCATCTACAGTAATCTGGAAAAACCTAGATGCAGCCTTTCATGGCTGTTATCATTCGAGATTAGTCTTGTCGTTTCTCGCGTCACAAACAAAAGTGATAACAACCCTTTCCTGCAGCCTTGAGCGTGAACGAACAAACACAACAATGATACGTGGCAATATTAAAATAGCAGAAAGCATACGAGTCTCAGAATCCCTAGTGCTCCCTAGCTAAGCAAGAGGCGCGCCAGGACCGACAGTTGTGATGAGAAACAACTCAGCGATTCGAGGAACACTGAATTCTATGTGGCTAGCTCATGATACAAGTGCTCTATTTCCTTGAATAAAAATATAGAGCGCAGCTTATAACAGAAAAGCACAAAGAGCACATACACACGAGCGCTAAGCGCTCGCGTGTGTGCCCTCGTCTTTGTGCTTGTTTGATTTAAGCTGTGCTCTATGTTTTTATTCATGGATTACCAACTAGCCCGCACCCTTGCCCTAGTTCTCTTTCCCTGTCCTTAATCGCTATCACTCCCCTCTGTACTTCTCCTCGCTATCCTCTCCCTGTCCCTTTATTTGCGCCGGCCGCAGCTCGGGTGCTTAAGAAATAGATAGCAATTACCTAGGCAGACAACATCTTTTCCTTCCTATTTATATCTTGTAATAATACACCTCTGCTACTACTACTGCACAAGTGCAGAATACGGGAATCACCCACATGACCATTTCATTCGCGCCACCAATTCACGTCCTCGGGGGTGTAGCTCAGTGGTAGAGCGCTCGCTTCGCATGTGAGAGGCCCCGGGTTCGAACCCCGCACCTCCATTGCTGACGTCATGCTTTTTTTTTTTAATAATGCTCTGGCCGGGCCTGCAAAATGGCATAAGGTATTTCTCGGATCACTGCGTGTTAAGCATTAGCAGAAACAACTGCTTTGCGCAGCTTGGTTCCAGGATATATCTGAAGGTAAAATTTCTTTGTCAATGCAGGTGAACCGCTGTCTCTGAATTTGTTGCCAGTGCGCTGAAAGCTAAACAAGCTCTAGCCGACAGCTTCTGCTGGTGCGCTTTTCTCATCATTCTCATTCAGTCAGTTCTACAGAGAAGGCATCACCTCCCGCTCGTCGACTTCCACAATGACGCAAGCAAGTAGTGCGACAAGCCATTTTTTTTTTTTTTTTTGCGCTGGTATGATTACCGCAGTGCCTTCTCTTGTTTTGCTACCCGGCGCGTCACTAGATGAGCAAGTGCGAAAAGCGGCAACTCGTTCCGTTACCGCATCTCGGAGAGGGTTCGCTCCAGGCGCCATTGCCCACGCAGGTGGCGGTGCTGGAGCCCATCAGATGGAAGCCCTGCTCGCAGGCGAAGTAGGCCACCGTCGGTGTCTCGGGGTGGTCGAGCGTCACCTGCACGTTGGGCGCTATCTGAGGTGGCCTGCATCCTGAGAAGAAAGAGCACGAGGTCATGTTATAACCTAACGCCGCCTGGGTTAGAACAAAGATTACGGCGATTTGTGCCTGTTCATATTCTTTTTAAAGCTATTCTCAGCAGAAGGTCTCACGCTGGCTCCGCCACACATAAGCTCCAGCGTTGTCAGCTGCTAACAATGCTGTAAGTAGGTTTATATACGGTTTGAGCAAAATAAAAGGTACCCAGTCAGTATCAAGAATAAAACTCGCTTTGCCTTATCTTACAATTCATCTTACCTTTGTGATGTAGATAAGCTCAATAGAAAATACCTATAGAGAAATGTGAGGGTGAGTAGAACGGTGCCCTTAGTACGCGAGTAGGTTCCAACTCACGGAGGTCTCGCGCGCAAAACTAAAGCGTGCCGCAAAGGCAGATTGTACTGGAGGGCCTGCACCAGTCTGCTGCCGGCCATTCACCCATGCATGCCACCGGTGCCTGCGCATGTATTGCACAGCAAGCTCTCTCGCTTTGGCATTCCATGGTCTTTGACAGGCCATGACCCGTGCAGCTGCTGCCTTTTTGAGGGTGCTTCTAGTTGGCCGCCGCGCACGCTCATCACGACAGCGCACGGCTATAGCTTTCAGCAGTGAGAAAAAGGGAGACGGCACCTAGGAACATTTCGCAGTGGGCTCCCGTGAAGGAGGGCGGGCAGGCGCACGCTCCCGTCTTGGTGTCGCAGGTTCCTCCGTTCTGGCACTGGCAGCCTGCGTGCAGAGAGGCAAGACTTCGTCGGCAGCCTGCCAACTGGCACACAGCTGCGTCGGTGCGCTGCTGATCGAAAACACTCAATCTTATCTGCCGCCCAATTATGAACGTCGAAACTGAGGCATTAAAGAAATTGGACAGGCTGTTTCGAATTTGATTACAAATTCCAGTGCGCTATTGAATGTTCTAAGTGTAACGAATCTTTGTGCGGCAGCACTGCCAGGGACGTAGCCAGGAATTTTTTTCCGGAGGCGCCCACGGTAATTTCTTGTATCGAGGCGCACGGGGGGGGGGGGGGGGGGGGGGGCATTTTGGATATGTGCCTGGGCACAATATCTCTCGTTCGACAAGTGTTTTCTTCTGGCAAAGCCGCGAAGAAGATGTACTACAATGCATATGATTCCACGCCCGTCCATCCAGCAAGGAAAAGACAAGGAGAAAGCTGGAAGAGTTGCAGCTCTCCTCTAAGACGAAGAGGTGACAGTGACAGCTGCATCACCCGGCGTCCATCTATCACAAACGCGCCAGCTGCCAAGAACACATGGACTGCAAGACCATAGGTGGCACATTCTCAAGAGAATCGCACCCCGACTGATATGTCTCTCATAGCTGAGGATCGCCTGGACAAGGTTCTTTCTGGTCAACAGGCTGGCTTGAAAGTTCCCGGTTAAGACTTAAGTTGATGACGCTATTTAGGCTTCAGATTTTTCCTACGCAGCTATCCTTGTAAGGCAGATATCCTAAAGCTGAAGTGTAGAGAACAGCAAGTCTTTCAATGCCTCGAGGAGGAAAGACAGGAGTTCGTCATTGGAAAGGAGGGCGGTGTAGGGTGCACACACGAGGTCACTCACGTTCCTCGCACCAGCTACCGTAGCGGCCAGGTGGACACGAGTCGCAGCCGTTGGCGTTGCTGTCGCACTCCTTGCAGTGCTTGAGCTTGGGACACACTTCTTGCGGCTTGCGGTTGTTGCACGGCCGGCACTTGAACTGCCACCGGTGGACGTAGCTGCACCTGCAAGCGGCCCGCGCGTGAGTAGGGCTGCGTACTACTCATTCTCCTGTGCGCTAATTTAAGCGCATTTCTCCGCGAAAAAAAAAAAACAATTATAGCGACGTTTAATTCACCTTAAGAGACAGCATTAGAAGCAACGTTGCTGCTACATGTTTATGGGTCAATTCTTTAACCCCATATGAAATGTTGGCACTTTAATCGTATCTTTTGCACACACATAGCAAAGTAAATCCACCCAGGACCTGTTCCAACCTGCTTGTCTTGCCCTTTCCCGGTGGCATTCTCCCCCTTGCTTTTCAGTTTAGAATTTTCGCACTGCGGTCGGCAGGTGGCAGTTGAAGTGAATGCGGAGACGGCGCTAGCTGTACCGGAGCACTATTTGGAGGGAGCACGTAATCATAACTGGACATACACAGCAATTCTGGACAAAATTATTTTCAAGCGGGAATCCGTTGATGAACGCAATTGTTTTCATGTATATTTGAGATCTCATTATAACAATCATTACATCCTCAGATCACCCAGCAGCAGTCTTGCATTTTTTTTCTCTCTATTAACGTTTTTACTGTTGTCAAAAGCGCTCTCCATTGGCTTTCTATGGCAGCCTAAACTGCTCGATGCGATCGATGGAAACACTTTAAAATAAATATTTTGCTACATAGCAGGATTATAGAAGGATGGATAGCTGGGCTAGTTTGTAATGATTCATCGTGAGGGGGTACAGCGCGAACAAGACGAAGGACGGAGCAAGACGACTACACCGACGAGCGCTGACTGGAAACTGAATTTTTTATTGGAAGGAGCAAACATATATACATAATAATCACGTGGAAATACAGAGCAAACAGCATTGGTCCAGCAAAACCAAGATCAACAACAATCGCAACTCATCCGCAACGTGGCGAAGTCCGATCAAAGGCCTACATCTTACCACTCCACCCCCTGAAAACCCAAGCGACAAAAATCATGAATTACCTAAAAATTATACCTCTTTATCAACTATCTCCAATGAAGGCTGGCTGACACACTGTGACTGATTCTTTCTGATGAAAGAAGCTTCCATTATGTCCCTGGTCATTTTATCCTGGTGGCCCTTATGTACTATCAGCAACGAATGAAACGCGAACAAGAAATCTGAGGTGGGAACACAAAAACACCAGCCTATTAGCTCCTGTATTGAAAATACAAGCGCGGTTGAATAACACTTCTAAAGAAGAGTCCTCGTGCCTTCGAAATTAAAATAGCAGGAGCTAGTATTCAGCTTCCCCTGGCTAAGAGCTGCTTATTTTGCAGTGCATGGTTCAGTTGTCTTGTTCGCGTTTCATTTCTTGCTGATAGTACATGGTGGTGGCCCTTACGTATATACCGTTACGTTCAATATTTCCATAATAGTATCTTACAATTTTCCAATTTTCAAAATTTTTGTCCGTGAACGTTGGACATGATTTTGAAACTGTCCCAGTCCACACGTCCCTAACGCCTGAGGCCTACGTACGCAGCACTGTCTCTATAAGACGCCCACGCCGATTACCGAGCAGAATCAATCCCAGACGGAGCTCTGTCCTCTCAGGAAGCGCTGCTCGCACTGCTTCACAAGTAACTGAATCGGTGCATGCTTCTTCCAATGACAGGCAGCTACGATCGAACCGAAGCACCTCTAATTCACGCTGCTTACGAGTCGTTGGTGGTCAATATCGCGCGAGCGTGAGGCTACTCAACTGCACTGACGAAGGAGCCAGAACTTGAAGCAAGCCGTTGTTCGCGAGCTGAGGTCAGCTGGTCAAAAAGTCAGTGGACGATTACCAGTTTGTTACGCGAATTATCAAGCGAGCGTTAGCTGGCTGGTAATCGCAAAGAAATGGGGACGTACTAGAGCGGGTATATTAGAGTGGACGCTCTAACCACTAGGCCACCTCAGCGGTGGCCTAAGTGCTAGACCATTCTAGTCGAAAACTGTCGAAATCTAGTCGAAAATTGTGTTTTTCAATGAGAATTGAGCCCTGCGGACCGCTTCCTGCGGACCACTAGGCGTGAAAGTCTAGTGAGAGAGACGGAGTGTGATCTTTCTGCGCTACGGTGGCATGCTGGTCAACAAGGAACTGACGCACCTGACATTGACACACAATAACGACATCCAGCCGTGGCGTGCTACTTACTGTTTGACAGTCACGTGCAGTGTGTAGCCTGGCGTGCCGCACTGACAGCTGAAGAAGGTCTTGCTGCACAATCCGAGGTTGAAGTCCTTGCTCTCGCAGGCGGTCAACCACCAGGCTGCCAGCACGAGCGCACTGAGCCGCAGTCCCGGCATGGCTTCTGCGGTCTGCGAGGACCCCGAATGGTAGCTTAATGCATGGTCTTTCCATTTGTGAGCACTCAGAGGAATACTCCGGGCTATGGGAGACGCCGCGTAGTAGTGTGCAACGGATTAACATCGAACGTCTGGGCTCCTCAGTGCGCAAGGAAAGCCGTCTACACGCAGCTGCCGAAATCGAACCAGTCAACTCATGCTGAGCAGTCGAATGACGTAGCGACTGAGCCAACTGTGCGTGGCTTTTGTGGAGAGCGATAGAAGAAGCACAGAGTTTCCCAAATCGTGTCACACTTAGTCCTTTGCCCTGATATGAGAAAGAGGCTAAATTATATCTGTTATCTTTTTTAGTCTCTGGCAAATGTCACTTTGCACAAAGTCATCATAAAGCAAGGAAAATGCATATGCGATACCTGGTTAGAGCATGTCAGGTTTTCATGCAATGAGCTTCAAAACTAAGGAAGATGCATTTCTCTCTATTTCATAAAGAAAATACAGTTGCATCCGCCTGCTGTGGAGAATGCGCATATAAACTATTCTTTTATATAGTAAATTGCGAGACCTCTCCAATCAAAACTTTTGGTTGGAGATCTCTCGCAGTTTATTTATTATACGCTATCAAATCCAACCAGAAAGGCAATTCTGTCGAAATGTTTAGTTTTCATCGAGTGATTTTCAGTTCTTAAAAGTTATACGTCTTTTTACGAACTATAACACCAAAAAATAAACTGCACACGTGAGAACCTAGACGCCGATCCGTCACTGAGCCCAACACAACTAGCGAACAAACTAACGAACATTTTCAATCGCCGAGAGCTGGTACAAAATCTTTCCTCCGCCCCGCCGCCCAATTCCTTCCCGATTTTAAACAAGCCAGCCGGGCTTCATTCTGCCTCACCACAGCCAAACAAATGCGTGCAGCAAACTCGGCACACGTGCTTCTAGGACGATTCGCCCGCAGAGAGAGAGCAGAGAACTCGCCTTGGGAAGCGCCTCCGGTCGCGCGCTCGACTACCGAGTCTTCCAGTCGAGCAGCCGGGAGACGCACGCCAGAGGAAACCGGACTTGGCGGCGTAGGA